>NC_082641.1:80743420-81358420 GCF_028023285.1 Balaenoptera ricei
TTAAATTGCACAGTGGATGAGAGTATGATATTTGTTGGAAAAACCTAAACTAAAAGGCTTATAAATCTCTTAAAAAGAATATTGGTCTATGTGTCTGGTTTTGTGCCAGTAACATACTGTTTTGATTACTGTAGCTTCATAGTATAGTCTGAAGTCAGGGAGCATTATTCCTCCAGCTTTGTTCTTTCTCAAGATTGTTTTGGCTATTTGGGGTCATTTGAGAGATTATCATACTAAGTGAAGTAAGGCAGACAGAGAAAGACAAATATCATATGATATTACTTATATGTGGAATCTAAAAAAATGATACAAATGAACTTATTTACAAAACAGAAATAGATTCACAGACATAGAAAACAAACTTATGGTTACCAAAGGGGAAGGAGGGTGAGGGATAAATTAGGAGTTTGGGATTAACATATATGCACTGCTATATATAAAATAGGTAAACAACAAGGGCTTACTGTATAGCACAGGGAACTATATTCAAAACTTATAATAAACCATAATGGAAAAGAATCTAAAAAAGAATATATATATGTATATATATATATATATACATATATACACACAGACATATATATGTATACAATGGAAGCACTTTGCTGTGCACCTGAAAATAACACAACATTGTAAATCAACTATACTTCAATTAAAAAAAAGAATATTGAAATTTGGAGTGATAATTTCCACTTAACAATTGGATGTTGCTAAGATGCTAAGTATGACATGTCATGTAATAAAATTTATTTGAATTTTTCCACTCCGTGAACTTCATTTTCAAAATGTTAAAGATTTGGATGATAAAGGGGGCTTACTTTGTATTTACCTTCTGTCAGCACTTGTTAAAAGTCACTTTACAAGCAGTTCTTTGAAACATTATTTGGAGAATCAGCTATCTGAACTATGAGTCTGTCTGGTTTTAAACCTCCTTTGCCTCTCAAAGCTGTCTTTTTTAGATGATAATTTAATAGATAAGCTCTTTGAGGCAAAAAGTAGCATAACACATCTAATGCAGAGTTATTATCAAATCTTCTTTCAATATTTCTTCCCCTATCTCCACTAAATCTTATTTAATAACATCAAATTGAGTTATAGAATATATTAGAACTGTAAGGGATCTTGGTTCACATGGTTGCAATCTCTTTGTTTCTCTGAAATCCTCTAAGGGATTGGAGGAAATACAATTCAAAGTAGTCTATTTTTTCTAGGTGGTTCCTAGGGACTGGCCCAACCTTATAACCTGGCCAAGATTGCAACATTCTGCTCTGTATCTACAGTCAAGCCTTCTTGTGTTCTTCTGACATCTTGTTTGCTTCACATGGTGAAGCAAAACATGCTTTCTTTATCTGATCCCTTTTTGTTAATTTTGATACTCAGTTTCATAGCATTTATCCTCCCACAAATGAATAGAATATGGCAAATTTATTTTTGTGTCATGAATCTGGTGAATGTAGCAATGCTGGTTCCCACCTTCACTGTGTATTCATCAGTGTGATGCTTAACTGGGTGTGTTGACTTGGCTAGGCCACAGTACCCAGATGTTCAATGTTCAATAGATAAAACACTAGTATAGATGTTGCTGTGAAGGTATTTTATGATAAGATTAACATCTAAATCAGTAGACTTTGGGTAAAGCAAATTACTCTCCCATAATGTGGGTGGCCCTCACCTCATCACAGTTGAAGGCCTTAAGAGAAAAAGACCAACTTCCCTGAGGAAGAGGGAATTCTGCCTGCAGGCTGCCTTCAGGCTCAAGCTGCAACATCAGCTCTTTCTTAGGTCTGCAGCATGCAGACCTAGACTGGCACAAATCAAATCTTGCAGATTTTGTGCTTGCCAGCCTCCATAATTGTGAGATACAATTTCTTTCTTTTTTTTCCTTTTTTTTAACATCTTTATTTCAGTATAATGCTTTACAATGTTGTGTTAGTTTCTGCTGTATAACAAAGTGAATCAGCTATATGTGTACATATACCCCCATATCTCCTCCCTCTTGTGTCTCCCTCCCACCCTCCCTATCCCACCCCTTTAGGTGGACACAAAGCATAGAGCTGATCTCCCTGTGCTATGCGGCTGCTTCCCACTAGCTATCTATTTTACATTTGGTAGTGTATATGTGTCCATACCACTCTCTCACTTCGTCCCAGCTTACCCTTCCCCCCGCCCCGTGTCCTCAAGTCCATTCTCTACGTCTGCATCTTTATTCCTGTCCTGCCCCTAGGTTCTTCAGAACCACTTTTTTTTTCTTTTTTAGATTCCATATATATGTGGAATATGAGGAATATAAATTCCTCTCTGTCATTCCCTATCTATCTATCTATCTATCTATCTATCTATCCATCTACTTATCTATCTATGTAGATCTAGATCTATAGTTTCTCAGGAGAATCCTGACTAATATAATCAGTCAATCAGGATTAATGATCTACCTCTGGCCAAAATTCATTTAAAATCTAACTCTAGAGTTAGAGTTTAAAGTGAAACTGAAAGACTAGAGTCACGTTTTGTAGATGAATGAATCAGTCTTCATAAGTAAAGAGAAGAAAAATAGAAGTCCAAAAACAAGAAAATAATTTACTCAACATGATTTTATTTTTGTCCAGTAGCTCAATCCTTCAAATAGAAGGGGATTTCACTGTATCAGAGATTAGTTACCATTGGGAGTGGATCCACGTTTTGCTTGTACAGTTTAGGGAGCTGTATTTAAGAAGAGAATATAAAAGTACTACTACCAAATTAGGTATGGAAGTGAATATTTAGGTTGAGAAGAGGAATCACAACAATTTACAAAAGTTTAAAAGCTGAAAAATACTGCAAACATAACAAAATCCACAAAGAAAACATACACTTTTTATTAACTAATTGCCTGATATACCTGTACATTACTCCCTACCCCAGTAGTTTTTTGTTGTATATTATTGATTATCACTTGAGAATATACAGATAATTTAGTCCATAAATTCCACACTACCAACAAACTTCCATGCCAGACACTGAAAGATACATTCACATGGAGATGGGACCTTGACTTGCACCTTCCTGTCATGATGGGTGAACATGCCTAGTCTTTATTGGAAAGACTTTATTGAAAGTCTTTCCTTTCCTGAGATGACTGGTAATCACTTAACTATACATCCATGTGACTGTAAGCCATATAAATATATCCTGCAAAACTCAAACTAAATGTGTCCGTACTTAACTTTGCTTACCAGAGTCTAAAAACCCCACAGCCACTCCACCACCACCCAACTCAAGGGGACATGTGATGGAAGGGAATTCAGAGAAAGAGACAATGGACCTTAAGATAAAATATCCTCATTTTGTGATTTTTACAAAAACATACAATTATGTGAACATGGCCTTGGAAGCGCCTGGGTGAATGAGAGCCCCAAAGTTTAAGCCTCTGGCTACCATAGTTACGTGAAAGTCTTCTCTTTTCCCGCTTCCAAATAATTTTTCAAAGAATCACTTATTCATGTAAATTTATTAATATATTTTTGTGCTACTGGGATTAATGTGTGAAATTTTCCGTAATTAACTGTAAATATTTATACTGTGAATGTGGGAACTACATATGAATGGGAAATGAAATATCTTTAAATCATAAATTTACAATGAATATATTAGAACAGTGTAATTGAATCTTGTTTATAATTATAGTAGATGTACAATAATAGCTGTTTTTTCTTTAATGGCCTTTTCTTTTTTATCCCCAGAAGGACAGAGGGAAGGAAAAAGAAAAAAGTAAAACAGCCCAGCTTTTATCACAGGAGGCTGACTTCAAAATCAAAATATGTTCTGGAGCCATTCGTAGTTAGAACTGATTTCAAAATAAAATTACCATTGGCTTTCAAGTGGAAATTACAGGGAGAAAATGTTAATAAAAATGTAATGGTTATAATGGCAACTCTAATGATGATGATGTTATGTGCGTGTGGTTAGATGAATGATTATATAATCTGTGACACTCTTTTTTTTTTCAGTCCATAGAGGTAGATTAAAATTGGTACTTATGGGATCATAATTTATTCACATCTCCCTAGCTCATTAAAATGACTTTGTCATTATTTCTAAATTCTCATCTTGTGATAGGGCCATGCACATATGGCACAGAGTATTGGACTGACGGGAACTTTTAGTCAGTTCCAATTCTGCTTTCATTATTCACAGGACTAAAGACTCTCTCTATAAAATCAGTTATTTGGCATCTTCTCATCGATTCTGAAAGAGGTTTATACATGAATATGTATAAGAATCTGTGGCAGGCTGGTGCATTGGTGGCCTCTCAATGCTAAAGCCTTTGTGTAGTCCCTTCCACAGGACTCTGGGCTTGACCTCCTAACTGGCTGTAGTCAAAGGACATTAACAAATGTGGCATATGCAAGGCTTGTTGAGAGCATGCACATTCAAGTGTTCCTCTTAGAAAACTCCATCATGGAACCCAGATATCATAGCGTAAGGAGGTCCAGGCTATGTTGCTACAGAGAGAAGCCTTATGGAATGGTCTTGGAGGATGAGACACCAATTCTTCTGGGTGGAAGAAAACCAAGGTGCCCTAGACAAGTTTCCAGTTGAATGTCACCATATAAGAGAACTCAGGTGACACTACAAAGACTAGAAGCACACAATCAACCCACAAAAAATGTGAAAATAGTACATCATTGTAGTTTTATTTTTAACATTGTTATTGGAGTATAATTGCTCTACAATAGTGTGTTAGTTTCTGCTTCATAACAAAGTGAATCAGCCATACATATACATATAACAGCATATTTCTTCCCTCTTGCATCTCCCTCCCACCCTCCCTATCCCGCCCCTCTAGGTGGTCACAAAGCACCAAGCTGATCTCCCTGTGCTATGTGGCTGCTTCCCACTAGCTATCAGTTTTACATTTGGTAGTGTATATATGTCCATGCCAATCTCTCACTTCGTCCCAGCTTACCCTTCCCCCTCCCCATGTCCTCAAGTCCATTCTCTACGTCTGCGTCTTTATTCCTGTCCTGCCCCTAGGTTCTTCAGAACCACTTTTTTTTTTTTGATTCCATATATATGTGTTAGCATACAGTATTTATTTTTCTCTTTCTGACGTACTTCACTCTGTATGACAGACTCTAGGTCCATCCACCTCACTACAAATAACTCAATTTCGTTTCTTTTTACGGCTGAGTAATATTCCATTATATACATGTGCCACATATTCTTCTTCTTTTTTTTTTTTAAACATCTTTATTGGAGTATAATTGCTTTACAATGGTGTGTTAGTTTCTGCTGTATAACAAAGTGAATCAGTTATACTTATACATATGTTCCCATATCTCTTCCCTTTTGCATCTCCCTCCCTCCCACCCTCCCTATCCCACCCCTCTAGGTGGTCACAAAGCACAGAGCTGATCTCCCTGTGCTATGCAGTTGCTTCCCACTAGCTATCTATTTTACGTTTGGTAGTGTATATATGTCCATGCCACTCTCTCACTTTGTCACATCTTCCCCTTCCCCTTCCCCATATCTTCAAGTCCATTCTCTAGTAGGTCTGTGTCTTTATTCCTGTCTTGCCACTAGGTTCTTCATGACCTTTTTTTTTCCCCTTAGATTCCATATATATGTGTTAGCATACTGTATTTGTTTTTCTCTTTCTGACTTACTTCACTCTGTATGACAGACTCTAACTCCATCCACCTCACTACAAATAACTCCATTTCGTTTCTTTTTAAGGCTGAGCAATATTCCATTGTATATATGTGCCACATCTTCTTTATCCATTTATCTGTCAATGGACACTTATGTTGCTTCCATGTCCTGGCTGTAGTAAATAGAGCTGCAATGAACATTGTGGTACATGACTCTTTTTGAATTATGGTTTTCTCAGGGTATATGCCCAGTAGTGGTATTGCTGGGTTATATGGTAGTTCTATTTTTAGTTCTTTAAGAAACCTCCATACTGTTCTCCATAGTGGCTGTATGAATTTACATTCCCACCAACAGTGCAAGAGGGTTCCCTTTTCTCCACACCCTCTCTAGCATTTATTGTTTGTAGATTTTTGGATGATGGCCATTCTGACCGGTGTGAGGTAATACCTCATTGTGGTTTTGATTTGCATTTCTCTAATGATTAGTGATGTTGAGCATCCTTTCATTTGTTTGTTGGTGATCTGTATATCTTCTTTGGAGAAATGTCTATTTAGGTCTTCTGCCCATTTTTGGATTGGGTTGTTTGTTTTTTTTGATATTGAGCTGCATGAGCTGCTTGTAAATTTTGGAGATTAATCCTTTGTCAGTTGCTTCGTTTGCAAATATTTTCTCCCATTCTCAGGGTTGTCTTTTTGTCTTGTTTATGGTTTCCTTTGCTGTGCAAAAGCTTTGACGTTTCATTAGGTCCCATTTGTTTATTTTTGTTTTTATTTCCATTTCTCTGGGAGGTGGGTCAAAAAAGATCTTGCTGTGATTTATGTCAAAGAGTGTTCTTCCTATGTTTTCCTCTAAGAGTTTTATAGTGTCTGGTCTTACATTTAGGTCTCTAATCCATTTTGAGTTTATTTTTGTGTGTGATGTTAGGGAGTGTTATAATTTCATTCTTTTACATGTAGCTGTCCAGTTTTCCCAGCACCACTTATTGAAGAGGCTGTCTTTTCTCCATTGTATATTCTTGCCTCCTTTATCAAAAATAAGGTGACCATATGTGCATGGGTTTATCTCTGGGCTTTCTATCCTGTTCCATTGATCTATATTTCTGTTTTTGTGCCAGTACCATACTGTCCCGATTACTGTAGCTTTGTGGTATAGTCTGAAGTCCGGGACCCTGATTCCTCCAGCTCTGTTTTTCTTTCTCAAGATTACTTTGGCTATTCGGGGTCTTTTGTGTTTTCATACAAATTGTGAAATTTTTTGTTCTAGTTCTGTGAAAAATGCCATTGGTAATTTGATAGGGATTGCATTGAATCTGTAGATGGCTTTGGGTAGTATAGTCATTTTCACAATGTTGATTCTTCCAGTCCAAGAACATGGTATATCTCTCCATCTGTTTGTATCATCTTTAATTTCTTTCATCAGTGTCTTATAGTTTTTGGCATACAGGTCTTTTGTCTGCTTAGGTAGGTTTATTCCTAGGTATTTTATTCTTTTTGTTGCAATGGTAAATGGGAGTGATTCCTTAATTTCTCTTTCAGAATTTTCATCATTCGTGTATAGGAATACACGAGATTTCTGTGCATTAATTTGTATCCTGCTACTCTACCTAATTCATTGATTAGGTCTAGTAGTTTTCTGGTAACATGTTTAGGATTCTGTATGTGTAGTATCATGTCATCTGCAAACAGTGACAGGTTTACTTCTTCTTTTCTGATTTGGATTCCTTTAATTTCTTTTTCTTCTCTGATTGCTGTGGTTAAAACTTGCAAAACTATGTTGAATATTAGTGGTGAGAGTGGGCAGCCTTGTCTTGTTCCTGATCTTAGAGGAAATGGTTTCAGTTTTTTACCATTGAGAACGATGTTGGCTGTGGGTTTGTCATATATGACCTTTATTATGTTGAGGTAATTTCCCTCTATGCCTACTTTCTGGAGGGTTTTTGTCATAAATGGGTGTTGAATTTTTTTTTTTTTAAAGCATTTTCAAGGGTGTTGAATTTTGTTGAAAGCTTTTTCTGCATCTATTGAGATGATCATATGGTTTTTATCCTTCAATTTGTTAATATGGTGTATCACATTGATTGATTTGCATATATTGAAGCATCCTTGCATTCCTGGGATAAACCTCACTTGATCATGGTGTATGATCCTTTTAATGTGCTGTTGGATTCTTTTTGCTAGTATTTTGTTGAGGATTTTTACATTTATGTTCATCAGTGATGTTGGCCTGACGTCTTTGTCTGGTTTTTGTATCAGGGTGATGGTGGCCTCATAGAATGAGTTTGGGAGTGTTCCTCCCTCTGCTATATTTTGGAAGAGTTTGAGAAGGATAGATGTTAGCTCTTCTCTAAATGTTTGGTAGAATTCGCCTGTGAAGCCATCTGGTCCTGGGCTTTTGTTTGTTGGAAGATTTTTAATCACAGTTTCAATTTCAGTGCTTGTGATTGGTCTGTTCATATTTTCTATTTCTTCCTGGTTCAGTCTCGGCAGGTTGTGCTTTTCTAAGAATTTGTCCATTTCTTCCAGGTTGTCCATTTTATTGGCATATATTTGCTTGTAGTAATCTCTCATGATCCTTTGTATTTCCGCAGTGTCTGTTGTTACTTCCCCTTTTTCATTTCTAATTCTGTTGATTTGAGTCTTCTCCCTTTTTTTCTTGATGAGTCTGGCTAATGGTTTATCAATTTTGTTTATCTTCTCAAAGAACCAGCTTTTAGTTTTATTGATCTTTGCTATTGTTTCCTTCATTTCTTTTTCATTTATTTCTGATCTGATCTTTATGATTTCTTTCCTTCTGGAAACTTTGGGGGATTTTGTTCTTCCTTCTCTAATTGCTTTAGGTGTAAGGTTAGGTTGTTTATTTGAGATGTTTCTTGTTTCTTGAGGTAGAATTGTATTGCTATAAACTTCCCTCTTAGAACTGCTTTTGCTGCATCCCATAGGTTTTGGGTCATCGTGTTTTCATTGTCCTTTGCTTCTAGGTATTTTTGATTTCTTCTTTGATTTCTTCAGTGATCTCTTGGTTATTTAGTAGTGTATTGTTTAGCCTCCATGTGTTTGTATTTTTTACAGATTTTTTCCTGTAATTGATATCTAGTGTCATAGCCTTGTGGTTGGAAAAGATACTTGATACGATTTCAATTTTCTTAAATTTACCAAGGCTTGATTTGTGACCCAAGAGGTGATCTATCCTGGAGAATGTTCCATGAGCACTTGAGAAGAAAGTGTATTCTGCTGCTTTGGATGGAATGTCCTATAAATATCAATTAAGTCCATCTTGTTTAATGTATCATTTAAAGCTTGTGTTTCCTTATTTATTTTCATTTTGGTTGATCTGTCCATAGGTGAAAGTGGTGTGTTAAAGTCCCCTACTATGATTGTGTTACTGTCAATATCCCCTTTTATGGCTGTTAGCATTTGCCTTACGTATTGAGGTGCGCCTATGTTGGGTCCATAGATATTTACAATTGTTGTATCTTCTTCTTCGATTGATCCCTTGATCATTATGTAGTGTCCTTCTTTCTCTCTTGTAATAGTTTTTATTTTAAAGTCTATTTTGTCTGATATGAGCATTGCTGCTCCAGCTTTCTTTTGATTTCCATTTGCATGGAATATCTTTTTCCATCCCCTCACTTTCAATCTGTACATGCCCTTAGGTCTGAAGTGGGTCTCCTGTAGACAGCATATGTACAGGTCTTGTTTTTGTATCCATTCAACCAGTCTGTGTCTTTTGGTTTGAGCATTTAATCCATTTACAAATAAGGTAGTTATAGATATGTATGTTCCTATTACCATTTTCTCAATTGTTTTGGGTTTGTTATTGTAGGTCTTTTCCTTCTCTTGTGTTTCCTGCGTAGAGAAGTTCCTTTAGCTTTTGTTGTAAAGCTGGTTTGTTGGTGGTGAATTCTCTTAGCTTTTGCTTGTCTGTAAAGGTTTTAATTTCTCTGTCGATTCTGAATGAGATCCTTGCTGGTAGAGTAATCTTGGTTGTAGGTCTTTCCCTTTCATCACTTTCAATATGTCCTGCCACTCCCTTCTGGCCTGCAGAGTTTCTGCTGAAAGATCAGCTGTTAACCTTATGGGGATTCCCTTGTATGTTATTTGTTGTTTTTCCCTTGCTGCTTTCAATATTTTTTCTTTGTATTTAATTTTTGATAGTTTGATTAATATGTGTCTTGGCATGTTTCTCCTTGGATTTGTCCTGTATGGGACTCTCTGCACCTCCTGGACTTGATTGACTATTTCCTTTCCCATATTAGGGACGTTTTCAACAATAATCTCTTCAAATATTTTCCCAGTCCCTTTCTTTTTCTCTTCTTCTTCTGGGATCCCTATAATTTGAATGTTGGCACGTTTAATGTTGTGCCAGAGGTCTCTGAGACTGTCCTCACTTCTTTTCATTCTTTTTTCTTTATTCTGGTCTGTGGTAGTTATTTCCACTACTTTATCTTCCAGGTCACTTATCCGTTCTTCTGCCTCAGTTATTCTGCTATTGATTCCTTCTAGAGAATTTTAAATTTCATTTATTGTGTTGTTCATCATTGTTTATTTGCTTTTTAGTTCCTTTAGGTCCTTGTTAAACGTTTCTTGTATTTTCTCCATTCTATTTCCAAGATTTTGGATCATCTTTACTATCATTACTCTGAATTCTTTTTCAGGTAGACTGCCTATTTCCTCTTCACTTGTTTGGTCTAGTGGGTTTTTGCCTTGCTCCTTCATGTGCTGTGTGTTTCTCTGTCTTCTCATTTTGCTTAACTTACTGTGTTTGGGGTCTCCTTTTTGCAGGCTGCAGGTTCATAGTTCCTGCTGTTTTTGGTGTCTGCCCCCATTGGCTAAGGTTGGTTCAGTGGGTGTGTAGGCTTCCTGGTGAAGGGGACTGGTGCCTGTGTTCTCGTGCATAAGGCTGGATCTTGTCTTTCTGGTGGGCAGGACCATCACTGTAGTTTTAAACCAGTAAGTGTAGGTTTGTAGAGCAACAGTAGATAATGGAAACAGGATTATAGAAAGATTTTTTATTTATTTTTATTTTTTTAGCCACGTTGCATGGCTTGTGGGATTTTAGTTCCTTGACCAGGGATTGAACCCGGGCCCTCAGCAGTGAGATCATGGGGTCCTAACCTCTGGACCACCAGGGAATTCCCAAGAAAGATTTTTTAAAACCATCTTACCTGTGTATGAAAATCTAAAAGTGGTTTGAATGAGAATTATAGAGCCTTATTAAGCTGAATGTCCATAAATATGACATTTATTCAGCCCTTTACATATTCAGCCTTATAATTTTAAAAGCAAATATTTATTAAGTACTTACTATAAGTTAGTCATTATACTAAACAGTTTACATTTATTAATTTTTAAAATCCATACAATAACCCTATGGGTAAGCACTATATTTGTCCCCATTTTACAGATGAGGAAGCTGAGACGTAAAGACAATAAGTATTTTGTCTAAAGTTATACAGCTACCATACAGTGTGTGAAAGGTATACGAAAGAATTATAAAATGCAGTCTGTATAAGCAATGTAATGTGCAGTCTGCGAAAAGGTCTACACCCTTGACATTATTAGAAGAAGAGATAATATTTTAACATATTAAACAGTGTAGTATTTACTAAACGATCTTAGTATTTTGAATCAAATTGACACAGATTTAAATGGTGGCTCTACCACCAACTTTGTGACCCTAAACAATTTATGTAAACTCTGAGCCTGTTTTCTTATCTATAGGCTGGAAATTAAAAACATCTCTCTTCCATGGTTATTGAGAGTGTAACCTGGGCAGTAGAGCCAGGTTGTATCTACTTCTGTTGATTGTGCTCATCTCTTCCCAAATCGTGTTCAGGGACTTGGCATTGGTAGCTTACAATCAGTTTTGGTGGGAGTATAAACAGTATGAAAATGTTAAAACCTCATTAGCCAAAGACTTCTAGCCTGTAGTCTGACAAAATCCAATTTACTGACTAATGCACAGCAAGGTAGCACACTCTGAGAAACTCTGCTGGAGCCCACCCTGGACAAGGGGGTGGAGAGAATGGTGTAAGTGTTAGGTTCCTGCCAGAGGATTCTGAGGGCAGAGGAGATCCATTCTGGTTTGGTTGCTGTTTCTCAGACAAGATTAGGAGGAATGGGGATTAACTAGGGATTGTGTGCTGCCAAGAGGATAGGAAAGTTTAGCATCCAGTTGGGAACAACAAGGGGCATCTGGGAGTGTCATTGGTAAGAAAGCAGTGATCACTCATAAAGGGGATTGTTATGACACTTTACAGCCACATAACCTTGGGAGAAGCAATTTGTTCTGTTAACTTTGCAGCTGACTTTATATGTTTGTCTTTTTAGCTTGTTTAACAGCAAGGCTGCTTTTTGTTTTTCAGTCCAAGTTTATTTTTACTCTTACTGTCTCAGAAAGTCTTTCAGAAATCAGCAAACACTACAAATCAGGGCTTTTAATTTTTCTTGGAATCCCAGTTGTTAAACATTTACTAGCGTATCACTACTTGTTTGTTCTCATATTTCTGTCCTCATGAGAGATTCGTCTCCATTTAAAACTCAGTGAACACAGTCAAGTACCTAATGTATAAAAGTCTAATATCCTCCCCAGGTATTTCTTAGAATCCTCAGGGAATGCTTACGTTTCACAAATCCAGCGTTAAGTATCTATTTTTGGATTATTTACTCATTTCAGGGTTTCCCTGAGAGTGTGTGAAGATTCTTGTCATAACTGCCTGGCTAAAAAGTGCTTAACAAAACATTTCCTCTCAGAACATAGGAAGCCTTTCTTCCAAGAAAAAAAAATTCTGTTTTTCACTTTTGTTTATAAAAGTTTCTTAAAATCACTAAATAATTCCAGATTTTCTAGCTTCAACAAATTGGCACAGTGACGATATATGTGAAAATGGGAACGATTGGGTTCTGCTGCTCTGCTTTTGTCTTCCTACTTCTCTAACTGTACAAAGTGAATACACGTTAGTCCACCTGGGTAATATTTTAGGTAATAGTGATGGGGAAATGACCATATATTTACCCATGAAGTGCATTTGTTCGAAGATGTAGATGCAATTTTAAGGCAAAATATGAACATCTACTAGAGAACTTTTCAAGCATGATGTTTCAAAATGTGAAATTATTCCTGTTCTTTTCCTCTAAAATATTATATTTTGGAAGGAATACAAGTTGTCTCTATAATGGATGGAAACTAAGGTAAAGAAGAGCTATGACTCAAAATGAAAGATGCACAGACTACTGGAGTTGAGAGGGATCTTAGAGATCATCTTAAAATATTTGGATTTAAACCTGCTTGAGAATCTGAAGCCGTGGATCTTCTTCCCAGAAAAATACCTATGCCCTAGCGTGTGCTTACGTACATACCACCATCACAGAATTTCAGTGTTCTTTGATCCCTTCCGAGCCCAATAATATATTCCAATCTAAGGGGAACATCTGGATCTAGTCTGTCCATTTTCTTTTCTTTTATTCAAAACGTTATCAAGCCAAGATGACATTCTGAAGTAGTAATAGGTCTAGGATTACAGATTACAAGCAATAACTCTTGCCTTAATGGTCGGCCACCCATGTCTTCTCTAAACTCCTCTTTCCCCTACCACCATCTGGAGATGACTTATTTACTCAGGTTCTAAGTCTGGTGATAGGAAATGAGTTTGAATAGGCCATACAGTATGGTGGTTCAAAGTACAGGCTTTGGAGTTGGGGCAGCCTAGGCTCAAGGTCTGGTTTTGCTACAGACTTTAGGTACAGTTCAACCTTTCTAAGCTTCAATTTCTTCATTGTAATAGGGGGAAAATAATTGAAGAATCGTAAAGATGAAATGAAGATAATATGTATGAAGTACTTAGTTTCTGTGTCCTCAAAAATTGGAGAGACATACACGAAGGCACAGAGAACCACAACTCACTGGAGCCGAAACCCATGAGCAAAAACCTCCATGGGGATCAGTATGGGCTGAGAAAACCTAAACCGTAACTGACAAGTTGCTGGAGGCTCAGACAAAGCTGAGAGCTATGGCCTCCAGGGGGGCATGACCACACTTCTGTGAGATTTGCCTCCAAAAGCTCTACCAGGTTCTCACAGTGAAAATTAAAGAAAAATCCCATTTTGAACCATTTTGAAACATACCAGATCATTCCGTTCTTCTTAACAAGGCCTGCCCTGTAACCTTAATTCTCTAATGGATCTAAGAAGAGTTGATTTTCAGTTTGTTCAGCTTCATGCTTGCTGTTATGATGGAGTGATGACCTCAAGCTCTTTACATGCTGTACTGTAAACCAGAAGCCCTATACAAATCTTTTTGTGGACATGTTTTTATTTCTCTTGGGTAAATACTTAGAAGTAGAATTGCTTCTTTTTAGTGTTTCTTTAGTTAGCAATGAAGAATTATGACTACATTCAAGTACTGTATTTCAAGTTTTTCTTCAAATCCATCAAGTAAATGTGAATGTATGTTTGGACAATGGTTCTTTAAAAAACATGGCACTGTGTTGCTGTCAGCTTTGAGATGTGCTGCTAGAAATTTACTATTGTAGAGAGAAGGTCTCACCAAAGAAACTTTACTGATTTTTTTTTTTTTTTATGCTTTATCAGGAAGACCCTTCTGTCCTTGGTGATATTCTAGTCATTACTGAGGGTTGGTTTCTCCCTGCCCCTCCATGTCTATCCTTCCAAGAAGGGTAGAGAAGTCTTAGGGTCCTAAGATCTGGGCATTGACTGTAGTATATAAAGGGAGTTACTAGGAGCAGAGATTGAACCCATCTAGCACCTCAGCCCTAGGCTGATGAGCAGGTCAGGGTATCCCACCACATGGATATGAGTGCAGTATCCTGCCTAAACACCACAAGGGGATATTTCCAGGACTCTGGTAAAGCTCTAGGGAATACCTGAAAACTGATGGGACGGGGGGAGGGCCTCAATAACCCATGGTTTAGGGATAGGATTGGGGCCTATCTTTGCATCCAAGCTGGTGACAAAGGGGAGATATGCCTGTTACAAAAGTAATAATGATAAATGAAACAAATGTAGCAAATTATTTATATTAGAAAAGTTAACCTTATATTAACATTATTCAAGTTATCATTTTAATGTCACTTTTACTTGTTTTTATTCTACTATTTTTCTGAGAAGAAGAGGTGTAGATCAGAGTGTCTTTGGGATAATTTTGAATATTCATTAATGAGAATTTTTATATTTTGCAGTTTTGTTTGCATAATAATCTAAAATTTTAATATAAGCAAAAATAAATATAATCTGGATCATCTGGTTGAACATTTACAACTGAGAATGGCTCCATGATTCCTGTGGAGTGTGCATTTATGTTTATGACTTACATTTTATCCAGTGAAGGCCAAATGACATTGTGATGTGCTATATGGATTGCATTTTCAGACTAGTTTAAGTTGAGAGAACTGACTAGAGAATTCAATCTTCTATGGCATGTGATAGTATCATAATAACATTGCAAAAAGTAATATAAATATCTCTAAGTTATTCACCCACCCAACTTGGAGAATTCTCTTAGTATTAAGAGTAATATACAAAAGGCTTTTTAATTAAATAGAGCTTTTTACTTTTCAGTGTTGAATGTTGGCATTAGGTAACTGATTGATTCATCAAAAAATGTTGGATAGTTTAAATGAAATAAGCCAGGATACCTTCTTCTCTCCCATCCCAGACTGGGAGAACCTTGGAAACTAAGTGCCCAAATAATATACCTATGCCTTAAAAGAAGGCAGCCAACTAGTATTGGACTGTGATATGAACAAAATTAAATCTCTGTTGTGTTAAGTAACTGAGATTTCAAATTTTGTTATTTCATCAGAGTTTATCCTACCTTGAATAATACACTATCTAAACAGAAAAAAAATCAGGTCATGGGCATATTAATCAGAAGTCTTTTGGTTGTATGTGAGTGAAAATCCATCTCAATCCATTTTTAAAAAAGAAAGGGAATTGAATGGTTTATATAACTGAATGGTCCAAGAGTAGGTCTTCAGAGTTAGTCATAGCTAAATCCAAAGAATCAAAAACTGTCATCAGGATTTGGGTCTCACTCTTAGCCTAATTTACACTTTTACTCTTTTTCTGTACCAACACACTCTAGAGGATGATTCTGATTCACCTGACTGGGTTATGTCCCTAACTCTGAACCATTCACTGTGAATGGGTCATGCAATAAACTCAATGGTCAAGTTTACTCATATTCTTATTCTTAGAAATGGGGTGATTGGGGGACAGGTAAGATCAGCCCCACTCATATCACAAGGACTGAAGATAGGGTAGGGGAGATTCTCCAAAGGAAAACTGGGCTGCTGTGACCAGAGTGGAAAGGAAGTCAGGCAGGCAAAAACAATAGAGTTCCACTGTAGGGGAGTAGAAGTCTTTATGTCTCATGTATTTCAAGAAGGGAAGCTGGGTTGCATATATAGAAACACAAACGTGTTTGCTGATCATGCTTTTTAAAATTGAAGTATTGTGGTGAATAAGTGGTAAGCTGGCTATGTAACTGACAATAGGGAGAGTAGCTGTTGCAAAGTGATAATTCACTTTAATCAAAGATAAAAGAGATAATTTGTCACATCACATCAAGACCATGTATATCAGTAATATATCTATCAGTGTACAGAAGATGTCACATCTGATTGAAAGCAGTTGAAGTGATATTACATCTCTCAAGAAATAAAAGCCAAGGGCAGGTTATTCCATATTGAAATCACAGCACAATTATTCATTATTTAGATAATAATGACACATTTAGAACTTGTTCAGAGAGCAACTAACAAGCTGACTGTTCAGCCACATCCTAATCTATTTTATATGTGAATAAAACTAGTCAAGTAGAAAACTGTGAGTCAAATAGAAAGCTCCTTGTTTCTCAGTTATATTATTTATATGTGATAAGTTGCTAGATGACTTAAGGTAATTATTGACTGTATAGAGATTATAAAGCACATATATAGGGGTGTGTGTGTATCCATCCATTATTGACCTAGTTTTGTGATATATATATATATCCATAATTAATAAGTATAAATAAAACTGCATATGAGCATAATTATAAATCTTTTGTATGTGTAATAGCACACTGAATATTTGCTAAAGATTTTAAAATTTTATGTAAGAAATGATTCTCTCATTTAAGAAGTTTAGAGAACTGTTTAATCAGCAATTGGAATTGGGTGCCATGAAGTAGAAAAAGTTTCAAATAACTTTTTCCCCTTCCTTTCCCTTTGCTTTTTTTTTTTTAAACAAAGAAATTGACTATAAATATAGAAAGTAAGAGTCTAGTAAAAGACTGAAAGAACAGTGAAATTTGGTACATGTTAATTTCCTGCCAAGTTTCAGGATTATGTTCCTGAATTTTAATGGGCATGACAAAACTGGAGTTGGTAGGATCAAGGTCTCATAGAAGTTTGGAAATCAACAGAAATTTGGTAAATATTGCAATATATAACAAAATGGAGACATAAATATGACAAATTATAAATAAAAGTTTAAAAAGCAGCTGCTTTCAAAACAAACCATAAGCCAAAGCTATGAAAAACTTGCACTAATAGATAATTCTTTTCCTGAATTACTTTCTCCAAGAAATTTGCTGTGATGTTTTGATCTGCTGTGGCAGATTTTTCCCAAGTTTTGTAATCAATCTCACTGCCCCTCTATTCAAAGGATGTTGATCTAAGTACCTGCACTGTCCTGGGCATATTACAGGCATTTCTTAAACTCACAGAGTTTAGGAAACTTTCTTGAAGAAGTGAGAAGACACTTATATGTGGAACCTAAAAAAAAAAAAAAAAAAATCAAGCTCATAGTTACAGAGAACAGATAGGTGGTTGCCAGAGGCGGTGGGTAGGAGTGGGTGAAATGAGTGAAGGGAGTCAAAAGGTACAAACTTCAAGTTATAGAATAAATATCATGGAAATGTAATGTACAACATGGCAACTACAGTTAGTAATACTGTGTTGCATATTTGAAATTTGCTAAGAGAGTAGATCTTAAAAGTTCTCATCACAAGGAAAAGAATTCTCTACGTATAGTGATGGATAACTAGACTTATTGTGGTGATCATTTCATAGTGTGTACAAATATCGAATCATTATGTTGTACACCTGAAACTAATATAATGTATGCCAATTATATCTCAATATAAAAAACATTTTTAAAAGGCAAAGAAAAAAAAAGAAGTGAGAAGAATTCAGATCTGCCTGACTACATCTATCCCATCCACAGTTTCTCAGTCTGCTGCAATGCACACATCAGGCTTTTATGGTCGTGCCACCCTGTTCCTGATGATTCTCTAGTCATTCCTCCCTAACATGCACAGGGGCCCCATGGAGCACTTTCAGCCGCCTGATTTCTGGTCCCCTACAGAGTTCCAAATACTATAGCATGAATTATGCTTCTTAATATTAAATCACCTTGGCTCTTTTAGTCTCACAGGAATCAGAAGACCTAGGTTAGTATTTCAGCTCTCTCATACCAGTTACATGATCTTGGACAAATGGCTTAAACTATTAGTGCCGCAATCCTCATTCTTTATCCCTCTCGTTGACTCATGAGATCTTCTGACCCCTTTTCCCAGCTTTGTGGAATTTTAGTGATGCCAATGAATTTGAACCTATTTTAAATTATCTTGTATTTTTCTGTTGTTTTTTAGTTCTTGTGTATTAGGTATGATTTTGCTCTGCAATTCTTGGGGAACAATATACAACATTTTTTCATAGCTTAAATGTGAATTTGAGCCCCCTACTTTAGTCTGATCTTTTTTTGGGGGGAGGGTAAGGGTGGTAGACCACTACCTCTTTTTAATGTTGTGCAAACATTCACCTGTTTGAAAAATGGGAGAAGATCCTGGTTCTTAGTCCATTGTGTTGGTTGTCATTAATATTCTTTCTATGAAGGGATGCTGTTGGGAAGAGCTGCATCTCTACCATTACTCAGGCACTGCTTCTCCTGAAGGATTCAGATGCCTTCACATCAGTTTTCAGTACTGACCTCAGGCTTAGCCACAGAGACTCTCTTCTTTGTGAAGAAGAGTCAGGATTCCACAGATGTCCAAAAGCCTTCTATACTCCCTAGTCTCTGGAGCTGGGAGCAAGGGTTTGTGAATGCTCACTAGATATGAAAATCATAAAGTCCCCCTGTGCCTTCACTAGTCCCCCAGAATCTATTCTTTCTTTTCCAGGATGAGCTTTTTTAAAACATTACTCCAAGCACTGCCTCCTTCCCCTCTCTCCACTGAGATTACCCAGCTTAGTGTCCCAAATAAAAACCTAAAAAGGACTTGTCTCCTTGGTACCAGACAATACCTGTTTCTGCCTCTGGAACCCAAAGCTGTTAAAAAGCCCTAGAAGTTAAAGGAAATCCAAAAACAATCCTTGGAGTTCCTATTTCTAAGGGTCTGGGTAACCATAATGAAATGAAAGTTTTGCCTTTCTTCTGAGAATCTCATATAGGAGTGGGAATAAGAGAGAAATTATCTCAATAAATTACCCTGCAACATTTTTCTTCATGTATATTTTAAAAGGGTGTCAATTTAAATATCTGGAGCAAGGATGGTGAATGCATGACTTTTGCAGCCACTGCTTTCTCCCTCACCCATGGCAGATATAGCTAATTAATCATTTCTATCTGTGGTCTACAGTTGCTTGTTAATCATCAACATAATGGGTGAGACAACCAGTACTAATGAATTTGAATCAGAAATTGAAATTGGAATACGCTTACCATCTGTTCCCTAAAGATTGTATAATGTGGAAAATTCTGAAATTTAGTGATGTTGTCAGTGGGGTGGGATGGAGTGGAAAGATGAAGGGTGGGGGAGAAGGAGAGAAGGGATGATTGATTGAAGTTGTGTTTCAGAGAGGCCATATGGAGCATATATTCCATGTGAGCCCACCTTGAGCCTAGGATTTGCTCTTCAGCCTTGGTTCTGAGCACCTTTATATTGTGAGTTCAGGAAAAACCAGGCTTTGGGAGATAGATATATTCTGAAGAAACTGAGTCATTAATCTTGAAAATTACATGGTTAAAAATGAAATTTCTAGATAAGAAGTCTAGAAAACACATGTTTAGTGGTCTACCTAAGTGGTCTACCTAGTCTTTTACCTGCGACAAAGACTTCCTATGAAACCAAATTAATATCAGAAAGTTAATAAAACAATTTAAAGAAAATAAAGAGCTGGATGTTCCTAAAGAATAACGGCTTTAGGATAAGATAGTGTACGGACCCATCAGCAAAGTAGGAATGTATGTGATGAACAGATCAGCGAACTAATATTGTGGATGGCCTAGTATATTAGAGTTCTCCAGAGAAACAGAACCAATAGGATATGTATTTTATATGATAAAATATAATAAAAATAGATTTATTATAAGGAATTGGTTCACAAGATTATGGAGGCTGACAAGTCCCAAGATCTACAGAGTGAGTCAGCAAGTTGGAGACCCAGGTGATCTGATGGTGGTGTTCCAATATGAGGCTGGCAGGCTTCAGACCAAGGAAGAGCTGAGGTTTCAGTTTGAGTCTGATGGCAGGAAAAAGTCGGTGTCCCAGCTTGAAGGCAGTCAGGTAGGAGGAATTATCTCTTTCTGGGGGAGGATCATCCTTTCTGTTATCAAGCCTTCAGTGGGTTGGATGAGCCCTCCCTGCTTCCAACCCCAGCCCACCCCGACCCACCCATATTAGGGAGGGCTTTACTCAGACTATTGATTTAAATGTTAACCTCACCCCAAAACACTCTTACAGAAACACCCAGAAAAATGTTTGACTAAATATCTGGCATCCTGTGGCCCAATTTGACACATAAAGTTAAATGTTACACCTGGGAACTCTTTTTCCTGAAAGGGCTGAACTGGAGACAAAGGAATTTTTGCTCTTTGAGTTCAGTATTTTAAAATGTCATACAGACTGAAGTTTATTTTCTATGAGTTATATTTATTTATTTTTTGTTTCCATGAAAGGATTTTAGTAGACTATCCAGATTCACTAGCATTACAATTACAAAATGTTATTTCAAGGTGTTACTTATCCAGATAACCAATACTCATTTAATAAAAGCATATTCAATTCTAGTTTAGAAGATGATATTATCTTAACTAATTCCAAGAGATCAGCCCATTTCAGCCTAAAAACACCATTGCATTAATCATATATTTGCAACTTATTTATTTTAAGGTCTCATGTACATCTAATTTATGTTATTTAACGTGTATCAGAAATCCACACACAGGCACACTTTATGCACACATTTAAACCATGCAATAAATTTAAAAGTAAAATTCCCTTGTAGAATTTTCCATGTATCTGTATTACTCCTTTATGCCTATTCTCCCTTTTCCCCAATTTTTTTGAATGACATTTGAAAACTAACTTCAGATACTTTGTAAGCATTCCTTAGATTTTTGACTTTTTCCCCCTTTATTTTCTAACGTTAAAGACAAGCAGCTGAGAGAAAACAGAACCAAATTTGGTTGGCCCTAATACAAATTTCAACTATTTATATTCCACAGTTACTAACCAAACTTACTGTTAAGAAAATATTAACAACTTTAGCCACAATCTAAATTTTATCGTATCAGCAAACGTTATAAACTCTTAAATCAAAAGTAATTATACAGAGTAAAATCTAGTTTAGTGGGCATATGAATCTATAATATAACAAAAATCACAGGATAATCCTCATTTTTTCCAATTTTTTTCTGGAAAATGCATTATAAACACATTGCATTTTCCCACAGGAACCTAAAATTTCAGTTGCATTCCTGCTCAATTAACTCACCATTAAATAAGTCATGGTTGTGACTAGCAACACATTATAAAAGCAAAGATAAAATGATAAACCTACAATAAACTTAATAAAATTATAAGTGCTATAGAAATAGAAAAATGTTCTTCTCTCTCTATATATTTGAGATTCTACTCAAAAAATTCTACTCAACTTTGAAATGTTGGCAAGTAATTTAAAATGTTAAACACACACACACCCCACTATGTGGTCAAAGAAAACATGGATATGGACCCTGTTGGACATCAGTTCGTAGCCTTCCTTACAGTTCAACCTTTGGCTTGAAGAAACGAAATGATACTTAGAGAAGAAGAAATTATTTAACTTAGAGAAGTTAAATAATTTGTCCATGATTACACAAGCAAGTCAGAATACAAGTCAGGACTAAAACCCAGTCATTTTGAATTTAGTTAATATTCCTTCTGTGTCACAGAAGGAACACCTGCAGATGCGCTTTGAAAATTTGGTAAGACTGTGAGAAAAGAGGGCGTTCCCGGTTGACTGGACCCCAAGGGCAGTGCTTCAAATATCCCGCAATCAGGGAAGCCAGGCGATTCTAAAGTGTGAGCCGGAAAGCGCACCTTGGGCCTCTGAGCGAGGGGAACCAACCTCGCATTCGCCTGTAGGCGGCGCCGCAGAGCGGCAGGCAGGTTAAAGGCGAGGAATCACGACCTCTGCTCTAGACTCCTTTTTAATTCATTTATTTAAACGTATTCGTTTCGTAGCTGCTATATTCTACATACTATGTGGAATATAAATGTAAAGACATGTTTTCTGACATCCAGAAGTGGAAAAAAAACATAACATCTGACGTAGATAAAATGAAGATACTAACTAAAACAGCAACAAAACAGTTCAACAGTAATGTTGATTGCCTTCTTAGAATTTAGCTGAGCTTTGGGGACTGTTTGGAATGAGCCAGGAGGCTTAAAAACTGTCCAGGGAAGTTTTACTGGTGATTTGTTTCTGATGAATTTCCTTGTAACAAGCAGAAGCATTTAAAATTATGCTGCTAACCTTCCGTATGCTCAATATTATGTTTGTCCTTTTAAAATTTAGACACTGGAGCATTTAAATAATTAAAGGCATCATTAAGCACTTCAGTCATGATGGGTTGAAGGGAGATGCCTTCTTACTCGTCTTCTCTGTGTTCTATTTTTAAGCCTCTTCTATACACCCACTCCAAACAAGATGGACAGCTTTGAAAGGGAAAAGTTCTGAGAGGATTCATTCAGGGAGAGACAGGCAGCCCCCCCTAAGTCATACACAAACTGTTTGGCAACACAGGACTTTCTATATCATTAGCTGAGACTCCTACCTCCTTCTTTTCCTCCCCTTCCAAGCCTGGAGAAGATTGTTAGACCAACCTTTTATGGAAAGTATAGACTAAATGGGTCAAGGTGGTGAGAAATGAAGTTCAGGTGTCAATTTGACAGATTTGAATGAGCAAAGATACCCAATGTACTGGACAAAAAAGAAAATTGTATCTGGTACTATTTCCTAGTTGACAACTGTAATTATTCAGATTTCCCACTATAAACCTCATGGACCCTCTATTTTTAAAAACAGGAATTTTTCTTTGTCTATTTTTAATAGGCTTTTCTACTGTAGTGCACCATACCTCATAATTACTGAGTCTGTGCTACTATCTACTCATGTGTTGATTTTAGATAAACTTAGACATCTGGTAATTTTTTTTTTTTTTAGATAAATGACTAATAGTTCCACTTATTTTTTCTGATATTTGAGAAATATCTAGTTTCTTGATGCAAATTTTAGGTTTCCAAATGAATTAACCACAAGCCATATCCTCTAATATACAAGTAAAACTGAACTGTCCTCATTAGATGATCTTTTTTCTGGCTGGTATTAATATACTCAGTGATTTGAGTCCTGGCTCTGCCACTTGCTAGCTGTGTGACCTTAGGCCAGTTATTTAATGTCTACATGCCTCAGTTTCTTCAACTGAAAATGGTCATGATAGTAATAACAGTTCCTCATAAAGGTGTTATAAGAACCAAATGAGTTAACATTATAAAACATCTAAATGGTGCCAAACATATAATGAAATATGCATGTTTCTTAAATAAATAAAATACTTATCCCTCTTTTAAATGTATATGCAAATCCTACCTAACTTCAGACTTCATTTCAACTGATAGACTAATTGCCTTCTTCTCCTCGTCTTCATTTCTCTTCTCCTCCCTATACTCATTTTAGGCTTCAGGAGAATAAAATTAGAAATTACCTAAAAAGACTGGCCTGTGTGTGCCACTTTTCAAAACTGAAATTGCAGATTGTATTAGCATACTTTTGGAAGCAAGTAACAGAAAATTCAGTTCAATCCCACTCATTAAAATTGACCCACAAAGTAACAGACAAAAGCAGGATGGGTTTCAGGTCT
This sequence comes from Balaenoptera ricei, assembly GCF_028023285.1. Taxonomy (NCBI): domain Eukaryota; kingdom Metazoa; phylum Chordata; class Mammalia; order Artiodactyla; family Balaenopteridae; genus Balaenoptera; species Balaenoptera ricei. Next base: position 80,767,240 of record NC_082641.1, read on the forward strand.
GGCTTAACTCTGTTAGTACAGTTCCTTTTCTCTGTGGTTTCCTTGGCTTTGTTGCTATTAGTATGATGGGCTTTTGCTTAGGCTGACTTGCCTCATGGTGGCAAAAATGCCTTTTGAGCCTTGAGTTTCTTGGCTCCATATAATGGAGCATATGCAAAATGACAGGAATCTTTTTTGCTTTTGCTTCATGACTTACTGGCCCATATTACGTTACAAGCTAATTCCTGAACCAATTTTTGAGGCTAGGAGACCACCATGAACTAATTGGATTAGCTGAACCAATCTCTCTAATATGGGGAATGGGATTACTCTTAGATAAACGAGGCCCAATTCTGTGCTAGGGTCTATCAACTTCCTTTTAAAACCGTTGATAATGGGGGGAGGAGTCGTTGCCTGAGTAAGAGTGGGATTGTGTTAGAAAAGAGGAAGGAGGAATGGATACTGGGTAGACAACTATTGATGTCTACCACACAGGTTATGATCCCTATAGGAGGAGGTTAGAAATGCATCAGTGTCAGTAATACATGTCTGAATGAGTAAACAGTTGTGGCTGGTGTACCTTCAAATTCCATAAAGTGGTCTTTTAAATTGTATACATCATTTTTAGGATTTGTTTGGTTATTAGACCTGGCATACTTAAGACAACATAATCAATCTTGTCTGTCCATGGTGCTGACTCTGGCACCAGGGCTGCACACATCCAACTGTAGTTTCTGAGCTTAGTTTTTTAAAATTTAATTGTAGTATTAAATGATTTCTTTGGAAATAATTTTAAATTTGTATAAAATTTGCAAGAATAGTACAATGAACTTTTTTGGTCTGAACTATTTGAAACAAAGTTACTGACATGATGCCTGTTACACTCCAATACTTAATGTATAAATCCAAAAGCAAGGACATGTTCCAACCTAAACACCACATAATCATCAAAATCAAGAAATTAACATCACTACATTACTTCCAGCTAGCTGCTTACCCTATTCAAGTTTTGGCAATTGTCCCAATAATATGCTTTACAATAAAAAAAATCCAGTCAAAGATCATGTGTTGCATTTAGTTGTCATTTCTCTTTAATCTCCTTCAATCTTGAATCTCAGTCATCCTTGACTTTTTTGACCTTTACAGGCCAGTTAGAATACTCCTCAATTTGGGTATGTCTGATGTTTCCTCATGATTAGATTCAGATTTTGTGTATGTGGCAGGAATATCACAGAAACACAGAAGCAACGTGTTCTTTTTATTGCATTGTATCAAGTAGTCTATGAGTTTAATTTGTTCCATTATTGGTGATGTTTACTTTGAATCCTTGATTGAGGTGGTATCTGTCTCGTTTCTCCATTGTGCAGTTACTTGAGTCTCTTTATATTAGTAAGTGTTTGAGAAGCATTTCTATGCAAGATTGGACTTTAGGGCTAGCTTTTTTTTTTTTTTTATTTATTAAAAGAAATTTTTTTTTAAAATTTATTTTGGGCTGCGTTGGACGTTCGTTGCTGCATGTGGGCTTTCTGTAGTTGCGGTGAGCGGGGGCTACTCTTCGTTGCGGTGCGCGGGCTTCTCATTGCGGTGGCTTCTCTTGTTGTGGAGCATGGGCTCTAGGCACGTGGGCTTCAGTAATTGTGGCACGCGGGCTCAGCAGTTGTGGCTCACGGGCTCCAGAGTGCAGGCCCAGCAGTTGTGGCGCACGGGCCTAGTTGCTCCGCGGCATGTGGGATCTTCCCGGACCAGGGCTTGAACCCGTGTGCCCTGCATCGGCAGGCGGATTCTTAACCACTGCGCCACCAGGGAAGCCCTAGGGCTAGCTTAATGTAATTCTTTCCTTTTGGAATTTCTTTAGTTCTTTTAATATGTAACTATCTCATTTTTGTCAAACTTTCATCAGTTAGTTTTAGTGTCCATCGATATAGTGGGGCTGAATTAATTGTGTTATGATAATGGTTACCAAAGTTTTGATTTTTTTAATGTAAGCATTCCTTTTATATTTATTAGTTGTCATTCTAGTGTAAGGTTTTCTTCTCCCTAGTTACTTTTGTATTTATTTATTTAGATACGAACTCACAAATTCCTGTTTTATAAAATTGGCTGTAATTTGTTGTTATTGTTGATTTTGATGCTCACATTGTTCTTGATTTGGTCAGTGGAAGTTCCATCATACTGGCTTCTGTGTCATTTTGACTTGTTCCTTTCATTCATTGAGTACTTTATTATTTTCTGGCACAAAAAGATGTTACATACTCATCTTGTCCTTTCCCAACTTCAGCCACAGAATTAGACGTTTCTCTAATGGGTCCTGCTTCTTTTAATGTTGAATGGTATTTAGAAATCAAGATTTGAGTGCTAGAAGTGCTCATTGCTGCTGGGGTAGACACCATTCCCGGGTTCTCTCACTAGTTAGAAGTAGAGAAAATATTTCAGTTCAAACCAATACTTCAATATTCTGTTTTTCAATTCAGCATACACAAAATCTAACGTTAACTTTCTTAGAGGGATCATATAGAGGATATTGGATAACACACAAAATGATTCCATGAAATGTCCAACTTATTCATTTCCAATGGCTGCTGTAGCAAATTACCAGAAATGTGGTGGCATAAAATAACCAAATGTATTCTTTTACACGGAGGCCAGAAGTCTAAAATCAGTTTCACGGGGCTAAAGTCAACATATCAGCAGGGCTGATTCCTTCTGGAGGCTGTCAGGAGAATCCATTCCCATTCTGTAGAGACCACCTGTATTTCTTGGCTTATGGCCCCTTCCTTCATCTTTAGAGCTCATCCCTCTAATCTCTACTTCTCTCTTCCAGTCTCTGTAACTGCTTTCTCTCTTTCTGACTCTGATTCTGCCTACTTCACTCTTATTAGAACTTTTGTGATTACATTGGGCCTACCCAGATAATCACCTCATCTCAAAATTCTTAATTTAATTACAACTACAAAGTTCTTTTGATCATGTAAGATGACATATTCACAAGTTCCAGGAATCAGGACGTGAACATCTTCGGAGGAACTACCACACCGACACTCAGCTAAATGTTTTAGTTTTCTATTTGTGTAGACTAAATTTTACTTTTGAATTGTATTAATCAGGACACTTTAATTTTCAAGTATTATAAAAACAACAACAACAACTCAGTTTGGCTTACCCAAAAAAGGGGCCTTATTGGTTCCCATAAATGAGTCACAGGGCTACGTTGCACTGGCTCTGGTGAATCCAGGGGGTCAAAGATGTTGACAGGAATCTTTCTCTCCATCCTTTGGCTCTGCTTTCCTTTGTGTTTATTTTCATCTCCTATTGGCAAGATGGCCTCTAGTAGCTCCAGGATTTATTCTTCCATTTTGGAACCACAGGTCATAGACAGGTTTTTTCCCCCTATAGTGTCAATAAAATCTAGTTAGTGAGTTTCATTGATCCAGCTTTGGTGGGACTCTATAAATCAAAATGTTTGCTGCTCTTACTGAAACTGCAACCATTTTATATATTTTTAGCTTATTTACCACTTGATATATTATTAGTTTATTTATTCATTTAAGGTCTTCAGAAACTTCCCCTCTTTCTCTATCCCCCTCCTTCTTTTTTCCTTTCTTTCTTGTTTAATATTCTCCTAATTTCAAAAAGAATCAGGCAGTATATCTATATGATTCTTATTGTTTTTTAAATCTTTTTAAAGCATATTTTAGTTGTTTTTGGAGTTAAAATAATTTAGCAAGAAAATATGATCTTAAGGTTTATTACAGTTGATAATTCAATTATTTAATGATTCATTATTTTACTAATTTAATTATTATTACATTTAATAAATTTGTTTTATTAAACTGATTTTTATAATAATGCGTTTAAGTAAATTATTTAAAAGTCCATTTCTTTTTTGTTGTTGTTTTTGTTTTTGTTTGTATATCAGGAGTTCATTACTTTTTATTGTTGAGTAGTATTCCATTGCATGGAGGTACTGCAGTTTGTTTATCCATTCACCAATTGAAGGACACCTGGATTGCTTCCATTATGAGGAAACTATGAGTAAAATTGCCATAAACATTCATGTAGAGGTTTTTGGGTGAACATACATTTTCATTCTCTTGGGTAAATATGTAGGAGTGAGATTGATAGGTCATATGCTAAGTGTATGTTTATTATTATAAAAAACTGCCAAACTGTTTTTCCAAGACATTGCCAATTTGTATTCCCACAAAGAATGATAATTCCAGGTGATCTGTATCCTGGCCATTACTTGGTATTGTTGGGTTTCTTTTTATTTTATTTTAGCCATTCTAATAGTATATACTGGTATCTAATTATGATTTCAATTTGCATTTTCCTAATGACTAATGATAGTGAGCATCTTTTCATGTGCTTATTTGCCATTTGTATATCTTCTTTGGTGAACTGTCTGTTCAAATCCCTTGCCTATTTTTTTTAACTAGGCTGTTTGTTTTTTATCATTTAGTTTTGAGAGTTCTTTATATACTTTCTGAATACAAGTCTTTTTTCAGACATATAATTTACAAATATTTCCTCCTAGTCTATGACTTTTCATTTCATTCTTTTTTTAAAAACTTTTTAAAATTTAATTTATTTTTTTATACAGCAGGTTCTTATTAGTCATCAATTTTATACACATCAGTGTATACATGTCAATCCCAATCACCCAATTCATCACACCACCATCCCCACCCCCCGTGGCTTTCCCCCGTTGGTGTCCATACGTTTGTTCTCGACATCTGTGTCTCAACTTCTGCCCTGCAAACCGGATCATCTGTACCATTTTTCTAGGTTCCACATACATGTGTTACTATACGATACTTGTTTTTCTCTTTCTGACTTACTTCACTCTGTATGACAGTTTCTAGATCCATCCATGTCTCAACAAATGACTCAATTTCGTTCCTTTCTTTGGCTGAGTAATATTCCATTGTATATATGTACCACTTCTTCTTTATCCATTTGTCTGTCGATGGGCATTTAGGATGCATCCATGACCTGGCTATTGTAAATAGTGCTGCAATGAACATTGGGGTGCATGTGTCTTTTTGAATTATGGTTTTCTCTGGGTATATGCCCAGTAGTGGGATTGCTGGATCATATGGTAATTCTATTTTTAGTTTTTTAAGGAACCTCCATACTGTTCTCCATAGTGGCTGTATCAATTTATATTCCCACCAACAGTGCAAGAGGGTTCCCTTTTCTCCACACCCTCTCCAGCATTTGTTGTTTCTAGATTTTCTGATGATGCCCACTCTAAATGGTGTGAGGTGATACCTCATTGTAGTTTTGATTTGCATTTCTCTAATAATTAGTGATGTTGAGCATCTTTTCATGTGCTTCTTGGCCATCTGTATGTCTTCTTTGGAGAAATGTCTATTTAGGTCTTCTGCCCATTTTTGGATTGGGTTGTTTGTTTTTTTAATATTGAGCTGCGTGAGCTGTTTGTATATTTTGGAGATTAATCCTTTGTCCGTTGATTCGTTTGCAAATATTTTCTCCCATTCTGAGGGTTGTCTTTTCGTCTTGTTTATGGTTTCCTTTGCTGTGCAAAAGCTTTTAAGTTTCATTAGGTCCCATTTGTTTATTTTTGTTTTTATTTCCATTACTCTAGGAGGTGGATCAAAAAAGATCTTGCTGTGATTTATGTCAAAGAGTGTTCTTCCTATGTTTTCCTCTAAGAGTTTTATAGTGTCTGGTCTTACATTTAGGTCTTTAATCCATTTTGAGTTTATCCTTTGGTGTTAAGGAGTGTTCTAATGTCATTCTTTTACATGTAGCTGTCCAGTTTTCCCAGCACCACTTATTGAAGAGACTGTCTTTTATCCACTGTATATCCTTGCCTCCTTTGTCATAGAGTAGTTGACCATAGGTGTGTGGGTTTATCTCTGGGCTTTCTATCTTGTTCCATTGATCTGTTTCTGTTTTTGTGCCAGTGCCATATTGTCTTGATTACTGTAGCTTTGTAGTATAGTCTGAAGTCAGGGAGTCTGATTCCCCCAGCTCCATTTTTTCCCCTCGAGACTGCTTTGGCTATTCAGGGTCTTTTTTGTCTCCATACAAATTTTAAGATTTTTTGTTCTAGTTCCGTAAAAAATGCCGTTGGTAATTTGATAGGGATTGCATTGAATCTGTAGATTGCTTTGGGTAGTATAGTCATTTTCACAATGTTGATTCTTCCAATCCAAGAACATGGTATATCTCTCCATCTGTTGGTATCATCTTCAATTTCTTTCATCAGTGTCTTATAGTTTTCTTCATACAGGTCTTTTGTCTCCCTAGGTAGGTTTATTCCTAGGTATTTTATTCTTTTTGCTGCAGTGGTAAATGAGAGTGTTTCCTTAATTTCTCTTTCAGATTTTTCATCATTAGTGTATAGGAATGCAGGAGATTTCTGTGCATTAATTTTGTATCCTGCAACTTTACCAAATTCATTGATTAGCTCTAGTAGTTTTCTGGTGGCATCTTTAGGATTCTCTATATATAGTATCATGTCATCTGCAAACAGTGACAGTTTTACTTCTTCTTTTCCAATTTGTATTCTTTTTATTTCTTTTTCTTCTCTGATTGCTGTGGCTAGGACTTCTAAATCTATGTTGAATAAGAGTGGTGAGAGTGGACATCCTTGTCTTGTTCCTGATCTTATAGGGAATGCTTTCAGTTTTTCACCATTGAGAATGATGTTTGCTGTAGGTTTGTCATATATGGCCTTTATTATGTTGAGGTAGGTTCCCTCTATGCCCATTTTCTGGAGAGTTTTTATCATAAATGGGTGTTGAATTTTGTCAAAAGCTTTTTCTGCATCTATTGAGATGATCATATGGTTTTTATTCTTCAGTTTGTTAAGATGGTGTATCACATTGATTGATTTGCGTATATTGAAGAATCCTTGCATCCCTGGGATAAGTCCCACTTCATCATGGTGTATGATCCTTTTAATGTGTTGTTGGATTCTGTTTGCTAGTATTTTGTTGAGGATTTTTGCATCTATATTCATCAGTGATATTGGTCTGTAATTTTCTTTTTTTGTAGTATCTTTGTCTGGTTTTGGTATCGGGATGATGGTGGCCTCATAGAATGAGTTAGGGAGTGTTCCTTCCTCTGCAATTTTTTGGAAGAGTTTGAGAAGGATGGGTGTTAGCTCTTCTCTAAATGTTTGATGGAATTCACCTGTGAAGCCATTTGGTCCTGAACTTTTGTTTGTTGGAAGATTTTCAATCACAGTTTTAATTTCATTACTTGTGATTGGTCTGTTCCTATTTTCTGTTTCTTCCTGGTTCAGTCTTGGAAGGTTATACCTTTCTAAGAATTTGTCCATTTCTTCTAGGTTGTCCATTTTATTGGCATAGAGTTGCTTGTAGTAGTCTCTTAGGATGCTTTGTATTTCTGTGGTGTCTGTTGTAACTTCTCCTTTTTCATTTCTAATTTTATTGATTTGAGTCCTCTTCCTCTTTTTCTTGATGAGTCTGGCTAATGGTTTATCAATTTTGTTTATCTTCTCAAAGAAACAGCTTTTAGTTTTATTGATCTTTGCTATTGTTTTCTTTGTTTCTATTTCATTTATTTCTGCTCTGATCTTTATGATTTCTTTCCTTCTGCTAACTTTGGGTTTTGTTTGTTCTTCTTTCTCTAGTTCCTTTAGGTGTAAGGTTAGATTGTTTATTTGAGATTTTTCTTGTTTCTTGAGGTAGGCTTGTATAGCTATAAATTTCCCTGTTAGAACTGCTTTTGCTGCATCCCATAGATTTTGGATCATCGTGTTTTCATTGTCATTTGTCTCTAGGTATTTTTTGATTTCCTCAGTGATCTCTTGGTTATTTAGTAACGTATTGTTTAGCCTCCATGTGTTTGTGATTTTTACGTTTTTTTCCCTGTAATTCATTTCTAATCTCATAGCGTTGTGGTCAGAAAAGATGCTTGATATGATTTCAGTTTTCTTAAATTTACTGAGGCTTGATTTGTGACCCAAGATGTGATCTATCCTGGAGAATGTTCCGTGCGCACTTGAGAAGAAAGTGTAATCTACTGTTTTTGGATGGAATGTCCTATAAATATCAATTAAATCTATCTGACCTATTGTGTCATTTAAAACTTGTGTTTCCTTATTTATTTTCATTTTGGATGATCTGTCCATTGGTGTAAGTGAGGTGTTAAAGTCTCCCACTATTATTGTGTTACTGTCGATTTCCTCTTTTAGAGCTGTTAGCAGTTGCCTTATGTATTGAGGTGCTCCTATGTTGGGTGCATATATATTTATAATTGTTATATTTTCTTCTTGAATTGATCCCTTGATCATTATGTAGTGTCCTTCCTTGTCTCTTGTAACATTCTTTATTTTAAAATCTATTTTATCTGATATGAGTATTGCTACTCCAGCTTTCTTTTGATTTCCATTTGCATGGAATATCTTTTTCCATCCCCTCACTTTCAGTCTGTATGTGTCCCTAGGTCTGAAGTGGGTCTCTTGTAGACAGCATATATATGGGTCTTGTTTTTGTGTCCATTGAGCAAGCCTGTGTCTTTTGGTTGGAGCATTTAATCCATTCACGTTTAAGGTAATTATCGATATGTATGTTCCTATGACCATTTTCTTAATTGTTTTGGGTTTGTTTTTGTAGGTCCTTTTCTTCTCTTGTGTTTCCCACTTAGAGAAGTTCCTTTAGCATTTGTTGTAGAGCTGGTTTGGTGGTGCTGAATTCTCTTAGCTTTTGCTTGTTTGTAAAGCTTTTGATTCCTCCATAGAATCTGAATGAGATCCTTGCTGGGTAGCGTAATCTTGGTTGTAGGTCCTTCCCTTTCATCAGTTCAAGTATATCATGCCACTCCCTTCTGGCTTTTAGAGTTTCTGCTGAGAAATCAGCTGTTTACCTTATGGGAGTTCCCTTTTATGTTATTTGTGATTTTTCCCTTGCTGCTTTCAATAATTTTTCTTTGTCTTTAATTTTTGCCAATTTGATTACCATGTGTCTCGACGTGTTTCCCCTTGGGTTTATCCTGTATGGGACTCTCTGCAGTTCCTGGACTTGTGTGGCTATTTCCTTTCCCATGTTAGGGAAGTTTTCAACTATAATCTCTTCAAATATTTTCTCTGGTCCTTTCTCTCTCTGTTCTCCTTCTCGGACCCCTATAATGCGAATGTTGTTGCATTTAATGTTGTCCCAGAGGTCTCTTAGGCTGTATTCATTTCTTTTCATTCTTTTTTCTTTAGTCTGTTCCGCAGCAGTGAATTCCACCATTCTGTCTTCTAGGTCACTTATCCGTTCTGCTGCCTCGGTTATTCTGCTATTGATTCCTTCTAGTGTAGTTTTCATTTCAGTTATTGTATTGTTCATCTCTGTTTATTTGTTCTTTAATTCTTCTAGGTCTTTGTTAAACATTTCTTGCATCTTCTCGATCTTTGCCTCCATTCTTTTTCTGAGGTTCTGGATCATCTTCACTATCATTATTCTGAATTCTTTATCTGGAAGGTTGCCTATCTCCACTTCATTTAGTTGTTTTTCTGGGGTTTTATCTTGTTCCTTCATCTGGTACATAGCCCTCTGCCTTCTCATCTTGTCTATCTTTCTGTGAATGTGGTTTTTGTTCCACAGGCTGCATGATTGTAGTTCTTCTTGCTTCTGCTGTATGCCCTCTGGTGGATGAGGCTATCTAAGAGGCTTGTGCAAGTTTCCTGATGGGAGGGACTAGTGGTGGGTAGAGCTGACTGTTGCTCTGGTGGGCAGAGTTCGGTAAAACTTTAATCCACTTGACTGCTGATGGGTGGGGCTGGGTTCCCTCCCTGTTCGTTGTTTGGTCTGAGGCAACCCAACAATGGAGCCTACCTGGGCTCTTTGGTGGGGCTAATGGCAGACTCTGGGAGGGCTCATGCCAAGGAGTACTTCCCAGAACTTCTGCTGCCAGTGTCCTTGTCCCCATGGTAAGCCACAGCTACCCTCTGCCTCTGCAGGAGACCCTTCAATACTAGCAGGTAGATCTGGTTCAGTCTCCCCTGGGGTCACTGCTCCTTCCCCTGGGTCCCGATGCGCACACTACTTTGTGTGTGCCCTCCAAGAGTGGAGTCTCTGTTTCCACCAGTCCTGTCGAAGTCCTGCAATCAAATCCCACTAGCCTTCAAAGTCTGATTCTCTAGGAATTCCTCCTCGCATTGCTGAACCCCCAGGTTGGGAAGCCTGACGTGGGGCTCAGAACCTTCACTCCAGTGGGTGGACTTCTGTGGTATAAGTGTTCTCCAGTCTGTAAGTCACCCACCCAGAAGTTATGGGATTTGATTTTACTGTGATTGCTCCCCTCCTACCATCTCATTGTGCCTTCTCCTTTGTCTTTGGATGTGGGGTATCTTTTTTGATGATTTCCAGTGTCTTCCTGTCGATGATTGTCCAGCAGCTAGTTGTGATTCTGATGGTCTCACAAGAGGGAGTGAGAGCACGTCATTCTACTCCACCATCTTGGTTCAGGGCCTAAAAGTCCATTTCTTATCATGTGTTAGTGAACCCTGAGGTGAATATAAAATGCATGGTTGTTAAGGATACTTAGACATATAAAAATGTATGAAAACTTGTGTATATTAAAGAGGTTAAAATGTTTATATACTGTTAGCAGTTGGTTTTATTATTTATTTTTATGTTATTGCTTTTTTGTTTCTATAAATGAAATATTTATGAAGTGTCAATAGATTCAGACCATCTGCTGATTTGAACAGATAAGGTATGGTATCTTTACTCCTAGCTCTTTTTCAGAATTTTCTAGTATCAAATATCCTATTTATTTTTAGGAATAAGCACATGTCAAATTCAAACAAAACTAAGTTTACTTGAATAATAGAACAGCTCTTTAAAAAAATTCAAATTTTATTAACCTCTTCTAATATACATTTTTTTTAACTTCAAAACTCATTGAATTTTCAGTTGAAAGTTGAACTTATAAGTATTTTAATGCCTCTTTAGTCAGAATTTATACTCCTTTGAAGGAGAAAGAGAAATGGATATATAGATGGAGTTTAATCAGTACCTTTAGACTCATTGATATTCACATTGTAAAGCTGAAGTCTGTTACTTAACAATGCCTCTTTAATTGAGGAACCATAACAAGAACTTGTCTTTTTCATATTGTGGATATTCAATGCTATTTGAAAGATTGTAATTGTCAAATATTTGATGCTTTGTAGTCTATTGATGCTATTATATTTTCGTTCAGTGTAGAATCATTATATTGAAATAGTGGGGCACAGAGAGTGTGCAATCATGAAGCAACCTAATATTCATCTCCCATTAATCTTTAAAACCTTTTCTATGGGGCCAATTCTCCTCTTGCCCCATGGATAAACTGAAGGCTAGTTCATGACTTTTCAGTTTACTTTTAGGTCCTCCTAGTTTCTCAGACAATCTCAGATCATTCAAATATTTATTTCCATGAAATAGAAATTTCATATTTATTGAAGTTAAAGATTCTCCCTTTCCTTAGATAGGGCCACCAGCTATGGAAAGAGGGGCCTGGTTAGCTTCTTCATTTCTTCAGAGAGTGAACCCTCTTTCCCACTCGTGAGGCTGCCTCTTGCTCCTCCTTTAGTGTTGGAAGATGTGTGGAGAGGGCAGATATATTTATTGATACTGCTTGTCTGGCACTGATTTATGTTTGTTTCTTTTGGGCATGGCAGATGTGTAAGGTCAACTTTTACTGGCAGAAGTGCTTTTGTTGCTCTTTGGATAACACCATACCTTCCTTCCTCCACTGTTTGGAGATATTGGGCCTATATTTCATTGATGCTGGTGAATGTATTTTCTGATTGACTGTATATAGCTCTTCCTTCAGTTCTTAGAAATCTAGAAAGTTTACTCCCTGCTGGATGTGGGACAGGCAGTCTTCTTGAGTGGGACCCACCCAGGCCAGTTGTCTTTTGTGTCAGAAACACATCAAGTTCAGTGGAACAGTCTCTCTTGACTCTGCCTTCATCAAGATAGGCCAGCCAGGGTCAGCTGTCAGGCAGGTTTATCAAGTGAGTCTGATGTCAGGCAGGTGTGATCTCCAACCTCCAGAGGAAATATGCCAAACTGTCTGACTAGGCCATCAATGCCCCTTTTTGCAAGCTTCAGGGTGCATGCATAGTGGTCCATAGCAATCTTCCTCCTCCTAATCTCTTCTAATTTTCACCTTCCTTTTTCTCTTCACCCTTATTTTTTTTTTTGCGAGGGGATGGAGGTGACAGATTGGCTAAACGGTCAGTGAGACCCTACATGAGCCTAGGGTAGGGGAGCAAAACAGTGTCTCAGGCACCTTACTTGCAAATTCTGCTTAGGTGGTTTTGAAACCCCCCTTGGTATGCAGGACTGGTGCCATCTTTTCTTCAAATCTGAGATATAGTGTCCTATTTAAATCTTGTCACAAGCAAAGAACTAATTAAGGACATAATCTTATTCAGGGACCAGTTATTTGATAGCTGCAGTATGATGTGGGATTATCTAAGTTATGACAGGGTTTTTTTTCTGTTAATTTTACTGTTGACTATTAAATTTTTGTTGCTCCAGTTTCTTCATTCATAGTATTTCTCCTTATCTCATGGTGAGATTATGAAAGTATAGTAGTGTAAAGTACCTGAAACTAGTATGGGGGACTCTAGTAATTATCTGACATACATCTCATTTTTCTGCCAGGCACCTGTTATACAAGTGCTATTATCTGTATCTTGTCAATGGCAAATTGAGGCTAAAATGGAGTAACAGTGTATTAAACTTGGAATTTGATTCCCAGAGCACTTACCTTCTAAAGTAGCGACAAAGGATCTGTAGGAGAGGAGAAAGAATAGCTTCACCTTGAGTAGGTATTTTTAACATCAAATAGTCTGCTCAAGTTTCAAGGCATTTGCAAAATAAGTGCTTGGTCAAGTTCATTCTACTCAACAGTTAGCCATTATTGGTAGTGTAGTTTTATTCATCAACAGTTTGTAAATAACAACAGCTGGTTTATAAATATTATGCAAATCTTAAAATGCACAATTGTTATCAGTATTTTGTTGATGGACTACTAGGATGCTGCAAAGAAAAATTGTCATTTTAATAATTATTTGGGTAAAAGGGGAAAGTTATAAATATGATAGGCATACAAGTATTAATGTATACTTGATTCCAAGATCAAGATACTAGCTTTTAAAAAAACTAGCTTAGTATGCTATGAGATTTGTATGTTATTTCTAGACTTTGTCATTTTGTATCCAACATTTACATGTGCACACCTTTTAAGCCAGTCATTCTACCTGTAGAAATTTATTCTTTTTTTTTTTTTAATTTTTTTTTTTAATTTATTTTATTTTTGCTGTGTTGGGTCTTCGTTTCTGTGCGAGGGCTTTCTCCAGTTGCGGCAAGCGGGGGCCACTCTTCATCGCGGTGCACGGGCCTCTCACCATCGCGGCCTCTCTTGTTGCGGAGCACAGGCTCCAGATGCGCAGGCTCAGCAATTGTGGCTCATGGGCCTAGCTGCTCCGCGGCATGTGGGATCCTCCCAGACCAGGGCTCGAACCCGTGTCCCCTGCATTAGCAGGCAGATTCTCAACCACTGCGCCACCAGGGAAGCCCAGAAATTTATTCTTAAAAAAATAATCAAATAAGTGTGATGTGTGGGTATATGTGAATTATTGCATTTTTTAATAAAAATTATTCATATAAAACCCAGAAATACCTAAACGTCCATTGGTAGAGATTAAATAAATCAGGATGTCTATATAATAGAATACTATACAACCACTAGTAATTGATGTAAATTTTCATTTACTTGCATTTAAATAACTTCACAATATATTGTTAATTGAGGAAATGCAGTCTACAAGCTGATGGGGATAGTGTTATTCCATTACTGTAATAAAGAATGTAAATATCTTTATATATGTCTAGAAAATTCTGGAAGGATATACACTTAAATTTTTGTAGTAGTTGCTTCTGAGTGATGGGATTCATATACATATATATTTCTTTAATTGTGACTGGGCATTATGCTAGGAACTACATGTACGATGGAGATAAAAATGATATTGTTGCCCCATAAAGCTTATATTCTAGATACTAAATGAATAAACATAAATAAAATTATTACAGATGGAGACAGAAGGAATATTTTATATACGCAGTAGCTGTATCTCATAAATTTTGATATGTTGTATTTTCATTTTCTTTATTTCAAAATATTTTATTATTTCTCTTTTTATGTATTCTTTGACCCGTGGGTTGTATAGAACTGTGCTATTTAGTTTCTGAATAATTGGGTATTTTTCATTTATGTTTCTGTTACTGAATTCAGATTGAATTCCATTGTAGTCATAGAACATACATTGTATAACTGGATTCACAGCTTTTAAAATGATAAATAGTAGATGGGAATTAATCCTATTGAGTCAGTGTACTTTCTCCTTAAAACCTTCCCTAGCGCTTCTGGCCTTCTTGCTAGCCTGCCTTCTTCTCTTAAATCATCAGCCAGTATTTTTTCTTTTCCCAGTGTACATTCACCCAAGTAAAAGGCTGTATATCCCTTTAGGGGAAGGACTGGGAGGATCGTCACAGTGTATAAGGCAGGGCCTTTTTCCTAGGGACCTGGCCACCTTTTAAGCCATTGGGTTCCTATTCTGGACCTGAAAATCAGCTCAGGTCTGGAAAATGAGCAAAGGATTGTAGCTTTTTATTAGAGCAATCACTTTCAGTGTAGGGTCCTGCTCCTCCATGCTTGCTTACCTCCCAACCCTCCCAGTGACAGATGGTAAGCAGCGTCTGGTTGGCTGGCTGTCAATTTTGCATGTTGGGACCCCATTCTCTCTTAACTGTCTCAATTCCCTGCAGGTCCAGGGACCTTGGCTGCCCCTCTGACCTTGCTGGTCTTCATAGCAATTGTAGCCTCCTGGGTTTGGCAGTTGAGCATCATAACACCTGCCTTCAATTACATCAGAATCCCATCATCTACTGAGATATTAACTAGCCCAGTTCTGTGAATGCATTTCCTACCACCATACTTGGTCTGCCAAGGGGAGTGCCCTTGTCACCAGCTCATACCTGATGGCCTTGGTGAATGGTGTATACCCTGAGCCCTCCCATGGAACATAGTCCTGTGCTAGTTTTTCTGGCCTCACATATTATTCCACTTCTCCCCCTCTCTCTGTTTCTTTCTCTATTTTATTCTAGGACAAATCAGGCATTTCCACTTTGTTGACAGTGGCCATTATTTTTTCCAGACCTCCATGAGCCATCCCAGCAATGAATTGGCCGTTCCCTGGAGACATTGCTAAGATGCTAAAATCCTGTGTCCAAAGAAATATCCCCAAATCAATCAATTCTTTCTTTTCCAGTCTTACCTTCTTCCTCTGCTTGATTAAGTATTCTCAAAATCAATCCTAGGAATTCTCCTTTAGCTCCTGCTGGTAAATGCTTATTCTTGCTACTCTTTAGGTACATCATATCTTTCGTCTTTTATTGGATCCATTATTGGTTCTGCTCAGCTTTAACGCTTGTGGTTATCGGTCTGGTGGATCGAACAGAAGGTTTCTGATGGGAGCAGGTAATGCTTTATGAGGGAGAGGTCTCTATAACATCTTCTAGCAAAGCAGAAGTGATAGCTCTTATTAGGGAATTGTTGACCATTTATGTAAATCCATAGATTTCAGGGGTTGCAGAGACAACATCCTCAGGGGCATCCTTTCAGATGGTCCCATCTCATGTTTAAGTGTCCCAGGTTCCCCACCAGGAACTTGACTTTTACATAACATACCTGCCTTGGCTGAGCACTCAAACATCTCTGGGACTCTGAGACTAACGACTAGGTCTTCAGCTTATTGCTCAGCTGTGTCTGCCCTTCCTCTATCTGAGATAAGGACATCCTGTGCGTTATTAGAGAGGACACAGTGCTTCCACATTTAACCACTAATGGCTTGTTAACAGCCCTCAGTCTCTCATTATCCTTCCATAGTGTGTCAAAACAACTTAGCAGTGATTAGGATTTTTTTAAAAATTTATTTATTTATTTATTTATTGTCTGCATTAGGTCTTCATTGCTGCACGCGGGCTTTCTCTAGTTGTGGCGAGCGGTGGCTACTCTTCGTTGCGGTGCGTGGGCTTCTCATTGCAATGGCTTCTCTTGTTGTGGAGCACAGACTCTAGGCACGTGGGCTTCAGTAGTTGTGGCTCACAGACTCTAGAGCACAGGCTCCGTAGTTGTGGCACACTGGTCCAGTTGCTCCGTGGCATGTGGGATCTTCCCGGACCAGGGCTCAAACTCATGTCCCCTGCATTGGCAGGCAGATTCTTAACCACTGTGCCACCAGGGAAGTCCAGGATTGTTTTTTTGAATGCCTATCATTACACATAGCATAGCATTCTCCTCCACTGGGACATTTTCCCAGGTTACTACTACTGAAAGTTTAACATTTGTGTTGTCACCTTGTGTGTTGGGCTGTACCCCACAGGCCTGCAAGCCTTGTAGTTGCCCAACCTCAAGATTGAAGAAAGAGCTCAGATACAGTGACAGAGACATCAATGGTTTACTGGATAGGGGATCTTACAAGTCCAAAACAAAGGGTCCTGGAGCGACACCCCACTGTATATACGGCCAGTGGCAGGCAGGACATTGCAGCAGTCTTCAATACTTGGGGGAGAAAGAGGCTACCATTTATAGGGGGAATTGACAACAGGTTGGCTCATCAGTTACCAGGGAAAACAGAGGCTGGGGCAGGGACAAGGACATAGGCTGTTACTGATTAAGCCCTATAGTTAAGCAGATTGGATAGTCATGTGTGTGAAGCAGGGATTGGTGGAGGAAGGGATGTACAGAGAGCAGGAGAACAGCCACTTGAGTGCCCTGACCAGACATTGTGTCAACGACGGACTGTGACCCCCTGCTAACCAGGATGGTATTCAATTCAATTGCCGGATAGTAGGCAATCAGCCCAAATCTTGAACTTACTGTCTTTATCTAGGTTTACTATTGGTACAGCTAAGATCAGTTTGGGTTGCCAAAAAATCAGATGCCAGGATAGGTTAAATGTAGAAGAAATTAATTAATTAGGGAAATGCCTGGCCTGCAGCATGGTCTCAATACAAATGTGATGGTTTCAGAGAGAAGCAACTGGGGCCCTCAGTGAACTGAAGAAATTTTACTCCCTGCAGTCAGAGATCTGGGAGGCATGTTCTCATGGCCACTACATATGCCAAATGTTAGAAGAAACTGGTTCTGGACATATTTTTAATCTTGGAAGCTATACAGGTGATGCTGATTTAGAAACAATAGTGAATAATGAAATGAAAAAGTTCAAATGTAGATAGAATCAATCTTGGGTGACATCAGTATTTTACAAGTGGTAAATTAGGAGTCACATGGAAAAAAATAAGTGGACAGAAAAGTCACATTAAAACCAGGATAAAGTGGCATCCAGCTATTTCTCTCATCTTCACAACCACCAGACCACTTTGAACCATCATCATCTTTACTTGAAAGATTAGCCTCCTCTGTGACCTGTCCACAAATCTACCCCACCAATGTTTTCTCCTGACTAGCCAGGGTGGTCTTTGAAAAACAAATTAGATCATATCCTTCCTCAGTTTTCATTCTTTCTTCTTAGGATAAAATCTAAAATCTTAAAAATGGCCTGCATGTTCATAGTTTCTACCCATCTTTCCAGCTCATCTTCTTCTATGCTTCCCCTCACTAACATATTCCAATCACAATGACTATCCTTTAGTTCTTTGAATCATTGCCCTTATGCCTTAAAGTCTTTACATACATAATTGCTTTTGTCTTAAAATCTTTATGTTCTTTTTTTCATTCCATCCTTCTCCAACCCAAAAGCCAAGGAAGGAGAGAGTGTCAAGAAGATGATAGTAAACAATTTTGTCAAAAGCAGCTAAGAAGTCCAGTAATTCAAAACTGAGAAATTCCCATTGGGATTATTAATAAGAATGTCACTGGTTAAATTGGTATTAATTATTTCAATGGTATGGAAGAAGTAGAAGGCACAGTGGAGTAGGTTGAAGGATAAAAAAGAGGTTAGAAAGTAGAAACAGTTATTATAGACTATCTTTGAGAGGTCTGAGAAGAGAAGGATAGAATAGTGTCTAAGTAGACATAGGGTCAAGAAAAGTTTGGTTAATTTGAGATTTGAGAGACTTGGGATAGTCACATATATATCAGAGGTAAAAATCCAGTACAAATGGAGATGTTGAAGACAAACAAGAATAGGATACTATCAATTAAGTATAACTCCTGGGAAGTAGGAAGGGATAAGTTCTAAAATAAAGATGAAAGGGATTTGCCTTGGAAGAAAGGCACCCACCTTCTCTGTTACAAAATTTGCAAAGAATCAGCCCAGGCTTGGATTTTTTTCATGTCTTCTCCATCTGATGCAGTGGAATAGGAATCTTGACATCTATCTAAGAACAAAAGATTTGAGCCAACATACAATTGGCATAACTTTGGGAAAGTCACTTAACACTCTGAGGCATGATTTCCTCATTTGTGTGATGATTATTTACTCTACATATGTTTTAGCGTAATTTTGATGACCATATGAGATTACTCAGGCCAAAGTCTTTTGATGCTTTAAAAAACCCCACAACTCTTGAGAGCTATATAAATAAAGGACGATGTTATAACCACTGTCCCTCTAGATGAGGGGAAAATTCTTATTTGCATTTCCCAGATAATTGATTACATTGTATTACCTTGCCAGCTCTCTTGATGAAGATCTGTTTTCAATTCTAATAAAGGAAACATAGTTAAGAGTGAATCATCCATAGGTCTGTAGATCAAACAGCAAATTTATAATCTGTGTGTGGTACTGAGAAGTCTGGGAAATTGGTCTTTTTGTATCCACTTTTCTCACCAATAACCACTGATAGTGGGATAAGACAAGTTTACAAATTTTTAAAATAGACTTTATTTTATTTTTTGGAGCAGTTTTAGGTTCACAGTAAAACTGACGAGAAGGTACAGAGATTTCCCACGTATTCCTTGCCCTGACACATGCATAGCCTCTTACATTATCAACATCCCCCATCAGAGTGGTGCATTTGTTACAATTGATGAACATAGATGGCCATATCATTATCACCCATAGTCCACAGTTTACAATAGAGTTCACTTTTGGTGTTACACATTCCATAGGTTCTGACAAATGTATAGTGACAAGTATCCCCCACTGTAGTATCATACAGAATTTCACTGCCCAAAAAATCCTCTGTGCTCAGGTCTATACATTTTGTATACTTCTTGTTGGTACAGGTGTATCCTTCTTAGTTTCATAAGGTCTCTGCCAAAGATATTGTTCTGGGTAATCTCCAAGATCTATGCTGAATATGGTTCCTTCTAGGAGCGCTGCACACTTGTTTTTGCAGGGTCAGCCCCAGCATACAGCAAATACTGAGTGTTGCACATGGGAAAGGAAACCCCTTTATCGACTCATCTCACTGGAATTGTCTACTCATTTTTTTTCTGTTTTCCGTAAGTGCTCAGAATCTGTTCCATGCTTGCCTAGCACTCCCTCTATCGACAGAATTGATGAATTTCACATTTTCCCTGGGTTTCATTTTTTTCAACTGCCTTGCCCCTATGATTCCTTCTCCTTGTCCTAGCAATGTAACATTTACCCAGCATGTACATACCAAGAGAAAACTTATAATATCAATTAATGCACTGGCTTTCAAACTTTTAAACAATAAAACCCTTTATTCAAACAAATGTCAGTGTGTAAAACTCACAAAATCATGAGAAAACTGTAAAAGAAGGTGTGTGGGAGAAGTAAAGACTTGCCCACACACCCTCTAGGAAGCCGCCAAGATACTTTTCCAGAACCTGCAAGATTTAATGGGATATGAAAATTTCTGTACTAGCTCATACTAATATGATTATTTCATCACATGAACAGTGCTCCTAATTAAATAACATTTGTCTTATGAAGGGTCTCTTAGAGACAATACAATGGAACTTATTAGGGAAAATTTTGGATGGTGGTAAAAATATTTTAAGGCTGGTAGGTCTTACCATTTAGCCTTTCCAATGCTCAAAGTGTTGCTCTATTCCTTCAAAGAATTTGAGGACCCGCTTTTCTTGTTTTATTTTTAAATCAAATGGAGAAAATCTGATTTGGAGCAAAGATTTTCTGTTCTTGTTCAGCCATATGCACAAAGTAGGTATTGTACTTATTAAATGAGCCTCTTGAATTAGAGAAGTACAAAGGTTGGGTAAGGGAGTACCTAGCTGCTTACAGAGTGCCAGGGCAGGAGTACATGTCTGTAGTTTCTGGTCAGGGCTATAGTTCTTGGTTGTGCAAGTTTTGCATTACACAGCTCCATGGAGCAGTATTTACATCAGTGGACAGGATACACGTCATTATGACCATGTCATTAGATGACATTAAAGTGTCTTGAGGGAGGAAAACATTATTCTAATTTACTCAAAGTCATCTTTTAGATTGGCAGCCTGTTTAGTTATTGATTTGTTAGGCTCAGGGGACTGACTCAAATTGATCAAACACTGAGGAGTCTGAAATGTCAGCCAGATATTGAGAACAATAATTGTGAGTGTCTGGAAATACTCCTGTTGGTGGGTATTGCATTGGCACCCTGATGGGGAAGTCGGTGTGGGAAACAAACTTTATGTATAAGCTTGGGTAGTGAATGTATGTGTTGGATATTTGTTGTTTTCTTTGTCATCTTTTCCTTGGGAATTGCCCTTCCTCCTTCCCTGTAGCTCTTTAGTAACTGCCAATAACAATGTCCCTCTAGCCTTGTCATATGGGTGGGCGTGGGACCAAGAGTGGGCCCATCATAATGTCCCATCCCCTCAGCTATAGTATTTGACTCAAGAGTGAGCCTAGAATAGCCCAAGCTGGGGAAATATAGTCTCTGAGAGAAAAGAGCTTTCCTTTTCCTCTTGGGTTATGTTGACTGTATCCCTCTGTCCTCTGCCTTGGCGAGGAGTAATGAGGTAGATGTACAGAGAAAAGTGGAGCTGGGAGATTGGATGTGGGAAGGGTCAAGAACAGGGACTAAGCAAGGATGAACAGATGACAGTGTTTGAGTCCCTGAACTGCCTGAGACCAGCTCCATCCATAAGTGTTCCAACCAAGTTCCCTCTCCTACTTAAGTATGCTTGAGTGGGTTTCTTTCACTTAACATTGAAATATGTCTGACTAATATAGTTTGGGTTCAGAACAGGAGGTCTTATCTGAGTCCATTAGTCTCCTTGCACATGGGCTGCACCTACCTGGTGATAAGAGACATATCCTCTGGAGCAACCTGGAGGTGAACTTGCACATCTGTCCTCTTTGACCCTCTACTTTCAAGTTCCTCATAGGACACCTTCCCCTGCCAACAGATTTTTCTTCAGAGGACAGTGCAAGTTATTAGACTACAGTTTTACTTAGTCATGATGCGACACTTTTGAAGAGTTTAATTTTTTTTCCCAAGTCTCTTTGGACACGCATTTCTAAAACATTCATTAGTGTAAGTTCATTTGTAGATGCCATTTTTCTTTGATTTTACTTTGTCATGGGTTATAAGCCACACCATTTTCTTGGTAATAACCTATTAAGAAAACAATAATGCCAACGGTATGATGCATTATGGTTTAACTAATGATGAAAAATGTCTTAGAATCCTAAAAGTATGATAGTAAATTTCATACTTAAGTTGTTAATTCTTCTATATTGTATTCCCAGTAGACCATTTTATGTCACTGTTTTGGGGAACATCTAACAGAGTCCTCTATGATAGCTCTACTTGAATTAATCCTTCCTAGAGCCGAGCTTTATTAGTAAGTTTCTTCAGTCTTTTGTAAGATAAAATTAGGTGTCTCAGGATAAAGAAGCCCAACATATTCAATGGTGCTTTTTAAGAACTGATGAACTAAATAATAAAGTTGGTCTATATTATGTTGTGAAACACTTTCATGGAGTCTTAGAGTGGCACTGGCAGAGCTTAGAGTAATGGACATTGGATTTTGGCCCTACTCATTCAACTCTTCAGCAGGGGCTGAAGCTCTACTGAAGATTTTGGGCAGGCACTTGTTACCATAGCTAAACATCACAAAGTAATACCAAAGTAGGAGAGAAGGAAGAAGAAAAATTTTTTATTTCCTTTTACCCACCAACATCCCTCTATCCTATTTCCATTCATTTTTCATTAAATGAGATGATACTGATATGATATATGTGAAAGGGCTCTCTCTAATGTTAGATACTCATTTAAGAGATATTATTCCTTATGTTGATACCATAAGCTCTTCTTCCTCCAATAGCTTTTCTCTAACTGTGACTCTCTGGTATGGTGTAGTAGAGAGAGAATTAGATTTAGAGCTGGGAGATTCTAGTTTCAGTCTTGGTTTTTCTGTTTCACAACTTCTCTCTAAACCTCAGTATTTTTTGTTTATTTGTTTGTTTGTTTTGTTTTGGTTTTAAGTTGGGGAAGGTTATGACTACATCCTTTCTTCAAAGAAAATGGGAAAGGCATATCTACAAATGCATTTCTTTAGAGACGAAGACTTAGAACAATGTACAGATAGGCCGAGAAGTCTGATTATTAATCATAGAACGACATTCATGCAAGCATACATATACTCACACACACATGCATAAATGCACATACATATGCATACTCTGTCTTTCCAACACATTTTACCACTGCCTATTCAGAATGACCAGAGAGAGGTAACTTCAGAGTTGAAGCAACTCAAGAAGGACTATTTTTTTTTCTTTTCTTTTTTTTTAACATCTTTATTGGAGTATAATTGCTTTACAATGGTGTGTTAGCTTCTGCTTTATAACAAAGTGAATCAGCTATACATGTATATATATCCCCATGTCTCCTCCCTCTTGTGTCTCCCTCCCACTCTCCTTATGCCACCCCTCTAGGTGGTCACAAAGCACCGAGCTGATCTCCCTGTGCTATGCAGCTGCTTCCCACTAGCTATCTATTTTACGTTTGGTAGTGTATATATGTCCATGCCACTCTCTTCGTCCCAGCTTACCCTTCCCACTCCCCATGTCCTCAAGAAGGACTATTTTCAAGGCTCTTTTATATGTGTCAGGAAACTTGATTCAACTTATCTACTTGGCTCATATCATAATTGATCAATTGATATCCTGAGATGTTAATACGTGGATAAGTTGGTATAGGGGTGGATTTCTTTAATTAATAAGTAGCCACCAATCCAGTTCAGTAAGAACCATTTAGTGTAGTTGATAATGGGTCAGGAAGTGAGACAGTTTTTCATATTTGACTCTTGCTTTTTTGATGTGAAAACATACATGGCCAGTTGACATTCTACAGACCCACTTTTATCTTGCAGTTTGTTGTGTATCCATTTTCAGCAATAGAATATGCAGTTGGTATTCAGGAAACATGTGGGAATCAAACGAAGGCATCTCCAGTTTGCTTCATTCTCCTTCAGACTTTCAGCCTGTGTTTACTGATAGTGGAATACATTTGTTAAACACTGCAAATGAAACAATTATTTGTCTCAAGTTTATTCTGCAACATCGTTACTCTTTTTTATGTTTTTTAACAATGGCTATTAATAAAATTATGATTATATTTTGATACATAATGCCTACATTATCTCACATGATTATTGAGAAGATGGAATTAAATATGGCCTTAGGAAGTGCTGTTGATCTAAGTTATCAGAGTATGGATTGGCAGCAAGGGTGGACAAAATATAGGATGATGGGTCAGAACTGAGAAGAGAGTGAGAGGGGCTTTACACTTGAGAACTGGGGGTCCAGAAAAATTGAGATTCAGGAGGCAAAGCACAGCATAAAAATATGTTGAAAAGAATGTAACTCATTAGAGACAGATAGGTCTTGTTTTGACTTCTTTTTCTGCTGCTTTATTATCTGTGTGATCTTGGGCAATTAACCTTCCTTGGTCTTAGTCTTCTCAGCTGTGAAAGGGGATCTCTATCTCAGAGTACTGTTGTAAAATTTCAATGAGATAATGCTGAGTAAACTTAAAACGCTTGTAACAAAATAGACACTCGTAACCCATAGTGTGGTGGCCGCCTCTGAGATGTCACCTATGGCCCCACCTCCTGGTGTTCACACCTCTGCTCAGTTCCTTCCCATGTTGTACCTGAGTTGGTTTGGGCAACAATAAAATATAGCAGAAGTGTCACTTCTGAGATTAGGTGATGAAAAGATCGCTGTTTTCTTTTGAGGTTCTCTGTCTCTCTCCATATCACTCACCATGGGAGAAGCCATGTTGTTGCGGTCCCAGCGAGAGGCCCGTGTGGTGAGGAACTGAGGCTTCTTGCCAACAGATCTCTGCTTGAGCTTGGAGGCAGATCCTCCAGACCCAATCAAGCCTCAGACAACTGCAGCCCCAGCTGACACTGACTGCGGTCTTGTGAGAGACCACGAGCCAGAACCACTGAGCTAAGCTGCTCTTGAATTTTTGACTGACCTAAACTGTGAGATAACAAGTATCAATACTTCTCCTTTAAGCCACTAAGTTTGGGTTAATTTGTTTTGCAGCAATCAGTCACTAATACACATAGTCATTATTTTGAAGATCTGGGAAGTGAGGGTTAAAATCTAAACTAAGTTAGGACTAGTGGTCGGGGGTGAGAATTTGAGGTGGTTTTGGGAGTGAGAAGGAAGTTTAAGCACTGATATCCTAAGCCCGTTTATACTTTGTTATCTATTGGAGGGTTCTAAGCCAGGAACTCCTAACTGGTGTGTTGTGAATTGGGTATATAGAGATATTGACTCTTCTCAGTCCTTTGGGTAGTTCGGTGAGGTCTTGGGAGGCTGGATTTTTGGGGCTGGTCACCTCTGGTCACGAGAAGCCTTCTTCCTTTATGCTTGTGTTTCATACAATATTATTTTCTAGATGTGCCGTCATGTGAAACAGTTGGACAGCACTGACATTTATAAGACCAGTATATATTTGCTTTGGGTACAGAGATATGAGACCAATAACTTCATATAAAACATGAATTGTGAAGGTTGGACTAAGTCAGGATCAGAGTCCTATGGTCCCCTAAGGTCTATAAATGGGGATTCAAAGATCCCATAAACAACACGAAGTTTTATTGTGTGTGTGTCTGCTGCTGTGCTGTCATGTGTGTTTATATATTTCTCAGAGGACAAGTTTTATTCCTTTTAGCAGATAAGTCCATAAGCCAAAAGAGATTAAGGGCCACCAGAGTACATGCTTAATAAGGCCCTTTCCAGCTCTTAAATTTCTAGAATTCTAGATCTAATGGAATTGGGCTATAGAAGATCACTTTGTCATTCAAGGTCAGACAGAGCAACTATAAAATTCTAGGGTAAACACTTTGGGACCAATTTTGAGGCTTGTTATGTTTTCTCATAGTGTAGGGTTAAGAGTATGAGCTCTGGATCCACACTGCATGGATTTGACTGAGTGACCTTGGGGAAGTGATGTAATCTTCCTGTGCCTCAGTTTCCTCAATTATACTAGCAATTCTATCCATTACACAGGATTGATGTGATATTACATGAGCTATCCCATGTAGGGTGCTTAGAACTGTGGCTGCCTGGAACATATTCAGTGCTCAATAATGTTTGTCATGATTATTATTATTGCTTCTGGCCCCTGGATCCAAACTTCCTCCTAACAGCTCAAATGCTTGAAATCAGATTGGATTAAGTCTTCCTGCCTCCACAGCAGGACTGGGTTATTGTGGCCCAAGGCTGTGACTCTGCTGTTCCTTTCCCCTCTTTTGCTTGAAGAGGTATCTCCCTAGAGGATAGATAAATCTTCGGTAGTTATTTGTTCATTTTACCCACACTTGGCAAGAACAGGCAGAGGCTGTTGTTGACCTCTATAGGTCTCAAATTCTTCTTTGTAAAATGAAAGGGTTAGACTACATGACTTCTAAGGTCTCTTTCAGTTATAGTAATCTGTGAATTTATGAATAATAGAGAGAATGCACCGGTAAGTGACATTAGCGGTAAAGTGGAGTAAGGGGTAACCAGTACAATTGCATTTTCGAGTTTAAAAACATGCTCTGGACATTTCGATGAAAACTTGGCTTCCAAGTTCTATCTAAGAATATATTGCATATGAAACAAATCTAGTTTCTGGAAAAATGAGAATTATCTTAGTAATTATGTTATTAAAACTTTATTAGATTTTGATACAAAATTCCATGTTCTATGTCATGAGGATTATCTATCTATACCTATGTCTATGCCTCCATATGCATATAGTTATATACAGCTACCATATTAAAGAAAATTTAAAGCATTGTTCATGAACAAATTTAATTTGCTGAAACATTAATAATATTAAAATTAATATTTTCATCCAATAGTCTTACTTTTCATGTATTTTTTTCAAAAAGTAGAGCAACTGCTGTGGAAATGAAAGACTCAAATTGCTGAAAATGTGGCAGGGCCAATAAATAAAGTTTTAGGAAGGCAATTAAAGGATTATAAGTAAAAAGGAATACCTCAGATAAAGTAGATAACTTCACCTTCCCTCTTGTCGTATTACCATGGTTTAAGAAAATAATGCCACAAAACTGCCAGCAGAGGTCCTCAGTCCCATAGCTTTTCAATTCTATTGGAACTCTCCCTATGGCACTCTAACAAACTGATTTCAGGGACTCATTTGCTCACTTTGGATAACTAATCACAATGAATGGCCTACGAGCTTAAACTATTAGTGGAAAAGAATATATTTAAATAAAAAATACATTTAATATGTACAACAGTGTATAATATGTTGGAAAACACTATACAGATACAAAAGAACTAGGGAGTAAAAGTGCAAGTTACATGTTTTTAAATAGTTGGTTAAAGGTAAAGAATGGTGAGGAAAAGACTAAACCATTATGTACAGGTCTCATTTTTTATCTTTTAAGCTTTATTCTTTTGTCACTTTGAACTATTATTATATTTCTGGGAGAAAAAGAAAACAGAAGTGTTTATATAGGACCTTCTTAGGGTAAAAATTTGGAATAGTCCTTTTTCTTTTTTTTTTTTTTTTTTGCTGCAAAAAGCTTTATTGTTTCCATTTGGTCTAAGGCTTGGGAGAGGGCTCCAGGGTGGTTAAAAAGCTGCCTAGTGGCTGCAGAGAGGGACTTCAGGCAGAAACCCTGACACCAGAGGGGATTTTCAAAGGCCACTGGGCTCCAGAGGCTCCTAGTCGTGCTTGAGGCTAAGCCTTTGGAAGAGAACTCGCCCAGCCCTGCCTGGGGACCAGCCATTCTGAGGAGGTTGGTCAGGTGGTCGCTATCTTCTTGATGAGTTTCACCTCCTCATCTAGGAAGTGGTTTCCAGGAAGTCACAGAGGTGGTGGTCTGGGGGGCAGAACCCAGGGCATGCAGATCCAAAAGGGCCAGGTTCGGGTTCTTCTCCGTGAGAATGGCAGCTTCCATAGCATCCTGGGTTTTACCCCACTCATCTTGAGAAGGCTTCTCCACGCCCTGGAAGAGGGCATGGCAACTGCACTGGTTTTGCCTTTTCAAGAGACACTCAGGGCCCTCGTGCTTCTCTTCAGCCAATTCGTGGAAAAAGTGGCTCCCCCCACCCCCAACAACTCCAGAGCCACATAATCACAGTCGAACTAGAAGCCCAGAGAGAGAGGTAGGTGTAGGGGGCCCGCAGATGCATGTTGACCAGGCTGTTGACAATGGCCTCCACCTTGGTAGAATAATTCTGACTAATCTGGGAGCTCATGGTTGATCGGTAAAATGGAGTTAAGCTCAAAAATTGGTATTGGTGGTCCCAGTGGCCAAGGATAGCTGAGTGGCTGATTCTGAAAGTTGTGACTGGAAAAAAGGTTGGAGGGTGGTCGAAGGCTGGAGCAAGGGGCATCCCTGGGTCTGTTCCATCCAAACACTGTTGAAACAAAAGACAGATCCGTGGGACCCCTGAGCACACCCCATGTATTTTTCATTAAAGATGAATTTTAAAGAGGAAACAAAACAGAACTAGAAATAACTAATGGGAGTTTATTGCTGTCTGAAATAAAGTTCTTTGAGTTGCCAGTCCCCCTATTTCTTTTCTGTCTTTGCACTGAGATATCACAGTAAATTCTCTTAAAGAGAAATTGTCATTAGGGTGACCACCAGAGAAACTTGAGCATCTCTTTTGATAGCCCTTACTAGTTTCCTGGTGTTGTGCTAGGCCTGTGTTGTGACAATATGTGCAAAATATCAAAAACCAGCATCTTATCAGAAGAAGAAAATCAAATTTCAAGACAATGTTGAAGGCTCAGTCTCTTTGGGCCTCAGCTTCCTGATCTACATAATGCTTGAAGGTGTGGTTGTGTTTGTGGAGGGCATGAGTTAGGGAGGGCAGGTACACTAAATGACCCATGAGTGGCAGGCAGATTGAGTAGATATTATCTCATGGCCAAGAAGCAACATAATAGAAGTCAGATACAAAGGAAGAAAAGATTCGAAGGATGAAATTATGATAAATACAGTAAGCCCCCTACATACGAATGAGTTCTGTTCCAAGAGCACATTTGTAGGTCCAGTTTGTTAGTAAGTCCGACAAAGTTAGCCTAGGTACCCAACTAACACAATCAGCTATATGGTACTGTACTGTAATAGGTTTATAATATTTTTCACACAAATAATACATAAAAAACAAACACAAAAAATAAAGAAAACATTCCTAATCTCACAGTACAGTACCTTGAAAAGTACA
Source organism: Balaenoptera ricei (assembly GCF_028023285.1). Lineage (NCBI taxonomy): Eukaryota > Metazoa > Chordata > Mammalia > Artiodactyla > Balaenopteridae > Balaenoptera > Balaenoptera ricei. The sequence continues at coordinate 80,795,858 of NC_082641.1, forward strand.
GTAGTACAGTACCACAGCTGGCATACAGGGGCTGGCATCGAATGAACAGTAACAGAATTACTGACTGGAGGAGGGAGAGGAGGTGGGAGATGGTAGAGCTGAAGGATCGTCAGCAATAGGAGACGGAGGGCAACCTGCAATTGCACTCACGCCTGACGTTGATGGCACAGGTTCTGGTTCCTTGCTGGATTCAATTCTATCTACCCTCTTGAATAAACGATCCAGTGATGTCTGGGGAGTAGCTCTTTTTTTCTCCTCATAGATGGCATGGTAGCACTGGATTGCATTCTGAACGGCTGCTGCAAGCTTTGTGTACCGTTCTATGTTTGGGTCCTGTGCCTCAAAAACTAACAGTGCCTCCTCAAATAAAGAAAATCCCCTTTCCATTTCCTGCATCATGAATCTCTTTGGTTTTTCAGTTACTTCTTCTTCCTCTTGTCTCTCTTCGTCCTTTCTCTGGGCCTCCGATTCCATCAGGTCTTCATTAGTAAGCTCCTCATGTTGCACAGCAAGGAGTTCAATGAAGTCGTCCTCTTGCAGATCTAGCTCCAGCGTCTCTCTGAGGGTCACTAAGTTGCTGAAGACCTCTTTGGACTCCTCGTGCACTTTCTCAAATCCATGAAAATCGTGAACAAATTGCAGGCAAAGTTCTTCCAAACCCCATTCATGGTGATGACCGTAACCTCACACCAAGCAAAGTCAATGTTTTTTACAGATGTTATAGTCCTTCCAAGATTGTGGTAAGGTTGTTCCTGATTTGTCACTCACTTCTACTGCCTGACAAAATGTGTGACATAAATAATATTTCTTGAAAGTTGCTATAACTCCCTGGCCCATAGGTTGGATGAGCGATGTAGTTGGGATGAGCGATAAGTATTCAGTGGCAGATGTACTACTTTGACGTTGGGATGAATGTTGTCCATGAAGAGGGGGTGGCCCAGAGAACTATTGAGCAGAAAAAGAATGTTGAATGGGATGTCCTTCTCCAAGCAATATTTCTCTGTGTCCGGGATAAAGTGGCAGAAAAACCAGTCCTGGAAAATGGCCTGTGTAATCCAGGCTTTGGGGTTACTCTTCCACACAACAGGAAGAGAGCCCTTGGCTATGTTTTTAATGGCTCTTGGGTTCTCTGAATGATAAACTAAGAGAGGCTTCAGCTTCATATCTCGGGAGGAGGTATTGCCAGCAAACAACAGAGTTAGCCTATCCTTTGCTGCTCTATAGCCTGGCACCAACTTTTCTTCCTTACTGATGTAACTTCATTCTGGGATCCTCTTCCAGTACATTTCTCTCTCATCTGCATTAAAAACCTGCTTGGGTAAATATGTACCTTCATCAATAATTTCTCGAAGCATTTCAGGAAATTCCCGGGCAGCTACCATATCTGCACTCTCTGCCTCGCCACTTACTTATGTTGTGAAGGTTGGCTCCAGCCTTGAACCGATGAAACCAGCCATGGCTGGCATTAAAGATGTGCCCTCTGATTCTTTGCCATGTTTCTTCTTCAAGACTTCATAAAGGCTTTTAGCTTTCTCTTGAATCAGCATTAAGCCGAGTGGGACTCAACGCTGACACTGATCCTGCATCCACACACTGAGAAGTTTCTCCATCTCCTTTCCACGCTTCTTCGATATTATTGTCGACATCATCGGCACAGCAGACTTCACATGTTCCATGATCCTGTCCTTGTTTTTTAGAATCGTGCCCATGGTTGAACGATCCATGTTATGAGAACAAACAACTTCTACCATCTTTTCGCCTCTCTCCACTCTCTCAATTGTTTTCACTTTTGTTTCCATCATTATTGCTTGGCGCTTTTTAGCAGTACCAGCTACATCACCGTTGCTTCTACGCTTGCTTCCGGACATTGGGCTTGAAATAAAGATACTGTACTACTGTACTCTATACAGTACTGTACAGTAAAGTACACAAAAGCACAACCACTTGTAGAGGATGCACCCATCTGACAATGTACACTAGACACGTGAACTAACTTATGTGATTGGACATGGGAATGCACGTTCACATCTTGGAAAGTTTGCAACTTGAAGGTTCATATGTAGGGAACTTACAGTAACCTCAAAGTAAGAGAAAAGAGAAAGATTCTTCTAAGCAACAGTCTTCTCATTTTTAAAAAATTTTCTTGAGGTTGTTTGCTTATGTTTTCTTTTTTTTTGATATTCTGTGCTCCCTATATTTTTTTTGTGACCCCTGGCTCCCTTGAGAATTAGAGAGTTTTTAGAAGTCAAACAGAGAAAAGCTAATAATGCGAATATGGGACACATTTTTGGCCTTTCTCAAGGGTTGATCTAGGAGACTCTAAGTATCTGAAAACTAAGCAGCCTTTTCAGATTAAAAAAAAAAAAAAAGACTTCTGCAAAAAAGAGCTGGGTAGAACTTAAGCAAATTCATGGCAGCTTTTACAGCAAGTAAACATCTTTGGAGAAGGACTTGTTTATCTTACTTCCTTCAATACCTTCACCAGCAAGAACAAACTGAGTGGGAAAGAATAACCAAAAGAAATGTTACCGTCATTTTTAATCTGTTTGTTAAGTGTGATAGTCCATTTTCTTTCTAAAACTTAGGCTCTCAGATATTCTCAGTGGTACATGGAATGATCTGAATAACTAATATTCATGTACACAATGACTTAATAGCCATATCGATGCATAGAGGTCTTCAGGGCTGGTTGTCAAATGCTTTGGTTTTACATAAAGATGTCTGGAGCATACGTAGTGTTTTATTAATTCAAATATTGCATGTACATAGCACAGCATCTTTCCAGTGCATTAAAAATGCTGCTCAGGTGTACATACTTTATTAATCTTTATGTCTTTTTTTTTCATAAAACTCTTTATGTGCTACTATTTATTTAAGGAATTCCATTATATCCAATGTTCCTATGAACACTATTTAGACCTCTGAATAGTAATAACTATCTCTAAAATATTTGGTGACCAAGTGAAAAATAAAATAAAGTGAAATTATTATATAACATATTGGAAAGAGTTACACAGAAACTCATAAACATGGCTGTTTTATATATCAATACAAATTAGATCTTGGAGTATATTCAACCACATTATAGAACCATTAAAGTAACATTTCATTAGATTCAGAAGCTCTTATGTATTATTTTGCACATATATTCTCATGTATTCTTAAATTTTCTTTATATGGGAAATGAATCTATAAATTTCATGACTCATATTGGTAGATTATACTTCAATTCTATGGCTGTTAGCCTAGTCCGGTTTGGTATTTTTCTGTGATTTGGTAAAGTTGAGGGCAGTGGATTTTATTGTTTCTATTTTTCTCTCTCTAAGCAACAACAAATATCTTAAAATATGAATTAAAAAATTTTATCCCTTTTTTACTGACTAAAATCAAATAATATAAATCAGACTACCCATTGACAGATCAAATCTGAGACATTCATTGATCAAGAGCCATGGATGCTCTTGGGGCTTCTAATCTAGTGTGGTGATTACTACTAGGGAAAAAGAAAAGCCAGGGGAGGTGACCAGTGTCCCTAAGGGACTGGCACTGGAAATGCCAGTGCTAACCATTAGCCAGGGTATGACAAGAGCTATTTTATAGTTCCTTCCTTATACATGTAAATGTTATGGGACACATCCAGAACAGAATATAACAAAAATTCTGAAATTAGTTTTAAGAGGTGCATTTAGAAGCTTGAAAATATAATTCATAGCAACCAAGAAGCTCAACCATTTGTTTTCACATATTCAGGGTCCTTTACTCCTGTTTAGTTCCTAGGTGATGTGTTACAATCCCTTAATCTTTCTCACCTCATTAGTTTTCAATTTTGCACATCAAATGTCTTCAATGGTGATTGCTTCTTTTCTACAGAGAAATGCTGATGTGCTCAGGCTAAGTTATGGAGAAGAACTGACGAGGGAAAAGAGATGGAAGAAAAACTAACAGACAATTTCTTCCCCAAGGCAACTTAACTGGCAAAGAGGTGGATTGATTCCTAAATCCCCACACTGGGGCTAGACTTTGGCATTCTAGAAAGTGATGGTGGTGGAAAAAATGTGATCTTCTGGTTATGTTAAAAATAGAAATACATTTTAAAATGAAGTTTGAGTTTTTAATTTTCATGTTAATATTTATTGCTGGTTCTCACTATATTAGATGGGCAAGAAGCATTATTCTGAAACCAAACCAAATGAAACAAAACAGAAACTACAAAAAGCTTACAACTTTTTATGATTGTGTTAAGAATGTTTACAGTGAGATAGAGACAAGTACGGTGGACCAGTATCATCTAGTTCAGCTGATTATGATGATTATGATGATGGTGATGGTTTTAAATCATATTTATGTCATTCTGTCAGTAACTCAACACAGATATTTGTGTGAATAAGGTGACTGTATTGTCCTTTTGATAAAGGGCTGGTTAGTAAATCTTTTCCTTCTCCTAAAATTATTTTTTCCATTGGGTAATTATTACTTCTATTTTTTGAAAATAAAGTGTGAATTATAATCTCTATCCAATGCCATACTAACTTTGCCAGAAGGAAAGGCTTAAATCAAAGAAGGGTTAAATTTAACATTTGTTAAATAAGCATCAAATAAGATATGGTGGTTTATGGGATGAACTCACTGGTGTGTCTAACGTATTGCTTCTGTTTTTATTCAGATCTTGTTCCTAATAAATGGCAAATAGTGGCAGTAAGGCTGAATCTCCTTTTCGGCATTTTTTTGATGGTGGGGGAGGAATCTGGGAGGGGGTTGGTCCACCTTATGATCTGACTGTTTTGGGCTGTGATATAGAGGAGGTAGACAGTTACAGAGGAAACCAAATACTTCAGAAAAGGAAGGTTCTGGTGGCCATAAAAGATAGGAAGCTCATACATTATCAGTCCATATATTTGCCTCTCTCCATAATTTTGCCCTTCTACCTTTATCTAAAATATATGAGGAATTACTTGAGCCATAATATTGATAGTTCTAATTTCAAAATTGATTGTTTCACAGTGCTAAGGCTTCCAAATTAGTTAAGGTTGGCAAGGGGTTGGTGGAAAAGGATATACTTGTTTATAAGCTCTTTTCTTGGCTTCCCTATTTTTTTTTTAAAACTGTATTTATTAATTAGTGTTTTTTTTTTTTTTATACTCATTGCTTGCCTTAAGGTGATCATCCATCCACTGATTTTTTTTTTTAAACTTTGTGTGGGTTTATTGATTGATTGATTGATTGATTGATTGATTTATGGCTGTGTTGGGTCTTCGTTTCTGTGCGAGGGCCTTCTATAGTTGCGGCAAGTGGGGGCCACTCTTCATCGCGGTGCGCGGGCCTCTCACTATCGCGGCCTCTCCCGTTGCGGAGCACAGGCTCCAGATGCGCAGGCTCAGTAGTTGTGGCTCACGGGCCTAGTTGCTCCGCGGCATGTGGGATCTTCCCAGACCAGGGCTCGAACCCGTGTCCCCTGCATTGGCAGGCAGACTCTCAACTACTGCGCCACCAGGGAAGCCCCCCTATTTTTTCATTTTAGAAAATATCACAATAAATATTTTCTCCCAGACTTATTTTTTTCTTGTTATTTAAATGTTAAATCAGTATTAATATACAAAAATATTTTATTTACGATTTCACTTAATTATAAACTTACATTAATTTGAAGAGAGGCTTAACTAAAATGTACTTTTCTTTATATTTTCAATGAAAAAGATGTTTTCTAAGAAAATTAATAGTAAGTGAATTTTCAATGGCACATCTATCTAATTTGGTCAACTAATTGTTTTCAGACAGTTTTGAAGAACTTTGAACATAATATTATGTAATTGTTATTTATAAAATAAAGAAATTTGATTTCAGGTACTTTAATAAAAACATTCTTATCTATTCATTAAAGGAGGACTTTAATGTTGGGTAGCTCAGTTAATGCAGACAACTGGAATAATAAAGCCATACATTTGAAATCATGCTACATTTATTATTAAGTATATAAAATGATGCTTTTCATTAGACAAAATCATTTCTTTTGCAAGTAATAAAAACTTGATAAAGTTTTACAGTATCAGTTTTTCAAAAGATGGTAAAGAACAAGGAAGGTTTTAAAACAGTTAAAAGAGATCAATTTATTCTTTCATTAAACTCCTTATAGTTAAAAAGATTACATTAGAAGTTACTTATACATGCTGAAGTATTATCTTGGCAAAATATTTTTAAAAATCCCTAGTGATTATGTAATTGCTGGAAGTGTGGGTACTTTGATTGTTTTTTAATAGAAAACACTCTATGGTATAAAAATAGTATCCACAGTGCAGTAGTACAAAAACACTATAATAGTACAAAATCATATTAATTAATCTTGTGACATTGGTTGAGTAACTAAGCATCTCTGAGTCTCAGTTTCCTAATCCTTAATATGAATAATTTGGACTGAATGATCTGTAGGGTTACTTACAATTCTACAATAATCTATATCTATAATATTACTATCATGTAGCCTCAAAGAACATTAGTATCATGTAATTTTGAAGAGTGTATTTATTTAAAATAGTAAGACTTTTGGCATATGACTTTAATCACAAGGTTAATTTATTAAATCAAAACATTTGTTTTGAGGAAACTACCGAACTTGCATAACTGTTACCATTAAGGAAAAGCTACTTTATTCCCTAGCAGAGGAAATGATATGTTATCTGGAAGTTTCCTTCTGTTGTTGACACTCACATTTTAGGGACACCTGAAGAAACCAAAGTGGCTTTTTACTACTGGTTACAATTGGTGTTTATAGTACCAAGGGATGTAACCAGTTTTTCCGAGTGAGATGTTCAGTACTTTCTTTCCTGCATGGAACATTTTAAAAAGCTTGCTTGGAAAAGAAGTTTATTTTTCATACAGTAGCTGGTGATCCTTTTGAAATGGAATTATGTTCTTGTTGTCATGGCAACATAGGACTCCATGCTCCTGTTTTCTACAATGTATATTTCTCTGAGTCTGGGTGTTTATAGGTGTTTTATTCATTGGTGGCAGTGTGGTTACTGGCATCAAGAAAATAGATTAGCCAGATGACATCTATGGTGCCTGTCATCTTCGAATTTCCACGATACATTAAGCATTCCAAAGAAGGTGATTATGGTGTCTATTTTAGGAGGGAGGTGGGATACTAACTTGTACTTTCTATATGAATCAGTGTGTTTAATACAGTGCCTATAAGAAGCAACTCCCATATATCAGTGGTTTAGCACAACAAAGGATTTTTTTTCTTGCTTATGTCAGATGTGGACAGGGCAGATCTCCACCAGAAGGTGACTTGTCTTTGTTGACCCTTAGAGGCTATGGAGTCCTCCACTCTCTTTCATCTGCCTGGCTAAGAAGCAAAGAGAAAGCATGCGGGATCATACAGGTTGTTTGACAGACAGTTTTGGAAGTGGTGCACATCAATTCTGCACACATTCTACTGGCCAGAACCCAGTGATGTAGCCCTAACTAGCCACAAGGGAGGTGGGGTTTGTACAGAGGCCCAGAAAGAGAAAATGGGATTGACAAGCAGCCTGCATGCCTTTTTGTTTACAAATGTTTTATGTTTAATTGGAATATCTTTGGAAAAATTTAGATCTCTCTATTTAAAATTCACTTTGAATGATAAACAGGTGGTAGCTGATATATTAATTAAAATTTATCCTTGTTGCTTTTTCATGAAAGGCTTATTCACTTTTCCTTTCTTTATAATTTAGGGCATTCTGAATATAACCGTTGAGTTCTTATTTTTATATTTATTGCTACCTTAGGATCTCACTTTAATTATCAAGCTCTTTGCTTCTGTTGAAGAGAACTCCACAACTTACAACGTAATAATCATAACAGGACTTTTGTAATTCCTTGGAGGCCAGATGAACTTCATTTGAAGTAATCTGAAGTAAATTATTTTGTTATGAAATATCACTTTTAGGTTAATTATCTGGTAATACCAAAAAAAGTTATTGATGATCTCTTTGCTGTTCTTTGCATGTGCAGTGAGTATGCAGCCATGTGTGACCAATTAAAGGTGTCCTCAAATTGTTTGACCCTTCTCCATTGAGAAGTGGAGCCTGTGGCCCTTCCCCTTGAATCTGGGTGAACTCTGTAACTGCTTAGACAATAGAATATGGCAGGGTCGATGCTGAGCCAGTTTTCAGGCCTACACCTTAAGAAAATGGCAGCTTCCACTCTTTTTTTTTTTTTAACGTCTTTATTGGAGTATAATTGCTTTACAATGGTGTGTTAGTTTCTGCTTTATAACAAAGTGAATCAGTTATACATATACATATGTTCCCATATCTCTTCCCTCTTGCATCTCCCTCCCACCCTCCCTATCCCGCCCCTCTAGGCGGTCACAAAGCACAGAGCTGATCTCCCTGTGCTATGTGGCTGCTTCCCACTAGCTATCTGTTTTACGTTTGGTAGTGCAGCTTCCACTTTTGTGGAATAGACACGCTTGGAATGAAGCCACCATAGTGTAAAGCTTAAGCCACAAGTAGAGATTATGTATAAGAGCATTGGTTAACAGCTCCATTGATCTTCCATCCTGCAGCCAGTATCAATTGTTAGCCATGTGAGTCAGCCATTTTAGATGTCGGTCCAATAGCGCCTTTAGGTAAATTCAGCCCCAGATGCTTGCCCAATGCAATCAATGAGAGACTCCAATCAAAAACTGTCTGGCTGTTCCAGCCAAGTCAGGGATGTGGGGGATCATAATACATTGTTGTTTTATGTGATTGTAAAAACCTGGAACATTATATTTTTCTTTATTAGGATTTGCTTTTGTTGGAAAAGCTTCCGATATCACAAGTTTTCAGTAACCCCTGAATATGGTTGAACAGCCTTTGGATTTGGAGAAATGAACATGAATTGCATTTTTTTCTATCTATCAATACCTATCTATCTATCTATCAATCATCTTTTTATGTTAGTTGCCAGCTGGGACAAGTGGGTAGATTAATATTTGAGTCTGAGTGACATTACCAAGGACTGGCTTCAATAAGATATTTCTCAGGGTTGGCAGCAGACAATATTCTTACAGTTTTCTGGGTCACTGTCATAAACTAGAATTCTAGAACATAGTAATTTAGTTTAAGGGAACATCAAGCTCACTAGTTTGTCCCTGGTGGCACTGTCAAAATATAATTGGTGTCCTCAAGGAAAAACTGCACACTTGAAGCTGTGCAAGAAAAAGAAGATACAAACATTTATTGGTCAAATAACATGAATGCAGGAAGACTAAACTGTGTGTCAGTTATAATTAGCTGATTCCTTATATTGCATGACTTGCAAGAGCCAGCAGGAAAAAATTACCTTAACTACTTCCCTCATATAGGAGTCTAAATCCTGAAATGTCACCATTTCAGATTCAGTCGTTTGTGTTCTTTCCCCCCCAAAACCTCCATTAAAATGTGAATATTCTTTGAAGAATGATGAGTTGAAAAAACTCATACTCGGGTATTAAAGATTTTCAGATATAATCTTTCTCCTACAGGGAGAAGAATTTTCAAAGTGTTCTTGTTGTTTAAAGAGCCTTTAAAGAGTTGGTGTTGTTCTTGGGAAGATGCTGAGTATTGGAATAGAGAAAAAGGAGAGGTGACATAAATTGCATATTTCATAATTTTATCTGAGCTTATGCTAAATGCACTATGTACTCATAATTCTATATATGCCATATTCTGCTGATCTCCTTTGAAGTCATATGCTCTTTGAGGCAGGTTCATGTATTGTACATATATTATAAAATAGTAATTTTGGTAAGTCAATAGCATTTATTACAACCTACTGTTAACTGGTAAGCATTCCTTTTATCAGCCTTATTCCAGGTCATATGTAAATTTATGGAAAATGACAATATGAATTCCTAATAGAACAGGATAGTGCTTTCTTCAACAGGTGTATACTTAGAATTATAATTCTCTTGGTAGTTCCTTAATGTATTATGCATGAATGGGATATAACCTAAGAGAATAGTTTCTCCAGGTAGTATAGCTAAAATAATTTCACTGACAGACTCCCCTCACTTCTACCATTCCATTTTCTCATTCTTTGGGAGCAAATAGCCATCTAGTTAGAGACTACATTTCCCAGGATTCTTTTGGTCAAGAGTGCTCATAAGTCTAAGTTATCACCAGTGGAATGGGAATAGAAGCGGTGTGGAAAACTTCAGACTCATTTGCTTAAAAACAAAAAAAAATATTCTAGATTTCCTCTCTTTTTCCCCTTCTCATGAGTAGGAATATAATGTGACCCAGCTTCACCCATGCAGATGAAAGTAATACCTTACGGGAGTGGTAGAGCAATAAGATGAAAGGAACCCATAATCCTGAAGGACCTTGTGTAACAGAACTACCCTATCAAACCTGAATCCTCCACTTAGGATTGTTATATGAAAGAGAAGTAAATTATATCTTACAAAAGCCACTGTTTTTATCTCTTTGTTAAGGTACCTTAGCTTTTACTGTAACTAATATACCTCACCTTTTATGCTTGAAATAAATATTTTCTTCTGTGAAAGAGCTCAATATATAGCCTAGTGCATGTGATGCTTAATTGTCTCAGTAACTCAATGATGCTAAAAAAAGGTTCTGAAAAGATGCACTTGGTTGAATGCTTTCATAAATGTAATCATATAACAGTATGTACGTGACCCAGTGAATGTCTAATTCAGGATGTAGACCCCGTGAGAAGGCATCAAATTTCTTCCTGTCAAAATATTTTTTATTTTTGTTGTTCACTTATTTCTTTAAAACTTAGAATTCTAAAGCTGCTTAATATGTGTATCTTTCATTCCCTTATTGTGTCCTTAGTTTGTTCTAAGTGCTAGAGAAATCAAAGAAGCATTGGCTGTGATTTGAAGGAACTCGTGCTCTTGTCTGTTTTGATAAACATCATCTTCCAGAACTCAGAACAGTGCCTACTACGTGGGGTACTCAATGAATATTTGAAGACTGAATGATTATGGTAGTTGATGAGAAAAGATATATAGAAAAAGGCTTAGTAATACAAAGCAGGGTTGGAATGACAAGTGGCCTTGAAATAAGAGTTGTGGAGTTTAGAAGAGTGAGAGTTCAACCATAGAGGAGAAGCTCTGAAGGATGTATGAGGTTTATCTGGAGAGAGTTCTTGTTGGTAACTGGGGACAAGGACAGATAATATGCACAAAGTTAAACGTAATATAGATCATCTCTGTCCAATGGAACCTTCTGTGATGATGGAAGAGTTCTATATCTGCACTGTCTGATATGGTACCAGCTAGATACATGTGGCTACTGAGTACTTAAAATAAAGCAAGGGTGACTGAGGAACTGAAATTTTAATTTTATGTAATTTCAGTTGATTAAAATGAACATTTAAATAGACACATAGCTACCATATTGAGAGCACACGTATAGATAATTCAAGTATAAGGGTGTATGAACAAAGATTTAGATATGAGAATGAGCCAGGTAAGTTTTGGGCTCAGTTGAGTACCTGAATTCACTAACTAAAGTGCTGGAAGTAGGATTACTGAAGTATAAAATTCAAAATAAGGCTGCAGAAAGATACATGTCTTCATATCCCATCTGGAAACTGCTAAGATGGTATTGGATTTACCATAGGACTGCTTTGGTTGTATACACACACACACACTTATGGCTTTGAAATGAGAGTTATTTATTGAAAGATATTGAGAAAACTAAAGAGGTGGTCAAAGTTTTAAAACTGAAGTATGTGTTTTCTCCCTTTTAAATTCAAGTTACTAGCTTTTAAAGAATATAATTCTGAGACTGTATACATAAAGATATCTAAATTCCAATTACAGGAGTTTTCCTAAAATCATTTATTTCATGGAAAGCCATGACATGCAAGCTGGACATGCAAGCTTGCAGCATTCTTTTAATCTAAATATTTTCCAGGAAATTATATGTGAAAATAGAATCTAAAATGTTTTCCCTAAATCTAGTATAATTTATTTGAAAGTTGTACATTATTGGTGTCGATATGCCTGAAGAGATTTTTTTTTTTTTTTTAATCCATAGTAAGTGCTGGTAGTTGAAGTGTAGTGAACACAATTCTGAAATGTATTATAGCATGTTCAATTTTGTGCATTTATATGAGAAAAAGAGAATTGAATGAGAAGGGAAGATGGAGATGAAGAAAGGAAAGATGAGGAAAAAACAGGACAGAGGAAGTATTTACTGACTTATTTGATGGAATATTTACTTATATTGAATATTTGAGTCCAATTTCTCTGTTCTCCAGATGCACGCAAGTGAAATGGAACAGCAGCAAGACCTCTCTAAACTGAGGAGTATCAGAATGTGATAAATCTCTCTCCCAGCTGTCGTGGTGTATGGCATAGTATAAGCAATGTGCAGTCTCTGTGATATGAGAAAATAGAATTGGATGGGAAAATAGAATATTTTTTCTTCCAGATATCGAGGTCATTTTATGAGATGTAAAGACAGAAATGTTTCTGGGAGGCATTCTGCTCATTCCCAGAGAGCTTTTATCGATCTACCATAAAAAGCCAATTTCTACTTTCATATGTGTAGAACTCCTATTGAAGTCAAAGGTAAAGGACACACCCGGATCCAAAAGGGATGTTTTGGCTTGAATTTTCTAAAATAAATTTCAGCAGGAAAAAAGTTAATATGAAATATTAAGCTCAGAAGATACATTTCACACACGGTGATATCTCTGTAATGTATCTTTCCTCTGCAGGAAACTTGATCCACTCTATATTTGTTTTGAATTGCTCTGTCCATCTATCTCACTTCCAGAGATTACCTTTATTCTCCTACTCAGCCGTTTAAGGGAAAAGACAGAAAAGAAAAGACCTAACACAAAGGCTGCTGGAAACTTGAGTTTTTAATTTGCAACTATTTGTTTTACTGTGAAGTAGTAACTGTTGAGTAGTTTGGGGCAAGCTACATTAAACTCTTTGATATTCAGATTTAGCAATTCTATGATCCCTGTCAGTTGTTGGTGAAAAAATTCAATAGGGCTTTTTGTGTTGCTATTTTAAATTAAAAATACACGTGGTTTAAGCAAAGTCTTCAGACTAGCTTCTATGCTCTTCTATTTGCAATCTTGCTTTCATTCATATTAGAGCAGTTATTAGATGCTTACTGTGTTAAAGATATTCTGCAAGTCCCTTTGTGAGGAAGAGTTTTGCGGCTGGAGTAAAATCAGTTTCCTTAAGAAATCCTAGGAAAAATTTTGATTTATTGAGTAATTTTACTATCAGTGAAACATATTTCTGAATATTTAATTGATTTTCTACATAGAAATTTATCTCCCATCATGCTGGAACATATATATTTCTTTAGAATATAAAAAATTTACTGATTCCTTAGCAGACGGTCCAGCCCTGACTAATGGGGCCATCTTCTGTTCTAAAATCTGGATCTGTAGAAGGGCTGTGGACATTCTCATGACACTTTAACATTGTAGTAATTGAATTACTGTCTCCTGGGGAGAGTAATGACTCCTTTACTCTGAGTCTTCTGAATAGTAAGCTGGGGACTCTATATCCAGGCTGGAAGCAAAGGTTCTTGGTATTACTGATGAAGTTGGGAACTGCAGCATTATGTGCAGAATCAAGAGTTCACTCTAAAAACTGGCTAGGTGTGTGACTTATGATTATGATGATTCACCTTGTTGTTTCCTAAGCACAAGTTGGACTTAACTGGGTTTAAAGTACATCCCACCATAATCTTGCTCCACTAGTCACCTTCCATTAGCAAGGTGCTACTGACAGTGGCTCTTCACAGCGTTAACTAAGGGGTCCATTTGTCTTTGAGTGTATGTGTGTGTATATATGTGAATTCACACCTTATCTCTTAATTTTGAACCATTTGAAACAAGCCAAACCTTCCTTGTGTCCTTTCTTCTACCCAAATTTCTTTATTGATGTTTGATTTCCTATATGTACCATTAAAGGTTAATAAAAATATTCAAAGTTATTTTGAGAAATAGGACAAGCTAATTTTTTACATATATATTTAATTTTTTCAAAATGGAAATTCTCAATTATACACAAAAGAAGAGAGACTAGTATAATGAACTTATACCTAGCTTCAAAAGTTATCAACTTTTGCCAAGTGTTTTTATCATTTTATCTTGCTTCTCTATTTTAAAGCAAATCTGAAACATCATACCCTCTAACTACACTGATATACATTTCTAATCTATAAAGAGAAATTTAAAATGTAACTATTACACAGTAATTATTTCTAACAATTTTACCAATTGATTTTTCATATTATTTATAACTAACCCTTATTTAAGTTTTTCTGATTATCTCAATGATGTTATTTTGCTGCTCATTCATTCAAATCAGGTTCCAACAAGGTCTATAGTGACATTTAGTTATTATGCCCCTAAAGTCTCTTATTCTACTAAAGTCCTCCCTCATATACTACTTTTTGTTTCTTTTTGTAACTGACTTGTTGGAGAGATCAGTTCATCTGTCCAGTAGAATGTTCTGCACTCTGGATTTGGCTGATTGTGTCCTTGTGGTGTTATTAAATGACTGCTCTATGCCCTGTGTTTCCTGGGTGCTCTTCACTAGAGCTAGAGGCGTTATGAGATTCAGATCCATATTTCGAGGGAAGGATGCTTCATAGTGGCTACTGTGTACTTCATATTGTATTACATCATGAAGCATATTCTCCTTTGTTGACTAACATTTAATGACATTAAGATTGATCAGTTGGTTCAGGTGCAGTCAGTCTCAGCCCTCCATTATAAAGAAGAGCATATGGAAGCTTAAACTATGAGAGAGCCTATTAACAGGATACCTTATAATTATAGCACCCATTGTTGATTGCTGTCTAGGTCTTCAATTAATTGTGATTCCAAAATGGTCATTTCTTTTTTTTATTAAAAACTTAAACAAATAAATCTTAAACCTATAGAAAACTTGGAACTACAGTACAGAAAATTGTCTTTTTCCTATATGTTTGAAAGTTGGCTGATGATGTGATGCCCAGCCATCTCCTAATACTTTAGTATATTTCCTGCAACAAGGGCATTCTACATAACCACAGCTCAACAACTGAAATCAGTAAATTAATACTGACACATTACTGTCATCTAATCTTGGACCCCATTCAAGTTTTGCCAAATACTTCAGTAATGTCCTTAATAAGAAAAAGATCCAGTTCAGAATCTTGCACTGTCTTTAGTTATCATGCTTCTTTATTCTCCTTTGAAATGGAACAGTTTCTCAGTCCTTCCTTGACCTTTATGACCTTGACTTTCTTGAAGATTATAGAGCACTTATTTTATAGTATGTCCTTCAATTTGTGTTTGACCGGTACTTCCTGATGATTAGATCCAGGTTATGCATCTTTGCAGATATATCACAAAAGTGATATTGTGTTCTTGTTCCAAACTATCAAGTGGCTCATGATTTTGATTTGTTCCATTGCTGATGATATTCACTTTAATCACTTGATTAAAGTAGTGAGTGTCTGCCAGGTTTCTCCACTGTGAAGTTATTCTTTATCCTTTTGTAATTACTTAATATTTTATGGAAAGGTACTTTGAAACTATTTAAATATCCCACTCTTCATGAAAATTTCAACTTATTGTTATAGCAGTGTGCTATGTTATATTCTCCTATTTTATTCAATGAGTTATAATCCATTAATATCATTTAAAATTTTGATACTCAAATTGATTTGGCCAGTCAGAGCCCCTTGAAAGTTGGCTACTCTGTCCTTTTGACATGACTCCATTATTCTTTAAGCAGCTATCTACTTTCTGATACAAGATGATCCAGGCATATCATGACCTTTCATTGCCCAGGGGAAGAGAAAGAAGAGGTAAGAGGAAGAATCAAAAAGGTGATTTTCTAATTTGGTTATTCCTTCTATATATTTTACCTGGAATTTCTCTTTAAAGTCTTACCTCATCCACTTTGTTATCCAGAATACTGTGCTTAATTTTGCTCTTTGTCTGTCAGTTTTCAAAATAAGGAGTAGGTTCCCTAGCAATATTTGATGGTGATGATGAGTTTGTTTAAAAAATATAATTATGAACTTATGAAATTTTGTTTTTGTATTTGAATTCAATGTGTTTCAACTTATTGTTTTTGTTATTCCTTTTGGTGTTCAAATTGTCCATTTTTGTGGTATTGTGAGTCCCTGTATGTTGACTTCTGTGTCCTTTTGACATAGACCCCATTTATCTTTCAAAGCTTTTTGCATTTTGACACAGCAAGATGATCCAATCTTTGGTGTAAACTTCTTGATCTAGATATGGAATCAACCAAGAAGTCTAGTCATAAATGATATTTAGAATCATGATCTAGGTAAGTAGTCATTGCTTCTAGGCCTTTTCAGTGGATAGAGTTAGAAACTGTATAAAGGTTATTTTTTTAAGAATACAAAATCATGAGTTTATACTGACATTTTGATTCAAATTTAGAATTTGCAAGTACCCAGATTTAGCTACACTTGAGGTTAAGGGCACAATCCTTTAGACTGCCAAATCTGCCCAATACTTCTGACACTAGCTGCAAGTTTGGGGGTCTCCAGGGCCATCCTGACTTCAGATCAGCTGGCTACAAATTCAGAGTCCTCATGAACTCCCTCATGTTTGATAATTCACTAGAATGGATCACAGAATTCATGAAAGCATTACATTTATGATTATAGTTTTATTATAGCAAAATATACAAATTAGAATTGGACAAAGGAAGAGACACCTTGGGAGGAGTCTGGGACTGGGAGCTCAAATCTTCCTCAGTGACATGTTACCCTCACAGCATCAATGTGCAGTAATACATACATGTAGCATTGCCAACCCAGGAAGCTCACCTGAGCTTCTGTGTCAAGAACTTTTATTGGGGTTTCATTATGTAGACACTATTGACTGAATCGTCACCCACATAGTTGAACTCAATCTCCAGCTCCTTCTCTTCCCTGGATGTCAAGCTGATATCATATGGCTTAAAACTCCAACTCAAAGCACATGGTTAGTCTTTCTGATGTAGCTAGCAACATCTTAAATCATCTCATTAGCATAATCTAGCTAGAGGCGCACCATGTGCCTCCTGAGTAGCATAACCCATTAGGTGTGGTCTGGATAACAAGGACACTCCTATCATTTGGGAAATCCTAAGAGTTTAGAGGTTACCTCCCAGGAGTTGGGCCACATCCCTCTTTAGGTAAATTCTTCACTATACAACAAGGTTTTTGCTTTATAATTATGTCTCTTTTATGCTAAAACTCCTAGCTCAGGCTCAGGGATAAAATTATCTCTGCTTTTTGAAATTAAAAGAGCTAGGGGGGCTTCCCTGGTGGCACAGTGGTTGGGAGTCCGCCTGCCAATACAGGGAACACGGGTTCGAGCCCTGGTCCGGGAGGATCCCACATGCCATGGGGCGGCTAGGCCTGTGTGCCACAACTGCTGGGCCTGCGCTCTAGAGCCCACGAAGCTACAACTACTGAAGCCCTCATGCCACAACTACTGAAGCCTGCGCACCTAGAGCCTGTGCTCTGCAATGAGAGACACCATCGCAATGAGAAACCCTCGCACCGCAACGAGGAGTGGCCCCCACTCACCGCAACTAGAGAAAGCCTGAGCACAGCAACGAAGACCCAACACAGCCAAAAAAAAAAAAAAAAAGAGCTAGGAAATGCAAGAAGACCACCTATGAAATGTTAAACCAAAACAGTAACGGCCACAAATGAATGTTGTAATATATGGCATAATGTACAAGGTGTTCGATGGGTGTGAATGCAAATGACCATAAGTGGTTTAATGGAAGAGGCAGATTATGGAAAGTTGAATTGTAACAAATGGAACCCCAAGTGTAAAGGTTCATCATATTATAAGCTTCCTCCTTGCTCATGTACCAGTCCAGAGGCTTCTTGGTTGGCAGGAGGATTCTGGTTCCATACAGTCATCAAGAATCCAGTCTCATGGCAGAAGTTGCAGCTTTAACACATGGCTTCTAAAGTTGATTTGGATATCACCATCCCAGTCTCCTGGTAGCAGGAAAGAGCATGAAGAAGAGGTGCACTTTTTATGGGTTATTCCCTGGGGGTGGTTCATACCTTTTCCATGCACATTTGATTGGCTAGGAGTCATTCTTAGGGCTCCAACTAGTGGCAAAGGAGGTAGTGAAATGTGATAAAGCTATATTTCCAGCAGAAGAGTAAGAATTAATTTGGTGGTCAGTAGGCAGTGTCTATCACTCAGCATCTGAGTTGAAACTTTGAAGAAGAATTATGATTTGGAGAGGAAAAAGGGAACATATCTCAGAGGAAGCTGGAGAACAGAGGGCAAGGCAGACAAGAGACATGTTACATGGTTGTGAAAAAGTAAGTTGTTGGAAAGGGCTAGAAGCATGTTTCAATAGATTGTTCCTTGATTCACATTGATTTATAAGTATTTGTTTATAAATTTGTTCTCCAACTAGACTATCACCTTCTAGCACAATATCTATTACATAGCAGTTATCCGATAAATGTTATAAAATCAGGATGCTAATTTGGATTATTTAAACCCTTAGTTTAAATCAGAAGAATGCTCCCTTTGAGAAACTTATCTGTTATCTGTAGGACATTTTGCTTTTGAAAGAGATCTAATCAACTAATACTCTAATACATGTTTTTTTTTTTTTTAAAGCAGACCCTTTAAGTATATCTCAGAATTATCTTACCTTGAGCTGCCAGTGTATTTTCATAGTGTTTATTTGCTCTTCTGTGTATATACATTGAATTTATGCCTTTATGAGTGGGGCCAACATTATCTGCATTTTACTGACAGAGATTGAAATAAATTTTTTGTTTTAATAAATTTTTTTATTTATTTGACTGCATTGGGTTTTTGCTGCTGCTCGCAGGCTTTCTCTAGTTGCGGCACGTAGGGGCTGCTCTTCATTGCGGTGCACGGGCTTCTCATTGTGGTGACTTTATATTTATCTATAGTGAAGGAAGATATATTTAAAATGGTTAGACTACAAATAAAGCTACTCAAAAAAATAGAAAAATAGGGAGAAGATGGAAAAATGTTAAATGATTGTGGAAATATGTGAGATATAAGTATCTTATTCTGTTTTATTCTTATCTCTAGCTAGAAGATGAAAAGTTATTCTGAATAAAAGTATTTTGATTATTTTACTTACCACTATTTTGTGTCTACTGATATGAATTTTGTTCATATTTGTACTCACAGCACAAAATTTAATAATAAAGCATAGCAACACTAATAATTTGTGTTCTGAGTACATAGCCTGACTGACTTCTTAAGGAACTGCAAATGCGCAGGAGAAGATATGATTGGCCTGTGCATCTGGTTGAACTCATTCGTGAACAGGGGATTTCAGTTGCTATATAAGGTCTTACTTTTGATCATTCAGATCCACCATGCACTGTGCCCTAAGGGGCTAAACTGGGTGGACTGCAGTGATAGTGACTCCCGTTCTGGCTTCTGTTTGGGTCAGACAGTGGGAGCACTTGCAGTAGGTCAGAGGGAGAGAGGAAGAATTTATTCCTCTAGTTTCTACCTTGTGGCTTCTCGCCCCAGACTGGAAGTATTCTTTGTCTAAAAGTCATAGCTCTTTTTGGGTAGCTTTCTCCCCACTGTGTGTGTTCTCTCTCTTTCACCCTCCCTCTCACCCTCTCTCTCTCATGTCTCTCTTTCTCTCTCTCTGGGTTCTGGTAGGCACTCCTCCTGTACCTCGTTGCTTCAGGCCTGGAGGTGTTAACATTGCCCCACTGCTACTGGCCCTGGGATATGGCACTACCCTTTGTGGCTTCTTTACACCCTGTCTACACCTTTGTAAATAGATTTATATATGAAATTCTCCTCACAAAATAAATTTGAAACTTCACTATTTTCAGGCCAAAGCCTATTCAGAGTAATTAAAACCAGGGATAGGAGAGATACTGGGAGTGAATTGCTCACATAATTCAAGAGAACCTTCTTGCTAGGGGGCATAGGGCATGGATGATTATTGGCATGTAGTGGCAACAAGGTCGTCTCATTATCAATAGTAGTGGCACAGGATTAGGTGCAGGTGGAGGCAAGGCAATGAGAGCTCAACTGTGAAAATAGTTGCTGTGGTGTCTATAGTGATTATAAAAGTTTGGTCCTAGAGAGAGTGTGTACAGTGAAATGGAGAATTTTAAAGCTTAGAATATGCATAGAAAGATCAAACAGCCTCAGAGGCTGTTTAGGATTGTTTTATCTTCTATTGTGGCTGAGGACAAAGAAGAGGACCTGGCTGTAAAAGGTACAGAATTCAGCCCCAATTAGATGTTCAACATTGTCAGGTCTATTATAGTAAGGTCAGAGCAGTAAAGGAGAAGGGCACAAGGACACTGATATATGGGAAAGAATCATTAGGACAGACATAGACAAGACAAGGTTGAGAACTTTGAGCACACAAATCCCCCTGAGCCTCTTATGCTGGTAGAGGCAGAATCTCTCCTTTACCTTGAAAGAACCAACCTAACCTTGTAAAAAAGATTTTTGATGATTGTATCTGTTGCTTCACAAGGACATGGTCAATAGCATAGGACTTCCTCTCATCAGGGCTGACCCAACACATGCTACTGCTGTGTATTCATCCTGGACTATTCTCTGGGATACAAACCAGTTACTTGGAGGAAGTTGATTACATTGGCTCTCTTTCATCAATACTTTGTCCTTCATAATTTGGATATGGATTTATACTTCTTGCCCAATGTGCTTCTGTTGGTACCAAAATTAGTGCATTTACAGGATGCCTTAGCCATTGCCTTGGTATCCTTCCTAACATTTCCTCCAATCAGAGAACACATTTGACAAGCAAGGAAGTGTAACAGTGGCCTAATTCCCACAGAATTAACTGGTTTTAGCATGTGACCCATCAAACAGATTAGCTGGATTATACAATGGTGGAGTGGCTTGCTGAATCTCAGTTCCAGTTCCAGTTGGGAAGTAATAAAGCCTGGAGATAATGGGTCCTCTATACTGCTTTATCTCTTATGATTTTCCTACCCCTTACCTTTTATCAAACTCTCTTTCACTTGTCCAAATTAATTATGACATCTGTTTCTTGCCAGGTCCCTGACTGACAAGATTACATATCAAGTAGATCTTTTTTTACTCTTATTTTCTGCCCCTATACATAGCCTGATTTGTAAGTGATCAGTTCAGGTCAGTGTGCATTTCTTGAGACTGGTGGAACTGAACAGAGAAAGGGATAGTTGTGGAAGTTTGGGCTCCTTAGCTGTAGAACACTGCTTGTATGGCTTGTAATTAGGAAGGTACTTGTAGGACAGCCCCAAATTCAATCTGAGGAGTTGAGCTCAACTGATAGAGTAAATTGTCCCAAGTGTTGTATCTTTGTTATTTTGACATCCAAGGATTTTTTAAAAAACAAAATTCAGATGAATTAGGACTATGGATGTGTGGATCAGTAGGTGAGAAAAAGAAGTAATTTGGGACTCCACTGTGTTCAATCCCTATTTCAGAGACTGGGTTAAGCAGCCTCTTTGAGCTCAGTTATGGTGTAGTTTTTTGCAAAATCCCTGTTTCATTTGCCTAAGCTGGAGTCATGTTGGAGGGTATTACAGATGCCTGGGCCCCAAATAGCAACCTCTGTATGGGAGGCATACAATTTTTCTCCTATTGGTGATGGTGGTGGTGGTGTTTGTGGGTGTAGGGAGGGAAGTCGAATTGTGTTGTTGACACAAGTTCATGAGGCTAAACTACTTTGAAGGTTAATTTAAAATTAAAACATAACTTTCTGAAATCAGTGCTGGATCATACTTTCTAGTACAGTAAGCCACAGCCCAGACAATTTTGGTGAATTTTATTTACTTCTATTAATAGGTGCACTCGTTTTTCTAGTTCTATCCCCTTTGTTAGAGTTTGTAACACTTAATGATATTCCACAATCCCGAAATTATAAGTTTGAAAACTGATCTAACAATTTCTGATGGTCCTACAAACTTTATACTTTTCTGACATACATGCAGAATTGAGTTGGCTCCCTGAATAGCTGCCCTTTGGCATACATAAACTTGAAATGCCTGACCCTGGAAGTATGAAAGGATAAATGGTACTTATAGCCCTAGACAGAGACCAACATTTTCATTGTGTATAACAACAGAAGTTTGCAACTCAGAAACCATATACTTTCCTGATCATATTTTACCAGAGGCTGCTCTCCTTGCAGCTCATAGTTTAGGGATTTGTGCATGTCTTTGACCTCGAACTTTAATGTATTCTTTTGGACTAGATTGATACCAGGTCGAGTATTGATAAAGGCCCAAATAAGTGGCTCCAACAGTGGATGAACAATATATGTCTTAGTGCAAGGTTCTGTCACCATCCACCAGACCCTGTGGTCCCATGGAACTGCCTATGGTTTTGCACAGAGACATTGTGCTCTTATTCCTCTCTCCCTTTAGCCTGAAATAGCCTTCTTCTTTTCTTCCTTCATTTTGCAGTTCCCATTCCATGGAATGAATTCCCCAGTGGCTCAAGTCTGTGGCAGGTGTTCATCCAGTGTGCCCTCAGAGTGCACATCTACCATCTATTTTGCAACTGACTATTTACTCCACTAAATTATACGCTCTTTGAGGGAAGGAACTGTAATTATTTATATTTATATTTCTAGAGTCAGTTTAATGATTATGAATATGGCCTTTGCAGTCTGTGAGACCTGGGTTCAAGTTCCAATTTACCATTCATAATTGCATAACCCTGGATGAGCTATTTATATTTTTTGAGCTTCAGTTTTTCCTTAAAAAAAAAATGGGAAAAATAGTATTACATAATACAAGTATTTTGAGGATGAATGTATGTATATGTACAAAGCAGTTAATTCAGAAGGATATTACATGCTCAATAATTATTATAGACTGTTCCCAGGAGATGTAGAATAAGTCTTTCAGTTCTTATACATACCTATTAGACTTGGATAACTAATGAAAGCAGAACTATGTAATTGTCTTGAATCATTGACCCACAGGAAAAAGTGTTAACTATGAAGCAAATAAAAACTAAGGGCAATGAGCAGGATATGACAGTTAGTTTTGGTTGCCATGCCATTGCAAACATTACCCTACTGACCACACATGTATCATCATATTTGAATAAGTTACAATATTGATATAAAATTGCTTTCAATATATTGAAATTGAGAGTTGTTGTAACAGTTAGCCTGCCCTGATTAATAAGGATATTGCTGAGAGAATAAAGTCCAAGCTGTTTTTATGGCACAAAGCTGGCTTCTTCTCTTACCCTAGCTCTCTCTGAGCTCCATTGCACATTTTTGGGCTCTTATCCTATGCAGTTTAATTGTAAGCACCTTCTCCTAAAAGTTTCTGGTCCTTCCAATTTACATAGCAAACACTTAACCCTCTTCCATGATCAAGATCAAAAGTTATTTCTGCTGATAAAAATTTCTCAATAAACTAATATATAATTTCCGCTTTACTTTTTGTGATCCCACCATACCCTATAAATTTCATGGCATATTTCTCACATAGATATATTTCCCTGCTAGACTGTAAGCCACATGAGGGCAGATGCTGATTTATTGCAGGTGCTTACTATATCTAAGTGAAGGAATACATGATAAGTATTCTAGGCATACGTCAGTGATATCAGTAACTAATGCTTACATTTCAACTCCACTTGCTTGCCATACACATTAATAAACAATTATCTACTTGTATTTTCAAAAGAGTCTGTAGGTTCTTAAATGTGTCTTTCTGTATGTAGGTCAGTATATTGACTTAAATGATCTGGGAAGATAATCTCTACAAGAATCAGGAGGATGTACTTATAACACTTAGGGATCTTTTATTTTAAAGTAGATCTTATTCTCTCTTAAACACAGTCAACACACTGCCCAGATGACTAAGGTAATAACATATGAGAACAGTGAAAATGAAAACAATTTCCACATGAGGAAAATTGGACAATATCCCCTTTGTTTATGAAATGAGTTTATATAATTTGGCCAATATAAACACACTGAATTAACACTTAAGATCATGGTTCAAGTCAAATTAGACCAATAGCATGAGTTTATTATTCTCAGGTCAAACGGAGAAGAATACTGCCAGAGTAAGACCAATTGCAAGGCTAGAGCTTATCTGTTCTGCTCAGAATAAGAAAAAACAAAATGGAAACATGTTTTAGCCAGTTTTGGCTGCTTCCTGTATCTCACCTGTCTTTGAGATGCAGATGCCTTCTCATTCTCTTCATCTGTCTGATCAGTCCTCTCTGCCCTGATTGTATAAGGGAAGCTGAGTTATGGTTGCCCTTCCTAAAACACTCCTGTAATTTCTCCCTGCTCCTCCCCCGGCCAAGGAGTTGTTCAGATGTGAAGGTTGAGACCCAAATTGAAGTCCAGTCTCTACTCATTAGCACTGTGACCTTGAACAAGTTTCTTAAACTCCCTGAAGCATAGTTACTGCCATTGCAAAATGAGATTACATATCTTCACAGGATATTTGTGAGAACCAAATGGTAGAATGCACATGAAAGCAGTAAGTAAACTGTAAAACATGCAAAGGTGAGTTTAGTGTATAAATCTGTGCTACACTGTGAGTACCAGTAGGCAGGGACTGTCTTCTTTGTCTCTAACTCCACAGCATTTTTCTTTTAAGGGTGCTGTTGGTAGAAGGAAGCTGTTCTGTTACCACGTGTTGAATGAGAGAACGTGAACATGAGGACATGGCATATTTCAGTCCACTCACTGAACAACCTTAGGGGTAACAGTCTGTCTGTAGAGCCAGGTGATCTGTATGGCTGAGGGTTTACTCTTTTAAGTCTCAACACTTTAAAAATATTTCTTGATGGGAATCTCTTCCAAATAAATTTAATGGGGAAGGAACTAGTGAAGAAGAAGAGATGGATTATTTATTGTGAACAGAAGAAAATATAAAATATATTCTGGATCTACATTATTGCCTTGTAAAGAGCATTTCCATTGGTAATTCAGGGACACCATTAAGAATATTAATCATACTCTGCTATAACACTGTGATGACTTCAGGGAATATGCTGTATATTGGGTATTTGCCTTGATATCAAATAATTTCAAATTATTGTATATTTTGAAATTTGATGGATTTTATAATTTTTATTTCCTCCTCTGCTGTTACTTCTCTTCACTGTGAGACAATACCCATTCCAGATGTTTTCTTCCTCCTATTTGCTGCTTTCTCATAGAAATCGAGAGAGAGCCAAAGTGCTCCAAATAAGCCCGCCTTTCTGTAGGCCTCGCTCCGCAGAAGTAGGCAGGCACTCCAGGCCCTGAGCACTCCCAGAGAGACTCCAACCTCCCCAACCCCAGGGGACACTCAGAACCTTTCCCCCACAAAGCATCTCAGGACAGTTGGTTCAAATATTCAGGACAAGAAGTCTATGTTTTCCAGGTCGTCACTTGTTTCCTAAACGTTAATCCTCTTTGTCCAAGATGTGTCTTTTTTGGTCCCATCTCTCACTCCTCTTCCCTCTTTTGAATCTCCTCCAGTGTGTCTTCTAGATTCATGTTCTGGAGTCAAAGTCTGTCTGGGGCTGAAAGAGTGAATATCAGCTCAGACTGAAAAGAGGAAAAAACATCACTGCTGTTCATCAGGCCAGGAGGTCAGACAAAAATAAAGCCAGCTGCAAAATGAACAGGAAGCAGGATTTCTGCAGAGGTTATGCAGCAACCGTAAAATGCCACAAGGCTCCCCTCATCAAATGATTATTGCTTTCTTACCCATGACATCCTAGACCCACCCACTTTGCTATCCTCATGTATTATTGGGGACACCCAATTGCTCAGCCATCCTCACCTCATAACAGCCCCTGATCCCTAGTTAATGCTTGCTTCTCCAGATTCCACCTCAGAAACTGCAACTGATCTAGAACTGATCCTGACTTCCCTCAGTCCCTCCTCAGAATCCTTCGGCAGGAACCCAACCCTTACAGAGCATGCTTTCCTCCTCCCTCTGGTTGAAAGGGGCATTCCAGGATTCCTCTGAGTGCCTTTCTTCACTGCATCAAGTCAATAAATTTGATTTTGTTAGACTACAGTTTTGTTCCTCGTGGTCCTTGGCTGATTAGACTTTAACCCCAGTCACTGGCAAACTGCCCCTTATCACTGACCTCTTTCCTGAACATGACATTAATGCTGTGTTTTAACTGGATCTGGACACTTCTTCCCTGGTAGCCCTCCCGAGTGGGAGGTGTATTTTCTTTCATGCAATTTTATACCGTTGGATCAGCAGATGGAGTATGTGTTCTCCTTGCTGATTCCAATCATTCTTTCTTCTCCTTACAGATGCTCAGCTTTAAATCTTACTTCATCAGACTTCATTATTGACCCCTAGTCTTCCTGGCTGCAGTCATCTGTTGCCACCATCTGCTTCACTGGCACCCACTACCTTTTATTCCTTGAAGATTTTAGATCTTGGCTTACTGACACTCTTTACAATAATACAGTTTTATAATTCTTGATAATCTCACTATCTGCATAGATGATACAACCAATATCCTGGCCCAGCACTTCCTTGACTACTCTTTAGTGATTTTTTTCCTCAGCCATCTCTAAATTTTTCACTCCCATGGTCATGTTTTAGGCTCTGTCAGTACACATGATTTAATATCACCATAATCTTAATTTCAAGCATTCCTCTCCCTGAAAACCATCTCCTGTTTTTTTCAGTTTATGTTCTCAAATATCTCAACTCCAATAATCTTCCAATCCTATCAGGTATGATTCCACCAGAATTTTAGTGTCTGTAAAATCTCCTTTGTGTCCTCAGTTCCCTCATTTTTTTTAAGTTACATGGTTTATCATTATAATGACTTCTTACTTGACCTTGAAAAGTATAAACCATATTGTTTAAACCCAACTCTCTCCCTGCTCTATGTCTGCATAGCTAAGCATGGCTGGAGAGAAATACAAAACCATGCTGTCTGATTTTGCTTTATTTTATGTTTTTTGCATGACAAATTACCTTTTTATTGTGATAAAAATATATATAACATAAAAATTACCATTTTAACCATTTTGAAGTATACAATTCACTGGCATTAAGTGCATTCACATTGCTGTGCAACCATCACCACCATCAATCGCCAGAACTTTTTCATCTTCCCAAACTGATACTCTTAACAATAACTTTACACAATAAATTTTAAACAATAACTTTTTATTTCTCATTCCCCCCAAACCCCCAGCAAGCACCATTCTACCTTCTGACTACTCTCATAAGTACTCTCTGGGTAATCTAGGTACCTCATATAAGTGGAATCATATGGTATTTGTTCTTTTGTGGCTGGTTTATTTCAATTAGCACAATGTTTTCGAGGTTCATTTGTGTTGTAGCATGTCAGAATTTCATTCCTCTTTAAGGCTGTGTGTAATATACCATATTTTGTTTTTCCGTTCAAGATTTTATTTTAAATTTGTGATCACCTATCTCTATCTGGGCCTTGATGCTGTCACGTCGTTTTACTCCATTCTGAGATCCATTTTACCGTCTCTCTCCTAGACTATTATTTCATACCTTATTCTATTTTTTCAAACCCACCATGCTTTACTCTCAGCTCTTAATCTTGACTTCTATATTACTGAAAAATTAGAAGAGAACTTCTTTTTTTAAAATTTATTTATTTTAGTTATTTATTTTTGGTTGCATTGTGTCTTCATTGCTGCGTGAGGCCTTTCTCTAGTTGCGGCAAGCGGGGGCTACTCGTTGTGGTGTGTGGGCTTCTCACTGCGGTGGCTTCTCTTGTTGTGGAGCATGGGCTCTAGGCATGTGGGCTTCAGTAGTTGTGGCATGCGGGCTTCAGTAGTTGCGGCATGTGGGCTCAGTAATTGTGGCTCGCGGGCTCTAGAGCGCAGGTTCAGTAGTTGTGGTGCATGGGCTTAGTTGCTCCGCGGCATGTGGGATCTTCCTGGACCAGGGCTTGAACCCGTGTCCCCTGCATTGGCAGGTGGATTCTTCACCAGGGAAGCCCGTAGAAGAGATCTTCTAATTAGAAGTTCTAATAAGTTCTCTTCTTCTTAAATTAGCACGTTAGCACCAATATGCACTGTCTTTCTACCTCTTATTATTCATCTACATTGCACCAGCTCACATCCCTTTTCATTATTACTCAAAGTCATTGCTATAACAATTGTCCTCTCTTTCTTCTACATCATCAGGTTTCCTCATCTATTAGAGCATTTTCACCAGTGCACAACATTGCTGGAACTTATCTTAAAAGCAACAACAACAAAACTCTTCCTGACTTACTTTCGTTTTACCACCACCAATTTTTCTCCTTACCTTTGTGGTAAAACTCTTTGAAAACTGTCTCTATACTTGCTGCCTCAGTTTCTCTTAATTAGTTCTACTATATCTTATGCTCCTACCACTCGAATGAAACATCTCTTATCAAGGTACCAATTGATTCCAAATTGTTAAATCCAATGGACCCTTCTCAGTCCTCATGCTACGTGACCTTCAAAAGAATTTGACACTACTGACCCCTTCCTTCTCTTTGATATACGTTTCTTGCTTGGTTTCCTGGACACTGCTGCTCCTGGTTTTTCTCCTATCCTGCTAACTTTTACTTATTAGTCATCTTTGGTTTTTTTTTTTTCTAATTTCTCTGATTTCTGAATGATAGAGGGCCCAGGTCCCAGTCCTTGGTCCTTTAAAAATTTCTGTATACACCCAAACTCTTAATGAGCCTTAAAGATCTTCACAAGTCTCATGGATTACATGTTGATAATAGTCTGATGGCTACCAAATTTATTTCCAGGATGGTCTGCTCTCTGAATTCCAGATTTATGTATTTAATTGACTACTTGAGATTTCTACTTACATGTCTGATGGTTATTTCAAACTTAGTATGTTCCAAACTGAGTTTCCCATGTTTTTTCCCAAATCTACTGCTTTCCTAATCTTCCCCATCTTGGTAAACTGCAACTGTATTCTTCTAGTTGCTGAGGCAAAAAGTCTTGGAGTCATCTTTGATTTTTCTCCTTCTCTTACAACCTATATCCAATCTGTCAAATCTTACTGGCTGTACCTTCACAATATAACCACAATCTTACCACTTTATATAGCTTCTTCCTTCACCTCCTGTATGTCTTTACTCAAATTCTGCTTTCTCAGTGAAAGTCAAGATATGTCACATTGGACCTTCACACCTACCCACAACAGTCTTTGCCCCCTTTCCTGTTCTGCATTTATTCTTTAGCTCTCATTACTATTTAACATACTATGTATTTTACTTGTGTACCTTTTATATTGTCCATGAGAGCAAAGACTTTTTTTTGTTTACTGTTGTGTCCCTAATGCTTAAATCAGTGCCTGACACATAGTTGGAATTTAATAAATATACACTGGATGAGTAAATTAAAAAAATTAGTACTGAGAATTAGGGAAAGTAAGATATTTAGAGCCATGTGTACAAGAGCAAATAGGCCCTTGGTTATTATCTCCATGGTTCTCCTGTGAGTAAAATTTTAGTTTCATGAGGTAGCAGCTTAATAACAATAATAACAACTGAGTACTTATTATGTGCAGAAGCTATCCCACATGCTTTATTTACTTCTTCTTATTTAAGCTGTATAACCATAAGAAACAGCTATCATTATCTCTGTTTTACAAATGAGGCCAAGCCACTTCCTCAAAATCACCTTGCTAGGAAATGATTATGCTGGGATTCAAAATCAGTTCCATCTGACACCAAAGTTCATTTTTTTTCACTGTAATACATGGCTTGCTTTTTGGCTCTTGGCTGGTGTTTTTGTTAATGAGGGTATTAACGTAGGCAATAAACTTGGCAGAAAAAAAGAATGATATGCCATTAAGCCTACTGAGGTCATCATTTTCTTTATTACACAAACTTCAGTATTATGCAATTTTAATATCTTCTTTATTTGTAGGGAGATCTGAATAGCTAAAATGTAAGGCAACTATTATTGACATTTTTAATTGAAAATTAAAGGTTGCTCTGTATCAAAATTTGCATGCACATAATAGTAAAAACAGGTGTGCTTGACCTTTTTTAGTATAATATTTGGTTGTTAAAAATGGAATTTTATTTGGTTTGACTATTTCTCTTGCATTTAGGTGGCAATAAAAAAGCTCTCCTGCAGCTAATTTAATAACAGCAAATTCTCATGGATGTAATGCAAATATCTGCTGTGAGGCAAAGCCTGATTCATTTAATTTATTTATTTCTGAACTCATTACATTGATTACACTGTAATGGGATTCAGGGGCTTTAAAAATGGAAGAGAAAATGGGATAGGCACATATGAGAGAAAATTAGTGAGCCATTTGCCCTGCATTTGGACCAGACATTGTGATTTTTGTTTTGAGCTTTGTAACTCATTCACTTTGGGATTGTGATAAGCAACATAGATTTCACTCAATTTTATAAATGTAATTTTGAACAAATTTTTCTATTCATATATTTTTAGTTGTGTGATAAAATGTGTTGATAAATTAATCTACTTTCATATATAAAACTTCGTTTCCTAGATCAAAGAGAATGTTCAATGTAAATCACACCTATTTGAGTCATCCAATGATTTAAGCATTAGAAGAACTGATTCCTAGCTCCAACATTTACATTTTCTTATTATCTCTGTGCCTTGATTTCTTTCTCTGGAAACTGAGCATAATCCTCATCTTGTTTATTTTATGGACATATTGAAACTTTCATCAGGCAATTTATGAAAAATCACTTCGTAAATTGGAGTCTCTATGTAAAATGGTACATATAAAATGATAGTGATTTTATTACTATTGTGTGGCTTAAAGGGATAATTAAGTGTTTTATTGACTTCATACTTTTGCCAAAAATTTATGGTTTTGGATTATAACATTTGCCTTTTTAGATTATTTTTTAGTTAATGCAGAATTTCCTGAGGTAAAAGATAAGCCACTTATGGACTTCGACTGTAGCACTGGTAACTGATCAACACCTTAGAGCTTATTCAGATTGTATTTTCTTTTTCACATTCATTTTTCTTTTGTTACTAAAATAATTAATATTGATATTTACATTGTTTCTATTTTTTTGTGGTTATAATGAAAGCAGGGCACATTTAAGTGCACAGGGCTTTCCATTAAATTTGTATAATTTAATCCCAGGTATTCTGGTTGACATTATATGTACTTTACAAAAGATTTTGCCTAGATCCTATTTGGGTTAAAATGGAATACCTTTTTATCAGTCTCTCCCAAATTCTTTGTTTTAAATCTATAATTTTAAATCTACAAGAGGATCATCGGAACATCACATTCCACACTATATGTAAGTACTGAAACATAATCAATTTATGTGTCAAAAGAGCAAAAGAAAGAATAATAAGACTTTTTGTTATTGATTCTTAATTTAATTCTATTGTGGTCAGAGAACCTAATTTTTTAAAAATCTAAGTATAGTTGATTTACAGTGTTGTGTTAATTTCAGGTGTACAGCATAGTGATTCACTATTTTTGTAGATTATATTCCATTATAGGTTATTACAAGATAATGAGTATAAATCCCTGTGCTATACAGTAAATCCTTGTTGCTTTTCTATTTTATATATAGTAGTTTGTATCTGTTAATCACATATCCCTAATTTGCGCCTCCCCCTTCCTTCTTCCCTTTGGTAACCACTAATTTGTTTTCTATGTCTGTGAGTCTGTTTCTGTTTTCCATATACATTCATTTGTATTATTTTTAGATTCCACATATAAGTGGTATCATACGGTATTTGTCTTTCTCTGTCTGACTTATTTCACTAAGCATAATATTTTCTAGGTCCATCCACATTGCTGCAAATGGCAGTACTTCATTCTTTTTTGTGGCTGAGTAATATTCTGTTGCATATACATACCACATCTTTTTATTTCAATCATCTGTTGATGGGCACTTGTGTTGTTTCCATAGAATGTACTTTTTTTCCCTCGGCATATTATGCTTTATTTTTTCAAGAAAGGTAAAAACACAACTGAAATGCAAAAAAAGATTTGTGCAGTTTATGGAGAAGGTGCTGTGACTGATTGAACTTGTCAAAAGTGCTTTGTGAAGTTTTGTGCTGGAGATTGCTCCCTGAATGATGCTCCACGGTCAGGTAGACCAGTTGAAGTTGATAGCAATCAAATCAAGAAATTAATTGAGAACAACCTGTTTTAAAAATAGAATTTACTTTTTTTATGACTTTGTCCTTGATTTTATGACCCAGAATATGATTTATTTTAGAAAATGTTCTGTTTGCACTTAGAATGCATATTTTACTGTTGTTGGGTAGAGTGTTCTATAAATGTTAATTAGATTGAAGTGTTTGATAGTGTTGTTAAGGTTTCTATATCTGTACTAGTTTGATAGGTCTTTCATAACAAAATACCACAAACTGAGTATCTTAAAGTCTGAGGTCAAAGTGTTGGCAGAGCCATGCTTTCTCTGAAGGCACTAGGGAAGGATTCATTCCAGGCCTCTCTCCTAGCTTTGGTTGTTCCTTGGCTTGTGGCAGCATAACTACAAATTTCACATAGCATTATTTCTGTGTGCTTGTCTCTGTGTCCAAATTTCCCTTTTTTAATAATTCAATCCAATCATACTAGATTAGAGACCCATCCTACTCTAGTATGACCTCATCTTAATTTAACTAACTACATTTACAATGACTCTATTTCTAAATTAGGTCACCTTCTGAGATACTGAGGGTTAGGATTTCAGCATATGAATTTTGGTGGGGACACAATTTAATCCATAACAATATCCTTACTGATTTTCTGTCTACTTTTATATGTATTATTGAGAGACAGGTATTGAAATCCCCAACTGTAACTACAGATTTGTCTATTTTTATATTTCCTTATATTTCTGTCAGAGTTTGCTTTATGTATTTTTAAGCTCTATTGTTAAGTACATAACTCTTACAATTGTTATATTTTTTGATGAATTAACTGCTTTATCATTATGAAATAAACTTTTTATCCTTGGTAAATACATGATATTTTTTGTTCTGAAATTTACTTTGTAAAATATTAATAAAGACACTAAAGTTTTCTTTTGATTTGTGTTTCTCTGTATATCCATATCTATATATCTATTTATATCTTCTTATTAGTCATCTTTGCTCTTTGTTTTCATATTTCTCTGTTTTGATTAATGAGATATGGATTTCTGGAAATGTCTTGTCACATAGGCCCTGTAAAGATTTGGTACAAAATGTTTCATAGCTTAAGCACTCCTCACTGTGTAAAGAGACGTACAGACCTTACTTGGAGGCCTCATCTATTATTCTGAGCCAGATAGAACGTGTGTGATACATAAAGAGTGTACCTGGGGAGGCACGTGAAATGTCTGAGATGTCTCCTTGCTTCAATTGTGCTTCTTGATTGCACGTATCCTTGAAATTATTAACGTAGTTTGATAGTGAGGAAGATCTCTGATTTGTGGGAATCTGATTCTTGACAGTCGGATCCTTTGTGTTGGCTCATACACAAACATTTAGACACATATCTGCAAAAAAGAGAATTTAAAATTTTCTAAGACATTTTGATTTCAAGGTCCCATTTTGCTTGGTAGTAGCTGAGGCAGAAGGCTTGGGGGATGGTAGGGGAACACAAACTTGCCAACTGAAGATTTATTACTCTTTTCAGATTTAAAACAGATAAATAGTAAATTTAAAACG
The DNA here is from genome assembly GCF_028023285.1 of Balaenoptera ricei. NCBI lineage: Eukaryota > Metazoa > Chordata > Mammalia > Artiodactyla > Balaenopteridae > Balaenoptera > Balaenoptera ricei. Next base: position 80,829,489 of record NC_082641.1, read on the forward strand.
GGTAATTGTCATTCCATTCAAAGTTCTAATCCCACTGTTTTCTCCCTTCTATATTCTAATGTGGATGCAGGAGGTAGGAGGAAGTTTACTTGCCCTCACTGAGATGAGGGGTGATTTGTCTAACTGAGGGTCCTCTGCTATTATCTGTCTCTCTCTCTGCTGAGCGGGTCTCATCTTGGCACATGACTGAGACTCAGTCATGTCATCCCTCAAGCCCCAGACCCTTAAATCACCTCACCCCTCACCATAATGGCCCAATGTTAGTACCACTGGCTTTAGAGCATGTGTGAATGCTTGAAGATTTTTCATAACTCATGGAGCCAAAACAATCTATGGGGAGGGGTGCTTCCTCTAATCCTCTTCTGCCCAAATGTTCTCCACACAATTTCTACTTTGCTGTAGCTGTTCCATATTGTGGTAGATGATTTTCTTTTAGAATCTCTAGTGGTAGGTGGGGCAAAACCTGTCTAATTTCAACTTTACCCTCTCTCATGCTTTGATGTCATTGCCTCTTGCTAATAAATTGAGGGAGTAAGAAGGAGCTTGGCATCCCACCTTTTTTGCTCTACTTGTGGCACCTCCTACCCCTTTCAGCTTATCTCTGCCAATTCTTGTTTTTTTGCTCTGTTGAATGAGAGTTCCTAATGATATAAACTTTTACGTTTTTATTCCAGGACCTCTTTGAACGCACCCTCTTCTTCCTGATGCAACGAACCTAAAGGCTAATACCTAATGGCTGAGTAGTGCTAAGGGAACATGATTTAGAGGGTCATGGACCATATATTGGTTTAATATTTCCAAAACTATTGTCCTCTTTATGCAAACCAACAACAAATGAAAAAAACAGATCAGAGAGTATTCAGATTTTACTACTAATATTTCTAGGGGTGTTGGAACTGGATGAAGTTGCAGGGATAATTTATTATTTATTGGCCTACAATGGGAGCCAGTGGATGGTGCAACTGATAGGGCAATTAAATGAGATACCAGGGTCCTGTTGACCCCCTCTATGCCCAGGACACTTATCATAGGTTATTTCATATTAAACTTTCATTAACCTTGTTAGACTTTTTTAGCCCTTCTTTATACATGAAGAACCACAGAATAAAGTTATAGCTAAATGTGACAAAGACAGAATGTAACTCTTAAACACCCGTTCTGTGAATCCCAAACCTGTTTATTCTATCAAATCCTTCTGTTGGTTCCAGAAAAGACCTAAGGCTCATATCTTCAGAAACTACAAGTGGTCTATATTCTACCTCACCGGCACCAAAACAAAGGAGTAAATAGGCTGTTGTGCCCTTTGTGGATTTTTTCCTGTTGATGTTATGCCTGTTCACAACTATTTTTCTGATTAGATCTTGTAGATAGACACATAGGTAGGGAGACTACTCCTGAGTGCTACATGCCTCTAGAAAAACAAAAAACAAAAAATGGTGAGATAAAGTTTAGGATTTGTAAAGGAGATAGCTATAAAGGTGCACTGGCATTTTGGGAGAAACAAAGTAAAAACCTTTTTAGCAAAGGGTATCTTGGATGCTTGAAAATATGGTGCTACAAAAACTTAAATTGGGCTCAACAGTTCTTGAGAATTTGATGTAAATCAAAAGGTTTTTGGACAGCTTATGGATTTTTTTTCTTCCTCGAAACTGTTGGAAGCCATAGATTTGAAAAGGAATTTCACACAGATATGATTATCACACCACCAATAAGCTGTTATCTCTACAAAACAGAAGTAGGTGAGTCCGTGCTCTGTGGGACCAGGTTCCTCAACCATGGAGATTTCAGGGGCTGATGTGGGAAAGACAAACTGAAAACATAGGATATTATTCATGTTAAAGGGCTCACAGTGAAATCTCACCAGCAAAAACATCACCAGGTCACTTTAATGTAAATAAGATGAATGGCTTGGAAAAGGGAAATTTTGCACTTTCTTCACCAATTTTAATTTAACAAGAAAAATAGCTATGCCAACTAAAATGTTACCATCTGAAGTAGTTGTTTCCACATTTTCCAAATGGCACCTCTTAGCAGTATTTTAAAGCATGCTTCTCCAAATTATGTTGTTTATTTATTTTACAATTTCATGGTGTGTTAATACACATTGTAAAAAGTGCACGCAAATGGAAATTTAAAGCACAAGTAAAATGAAATAAATAATATTTAAAAATTAAAAACAATTTTTGCTTTTACTTAAAATACTAGTATTATTACTATTAGAAATGTAATTGAGTAAGTTTCATTCTTTTTGAAAAACTTGGTTTAACACTTTGTGATCCAGTTATTTGAAAGTTTAAAACTAAGGTCAGTTTATTTCACAACTTACTTTAAAAAGGTGATAAAGATACCTGTGGGAAGCATGCAGTCTTAGCCGGAGGTAACTCCTGGAGGAGACAGTATGTCTCTCACAAAAAGCAAAGCCCCTACCCTTGACTTGGAATGCACTCTTTTTCCCAGGCCTGAGGAATGTAAAAGAGATTAGCAAAGCTATCTCAAGCCAGGAGACCTCAGGGAACTGAGAGTCCTGGTTGTTCCTTATGGCTGGGGGCTGTGTGTGTGCCTGGTTAAGGGAAGATAATGTTCAAGGATAGTTGTTGTAAACTTGTTGACATCCATGGTAGTGACTGAACTGAGATGATAAGCAATTCTATGGGTTTATTGTCTAATGATGAGTTCCTCTTCTGTCTATATAAGATTCAGTAAATTCTAAATAAAGTACCTTGCAACAATCAGTTGTCTTGGTCCTTCTGACCCCATAATCAAGGTGCTATTCAGTCCCTTACCCCTCTCCGTCGGGACCTGGAAGACCCCCGGCGGTGGCTGGACCGTCGCAGATACCTCAGTGAAAAAGATACCTCACAAAGATAAATTGAAATAGAAGAAAGAAATGTATCTGGCTGCATTTAGTAATCATAGAATTCATAAAAAATCATCTACCAATTTTACAAGTTTTAAATTAAAACGTACTAAATTTCCACAGTCTTTGACATTAATACATTTTTTTCCTGACATACCAATTAAAAGATGTTTTTCTACATTAAAACAAAATATTTGACATATTCTCAGCCTTTTTAATTGGAAAATTTCAAAACATTAGAAAATTGTTTCTAATTTTTGAGTGTAAAGATATGAGAGGTTTATGTGATATCCATATTCATCATTTTTAGCAAGAAAATCACTTAACCATGGAAATATTTCCAAGCATTCATTTTCAAAATGTTCCATTTTATTTTGAAAACAAGTTGACCTCTCAACCATTGTTAAAATATATGCTTTATAATGAAAGAATTTATTAAGCATGTTTACTTTGTCAAAAACCTTTGTTAGATAGAGCTTACTGAAGGCCACTTACCCAGCAAAGGTGAGCAATTAAGGAACTCTTATTTTCTTATACAAGAATAATGTTTAACTCGTATTTCAGCTGACAGATTTTTTTAAGTACTTGTCTTGCACTAACCAGTGAAGCTATTGTGGTAGAAAAGAATTTTCTGGTGACTTCTCATATCGCTACAGAATATTATAAATAGTCTACTATTCAATATTTTTGCTTTTATAAATGTAACAACACAATGACATTATGAAGTAACCGACTGTAATCGCCCACAAAGGCTGAACCTGGGAGGATGGGATCATCAAAGCCTCTCTCATGTAGAATTTATTCTTTCCGCAGGTTACTTCACAGCAGTGTCTGGACCAACCCACATATTAAATATGAACAGAACTTTCTTATTTTTATTTTTAGGTTAAAAATGAATATTTAAGAAGTTCAAATCCCAGAGGACTGTTATAAACACCTGGGAATTACCCACTACTTTGGAGAGCACAGAACTGAAGTGGTGGTTCTCAAACTTTAGTGTATATGAGAATCACCTGGAAACTGTATTAAACTACAAGTCTCTAGGTCCCACCCAGAGAGATTCTGATTAGGTCTAAAGTGTGACTTGGGAATTGGTAGCTTTATCAAACATCTCAGATATTTCAAATGCTGTTCCTTAGTAGACTGTACTTTGAGAAACCCAGACTAAAGCGACTAAGAATTTTCCCTATTTTCCTCATAGTACTATCCTTGGTTTAAGATTATTAGCATATCAACGTTCAGTTTGAAACTTTGTATAGGTACCCAGGGAATGAAATGGAGTGAATTGGTAATGGCTCTTTAATATGTTTAATTAGAGAGTTATAATGAGTAGGTAGACAAGATTATCGACATATACCTACCTAATTTATGCATAGTAGTTAACTAACGAGATGCCTGCTAATAATCCCATTCTCTGACCCCTATAGATAAAATTTCCTTGAGCTTGATGTCATACATTCTAGAGATCCAATGCCAGAGCTAGATTTCTGTGAATTCTTGAGTGATTTATGTGTTTTAGTGATCACTTTTGGCTTTAAACTCTTATTTTTGTTGGGTCTCATTTCCAGTATCTGATCTCTTCACTCTGCTTTGTGCTCAGTGCAGCGAATCACTAACTTTTTCTTTTCCCCAAGCAAACTGCATTGTACTTATACAGTGCATTTGGATGTAAGACATCCCTTCTCTTAAATGTTATTTGGCCATCCTCACATCAAGACTTTCTCACTGGCCACCTTTGCCCATGGTCACTGGCCCCTTACCAGTGGACTATTGTCCCTCTCCCCCCCAAATCCTTCTCTGATTGTTCTGCATGGTAATTTACTGCTTTACCTGTTAATCAGCTTCTTCCATGTTCAGTTATACTTCAGAGTGATTATAACAAACCATTATCCATACTGAAGAAGCTACAGAGACTTTAAATTCCTTTCTTTCCTTTTTTCCTCTATCCATCTCTATAGATGGAAGGGAAGAGAACCTTGTCTCAGTTTTGCACTCTGAATGATACCTTTGGCTTCAGAAAGCAGAAATGGCTACAATCAATGTTTTCTTTTTTTTTTAAATTGAGGTGAAATTCACATAACATAAAATTATCCCTGTTAAAGTGTACAGTTCAGTGGCACTTAATACATTGATAAAGTGCAACCACCACCTTTATCTAGTTCAAAACATTTTCATCACCCCAAATGAAACCTCATTCCCATTAAGTAGTTATTCTCTATTTCCCCTTCCCTCAGCCTCTGGCACCAATTTGCTTTCTGTTTCTATGGATTTACCTATTCTGGGTATTTTATATAAATGAAACCGTGAAGAATATGACCTTTTGTGTCTGGTTTGTTTCACTTAGCATAATGTTTTTGAGGTTCATCCATGTTGTAGCATGTATCAGTACTTCATTCCTTTTAGTGGCTGAATAAAATTCCATTGCATATATATAACATAATTTGTTTATCGATTCATCTGCTGATGGACATTTGGGTTGTTTCTACTTTTTGGCTATTGAGAATAGTGCTACTATGAATATTCATCTATAAGTATTTTGAGAACAATTTTGGTTTTAAATTTTTTTTTTCATTCCTTAACACTAGTTTCCCTTTTGAACATTTAATGAATTATTGTAGTGATCTGACATATATTGGAGTACTTGAATTTTTTATACTGGTCCCTATTTTGGTTTCTCATTCAGGTTATTGAGTTCTGTTTTAGCTTCTGGTGGTGTGTTCCTGGGGAGGGAGTGGAAACTACGTTTGGCCAACGATTGGCATCCTGGATCAGCTTGTACCTCATTGTGTAAGTGGGAGTGAATGATGAGCCATCAGCTGAAGACATGCAATTTGTGAAGTGATGCTGGAAGTGGTAATTTGAGGGAAAGAGCCAAAGAGTACTGGGCCTTGAAAGTTGAAGAAAAGCCAAGTTCTGAGATTCAATAGACATGATTTAAGACAAAGACACATTTCTGCCACATTTCTAAATTCTTTTACTGCATATGTCTCATCTTTTTAGTGGCTTGCCTTGTCATTTTCAGGTTTACAGTATTCATCAGATAGAAGCTGTGTTACATCTTCTTACCCCATGAATCAGAATCAAAAGATTACTGTCATCACTTTTATTAGTGATCAGTCATATTGATAAAAAATGTTATTTAAACTATGTCAGTTTTAATATTAGGAATCTTCTGCCCTCCATTGGATACACACAAGGTAAAAAGTAAGAAACAATTGGAAAGAGAGAACATTGTTAACACTCAGTTACAACTTTTGAGTTGTGAGTTAACTGCTTGTCTACAAATTTGTGTGTGTGTTTTTTTCTAGCCAGTCAATTCCTCCTAAATCTTCGAGTAATTGTGTAATCAATGTGGCTGCTTAAACACTTAAGGCAGATAGTCAGTAAAATGTTCTGAAGAAATTGGAATTAACTCTGTGTTGCCTTTTATTATTTTGAGAAAAAGGCTATGTTTATTGTACGTTTGACAGGTTTTTATTTGTAGATTTATTTGAGGGAGTCAAAAGATAAGCAAATAAACATCGTTAAAGTGAGAATGTTGCTTATGGTGAAGATTAAGAATATTAAGTAGATAATTTGTATTGGTTGTCAATTTTTCTACCTTTTCTGATGTGTAATTGACATAGAATCAACATATATATGATGTACATTCTGATTTGATGTGCATTTACATTGTGAAATTATTACCACAATCAAGTTAACTCACACATCCATCATTTCACAGTTACCTTTTTTCTTTCTTTTCTTTTCTTTTTTTTTTTTTTTTTTGGTGTGGTGAGAACACATCTACTCTCTTAGCAAATTTCATGTACACAATGAAGTATTATTAAATATAGGTACCACACTGTACATTAGATTCCCAGAATTTATTCATCTTATAACAAAAAGTTTATACCCTTTGACCAACATCTCCCATCCCCTGGTAACTACCGCTCTACTCTTTAGTTTTGGGTTCAACTTTTCAGATTCCACATATAAGTGAGATCCTACAGATTTGTCTTTCTGTCTCTGGCTTATTTTCCTTAGCATAATGTCCAGTTCATGTTGTTGCAAATGGCAGAATTTCCTTTTTTCTTGTGGCTGAATAATATTCCATTGTATATATATAGCACATATTTTTATCCGTTCATCTGTCAACGAGCACTTGGGTTGTTTCCATGTCTTAGTTATCGTAAATAATGCCTCAATGAACAGATGAGTATAAATATCCCTTTAAGATAGTGATTTCATTTCCTTTGGACATACACCCATAAGTGGGATTGCTGGATCATAAGGTAGTTCAATTTTTAATTTGTTGCAGAACCTCCATACTGTTTTCCATAGTAGCTGTATCAGTTTATAGTCTCACCAATGGTGTACAAGGATTCCCTTTTCTCCATGTCCTCACCAATACTTGTTATCTCTTGTCTTTTTCATAAAAGCCATCCTAACAGATGTGAGGTGGTATCTTATTGTGGTTTTGATTTGCATTTCCCTGAGGATTAGTTAAGCATTTTAGTTGACTGCATATATGTGGGTTTATTTCTGGGCTTTCTATTCTGTTCCATTGGTCTATGTGTCTGTTTTTATGCCAGTACCATACTGTTTTGATTATGATAGCTTTGTAATATAGTTTGACATCAGGACGTGTGAAGCCTTAAGTTTTGTTCTCTCTCAAGATTGCTTTGGCTATTCAGGAGGCTTGTGGTTCCATGAAAATTTTAGGATTTTTTTTTTTTTCTATTTCTGTGAAAAATGCCATTGGAAAGTTGATAGGGATTGCATTTAATCCATAGGTCACTTTGGGTAGGATGGACATTTGCACAATACTAATTTTTCCAAATAAAGAACACAGGCTATCTTTCTTATTTATTTATTTATTTATATCTCCTCACTTTTTTCCCCCTCAGTGTCTTATAGTTTTCCATGTACAGATCATTCACTTCCTTGGTTAAATTTATTCCTAAATATCGTATTCTTCATGATACTATTGTAAATGTAATTGTTTTTTAAAATTTCTTTTTCAGGCAATTTGTTGTCAGTGTATAGAAACATAACTGATTTTTGTGTGTTGATTTTGTATTCTGCAACTTGACTGAATTAGTTTATTACTTCTAACAGTTTCTTGGTGGAATCTTCTGGGTTTTCTGTATGTAAGATCATGTCAACTGTAAACAGAGACAATTTAACTTCTTCTTTTTTTATTTGGATGTCTTTCATTTCTTTTTCTTGCCTAATTGCTCTGGCTAGGATTCCAGTACTATGTTCAGTAGAAGTGGTCAATTTAAAACAAAAAACAGCTTGATTGAGGTATAATTTACATATAAAATTCACAGGTCTTTTTTAAAAAAAATATTTATTTATTTATTTATTTTTTAGCTTTGTTAGGTCTTTGTTGCTGAGCACAGGCTTTCTCTAATTGCGGCGAGTAGGGGCTACTCTTCATTGTGGTGCATTGGCTTCTCATTGCCGTGGCTTCTCTTGTTGCGGAGCATGGGCTCTAGGCACGTGGGATTCAGTAGTTGTGGCATGTGGGCTCAGTAGTTGTGGCTTGTGGGCTCTAGAGCACAGGCTCAGTAGTTGTGGCACACAGGCTTAGTTGCTCTGTGGCAAAAAATTCACATGCCTTTAAGTGTGCAATTCAAGGAATTTTGGTCAGTATACACAGTTGTGCAAACATCACTACAGTCCAGTTTTAAAGCATTTCATCATGTGCAACTGATCTCTCAAGCCTGTTTGCAGTCAATCTCCACTTCTACCCTCAGCTTTAGGCAATCACTGGTACAATTTCTGTCTCTACAGATTTGCTTTTATGGAAATTGCATGTAAATATAATTACACAATATGAAGTATTTTGCATCTGGTTTCTTGTACTGAGCTTAATGATTTTGAGATTCATCTCAGTTGTGGCATTTGTCAGTACTTTTGTTCCTTTTTATTGCTGAATAATAATCCATTGTATGAATATGTTACATTTTGTTTTTTCACTGATGGATATTTGGAATGTTACCACTTTTTGGTTATTATGAATAATGCTACTATGAATATTTTCATGTAAGTCTTTGTGTTGACATATATTTTCATTTCTCTTGGGTAGGTTCCTAGGAGTGTAGTTGCTGTGTCACATGAAAATTTATGTTCAATATTTTAAGAAACTACTTTTGGTTTTCTAAAATGTACCATTTTACATTTCTAGTATCTATGTATTTGCCTTATGTATTGAGGTGCTCCTATGTTGGGTCCATAAATATTTACAATTCTTATATTTTCTTCTTGGATTGATCCCTTGGTCATTATGTAGTGTCCTTCTTTGTCTCTTCTAATAGTCTTTGTTTTAAAGTCTATTTTGTCTTATATGAGAATTGCTACTCCAGCTTTCTTTTGATTTCCATTTGCATGGAATATCTTTTTCCATCCCCTCACTTTCAGTCTGCATGTGTCCCTAGGTCTGAGGTGGGTATCTTGTAGACAGCATATATAGATATATATATAAGATATATAGACAGCATATATCTTGTTTTTGTATCCATTCATCCAGTCTATGTCTTTTCATTGGAGTGTTTAATCCATTTACATTTAAGGTAATTATTGATATGTATGTTCCTATGACCATTTTCTTAATTGTTTTGGGTTTGTTACTGTAGGTCTTTTCCTTCTCTTGTGTTTCCTGCCTAGAGAAGTTCCTTTAGCATTTGTTGTAAAGCTGGTTTGGTGGTGCTGAATTCTCTTAGCTTTTGCTTGTCTGTAAAGGTTTTAATTTCTCCCTCAAATCTGAATGATATCCTTGCTGGGTAGAGTAATCTTGGTTGTAGGTTTTTCTCCTTCATCATTTTAAATATATCCTGCCACTCCCTTCTGGCTTGCAGTGTTTCTGCTGAAAGATCAGCTGTTAACCTTATGGTGATTCCCTTGTGTGTTATTTGTTGTTTTTCCCTTGTTGCTTTTAATATTTTTTCTTTGTATTTAATTTTTGATAGTTTGATTACTATGTGTCTTGGCGTGTTTCTCCTTGGATTTATCCTGTATGGGACTCTGTGCTTCCTCGACTTGATTAACTATTTCCTTTCCCATATTAAGGAAGTTTTCAACTATAATCTCTTCAAATATTTTCTCAGTCCCTTTCTTTTTCTCTTCTTCTTCTGGGACCCCTATAATTCGAATGTTGGTGTGTTTAATGTTGTCCCAGAAGTCTCTGAGACTGTCCTCAATTCTTTTCATTCTTTTTTCTCTCTTCTGCTCTGCAGTAGTTATTTCCACTGTTTTATCTTCCAGGTCACTTATCCATTCTTCTGCCTCAGTTATTCTGCTTTTGATTACTTCTAGAGAATTTTTAATTTCATTTTTTGTGTTGTTCATCACTGTTTGTTTGCTCTTTAATTCTTCTAGGTCCTTGTTAAACATTTCTTGTATTTTCTCTATTCTATTTCCAAGATTTTGGATCATCTTTACTATTTCTTCTTCATTTGTTTGTGTAGTGGGTTTTTGCCTTGCTCCTTCATCTGCTGTGTTTCTGTGTCTTCTCATTTTGCTTAACTTACTGTGTTTGGGGTCTCCTTTTCACAGGCTGAAAGTTCATAGTTCCCTTTGTTTTTGGTGTCTGCCCCCAGTGGCTAAGGTTGGTTCAGTGAGTTGTGTAGTATTTCCCACTCTTTTCCACTCTGCTTTGTGCCCCCAGGAAGCTGAATTATTGGACTGTGTAAACAGTTCCCTAGCTCTCTGAATTTCAGTTGGGTTTGGAAAATTAGAAATCCTGATGAAAGATGGGTTTCTATCTTTTTTTTACCACGTAGAGAGAAAATCCTGTTTTGAGGCGACTGCTCTTTTCTTGTGAAATCTGTTGCTGCATGTGATCTGCTGAATGGTTGGTCCAAAGCTGTTTCTTGTAAAGAAGTATCTTCAGGAATGCTATTGGCATATCCTGGCAGACTACTGTTATCTTGCTATTGCTTCTTCTCCTTTCTTTCTTTTCCTCCTCACCTTTCTCCTTTTTATTTTTGAAGTCGTGACATACTGTATATATAGAATTTTCTATTGTATTCTGTGCTTGGGCTTGCCTAGTTTTAGTTCATCAGAGAAAGTTATGTTGATTTCTGATCAACATATATTTCAGTTGAAAGTGTGAAGAAGATCTTTCCTGCCTCAATTTTTCCTAAGTCATCAATACAATTAAGTTTCAATGCCAAAGTGAATGTGAGCTAAATCCTCATATTCTGAAGTTAGAAAGAAAAATATCTAGAAGCATACTTATGACTCTTGGATTCCTTGGCCAGATCAAGGATATAGAAATAGTCAGAGAAGAGTGAGAAGGACTTTGTAAGAAAATTTTCTTGGTAGAGTGCTGTTGTCATTCGGTGAATCCCTACCTACATCTCAGACAACAAGGGGGAAACAAAAGTTGAGGGTGCTGCCTGACTCATACCTGATAAGCTAATGTAGTCTATGATTGCAGGATGGAAGTCAGCTTTTACCCTGAAGTTTAATAGAATAAAGGAATTGTGAGTGTTTCCTGTGGACCAGAGGTAGATCTCACAAGAGAGAGCTTGCAAGATAGATCTGTTTTTGGTCTTGCCCAAAAGAGAAATTGAGGGGATTCTGATGGTAAAAGTCTGTGTAGAATGACAGCCAGACAACCATGTGCAGACCAGCAAAGGAACAGAATATATCATCTGTATTATGGGTGTTGAAGTCAGAAGGGCCCAGCAGAGGAGCCTTTAATGAGCTCAAGAAAGCATCCACAAGAGAAGCTTGAAACATTTGCCATGAATATTGTGGCCTAGTATGCAAAACATTTTAAAGTGTTCTATAGGCATATAATATTCTCTGTAAGATATAAAGTTAGAAAATAATATTTTATCCTTAATAATTATATTAATTATTATTGATTTCCTTTAACCACTTATTTTTATATATTGACATAAACAGTTGTATTTCAAAGACTGCCATTCCAATTGTGTTTTTTTTAAGCTATCTTTGCATCTGATGGTCTTTGTTTTATAATTTGACTTTGTGTGGTTTGGTGCATGAATGTTCAAAACTGCCATATCTTAATTATAAAAACTACTAAGATCCCAATATATAATTGATAAAAAACATGAAAAGTCCATTTATAAAAGGGAAAAGAATAAATGCAAAAGTGCATATGCAAACAATGTTAAACCTGACTAATAGCCAAAACAGCAAATTAAAGTGTTCATTTAAAAATATCCATTAACAGGGACTTCCCTGGCAGTCCAGTGGTTAAGACTTTGTGCTTCCAATGCAGGGGGCATGGATTCAATCCCTGGTTGGGGAACTAAGATCCCACATGCCACAGGGCATGGCCAAAAAGTAAAAAAAAAAAAAAAAAAATCCATTAACAAATATTTATTGAACAACTATTATTTGCCAACCACTGAGCTAGACATTGAAGATACATGAGTTATCAGATACTGTTCTTGTTCTCAGTGTGCAGGTGGAGAATAATAACAGGTAATGTTCAATATATTTTTATTTTGTCTATCAAATTATCAGGTATTAAAAATTATGCATAATACTGATAAAGATGCATTGGGCAAGGCATCTTTACAAGCTGATGATCACACTTTTTAGAAGTTTGTCAACATATTTAAAAGACATAAAATGCTCATACTTTTTAACCCACTTATTGTAATTTCTAGGAATCTTTGCTAAGAAAATAATAAAAAAAGAAGTTAAAAGCATGAAAACCAGTTTTGATTATAGAACTGTTTTTTTATAGCAAAATTGTATAAAACTCCAATGTCCAGCTAATAGTGGAAGGTTATATTATGGACTGCAATGATTTTTAAAATGCTTATGATAAATTGCTAAGTAAAAAGTAAAATATGAAATTGTATATGTAATTTCAGCTATGTAGTATAATATATCTGTAAAAAAGATAGAAAATACATTAAAATGATAACAGAAGTTAGATGACAAGTTGTTTTATGATTTAGGTACAGGTATATAGACTTGCCTTCATTTACTAAATGCATCTTGTTGAGATTTCAGTTATGAGGACTGTGATGGAGTCTAGGTGAAGATTTCATTCTGATGAGGGTGGGGAGCATGGCAAAGAGACCACCATCTTTCAGATGTAGTAGAGGCAGAAGCCAGAGTTCAGGGAAGATTCCTTTATGAGCATCCATTGTAAACCTCATTATCTGTGTCCTGGGACAGCAGTGGTGGAGTCTGCTGAGCAGTGAGATGAAGGTACTGTTTTTTATGTAGGCTCAAAGCTGGAATCTCTAGCTTACCTGGAGGTTCTATGGACTATGTAAAATCCTTTAATAAATTTATTTATTGTTTGAACTAGTTACTCTTCTCTTGTTTCTTACTTAGAACTCCGTTTAATACAATAAAACTTATTTACTTTTAATCTATTAATTAATGCATCAACTATTTCTTCAGTGCCTACTATGAGATAATTTATGTTGAGTCTATTTTATATTAGAAAATATGAAACAGGATAGTGGATAAAGAATAATGGGGGAGGGGAAAACTATTTTAGTCAGGGTGCTTAGGAGTTGAGAAGGAGGTGACATTTGGGCTGAAACCTAAATAATGAGAAAGATATATGTGGTAGGCAGGATTCTAAAATGTTCCCCAAGATTTCTGGCACCTAGTGTACATATATCTTCTTCCAGTTATTCAATCAAGCACGAATCTAGATATGGCTGTAAAGTGATTTTGTAGGTGTAATTAGAATCTCAAATCAGTTGATTTAAGTATACAGTGATTATTCATTTGGACCTGACCTAAAAACGTGACCCTTTTAAAATTGGACTTAGAGATCATAGACAGAGGAATTCAGAAATTTGAAATAGCAGAGACATTCTCCTCTGGCCTAAATGAAGCAACTGCCACATCATGGAGAAGCCACATGGCAGGAACAATGGACAGCATGTAGGAGCTGAGAACGGTCCCCAGTTAACAGTCTGCAAGAAAATAGAGACTTTAGTCCTACAACCACAAGGAACTGGATTTGCCAACAACTTTGGAAGAGCACCCTAGGACTTAGATGAGATCATACCTTGGCCAACACTTTGAGTTTAGCTGTGTGACAATGATTGGATTGGCCAAGAGTTGTTCCACTGAGTACAGTCAGAAATGTTTGGATTTGGGGTAGAGCTGATAGGACTTGTTGCCTAGCCATATGTTGGGTATGACTAAAAAAAGAGTTGAAAAGGAGAAATCAAGTATGACTCCTAGGTTTTGGCTTGAGCAATTTGGTGAATGGTGGTGCCATGTACTGAGATGAGAAGGATATGTAGAGGAGCCAGTTTGGGTGAAGGGGCAGAAATCAAGAGTTATATTTTGGTTCTGTTAAATTTTAGATGCCTATTCAAATAAAGATGTCAAGTAGAAGATGGATAGATAAATTTTCAGGATAAGCAAAGAGGTTAAGCCTGGAGATAAAGATTATAGGATCACAGAAACATAGACAAAATTTTAAAAATATGTATAGATCCAAAATATCCAATACAATATTGAAGGAGAAAAACAAAGTTGGAAGACTGACACTACTCAACTTTAAGACTTACTGTAAAGCTGCAGTAATCAAGACAGGGTGGTATTGGTGAAAGAAGACCCAAGTAGGTCAAAGGAACAGGCTAAAAAGCCCAGAAGTTGACTCATATAAACATAATAAACTGATCTTTGATAAAGGAACAAAGGCAATAAGATGGAAAAAAGACAGTCTTTTCAACAAATGGTTTTGGAACAGCTGGACATCTACATGCAAAAATGGAATCTAGACACAGAACTTACACACTTCACAAAAATTAACTCAAAATGGATTATAGACCTAAATGTAAAATGCAAAACTATGAAACCCCTAGAAGATAACCCAGGGGAAAATATAGATAACCTCAGGTTTGGTGATGACTTTTCGGTTTGTTTGTTTTTTGTTTACTTTTTTTAGTAAGAGCTGAGCTGAATGAATTATGGTCACCAGGCAACTGGAGTGTGGAAATAGGTTTGTATATTTTTGGTATATTTTTCACTCATTATTGATTCACTCATTAAACAAATATAAATTAAGTATTTGTGATGACGTTTTAGGTACAATATCAAAGCATCATCCATGAAAGAAAGAAATGATAAGTTGGACTTCATTAAAATTAAAAATTCCTGCTCTTTGGAAGATACTGTCAAGAGAATGAAATGACAAGCCACAGACAGGGAGAAAAACATTTGCTAAAGACATATCTGGTAAAGGACTATTGTCCAAAATATACAAAGAACTCTTAAAATTCAACAATAACAAAATGAGCAACCCAATTAAAAAATGGGCCAAAGATCTTAGTAGACATCTCATCAAAGAATATATACAGATCAGGGAAATGCAAATTAAAACAACAATGAGAAACCACTACATACCTATTAGGATGGACAAAACTAGAATGCTGACAACACCAAATGTTGGCAAGCACGTGGAAAAACAGTAACTCTCATTCATTGCTGGTGAGAACACAAAACAGTACAGCCACTTTGGAAGAAGTTTGGCAGCTTCTTACAATACTAAACATGCTCTTATCATACAATCTAGCAATCATTCTCCTTGGTATTTACTCAGAGGATTTGAAAATTTATGTACACACAAAATTATGCACACAGGTGTTCACAGCAGCTTTATTAATTTATAGTTGCCAAAACTTGGCAACAACCAATGTGGACTTAAAGTAGGCAAATGTATAAATAAACTATGGTACATCCAAATAATGGATGTATGTATCAAACTATTCTGTATGATATTATAATGGTGGATACATGTCATTATAAATTTGTCCAAAACCATAGAATATACACACCAACAGCGAAGTGAACCCTGATGTAAACTATGGACTTTGGGTGATAATTGCATGTCAATGTAGATTCATCAGTTGTAACAAAGGTACAACTCTGGTGGGGAACATTGATAATGAGGAAGGGGTATGCATGTGTGGGAATGGGGGTATATGGGAAATCTCTATTCCTTCTGCTCAATTTTTCTGTGAACCTTAAACTGCTCTAAAAAATAAAATCTTTTTAAAATATGTATAGGCAAGAGCCTCTGAAGGAAGTAGGTCTGGTTTTGCTACTTCTTAGTAATCTGTGGAGCTGGAACCTAGTTCTAATTATCAGACTTCTTTGGAATGTGAGGTGAGGTACCATAATACCAGTTTGTTTTTAACTCTGGGGCCAAGTTATTTATTCTTGAACAGAAGAAAACTTTCACTCGCAACTTCAATACATTGGTATTGTAGGAATCAATTTTAAAGTCATTTGCTCCCCTTACTGAATTATTTGGTTTAAGGAAGATAAAAATTCCATTAATCCATTAATCACACATAGATAAACTGCAATGTATTAGCTAAGATGTAAGTGGGGTTCACTGCAGCCCTTCTGACTTGTGGAGCCCCCACTCTTCCCTTTAGATATTTGGAATGCACTCTGTGACTGTGATCATATGTTTGTGGACCAAGTGAGAGAACCTTGCCTAATGATTTACTAAATATGAAGTGAAGTTTATTTCTTATTTTTAAAGTAAAAATAAATCTAAGTGAGAAGCTTTGGTATTTTCTTCCTGCACTCCTATGGATCATCTCGCTCAACTTTAATGAGGAAAAGTATGGAAAAGACTGGCAGCAAATGTGGCTGGGAGATCAAGTAAAATGAGATTGGAGAATTGTTCATAGAATTTGGTAAAGATAAAGGTGTTGGTGACCTTTAGGAGCCACTCAATAGAGTAGAGTGGAGAGAGTGGGAGGAGATAGTGAGAGAGGTATAATTTTTGATAGGGAGACTTTCTGTAAATAAGTGACCCAATAAGCTAGACCAGGTGTGAGAGTGTCAAGGATTTTATTTTTTAAACATGTGTGAGATATATGTACATATGTGTACGGATGGTCCTTGGCTTACGTAGGTTCAAGATTACAATTGTTCGACTTTATGGTAGTGTGAAAGCAATACGCATTCAGTAGAAACTGTACTTTCAATTTTGATCTTTTGCAGGCTAGTGATATGTGGTATGATACTCTCCTGATGCTGGGCAGTGGCAGCAGCCACAGCTCCCAGTCAGCCACACGATCACAAGGGCAAACCACCGATGTACTTACAGCCATTCTGTACCAATACAACCATTCTATTTTTCACTTGCAGTAAGGTAGTCTATAAACTACATGAGATCTTCAACACTTTATTATAAAATAGGCTTTGTGTTAGATGATTTTGTCCAACTGTAGGCTAATGTAAGTATTCTGAGCACGTTTAAAGTAGGTTATGGGATAGGGAGGGTGGGAGGGAGGGAGACGCAAGAGGGAAGAGATATGGAGATATACGTATATGTATAACTGATTCACTTTGTTATAAAGCAGAAACTAACACACCATTGTAAAGCAATTATACTCCAATAAAGATGTTTAAAAATAAAATAAAGTAGGTTAGGCTGAGCTGTGATGTTTGGTAGGTTAGGTGTGTTAAATGAATTTTCGACTTACAATACTTTCAACTTACAGTGGGGTTCATCGAGATGTAACACCAACATAAGTTGTGGAAGATCTGTACTAATAAGTTGCATATAAATTACTGTTTTTCTATAGTTTTGGGGGTGATTTGATCCATTCTCAGGGGCAAAAACAACCTGGAAAACAAGTATTTTTCACCATGACAATAACATGGTTCATATTCCTGTGGCATCATCTCAGGAACATGCTGGCACTGTACCTTAACTACTGCTAGAAAGAATAGTGTGGGTTGGCAAACCTTCTCCAATGGTAAAGTTGTAATATACAAAATAGCCCCATCCTTGGTCAGCTGGTTTGAGGGCATTTTGCAGCTAATGGTAGTGAAATTGACTGGAGGTGGTGCTATTCCAAACCAGAGAGAAGTAATCCTGAGATTCTTCCCTTTGGAGGTGGGTATCTGTAACAGCTGCTATTCTTTTTCTGGTTTAAAATGATTTCTCCTCTGTTATTGCTACAGATTTGTGTGTGTATTTCATTTATTCACTGTAACACTTTGGCAGACTCCATTTAACCATTTGGAGTCACTGGGGAATGTTCATATATATAGTTCATACAATAGAAAATTGACAGGTTATACAAATATGGCACTAACTTGCATCATATGCTAAAATAGAAATTAAAGCTGTAAATTTAGTCATTTGAAGATCTAGAAATTACTTTTCAGATATTTAAAAAAGCTATACAGTATTGTAGAAAATAGAACAATTGCTATACTCTAGAGACAATTATTAGATAGAAAGAAATTCACTTATTGTTTTAAGTCAATTTCTTACTTTAAGTTAAGCAAGAAGAATGTTCAGAAAGTGAACACAATAATAGGACTAACGTATAACTTGGGAATGAGCTCTTGAAACAATGAATTATAGTTAGATCAACCCTTTTATTTTTCTTTTTTGTCTATTGTATGGCTTTACTGGTTAGTGATATCACCCCCCCCCCAAAAAAAAGGTAAAGAGAGGAGAAACAAATAGAAAAGAGTTTGAATAAATAGCAAATGGAAAAACATATTCCCATTTAGATAAACTTTCATATAGAGGATATCCTAAACATGCCTTTACGTATTCATGTCAAAATTCTTAAAATTTTCAAAACTCCAAGACCTCTCATTATGATTTTATGATACATATCTTGATATAATAAAATATATAAAAGTGAATATTACATTAAAATGAGCCTTGAGGTTTATTTTAATGTACCATAGCTAGAAGCTAATACTATATCTCACCTCATTTGCTTGCTATTGCCTATTCAAAACTGTTGCCTTAACAGAACATCAGACATAGTAGTGACTGAACTTGAAGTATAAAAGTATTAGGAGTGAATGCATTGATGAGATTAGCCAATCGAGGGTGCCATCCAAGAAACAGTTTCTAAATATGTTGCTGAGAGACTTGGGGTTACTGGGGTGTAGAATTAAGAAGTCATGAATAAGTGTGAGTATAACTTAAGAAAACTGAAGCCTCAGTCAGCTGTACTCTTCCGCAGCCAAAAGAAAATGAGATTAACAGATAGGGAGGTTTGCTGAGAGCCTAGAAAATAGGAGCTCAAACTTTCTGTTTATCTGTGCCTTGGGAGGGGAGAATCCTTACAACCACCCAAGTATTCTGATCTTCTTGCACACCCACCTCTACTTCAGGGATGAATACTGTTCCATCACAGCTCCGTGGCTCATTAAGCAGTGAATCTTCTTATTCTCATTTTAAAATTGTCAAGCAAAAGTTTGTAGATTTAATTATAGAATTTTTATCAGGTAGATAAATAACAGATCCTCTGTAAACCAACATCAAATAAGTTAATTAAATAATTCAACAAATATTTATGAAGCATCTGTTTTATGTCTGGGTGTAGATCTATATTACTCAATGAAATAAGCATAATCTCTATCTTCATGGAGCTTAGAAAATATTCTTTCTCATTAGTGGTTATTTATGATTATTAAAAATTTTGACACAATGCTTTATTTATTTGGACTTATTTAAATTAATTTCTTTTTTATCTGGACTCATATAATTTGCTTAGCACATTAGTTACCCTAACTTAGGTTACTCTGTGAGCAATGTCCAAAAGTAAGTTTTGGGAGATGCAGGTGAACACAGGATTCTTGACTGAATGTCCCCCAAGTGTTTGTACAGAACACAGATATCTGCACGACCAGCTTGGCACTTCAGTGACATCTCTGCCTTCTTTCTTCCTGCCTGAAACAAATGATATTTTTAGAAGTGATCATGAGACAAGATTTCAAATGAAGTCTGTTAAAAAGTGAAAATGATCCTCATGCCACTATTTCTGAGTAAGGATAATGTAAGGGAGAGGTATTGATAGTCACATTTCTTACACAAATTAGAATAAATACATATAAGCCCCATTTAAAGTCATCTAATTTGGTTAAAAAACATATGCACCGCGATGAAGAGTGGCCCCCGCTTGCCGCAACTAGAGAAAGCCCTCGCACAGAAACGAAGACCCAACACAGCCAAAAATAAATAAATAAATAAATAAATAAATAATTAAAAAAAAATAATAATGACCACTTCTACATGGAATAGATGTGGCAAAAATCACCCTTTAAAAAAAAAAATATGCTATTTCTCCATTTATAAATCAAAGCACAAATGTTTTTCTAAAAGAGTTCTTCAGAACAACTTTGTTTATGTCAGATATTTTATTTGAAACATTCTTTTTTTAACTCAGCTAAATATTTCAAATAATTTTCATTTTTTAAGTAGGTGGAAAAAGTTAAATATTAGTTAAATATTGAAGAAACCATATTGAACTAAACTAGAAAGATAAATAGTAATGAAAACTTCTAAGAAAAGCAAGTGAATTAGAATATAATTGATTTTGGAATTATTGATATCAACTCAAAATATCAAAATCCATGAGGTATTTTTAAAAATGATTCCATATACGTTTTTCCAGAACTATTTATTTTTGTAGACTCTCAACCTTGAGAATGGTACGTATTTAGTAGTTTAAAAATTTGATCCTTTATGTATAAATGGGCATGAAGAATAAGACAGAAAGCATAGATGAATTGGGAATATTTAATTTTATTACATATGTTGAGTGTTAAAATTTGTTTTCATGTTTGAGTTCAAATATTTAAATTTTAAAATTCTAATTTTATATTGAGGCTTGCTCTAAAAATAAAACAAATCTATATTTTACAAATATAAATCTGTGAAAATAAATTCTGATTCTGTAAGTAGTTACTTAGATCTGGGCGCAAATATGAAAAGACTTTAAAATAGTTGAGTTTATCCATAGTTTTCTGAAAGCTGCACTTTCTAATCTTGAACTGCTGCATTAGGGCCTCTGCATTCACATTTGTAGCTTTCGTTTCAACAACAGATCCCAGTTCAGATCGTCCTTAGGGCAATCATGCCAGTGATTTGGGTGTTGTGGTGCCATATATCACTGCATGCCTTCCAGTGCCTTTCGTCACATCACTCTTTTCTAGACTCTCACCTTCCACTTCCCAGCCTGGGATGCCCTCCTCTCTTTGCTTTTGTTTCAGGTCCTAGCCCAGATCAAGTCACATTTCCTTTTAGGAGCTTCTCTTGGTCTTATCAACTCAAACGATTTTACTTTCTTTGATGAGTAAAATAAAAATTTTCTACAAAAATTTCTGTAGAAACTTTTATTATCACTACTGATTTAGAATTTGGCATAAGTTGTACCTATTGATTTATATGTCCTAGCTTCTGAAATTAAATATTTACCAATAAGAGTCTAATAAATTGTTCAGGGAAGTGAGAGCCTGTAGTGTTAGTGGCCTGAAGAATCTAGTCCTGAGGAGGGGTTAGCTGACTCAGCTTCCAAGACATTTCTCTGCCTTCTCCAGAGATTTCTAGGGTCTAGACTAAGCTGTGCTTTGCAAATTCAGTTGTATCTACTGCATGGTTAGAACTGGAAAAGAATATTCTTGTTTTAATTTCCACATTATTTTTTTAAGTTATAACAGAGTAATATCATAATATAGGAATATTAATTTTATTTCAGAGATATAATAGAACACGACTTATCCATCAACAAAAATTTCTATGTTTATAATTCCCCTGCAGTTTTTCCCCTGGGGGCAGTTGCATCATTAGCGAGGCAGATGAGAAGTGGGGAGATGGATGTTAAGAGTGGTGGAGAAGCACAACAGCTCCGGTTGCCGCTTCTCTCCCTCACAGTCCTGTTATGGTGCCGCTTGGTGCTGATTGCTATGGTTTTAAGGGTGCTGCATAGACTTCAGAATGTTCTGACTTGGACTGAATCCTCTGAGAGCGGAGCTGGAGGCTAGGACTTGGGCGAGGCTGTTTATTTGTGAGGTGATACCGGGATTCAAGAGTAAGGGCGTAGGGAGAGTAAAGAGAACACTCAATGTACACGTGTTATTATGGAGATTACTGCCTCAGGCCACGGGGCCTTGAACTATGAGAAGTCTATCTGGGAAACAGGAGGTTGGAGATATTGCTACGGAACAGGGATCACGGTCCGATGTGCATAGACACATAATACAGCACCGGCTTTTGAGGAAGAGCTTTATTGCGAGGTCGACAGGCAAGGAAACAGGAGGCAAGGGTCTCAAATCTGTCTCCCAGATCCAGGGTTTGGGGCAAAATTTAAGGGGTTAGGGGAATTTCAAACTTGAAAGCTAATTGTCTAGTCTTGAATCAGTCCATGTAAGCTAGTCGGGCTTCTGGAAGCCAGATTTTCTTTACTGAAGGACTTTTCGCTTCGTAAAGGGCTCCAGTGGCAACATTTCTATTCTTAAGCTCTGTAGACTGAAGGTTCTTGGTTCTGGGGTCATCCTGCAGACATGGGTTCCTGTCTTGCGCTTGTGCAGTGCTGTCCCTATAAAATAACTCAAGGTTTGATTAATCGACAACCTATTTGAGGAGACAAAACCAGGTTAAGCTGGTCAGTTTTACGTGCAGTTTCACTTTCGTCCATCCGATCCTGTCCTTTACGGCTTGAAGCTTGCCCTGGGTGCATTAACTCCCTGTGCCTTCTGGGTTTTGCTTGCAGGTAGATTTGGTGCACTCCCACAGTGGGGGGAAGATTCGGGGCTTGGTAGGAACCTGGAAGAGTCAGGTGTCTAAACTCTGTCCCACAGCTCTAGGTTAAAGGGAGATGTGACACAGCCCAAGAGGTGTTTGCTGGGTATCCCACTGAAGAAAGCAACAGTTTCAGATTGATGCCCTGAGAGGGAATTGGCCCAGTCAGGTATATTTTGGGTGAAGGAAAGATTGGGAGCAGTGGTTTTTAATCTGGTCTCCTTGGACTTCCTGTTGAAGGCGTGAAACAAAGGAATAAGCTTAGATCTTCAACCCCTCACCTTCATTCAACCAAACGGGTTTGGTTCAAGTTTATCTATTGTACATATTGAGCTTCTGAATGAGGCTTTGTTCTGAAGCTAAGAAAAGATTTGAAAATCACAGAGTGGTAATTAAGAGTGTGGACTTAGGCTACAAGCCTGGGCTCCACCACTTAGCAAGTATCTGAATGTTGGGGAAGTTATTTAAGCCGCAGTTTTCATGTGGCATGATATTTAATTGCCTCACAGGCTTGTTGTGAAGATGATTTGGGATAATGCGTAGAAAGGGCTTAGCCCAGGGCCTGGCACAGCGTTAACCCTGTAATAAGCTGGATAAGAAGCTTTGAGCAAGAGAGACAAATGGCCTGGGAACCTGAGCAGGAGGCCATCAAAGCAGGTAAAGAGGAAAGTAGAAATTTTACTACGAGGAGCTGCACACTTTGCCTAGGAATGTCACTGCCTAGGGGTGTCTAAGCATTAGAGATACTGAAGAATTTGAAGCTTGACAAAGTCAAAGTTCATAATTTATATGTACTTTGTAAACTTTGTAGAATGTACAGCCTTTTAATGAAACTGTTGGATTCACTTGCTTTCTTCCAATATTATAATTATTTTAAAGATAAAATCTCTGCACATTTCTTTGCAGAGCTGTATGTTTATAGCTGGTGGAAAGAATTCCTTTTGGTGTATGTTGATGGTTATACAGCTATTCCATAATATTGATTAAATCTTTTGGGCTCTGAATATGTATTTGGCATACTAGCTTTCATTTTATACCAATTGTAATCCCCTCTGAACCAAATTGGAAGATAACTTAATATTCTACGTATGTAAACTCATTTGGACAAAATAGCTAAAAAAAGACATTATTTTTTGAATACTGAAAGCAGACCTAAATATTGAATGTTGCTTGAAAATTTTTATTCTTCTACTTTGATCTTTGAATGTTCCTTTTGTTTTTCTCAGACTTTGGGATAGTAGCCATAATTCCAATTTCCTAGCTTTCATGTGTTAATTTTAAGTTTCTTTTATAAGGAAGTAATGCACTATTAAATTTAAAGGAAATTTTAAAATATCTTCCTTAAATGGTACAATATATATAAAATAAATTGAATTATAAAGTGTGTTTTCATTAAATAAATTAATATGCATATGGTTAACCATTTATTTCTATAATTAGGGATGGTTTTATAAATATTGAAGAGCTGTGTTGCTAGTTGATAACAGAGTTCCTCACTCTTCTATATTATCACAAAGTCTCACATAATATGTTTTGCTACTACATGTATGCATCTATGCAGTAGTTTTTTGTTTTTTTTTTATGGGTACATAGGAGTTTTTATTATACTATTTTCATGTGGTTCAAAACATAAGTTTTTAAAAATTATACAGATAAATTTTAGCACATACAGGAACTTGAGGTCATTTTGTATAATCACTCACTCTATTGTCTGGTAAAGAAGAGGTGGTCAAAGTTTATTAAAAGAAAAATTAAAAAAAAAATTTAAAAAGAGAAAAAAGAAAAAAAAAAAAAACACCCTGAATTCAGTCTCTCTTACTGGTCAAAGTACTAATTCCGCCCCAGCTTCTGGCCCCATCATCCAGCTCTTTTACACATACACAGCCTTACACTCTTCCAACGAGTATTTATTATTAGTTAAGCCATGATTCAGGACCCCAGCGTGGGCATCACTATGTACCCAGGTCCCCCTTCACCACCCTGGGGAGAAGGACGGAGGACAGAGGTGGGGTGGAGCCAGTTCAGATCTTCCCAGGAAACGTGCCTTCTGCCCAGCGGTCGTCCCAGGCTGACACCCAGGATATGGGGCAGAGGGACTTGTACACACGCCGGTACCATTCACACACGGAGACGTCACCCTCTTTAGCAGTCATTGCCTTCTCACAGCGGTGGAAATCCAGGTAGTTCTGCCAGCAGTTCCTCATCTGGTTCTGGTTGGGGAAGCGGCTGTCAAAAGGAGCAGTCTGGTAGTTCTTGATTTTGGTCTTGATGTCCTCTGCCATAGTGCTGACTCCTAAAGACGCTCCTGAAGCCCCTGGAAGCTCAATGTGACCCTCAGCAATGACTCCAGTGTCGGACCCATGCAGTAGTTTTAAATATATGTTATCTCATTAATACAACAATTCTATGCAGTTTGTATTATTTCACCCATATTTACAAGAGGAAATTAAGTCACACAGAATAATTAACTCAATGTCACACTGATAGTTTGTGACAAAGAAAAAATTAGAACCTAAGTCTGTTTGACTTCTGAGCAATAATTGTGATACACATCTCTAACAGAGGAGGGATTCAATTTGTAAGCCAACTTCAATATTTTTTGAGGTCATTTGTTATAGCCATTCAGCCTAAATGAACATCCTCTTACTTTATTCCCAACTGATTTTTTGTATGAAAAGAAATCTCAGACCATTCAGTATACCAGCTTGGGGACAAGTTTTAGATCCAAACATGATAAGCATATTCTGTATTTCACTTATTCATTATGTGAGTATCTGTTAAGTACCTCCTGCCTCAGGACCTGTGTGATGTCTGGGAATATGACAGATGAGATACAGGATTTCTAGCAAGGGATATGGATAAGAAAGGAATCAGACCATTGTACAGTAGGTGGGAACTGTTATGATAGAGAAATAAAGTGTGATTGTCAGATGTGTACAAGGATGAGACAGGCTATGAAAAATCATTTTCCAAAGGCAGCAATAGTGTAATGTGGGTGATTCAGCAGTGTCTATTTGAGGGGACATAATGAGTGTCCTGGGGGGGGGGTCTCACCATGGGGCAGTTTACAGGTTCAGGAAAATAATGGGGCAATAATTCATGGCCAATCCAAGGGTGTTGATGGAAGGCAGTCACCAGATGGCAGCTAGATCAGCGAAGATGTTTCTTTATCGCAGGATAGGTGATGGGCAGTTTGTAGGCTTTGCTTCTACTTGCACAGGCTTCCCTGGTGTGAACTCTGGATGGGGCTGATTTTCTTCTTCCCACATATGTGCTCTCCCTACCCCCACCAGATTATTAGTGTCTTGTTCTAGAACTCACAGCCCAATTACCCTTTCCCTCTTAGCCAGATTAATCTCACCTGGCCTCCTGGAGAAAGGCTCATCTGACTTTTCCTCACACTCTTTCTAGACTATTTTTATGACAAAAACACATCAGTGCTGAGCTTCCTTCAGTGTCTCTCCTTCAGACTCAAGGAGCTTTTTTTTCTGTCAACGGAAACATGCATCTTGCAAATCAGAGCCTTCATGTTCAAACTCTGGTTTGTAATAATGGTTTCAGAAGCCTATTTTGTGGATGCCTCTGATGGGTACTAGAGTAGAAGGAAAGAGAAACAGAACTATATGATTTTTTTTTTTAATTTTAGGGAGGTTTTTCTTGTATGCAATTTAAAAAACCAAGTTGTTTTACACGTCTTCTGATGAAATATGGCAGTCGCTTGCTCCACCCCTCACCGCTCTCAAGTTTTTCTCTGTAGATGCAATCATTTTCAACACCTCCAGTTAGTTCTTTTGGCATTTGCCTCTACATTTCAAAATAACATGCTTGATTTTCAGTGTTACATATTGTGACGGGCAGAATAATGGCCACCAAATATGTCTACATTCTAATCCCCAGAAACAGTAAGTATGTTGCTAGAGGCAAGGGGCAATTAAGGTAATGGATGGAACTGCAGGTGCTAATCCTCTGGCCTTAAAATAAAGAGTAACCTGGGTTATCCAGGTGGGTCCAATGTAATCACAGCTTCCTTTAAATGTGGAAGAGGGAGGCAGGAGAGTCAGTGTTACGATGGTGCGCTGTGAGAAGGACTTTCTGGCCGTTGCTTGCTTTGAAGCTGGGGGAAAGGGGCAGCATCTAGAAACTGGAAAAAGCAAGAGAACAGATTTTTCCCTAGGACCTCTGGGAAAGACCGCAGACCTGCTGCTCACGTTGGTTTTGTCCTAGTGCGATCCATTTTGGACTTCGGACCTCCAGAACTGTAAGATACTCAATTTATGTTGATTTAAGCTGCTAAATGTGTGATAATTGGTTTTACCAGTGATAGGAAATTAAAGTAGGTATTAGCAGTGAATTTTTTATTATGAAAGAAAGATTTAATCATTTCTCCTCAATTTTTCTGTTAGGGATATGTCACAATATTGGTTGTATTTAAATTCAGTCCTTACATTTTTAGGGCCATTTCATACTTTTCACAGGTGAACCATATAATGTTTTGGTCAAATGCTGATTTTCTCTGTAGTAATCGCTACAGTTTTGTTTGCTTTGCTTTTGAAATACCAGTAGCTTTTGGAGAGAAGGTAAGTGAGAAATACTTTTTTGAGACCTGGAATGTGTGAAATCTTTGTGTTACCTTGATGTTTGACAGATAATTGGCTGGGTACAGAAATCTATATTGGGAAAAGGGATATTTTTACACCATAATTTTGAATGTCTTGCTTCACTTAATCTGTCTCTTTTGCTTGTAACCTTTAAATAATGCTATAGAACACCTATAGAATGGAATATAGAGTATTTATGTGTTGTATAACAACTTTAAAGTGACAGTAGTTTAACCACTAGTTGGGTCAATAAATAGTACAATGCTGGCTCCAAAGAAGTCCCTGTATATCCCTTAGTGATTTTACTACCTTCTCCTTTGAAGGCAGTTCCTTGTCTGATACTATTGATAATCACTTTCTTGCTTTTATTTGTATTTTTACTACCTATGAATGCTTCTCTATGTAATATATTTCAGTTTTGTCCCTTTTTGACCTTGAGGCTGGTAAAAATTGATTATTATAATCATTTGTCTCTGTTCTTTGATGAATATTATGACCATTAGATTTATCTATGCTATGAGTAGCTGCAGTGCATTTCATCCATTTCATTACTGTGAGCGTGTGCCATGGCTTGATTAGACCACAATTTTTTTTTTTTTTTTTTTTTTTTACTGTTGAGCATTTTGGATTTTTTCATGTCCATCTGCCTTGTAGCTTCCAAAAATTCTGTTTACTTCTTTCTTTCTGTTGTCCTTTCTTAATTGTCTATCTTAAACCCCTTAAGCCTTTTTTTTTTTCTTTGAAATGTTTCTTTTGGTTTCATAGATGAGGAGGGAAAGGGTTGGGAGGTAAACCTTATTTTTTAAATAAAGCCAGAATTCGATTATTGTAAATATATTTCTATACACTTGAATTCTCTGGTTCTTTTTGCTGTTCATAAAACCAAACCGATAACCTTGGGAATATGTTGATGCCAAGTTTTGCAAGACCTAAAGTTAGAATTTGGTTAAGCAAGATCATTTAGTGTATTTGATATGGGGATTCTGCTGTACAAAGAGAGTGGAAGCTGCATCCATAAGAGGTAGGGCAACCACAAATTATTTAACACTTGCCTTTGAATTTGTAGTATTTTCATCCTCCAGTATAATTTTTCCTTAATGTTATCCAAGAAATGTTACCTGGAATCATCCTTTGTCCATGAAAAAATACATTCTGCAATGACAAATATTAAAAAATTGAATAGTTTGTTTCTCTTTGCTATTCTCTGACCTGCAGTGTATTTCAACATCTTCTGCTTTCATTGAAAGTGATCACTGAACCCTCAACAGAGCTGAGCATACACAATGGCCAGTGGATATTCTGGCCCTGGGTAGTAATGATATCTGAGTACAGACCCAAATAGAGCAATATTTAAAAAAATTGTACAAGATTGTTTATTGTTCCTAGGCAGTAGCACACAGCAAAAGGGAGATTATAGGTAATTAAATACAAGTGATTAAAAACACATGACTCTCTTGTTAAGTATAATTGTATCACATGTAAGTTGAAAATTTTATTTTGAAAAGAAAAACCTAACTATTTTGAAAGCTCCTTTTTAATGCCGGTCATGACCTTGATGATTACACAGTTTAAGAAAGCTATATTTGAAAGAGTGTTTTTCTGTGTAAGGAGTGTTTTTTCCACTGGATCATTAAAATCACTGTAAAAACATGTTTTCCTTTTTCAGATTATATGGGATAATGGCAAATAGAACTGCCTTATCATAAACTTCAGTGGTTAACTGAAGAATAAGTTTGAATTGCAGAAAATGTGATGCCTATCATTTGTAGGAGTAGATGTTTTTTAATTAAAAATATACACAAATAAAACAGGTAACTTAAGGAAGAGGGAATCTTTCAAGCTAGGAACTTTACCTGTGATGTAGTGGTGTTGCAAAGACCATTTTCACGGAGTCTCAAACTGATCTGGAAAAGAAAGTATTCTATTGTCTCTTATTTACAGGGAATACTTCTATAAGGAGTGTTTGTTACTTCTATAAGAAAGACAGTCATCATCTTTGAATACAAATGAAGAATTCTGAGATGATTTTTAAAGCAGAAATCTTTTTTTCTTGGAATGTTTTAATTTCCTCTAATAGGATCCCTGCTAGAGCTCAAGTCTTGATAGTTATTTTTCTTTTTTTCCTTCTTTATCATTTTGATAAATGATTCAGCATTCCTATGGAGAACAGAAGGTGGCACTCTTCTATCCTGTGATATTTTCCACTTGAGTGTTTAACTCTTCGCTGTTAAGATTCAGAGCAGCACACGGTTGGCAAGTTGATTGTTTCTTTGTGGTTAATGACCACTTTTTCACTTATCAAAAGGCAGGGACACATTCCATGAAGTGTAATATGGAATATGAGGAACCAACTGTCATTGGCAATTCAATACTAAACAGTGGTTAAAGTTTGACAAGGTCCCTGACAGTTTACTTGCCCATGTGAGCAGCTTGTCTCCTGAATGATTTTTCTCTTCATTCTGTTTTATAGACATGGGTTATAAAAAACACGGTTTATAAAAAACATTTAGGTGTACAAGAGCATTTGGAAAAGATTTGCTCTTACCAGTTTCACAAGTACTGAAATTGATGGTTGATTAAATGAGCATGTAGTGATGTAATCTGTGACCTTTCAGTCAATTCTCGAGTTAAACTTCTTTTTGAAACTTAAATCTTGTTTTATTTTCTTGTACTCGGTATCTAATCTCAGCTAGTTTATGTGGGTAAAGTTGAGGTTACCTCATAGACGGCAATAAATATCAATTTGATTGCTTTCCTTTGTATTTGTTATACTCTTTCCCAAAGGCATGAAAGCAGTTAGATACTCATCAAGTGTTGTCTAAGTGATGCTACATTTTAGTTAATATATTCAATGTTTTTTTAAGGGTGTTTGATTATGTATATAAAACAGAGCCAGCAGATTTTCCTAGTGTACATTTCAGCTTCATTGTCATCTAATTTTTAAAATTTAATTTGCTTCACCTTTTATATTTTCAGCCCAAACTAGTATATTTGCATTATAAACACCACTGTCCTGTTAATAGTATAGTTTCCTGTCTAAAATTGCAGTCATATGACTTTGTTCTATTTTCAACATTCTGTCTGGCATCAGTGTAGAGCCCCAGACCTGGCTCTGCTAACTTTATTAGATACCGTCTTTGGAAGGTTGCCTCCAGCTAAAGATGATTAGGAGCTGTATGGATGTCTGACACAGAAGTCTACCTTTCACATACCAGGTAGTTATGGTATTTCAACCATTGTACTCACCCTTATTAGCTAAACAATGTAAGACTCAAGCCTTGTGCCCTTGTAAAAGCACATCTATTAAGGACACAAACCAATGTTCACTATCAAAATAAAAAGTGTTCGCTCCTTTATAGGAAATTGATAAAAACAAATGAAATTTGTTCTGGATGGGGAGATACTGGGCTAGATTGAAACATGAGAATAAGCTCGTGGCTAGTAATACACAGGAAAGGAGCAACGAAGTGTGGTTCTAATAACCATGCCCAGAGCGAGCTGCTTGGATGTCATGATATGCATCTGTCTCCTATCTCTCCTTCGTACACTGATAAACTACAGAAAGAAGAGTTCATAGAAATAACAATTAGATGACTGCCCTATACAGACCCCTTACAGAATCTGGTTCTGCAGAGTAATACAGTTGTGTGACTGAATCTTTGAATTGGGAATTTGAGAGCTACAGAGTCTAGGTACCACTGTGTAACTTTTCATTGTAATGGGACCTGGGGCATCTATGCAGGGTAAGCACAGATTTTCCCCAATTAGAAGGCCAGGGATTTGTTTTGCAGGGACTTGGGAAACAGATCGAGGCTGTGTAGATGGTAGTCATGGTACACTTTGCATTGGTCTAGCAGCAGCAGTTGCAGCAGCCTCCAGGAATAAAGTCCTGAGGCCTAGGAAAGCTTAATATAAACATTGATGTTCTATATCAGGGTCAACAAACTTTTTTGTCAAGAACCAGAGAGTTAAGAGCTTAGTTTTTCTGGGTCAAGAGGCAAATCAAGGCTATTAAGTAGGTATACTTGTATAACCATTTACTATGTAAACATTTCAACATGTAAAAATCATTCTTTGTACATAGCCTGTACAAAAATGGGCAGCAGGCTTGATTTGGCCTGCGGGTCATAGTTTGCTCATACCTACAGGATCCAAACTTTTTGTACTATATCTACATTATTTTTAATAATTCAGACTAGCATCCAAAATACTGGGTTGGTTGGATATATAGGAATGCCAATATTCTTAGAGCTCTACTGTTTGAGTTTATAGAACTATAGCTGATCAGACAGAAGAAAATGTTGATTTGGTTGACTTGTCTGCACTAATAAAGACAAAATTACATCTGGTAAACATAAAGTGAGGTCCTCAACAATCAAATGGCATTTATTTATTATGGAAATGTCAGAAGTCCCACTACAGAGAAGGAATCATTGTAGCAGATAGTTACTGATATTTTACAATTTCACTGCTTGGGAAAGAACTTGATTTAGTTTAATAAATCATTCAGGAAAATAAAAATACTATGTATCAAAAAGAAAAAAAATATAAAAGCATAGTTCAGGAATAAATCCTGTCTTTTAGTTACAAAGGCTCTGTAATGATTCCCTGGTCAGTACTAAGCCTTTGAGAATTTGGCTATGTACTTGGTAGGAAGAGTTCCAACAGATGGGCTAAAAGCCTTGTCTAACAGTTGAAAGAGTCGTTAGCCCAAAAGGAAACCAGGTCATCCAATCAGACAAATCCATTCTCGTGAGGTCCTGCTCAATTGCTTCTCTGGGTGGCAGATAATCATCAGGCCACATGGGTGCTTTTAATGTCTGGCTGATAACTTCAGGAAGAGTTCAGTAAGTTTTGTCAATTACACTTGAGCTAAATCTTCCACCGTTGCCATGTTTCATTTGTCTAAATATCATTCCATATTGGGAAATAAGGCTTACAATGGTCAGTTTCATTTGCCTTAGAGTTCCTATGGCTATGAGATGTTACACACCTTCCGTTTGTCACCTATGGGAGATGATGATTCTCTCTTGATATCATGAACAATCATTCATGATCTCAAGATACTTCTCCATTAGTTTCATCTCATGAAAGCTCTTCTATGGATGCAGTACATGTCTAGAGTTTCTATTGTGATATGTCACTAGTAGGTGATGTGTCACTAGTGCATTAATTTTAAATTTCATTTGTATGACAGCAAGTGTCTTCAACAAAGAGAGCAAACTCAGTTTTTCTAGATCATAGGTCAGAATTCTAATTTTCAAAAGTAATGGAAAAGTTCTAATTATAATTAACATTTATTCACTTGCTCAGTAAACATGATTCAGCCATATTAATTTCATTTAAAGTATATTTTCTTTACAGATTATCTTGATATAACTTTAAGAAACTGATATAAGGTTAAAGGCCTGTGAAATAATTGTCTCCTAAAACATGTTTTATTTAGGGAGGAACCCTGTAAAGCCTTTCTCAGTAATTGACAGCTAACAAGTTCTTGGTGTTTTATAACAAAATGTTCCCTAGATTAACTGTCATATTGCATTACTTCTAAAAGAAACATTTTCTTTTTTTCACTTTTGAACATCTTTGGAACTGGGATGCATCCTATAAGTGACAGCATGTTATGGTGTAACTGACAGTGTAGAAGTGCATAAAATGACAGTGCTTAAAATCAATGGTGTCTTAGATTCAATGAAATGAACAATTTCTGAATTACCCTGAAAAGAAGAAGCAAAAAGAAAAAAAAAATCATATAAAAGAATAGGAACAATCATCTTTTGGGGATGTAGAGCTTAACTACATAATTGAAACCAAACAATTTGCAGCGGAATTCATTCTTAAACTGACTATCCATTGGTGGTCAATATTATGTATTAAGCTGTTAAGGGATATAAAAAAGGTACATGACACCATCCCTGGTCTGTAAGAAATTAGAATATATTTTAGCCAGTCTGGACAAAGAAATATGAAATGATAAGGTATGTATCATTTAGCTATTTTATAAATCATAAGAAATTATGTAATGTCTCTGTGTGAATACCACATACACACACACACACACTATTGTGGGTTAAATTAGTTGAGCCATTTGGAATCATCATCAATATAATCATTATCACACCTAACATTGATTGCTTACTGTGGACTGTACGAGGAACAGTGTAATAGAAGACATAAACTACAGAGGATCCTAAAGAAGGGCTAGAATTTATCCAAAGCCTAGGATTTGGATAGGAATTGGAAAGGCATTCCCGATGGGGAAAATGGCATAAAAAATACTTGGAGTCAGTTATGGGAGTAAAGAGTTACAGTGGCAGTAAGACATGATTTTATGAAGTTCAAGACTAAAGCTAGAGGCAGTGTCGAGGTTGGCTAATAGACTGGTACAAGATGGTAGACAAAGCTGTGTGCCAGGATAAAGAAGGCCTTGAGAAGCCATCAAGGATATTTGGGTAAGGGAAGGACATCTCCTTTATCTCATAAAAGCCTTCTCTTGCCTCTGCTGTTTCCTGTAGCTATTTATTACTCAAGTTTTTCATTCACTTCCAACCCTCAAAAGTCACTATTCACTCTATAACTCCTTGTTTTCTTATATATTTACGACTTTACTCCCAATACCTTACAGCATGCCTCCCCCTAACCTCCCCCCATTCTGCGGAAACTCCTCTCTCAAGTATCGGCACATGAGATCCATTTTACCTCAGCAATGCCATTTTACATACTTCTCAAAACACTGTTTCAAACATGAGAAAACTGAGGCCTGTCAAGTTCATTTGACCTGTCCAAGGTTACTCAGCTCTTTGTGTAAAATCTGGTCCTAAAACCAGACCTACTGACTGTCTTCTCGCATTTTTTCATCTGCACCAGAGTTCCTTTATTTGCATTCACATTGCTGCCTGCTCAGGACTGTCAAGGTCCCACTGAAGTACAGGTACCTTGAGAGAAACCTAACTAGAGCAGTCATTCAATCATTCTGACTTTTTCTTCATCTCCTCCTAGCTATCACCTAACATCAAAATCCAAATAAAAGAGTTGGATTGTAATATTAATACTTACTGACTTTCCTAAAGCACTGGAGAAACAATTGCATCCATTTTTACAGCAATCCCAATAGGTAGATGTTACATAACATGCTACAGTGGGAAAAACCAAGGAATAGAGCTTTAAGTATTTTAATGAGTTAATCAAACCAGTGAAAGTATTAGCTAACGTTGTTGATGTGATTCATACTCTTGCTCACTGATCTTCTTAATAGAAGTGGTTTCAGTTGATGCGATCAATAAAGGTGAGCCCTATCTCAGATGATTTTGATCCATGTGTTATCTTGTCTTTACCGTCTTAACCTAGAGGAAACGCATTAAGAATTTTATTAATAACATGATTGCTTTCCTAGATACTACTCTAGGAAAAGCTGATTGTAATGTTTATATGTCAAGTGTATCTCTTCTAAGTGTGAAAAGCATAGTGTTATGTTAGCATATTTAATTATCCAAAACCCCCAAATTGACATTTCCACAGGATGCCTGTGAATTCAGTGGTTTTCTATTTCTCCTCAAGTTCCCAGCCT
This sequence comes from Balaenoptera ricei, assembly GCF_028023285.1. NCBI lineage: Eukaryota > Metazoa > Chordata > Mammalia > Artiodactyla > Balaenopteridae > Balaenoptera > Balaenoptera ricei. The sequence goes on from NC_082641.1 coordinate 80,864,039, forward strand.
TGTGATTATGACTGTTTGACCTGAGATGACTCTGGAGGACATCTTTTTTTCTTTTTTATACGTAGATTCCCTATGCAAGTCCCCTAAATTTTAAGGGAAAGAAACCCTACTTGAATTGGATTTAGCAAAATTGGGAATTTGTCAGCCCTATAACCTAAAAGTCTGGGTCCAGATGCTCAATTAATACTATGAAGAATCTGCTTATTTCCATCTCTTGGTCAGGTGACTGTGGGTTCTGGTTTGTCTGGGATAGTTCAGATTCATATTGTCATCCTGGTAGCCTGTTGTAGCATTTGTCCTGGACAAAAGTGTTTTCCTCTGGATGATGAATTATATGGTCACCCTACTGGTCCCTGAATTGGTCTTATGCATATTTCCTCTGTGGTGGTGAGATGGGCCTCAGCAATTCTAGTCTTGAATTGTAGTGGCTCAGGGCAGCTTACTCATCACAGCAGAAATCCTTCTATTATGCAGGTCCCATGCCTTCCCTGAATCAGTTATTTTGGCCAGAAAAATGAAATGTGCTCACCAGGAGATCTCTGTTCCTATTGAGGGTGGTGGTGGTGAGGGGTGGTTTCAGCTGTACCCAAACCATAAATACTGAGAGATACACTTCCTCAAAGCAAAATTTCCCCCAAAGTGCTATTTCTAGAAAGGTAGAATGGAACCTGGTAAGCAAAAAATATTTCTTGAAAAAAAATTTTGTCTTCCCACTTTGGATGGGAATTACCAAAGACATTTTCCTTAATAGTGACTTTTAACCTATTTCTCCTCCTCTCCAGAGATGGTGTGCTTCCTTTTGTGTTACTGACCCTTGCGTATTGTCCTCCTCAAGACACTGCCCCATCAATTACTTCCCTTCTCTCTGTCTCTACCATCATTTATCTTCTCTGACTTTACCTTTTCTCCACTAGTCACTTTCCTATGATATAAATACACATTCAAAATGTTATATTAAATCCCCTGGATTTAATGTCACATTTCTGCTAATTATTTGCGGTCTCCTCTCTCTACCTATTCATTTTCTCAATCAACTAATATAGAATTGCTGTCTCCATTTGTCTTTCATCTTTCAACACATTTTAATCAGCAGTCAAACTGCTTGCTTTCTAGAAGGTTATGAATAAACTACTTGAAAATTTGGGCCATGAACTTGGCACCATGGATATTACTTCTTCTCTATCATGAAGCCTGGACTTAAATGCCCTGCTCTTTCCATTCTCCTTTTTCTTTGTTCATTCCATTTCTGTGTCGTGGGTGGGCTCCTGTTTCCTTGTCTACTTCTCCAAGTTGGGTCTCGGTCCTTTTGCCTTTCTTACCTACACTTCACACTGGCTTTAGTTAGCTTCATTTATTCTAATATTTTTAGCTTTCACTTACATAGTATTTCCAAACTCATAAGCTGAGTCTAGACCTTCCCTCAGAGCCTCATATTAATATATTCAAGTTCTTGCTGGAGGTCTCCACCACAATTTACTTTTGATACTTTGAGTCATCATTTTCAGGCTAACTTTACTATCTTCCCTCCTACATTGATTTCTCCTGAGTTCTCTATCTTATTGTCTACTTTGTTACTCAGGTTCAAAACTTGGAATACATCCTTGATCTCCTTCTTACTTCCTACCTTTTATCAATCATCAGGACTGAGTTTTTTTTACTCATAACTTTTTTTTTTTTAAATTCTCCTTGCCTACTAGTAATTCCTCCTATTACATCTTTATCTTAGGATTTCAACTGTTATTATGCTATTGCAGTTATCTTCTCTTTGGGATCTCTGCTTCCAATTTTGTTTCCTTCAAACCCATCTTCCATGATTGCTGAAGTCATTTAAGACACAAACCTAAACATGTATGGCTCCTACTTTGAACCCTTCAAGAGCTCCTCATTGTCTGCCATGAACAGTCCCAAGGCTAGGCTTTATCTGGTCTGAATACACACCATTTTTACCTTCTTGCTTTTTAACATGCTTGTCCATTTATATTACCTGAAAAATATGGGCAATAGGAGAATGGAAAGATAAAGGCATTAACTTGGTGGGATGGGAGTTGAGGGGAAATAGTTTCCTAGTCAGTTTTTTGTAACTGTTCAAAGATGGTCTTTCATGATTTATTTGATTCAAGAAAAAAAAAAAAGGTTTGGGATAAGAACATCAGGTAAGGTTTTAAAGAGGAGTTAGAAGGGCACTTAGAAATCAAGTGCCATTGTAGCCAAAGCTCAGAGAAGAGAGTATCATCCCACACTTTCCAGGAAAGAAGGTAAGGAAGTAATGTGGTTCATGGGCAAAATTAGTGGGATTTAAAGAAGTTGGATATCTAGATTTTATAAAATGTCAGAAGGATTATTCCTTAGCTCATGCCTATTTCAACTTACTAATTTTACAATAAAATAAATCAAGGTACAAATATCTGCAGACACCTGGATTTCTCTTTTCTAGTGTTGTTAAGGGGACTTGTAAGGAAGCAGACAACTCAATGCTTCCTATACTTCTGTGTTGTCATCTTCTCTGTTCTAGGGCTTTCTCCTTGGTTAATGGCTCTCCTAAGTTGTTTACATGTTGATGAATTGATTCACAGTAATCAGACTCTGAAGGGATGGGTTTGTAAACCAGAGTCTGGCTTATTTATAAAGCAAGATCCACCTAGTGCAATCTATAACTGGAACCAGCTGTCTTCTCAAGACACCACTCTTTGGACATCAATATATGTGGGAAACTCAATTTGTTAGTAATTGATGGCTTTAGCAAGCATAGAATTGGCCAGAGCAAGGGAAGTGGATAGATTTAAGGAACATCTCCTTTAAGTTGAGAGAGCCTGAAGGAATTATACTTCTAGACAAAAAGGATAGATGCAACTGGTAATCAGTGACTGTCATTCAGAAGCAGTGTCTCTGCTCTCCAGGTCAGTTCCTGGTAGACATTGGTAAAGTTCTTATTCTCTCTCTTTCCAGCATTCCTGTTGTGAAAATAAGAATCCATTAAGGTCATTTTTTTTAACCCTAGGACTGATCAAAGGCAATATTGGGAAGTAGATAAAATTGTCTACATGAATTTCATGCCATTTTTCCTAATCCCTTTATTTTTATTTAACTTTTTAATAAGTCCCCTTTCTCATGTGACTTGCTACTATTTGATCTTTCCTCCTCCGGGTTTTTGTATTTTAAAATAAGGCCATAAATCAAAATCAATGCTTAAAACAGATGACGACTTGCTGAAGATGGAATATAATGCATATCGGGGAAGATAAATGTGCAGAAATGTCCAATTTTTACTTTGAACTAATTGGGAGATTTGGAACAAAATGCAAGAATTGGGGAAAACTTTATGAAAAAGTTGGGAATGACCCTTGAATTAAGAGTAGGGGGCAACTAAGGCAGGGAGAGAGGGAGAGTAGAAGTGAGAAGAATAACACAGTGTGTCATAGTGTGGAAACAGATGAGGGAGAGAAGGAAGAAGGCAAGCCAGAGGGGCTGGGGTAAGGGATCAGGTCATGGTATAGTATGAAGCACAGTGTCAGAGGTACAGAGTCCAGCAAAAGTAAAACATTAAATACAAAACAGAGACCATGGTCTGTGACATGGCGGTCAGTGAGAATGACAGTTACAGGCATGCTTTAGGAATAATGGTTTGACAGTAATATGTTGAAAGGCTTTGATGGAAAACAGGGACAGTTGGGAAGAATAATTAGATTGTTGCTGTACCTCAGGTATGGTCTGATTTAGATCTGAGCTATAGGAATGGAGAGAAATGGACAACTCAAATATTTTGAAATAAGCATCAAGACTTAGGCTACATATTGTATGCAGAGGTGTAGTTATCAGGGAAATAAAAATTAAAGATTTTCAAATGTGCAGAATTTATACCAAGAGGAGCTTATTTGGGGATCTGATGTGTTTCCATAGGTGGCAAGACATAGAAGTGAAGGGCTCAAGTGGGCAGCTGGAAATATGCAATGGAGGTATAAAAGGTTAAGACTGGGGATGCATTTGGGAATTACATGCATGGGGAATTATGAAAGTGAATGAGCTGCCATCTCAATGGTAAGATGGGCAGAAGGACCCTATCCTAGACTTTGGATAGACATTGAAGACAGGATACTTTAGACATAAGGACTAAAGAAATAAAAATTTATTGAGCACTTTCTATAGGCATGTCCTACTGTAAGCATGTCAATAGTATTAGTTCATTTAATCGACATTATAGGAAAGTGAAGCATTAAGAAAAGTAAGAGTGCAGTCTTGAAAATAAAGGAGTTTGAAGTTTGATATTTTTACTAAATGCTACAGAAAAGCGAAATAGATGTAGAAAGTTCATTGTTGCATTTGAGGTAATAGTTTCATGAATATCAGTACAAAAAACAAATTTCATAGAAATAAGTGGAAAATATTTAGAAGCCGTATAAAGGGGACCTATATACAATGAGTCTGGCATTGGATAGAAGAATATAAACAGGATGAGGGCCAAACTACAGAGTTCTTGAAAAGAAGATGTTTAAATATAGTTAAAGGGAGATGGGGAAAAATACATGGAAGAGAATATTGCAGATTAATGAAGGGAGGAAGCCCTTGTGAAAGCAGCATCCTGGGAAATAGGAAAACAAATGGAATCTAGCGTATGTATGGAAGCACTAATTGCAGGAGCAGGAGACGTGTTCTTAGTTTTATGGGAAGATAGTGTAAGAAAACCTGGTAATAATAAATAAAATAATCCTGTGATGACTAACTACATGAAGAGTTCTCAAAAGGGCTTAAGTTGTCTTCATCTCATAGAAAACAGAAGCAGGCAGTACTTGGAATTAAAAAAAAATATTAAGGAATAAAAGGAGAAGGTGGGGTGAAGGAAGGAAAGTGATGTTCACTGAGAATTCACTTTGTGCCAGGTGCTGTGGTAAGAACTTTGACAAATTGGTCACTGTGAGTCTTCAATGCATCAGTTTTGCAAAATTGAATGTCTTCCTTCAGTCTATTATTTTGCCTGGGACAACTTGTCCTTTCCTCTCCTCTTCCCATATTTTTATTTCTCATTGACTTCAGGTTGACTTATTTTATTCTGTAAGAAGAATTCTGTTCAGAGTGAATTCCAGTTTGGATGTTCTATGTGTAAACATAATCTCATGTACCAGCAATTTCCTTGTATTTGAAGTTTGCATTTGAAGTTTGCATAAATATTCACACTTTGGGGGTTCTACTCAACAGATGATGAAGTCTTCAGTCTCCTTAATGCATGCTTTAAATTACTTTATGTCTCTTGAAATGTTCATGTTTTATGGAGAAGTAGATGAGTTCTTACTCTCAGGCAGACTAAAAGAATTATGCTCTCCAGAATAAGAAAGAAATAAGTTTATTATGTACCTGACAGAATTTTACCTGGTGTCTTTGTCATCTTGAATATGATAGAATATCCAAGAGCTTTTCTTTTTGATAAAATTACACTAGGCTATAAATATGAAAAAGACTATTGCTATATAGTTATATTCATATTTTCTGTCACCCTTTTTAGATGGCCGTTGAGCACTGGTGCTTCTCATATATTTGAGCATTAAGTGCTCAAGCTGCATTGGAAATACATGGGTCAATGGTAGGGAGACTGGTTTTCAGATATCAATGTAAGGATTTTTAATGCTCAATAACAATTATGTTTGTCTATTTTTGTCTCCTCTGAGCCCTGGAAAGCAAGTACTGAGGGTAAATTTCTACTCTCATTTTCCCCTAGAGTTGCTACCAGTGATGGCTCTCTTAATAGAGTCCTCAGCAGCAATTAAAAAATGTTTTTGGCCATAGTATTATAAGAAAAGTGTAAGAATTAATATAAATCCATTAACAACTATCAACTAACAGTGCCCCCCTACTGCTGTTAGATTAGCAGGAACATTTTTCTTAGGCAAGGCATGGGATTTTAAAAAGTTACTCTGTATATATCAGAATCACAAATCTAGGCTCCTCTGTTAAAGATTCCTGCTCAATATATCTAAGAGACTTTGTGTATTTTGAAAAATCTTCCTTGCTAATTTTGAAGTACTAAAATTATTCAAATGAAATTGTATTTTGCATAATTCAGAATTATGGGACATTTTATAAAAAATTAATTTTTGGACAGTTTTGCATTTTCTAGTCATGATAAATTTCTTAGGCAGTTAACAACTTAACTTTTATAAAACACTTTCTAATTGTATTGACATTATTGTTTGTGTTACTTTTTGGAATTTACTCACTGGGATTTTTAAATTCTTATCCAGAATATTAAAAAGCAAGCATTATAAGAACAAAAATAAAACAATTGCAATAGAATATAAGCTGAGTTGCTATACTAAAGAAATCCAAAAATAGTAACCCAAACAAGGTAGAAATTTATTTCTCTCCGATAAAACAGGTAAGATACCATCCAAGGCATGTAGATGGTTATGATCTAGGAGGACATTCGAGGACCAGGCTTTTGTTTGATCCATCCACCATTTTTCAGGATGTTTCCCTTATCTGTATGGACAAAGCTATCTCACCAGCACCATATCTGCATTCAAGGCTATAGGAGTGGGAAAGAGAGGTAGGGCAATTTCTAGTAAGAATGTGATCTGGAAGTTGCTATCACCATTGCTGCCCTTTTCCTAATGGCCTAAAAACCACACCAAAAAGAGTGATGGATACTAGGGAGTCTCTTTCAAAATACTCAGGCAAATTAATAACAACTCATTGACCAGAAACTCTGAAGAAGTGAGAAGATATAAAAATCATTAGGGGGAATGTAAGCTATTTGTAAATTAGAGAAACGCAAAGGACAGTATTAACATGTAATGTTTTTCATTTTGCTGGCTTATGGAAAAAATAATACTGAAGAAGTAAACCACTTTACAATCCCTGCCTGTACATTTAGAGAAGATGCCTTAGTGCTTAGCATTTACAGCCTCATTTGTTTTTCCTCCAGACAGTGTGCTGTACTCTGCTTTGACTGTGCTTTGAATCTGTCTGAATTGTAACAACTGGAAAGTATTTGCAGCCTTGCTCAATTCCTTAGAAAGGCAAAATAACTATTCTGACAGTTTAAGGTTAAAAACCCAGTAAAAATTTCCCATAAAGCAATACCTACAGTTAAAACAGTTTATTACTTTGCGTAAAGGAGCCAGGCTCAAGCCTATAATGAATTTTGAAAGCATTTCCCTTAAAGCTAGGGAATAAAAAAGATTACTGATAAAAACACAAATATAATTCAGTAACATGCATCTTAATCTGTTTTCTTTCACAATAGTGCTATCCTCACTTTGCTTTTGTTGTGTAGTTACTGGAAATGTTCCAGGCTTCTCTGGCGTAGGATACATATATAACCTTGATAGACTATAGTGTGGTGTTATAGTCATTCTTGTGGTTTGTTAGCTTTAATGGCTACAATAGTTCCTTCTTTCACCTATTTCCACCCTATGAACATATGCATGCCCCCATGCCTCTATTTAGGGGTCTTTATATTAATAGCAGTGTCATTAATAAAAAGTCACAGTTTGTGTAAAAGTACTGATTCTTGGTGTTTGGAGTCGCTAGCTTTTCTCTGATGGCAATGAAGCCTGGATGAAAGATTGTAGCCAATCTGATATTTAAGGCTCATATTTCTTGCTCTATACTTAGAATTCTTGGCTCTAACCTATATTTCCCCCCTTATTATAATCAATTTACTTCTTATAGTGAAGATGGAAAAGGGCAAATATTCATCCTAGGAGTCCTAAGCAGACATTTGCAGCAAACTTGAGCATGAGGCTCATTGATATCTAGCTGATTTCCTTATTTCAATAGGTACATTCCATTTAATTACAGTACTAGACAAGACACTGTACAGCTCGCAAGATGGATAACTTGATTACATTTTACAATTTTCTTGACAGGTGTTGGCAAAGGCAATACCTTAGTCTCACTGTCTAGGGCATCAAATGTCATAGTGATAATAGGGTTTGGGACCACGTGTTTTCTTTGGTGACAGGCTGCCACATGCTGTTCTGTGGTTTTAGCCTGGCACTTGGAAGAGATGAGAGAAGGTCGCAAAGAGGTGAGAAGTATATGAATCAGTTCCTGGGGTTTCCTGGGGCTCAGGAGAAAATGACTTGAAACAATTCCAGCTCTTTCTTTTTTCATTCAATCAATTCCCAGCTGGGCTGTGACAGAAGGCAGGTGAAAAGAAAAGAGAGGCGAGCAATAAAGTGCAGTCACTTTTATAAAAGAAGAAGTTTCCTAGAGGAAAGGTGTGTGAAAAAGAAGCAAAGGACTGGGGAATAAAAGGAACAGAGCTTTTTTGGGGGAGGGGAGAGTACAGTAAAATCTCTACATGTTCTAACATTGGGAGTAACAGCTGTTAAGTTGAAACAGGTGTAATAGTGTTCAGTGGAAAAAGACTTCACCATACACTCTCGCTTATTATGTAATACTCATTTTTTTGACAAGAACTGCCTTGGTCAGTCAAAAATGAAGGTAACAAGAAACCTTCCCAATTGCCACATGAACTTGATGCAGTCATTAAAAAGACAGGATGATTTCTACATGAAACAAAGCAAGCAGGAACCCTCTAGGGGCTCCTCAGTCTTAAGAGAAACTGAGAACATAATTTCATGCCATTTAATTCTGACGTTAGGTGTATTTTTAAAATAAAGGCTTCAGAGACGCAAGTTATAGAGCACCAACTTGATTTTACATGTTTTGAGGGAAAAGGCTGGGGTGCTTCTGTGTCTCCCATAAGCTAAAGCATTGCTGGACACATGGAGGCACATATGCACTTGTAACTGGTAAGGCCAACGTGAAATTCAGGAAACTGTAACATTACTAATGTACACTTGTGTTTCTGTCATTCTCTGTGGGTTACAAAGCAAAATGTAATCTTTGGAATAATGGGATACATGTTAAAGCTTAGAGTAACAATAATAACAATACTTGAAAGGAAATAAAGTTAAAGCATATTTAAAAGGAGTTAAAGCAATATTTGGAGAACATCCTTAAAGTGGGCCACTAAGAAAAACAGGAATATTTTCACCTTTTTTTTCTTTTTGGTGGGGTGATTTTTCTAGTATACTCTTGGTAAGTCAGAATGTTAAGGACATACCTGAAATTCCTGGGTTTCTTGGGGAAAGCAACTGATTAGTAGTGTTTTTCTCTGAATTTTGGTAGCACAAATGAATGACCCCAGCTTAGAAGATAGAAAAGGAAACAGAGTAGAAGATTCATGTTCAAATAATTGTGGCCTTACGCCCACCTGACAAGGAATATTTCAGTTTTGTAGTAGTTTTAATGATGGCAGAATCTAGGTAACCTTACAAAATTTAAGAAAATAGCTGTATTACTGCTTACTTTCTTTATATTAAAATACTAAATGTACTTCAAAGTACTCAAGGTCTTTGCCGGAAACATAGGAAAGGCTTTGCTTCCAAGCCACGGAATTGTAGAGCAATAACTTGATTTCTCTGCTCCCATCTCATCCAAAGACTTAGGAAATGTGCAATCCTCGACACAAGGTATATATGTTCAGTGACTACTCTTTTTGGTTGACTAGGTGTGAATCAGTCAGCTTACATACACTTTATTTATTTATTTATTTTTGGCTGTGTTGGGTCTTCGTTTCTGTGCGAGGGCTTTCTCTAGTTGTGGCGAGCGGGGGCCACTCTTCATCGCGGTGCGCGGGCCTCTCACTATCGCGGCCTCTCGTGTTGCGGAGCACAGGCTCCAGACGCGCAGGCTCAGTAGTTGTGGTCACGGGCCGAGTTGCTCCGCAGCATGTGGGATCTTCCCTGACCAGGGCTTGAACCCGTGTGCCCTGCATTGGCAGGCAGATTCTCAACCACTGCGCCACCAGGGAAGCCCCTTACATACACTTTGCACCAGGAACAAAGGAAACAGGTACCCCCTAGGGGCTCCTCACCCTTTGTACCAGGAACATAGATTGTTTTTTTTTTTTGGAATTACAAAGCTGTTAGCATTCTGCCTCTGTGTTTACCCCACATTCTTTACTAATACAGTAAATAAAAAAAATTTTCTACAACTACGAGCCCCGCCCCCAAAGAACCACACTGTGGATTAAAGTTGAGGCACATTCTACTAGTGTGTATGTGTATACCTCTGTTTAACTCTTATCTAGAAATCCTTTATTTTAGTGCTTTAACTTACTGTCCAGTGATTATTTTCTTGACCATTAATGTAATTTTGAAAGAATGTGTTATATTGCTAAGGAAAAGAGACATTTAGGAGCTTAGACTCTGAAGAATTAGAAATGGAGGTAATAAAGAAATTAAACTTTTATTTTAAAAGCAGACACTTTGTCCCATAAAAATTGAGCTTAGGTAATTCCTTCAGCATTAAGAAGAAGATTGCCAATAAAATAGTTTTGCTGATGATTTTTCAGATTCTGAAATTTTATCTATGTGTTTCACCTTTATTAATCTCCAGAGGGATTTACTATTGGCTGGGCTTAAGCTCTGCAAATAGGGTTAAGTGATAAAGTTAATATAATGCAAATCCCCAAAGACCCAATGATGACAGGTAAATGTCAGTTTTGTGCTAGGTAAAAGAAAAAAAAATCCAGTAAGACAATTATTGGGGGAAGATTGCATTTTTTTTCAGAGGTAAAAGGCTGATTTTTAAAAATGATTGTTTTCTGTGGCTATAATACTGAAACGTTTGTGAATAACATAGTACTTAATGTACTTCTTAGTTTGACACAGAAATTTTTCTTAACCTTGATACTTTCATCTTTACGAAGTCCATTTACTTAATCCACTACACAAATAATCTTATGTTTTCTTTCAACCAAGATTGAATTCTGACCCTATAAAAGGTATTCTAGTAAACACCTATAAAAGAACAAAGCATAGAGAAGTTTAACATCTACACAAACCAACAGGACAACCATTACCTGAATGTAATTTTGGGAAGAAATAAATTACACTGCTCCTGTTGCAGTCCCATGTGCCATGTAGAACTGCTGGGGTCAGGAAGATGCAGTGGTCATAATGAAAAAAATTTATTATGCATGAGTCAATTCCCTTAGGTTGTATCTAGAAGCTATTGTGCTTGGCAGTAGGGAACTAGTGGGAATTAGAGTTTTAAGTTCTTTTTCTGTAACTGTAAAATAAGCCAGAAGTCGGACATGATGGTTTCACATAGCAGAGCTTCTTTAATTCTTATCAATTGGTGCCTGGATCTTTTAAATTAATGGACACATGTGCCAAGCTGACTGACAGAAAAACTTTTCCTTTACAAATCAGTCCATTATAACCTGATTTTTTCAGGGGTCCCTACAAGGCTGTTTTTAACAATGGTATAAACGTGTTTTCAGTTCACTAGGACTTGGGAATAATTTGTGGTTAGCCCTGTTTGGGGTATTCATACGGTTACAATGGTTTATTCTAAGTCGAAGCTTCTTATAGGCAAGGATGGTGTTTCAAGTTTTCAGACTGAATTATTTACCTTCCATAAAAACAGTGGATTTTTCTGGCTTTGAGTGATTTCCCAAACTTTTTTGGGAAGTTCTACCCGTTTCTGCCTGTCACATCCCTCATGAAAGCCTAAATGCTGCGTCCTCCAGAGCCTTTTCTGATCTACTCTCCACTCCATACAGGGGGATCTCTCCCTTTAAAATTCTGAATTTCTTCATCCTTTTCTCACAACACTTAATGCTGCCTTGCATTATCATTCTTTGTGCACATAACTGTTTCTCGATAGCATTTCAGAACAATTAACTCATGTATTTCCTCTCTTCCTATTTTCCTTTTTTCCCTGCTCTCATTCAAGCAGCAAGGTTGTCAACTGAGCCTTACCTCCAGGGACAGATGTAACAGAATGGAAATCATATAAAAAGAGTTATCCTGACTTTGTTTCCTAAAATATGAAGCTCTCAGGGGAATGGAGTGAACTTCAGAGTTTAACTAAAATATTAAGGACTTTGGAGAAGGGGAGGTTTTCCCTCTCCATCACTAGAAAATTCCCCCTAGGGGTTCAGGGAAGGAAAGGATCATGCAGCAGTGACTGGAGAACAGAAATTGGTAGGTCACAGGGGCCCCTGCTTCTTGGACCTGGTCCCTGGGTGGATGAGCTCATGGAGATTTCAGGGTGTGTGGAGTGACCTAGAAGAAGGAGAACAATTCTCTTGTTCTCAGGTAGGAGTAAGTAGTTGGCAGTAGGGAATAGAGTTCTAAGCTGTTTTTCTTTCTTTGTACAGTTTTATCGAGAGAGGGTTTCCCATGCCCACTGCTCATGTAAATCACTTAGAAGATTTCCTAAAATACTATTATATACCTTCTTGATTCCTTGAACAATTTAAGTTCTTTTTCTGTAACCTTAAAATAAAGTGGTTGAGACTCTCCAGACCTAAGAAGACCTGTAGACAAGAGACAGGGGCACCTCAGTTTGCTACCTGCTTAGACCAAGGATTAAAGAGAAGGTGGGATGATGAATGACTCAGGAGAGAGAGGACAGAGGGCAGTGAAACCAGGTATTTATTCTTCTCCTTCCCTCTTTTTGATGGCTTTGCATTTTGTAAGCCTTTAAGAACTTAGAAACAAATTCAGATAAAAGACTGGATATGGCCAGATGATTGATTGAAAGTAAATTTGCACCATCCTATCTGGAATGAGGGAAAGAGTAATTTCTTTTAGCAAAACAAAAAAAAGACTATATTTGGGGAGCTTTGGTGCATTTGAGTTTATGGGCTAAGATGTGTGTTATCTTATCTACCTTTAAAAAAAACTATCAAACATTAATGATGTACCAGATTTCCTTCTAGGTATTTTTTGAATATTAACTAATTAATTCTCATCATTCCACCGTAAAAAAGTACTATCTTTGCCTTATTTTGTAAATAGATGGGGCAATTGAGGCAGAGGGTGATGATGGAAATTGTCCTGAAAATTTAGGTGGCAGATGATGGGATTTGGACCCAGGTGTGTCTGTGGAAGCTACCCTGACCACTACCCTCTGCTGCCCCTCACACTCCTTAATTTTCTTAAGGGCAGGACTATATTTCATCTATCTTTGCTTCACCCACAGTCCTTGCCGTACTATTTTGCTAAACGTCTATTGAAATGAATCTTTTGAAATGAGGATATCCAAGTAGCCAAGGGATAATAAATACATACAAAATTGAGGGAAAAAAGAAACTTGGGAGAGTGCCTAAGTCTACTGAGGAAACGTCATCCTGTCTTTATCATAAACACTTGCATGCTGGCATGGAGATGTGCAATGAAAGCTTCCAGAATTTGTGTGTGAACCATACAACAACTAACACTTTTATTGCAGTTTTTTTCCTTGTTTTGGTGGAAAGCTATACTGCATATTGTAGCAAAGTGGTAAGCTCTGCCATTAGGTTTGAGCTAGAACTGTAAGTGAAAGGTAACAAAGCAATAAATACCACAGCGGAGACACATTTGAATGTGATGGATGTTTGTCACACAACCCCTTTTATATCTCAAAATTCTCAGTTGTCTGTTTGGTTTGTTTAATATTTTGGTTGCTTTAGATTTTTGAGGAAACAGTGATTAAGCCATTAAACGGCCTCACTAAGTGGTTCTGAGCTGCTTGTGGTCAGATTTTATGGTAAATCATCTGTCATTCTCTCAGGCAATCAAATAAAATAATTAGCTTTGCCTGTCATGGTGCAAAGCCTCAACTAATTGTGACTTGGGCCAACTTTGATTGAACAGACATATTTTAAGCAGCCTAGAGTCAGCTGTTCTTCATCTCCACTGAGACTGGAGCAAGAAGCTGGGCTTCACATGCAGAGGACTTGAGTTAGAAGAAAAAAGCTTGCAGACACAGAAATGTGTGGCTTAGGGTTCTGGGGCAATTTCTTCCTTGAAGTCTCTTCTAAAAAAAAGTTAGAGAAATTTCTTTAGGGATATTTTAAGGGCAATCGTATGCTAGTGTTTTGCCAGCATTCCAATTCTCTGGGTGATGTTTTTTGGCATTTTCTGATGTGGCTCACCAAAGCATTCTGTTTGACTTGTAAAATTTAAAGTTCGGTGTCTGTAGAACACAATTTTGTGTCCCCTGCCCTTGTTATTCACAGCGTGATCCTCAGAACTGCGGCGTTGGAGTCATGGAGGACCTTGTTAGATGTGCAGATCTCAGGCTCTTGCTAGGTCTACTCCATTGAAATCTTCATTTTAATGAATCTTCAGGTGGTTCATATGCACATTAAAGTCTGGGAAGCCCTCTTTTGTGGGAACATTTTTTCCTTTACGACACCATGCCACGGATGATGCCCTTAAAGCTTACATAGTATAATGACAGCAGAGGGGAAAACTGGGCTGAAATTTACTTCAGAGGTTTCCTGTAATGTCTTCACTTTTCCTGTAATTGAGTATTCTCAAACTGTAGCGGGCATTACAGTCACCTGGACTTGTTCATACACAGCTAGTTGGGTCCCACCCCTTTAGCTTGATTCAGTAGGTCAGGGATGAGTCTGCGGATTTGCATTTCTAGAATGTTTTCAAGTGACCCTGATGCTGTTGTTCAGAACCACTGCTCTGAAATCAGGTGTCCATCCCTGGTTTACTTTGGCTCTAACTAATCCATATTATAAAATCCAGTGAAGACAGTGTTGTAGAGCAGAGGGAGAAACTCTGCTACCCTTGGATCTTATGGCCTGGGGGAAGTTGTTTAATCTTTCTGACCTTTAATCTTTTCATCTGTCTAATGAGGATGAAACAAGGTTATAAAGATAAAGAGATAGCATGTGTATGACAAAACACAGTGACTGGCAAGGAGTAAGTTCTCATGTTATTCACCTTACTCTTCTCCCGTCAGATTTAATTGCATTGAAACAGTTGAATACCACTAGCTCTCACTTCCATCTCTCTCTAACCTTCATCCAGTTGAACTCCCTGCATTAAATCCTAAGCTCCAGCAAGATCAAATTTTTTTGAGGATTTTCAGATATACTGTATGTTGTGTTTTTTATCTCTTATGCTAATATCTTTTTCTATTTTCCTTAATACTCATAATCAAAACATTCTACAATATTCAGTCCCACAATCTGCTATTTCACCACCCTATCCTTGTAGGTTTTATTTCCTCCTCTATGCTAATAGTGATTCTTGTTCATTTCTATATCACTGAACTTATAACATTGCATTTAACTGATTAGTAAATTCATTTAATTATCATTTATTCATTTTTCTTTTCCCCCGGATACTCTTCTCTTTATAAGAGAGTCACATCTGACTCTTCTGTATTCTGAACACGTGCTGTATTGCTTGGTCCATATTAAAGGGCTCCATGGATTGGCAGGGAGAAAAGCAGCCTACATGATATCTTCTAATTTCTTGTTTGGGGTTCTCTGTCAAGACCTCAAGGGCAAGGAGATCCCCAGCTGAGGTTTTAATGAATTGACATAGACATGGCTTTCAAGGGAGCTAGAATAAGACTGTAATCTTTAGAGAATCCTGCAAGTGAATATGGTACTGAAAATCACATTTAACGATTATAGAACAGTTAAAATCCATGGAAAATTAAATTATAAAATGTTTTAGTCTACCCATGCAAAAAAATTAGATATAAGTTTAATAGAATTATTTTCTACATGTCTATAATAAATTTACTATGTACTTATCCTCTGTCTTTTATTTGAATTTTCATGCACAAGACTTATACTACTGAATTGCAAAAAAGATGAGGTTGCAGGTATCGACGAAATTACAATACTTTTTTAGAGTTGGAATGATGTGTGGACTGTTAACAGACTTGCAGAATTCGATTAAATCTCCTAACTTCTGTGATAGAATTTACATTGTCTTATAAGCATATATATGACAGACTAAGGGCTTTCCACCATGCACAAGTTACGATAGCTCTAAAATGTCTTAATAGAAGCAGCAGTGAAATGGTGTTAGACAGTTGTGGTCTGTCTGATTCAAGACCATTTTTTTTTGGAGGGGGGTGGTTGTTAAAATGCTTAGAATTGACTGAAAGAGGCTACATAAAATACATCTTGTCCTAGGAAGAAATTACATGTCCTTTTATTCTTATTAAACATAGAAAATCTCATATTTAATAAGTATTTATCCAACTGATAAGGACCTTGATTTCCTTTTATTAAAAAGTACTCTGAAATTTGATAAATATTTTTTCATAGGTGTGTACTACAAGAAAGTCACATACCAGTAAAGCTACCTATAAGCAATACTAGTTTCTCGCTCCTTTTTTTTTTTTAAGAGCTGAAAAGGAACTCTTAATCAGATTCTTCTTTAAACAGAGAATTGGAGATGGGTCTGAAAGAAAAAAATCTCCCAGTAAGATGAAATTTAAACTTTGGCTAAGGAAGGCAGTAAGTGCAGATCTATATTCATGAATTACTGAATAATGTAGCACTTTTCAGCATTTGAATGTCTTTGAGGTACTTTGCTTCCTTGCTTTGCCATTGCCTAGCGCTCTAAATTCATCACGCCAAATCTATAGAAGAGTCAGCCCAAAAGGATATCTCCATTTATCTAGCATTGATTATATAGAAAATGAGTGAGAAATACTCTATTTTGTCAGAACAGTTGCTCATCCATTTCAATAATCATTTATTCAATCTGTTAGAACCAAGTCTTTTTGGTTGCTGAATTTGCTTAAGAATACTTAAAGACATAATGGGTTAGGTGGTTTGTTTTTGAAAGAAGCCACATAAGCACTCATATGTATAATGTTCTTCCCTAGTCCCAGTTATGTAAACATGGCCCCAAAGACAGTCTGTAACATGTACATTGACATGCCTAAGTGTGCTTAACCTTCCTATAATATTGCAGATAGAGAAGAAATAGGGAGGATATTAGGAGCCTGAGCATGAGTTTGTGTTAATACCACTGCTGTGACCTTTATACCTAACGAGGCAGGGTCAGCCTTTTCTGAGTCCCTTGGATGATTTATGAACTGTTTCTACTATCATCATTGGTCTCTTCTTTGGCCTTTTGTTTATATCCCTCTTAGGAACTAAGTATAATTACTTCAATGCAGAGTCAGTTTTTCCTTTTACTTAGTGCAAATTAATTCCATAAATCAGTTTTCAGCACATCAGTTTACTTTAACAAACAATATATGTCTGTTATGTGTCAGGTACATATTGGGAATTAAGGATTCCAGGATGACTAGCACTAACTCTCTTCAGCCAGTGAGCTGAAGCTCTAATGAGGAGAGAGAAAAAGCAGTCTGTGGTTTGTTATTGACAAGTATGCCTCGGGAGTTTTGGGAGCACATGGGAGGAGCACCAACCACAGTCTTAGGACAGAGCAATCTTTCCACAGGAGATGCTGCCTAAACCAAGTCCTGAAGAAGAAGTAGGAGAGATGCAGAGGAATGGAGTAGGGTAAACATGTCCTGGCAGGAGAAGCACCAAAAAATGTTTGGGGGGACACGTCTCAAAAGAGACATGCCCAGATTCTTTTGGTTACAGCTTTAATGAGATACACTTGACATACAGGTACACTGCACACATTTAAGATACACACACTTGTTAAGTTTTGACATGCAGATGTACACACACACACACTTGTGAAACCATCACAACAATCAAGATAATTATTTGCATTTTAGGTAAATAGACCTACCAGCAATATGAAAAATAGAGAAAACCATTCTGGAGTCGGGGATGGCAGTTTTGAGGCTATTGTCAAACAATGAATACTTCACTAAAAAGTTGCATTGGGGCTGGAGAGATGTGTTGAAAGACACTAAAGTGGAAACGACTGGGTAGTTGATTGGATAATTGATCTGAATAGGAAGGAGAGAAAATCAAGGTTGAATTCTTAAGTTTATATCTTGTTCAACTGAGTAAACGGTATCATTTTTCTGGGATGGGGAATGAGGAAGGAAGAGGAGTTGAATTCAGCTTTGGACACACGTTTTGGGAGTTTGAACTTGAGTCACAGAATATCAGTATAGCAGGAAGAGAATGAAATGTTTCAGCAAATGGATAGAATGAAAAGAGAAGAGAGATACAAAGAAGTAAGGAGAGAAGTTGGTGGAGAGCCAGGAATAGGTGAATGTATGGAGTTAATGGACAGAAATGTCTTAGTTTGACACTTAGGCCAGAATTCCCTTGCTCTCTGATACATTGTGATTTTGTTTATTGCCTCCCCTTTTTTGTATGTTCCTTTGTATTCTTACCGTTTTGTTTGGTAATCATGGTCATTCATTGCACAAGTTACCCCTGTCTCTGACAGGTTCCTCAGGGATGCAAATAAAAACAAAATCTTAATTTATTATGAAACAATCAAATGATCTGACTTAACTTTTTTAGGCTTTTTAAAAATTGAGATATAGTTGATTTATAATATTGTGTTAATTTCAGGTGTACAGCAAAATGATTCAGTTATACATATGTATGTGTATATCTATATTCTATTCCATTATGGTTTATTACAACATATTGACTATAGTTGAGTGTGCTATAAAGTAAATCCTTGTTTATCTATTTTATATAAATAAGGTGGTGTATAAGCTTTTAATATATGTAGAATTGATGTTTTTAAAAAAAATCTTGCATTTTTTTTCATTTCTCACTATAGGTGGTCATTTGCATTGGCTTCACTATAGGTGGTCATTTGCATAAGGATCTCTGATTTATGTCAGATAACGCATTAAAATAAACTTTCACTTGTAAAAACAAGAGCTGTTAAAATTTTAGTTCCTGAGGGAAGGGTCTCTGTTTCAGGTAAATCCTATTCTTAAACATATCCCGAAAAAGGTCTATCAATTCCTTGTACATTTTTACTTAGGCAGGTTTGCTGGGAAAGTCCCTTTTTTCCTTGTCAACTTTTGGTCTTTGTGTTGAAGAGATGGTGGTGTGTGAGTAGTTCAGTATTCTCATAAATTGATGGTAACCAGAGTCTGACTAGGAAGGAACATAATTTTGTGCCAATTATGCTAATGAATTTGGAGTTTATCTTAAAGGAGTTTAAGTATGGTAGGGATATGAGTAGATTTGCTTTTTAGGTAGATTGATCTAGCAATAACATATACTCTGATTTATTATCATTTTACAGGGTGGGCAATTTTGTCATGGCGCATCTTTGATTGCTAAGGCTTCCCTAGGTGACTGTATACCTCAATGTAGGTTTTCTCTATGATGTCATTCAAGGGATTAGAAGACCTGCCTACTCCAAACTATTTTTCTAACCAGCCTGTCTTAATTTTCTCCCTTTCTGGCTCACAATTTTTTGCTCTTCACTATACGGGAGATAAGGCTTATTACCATTATGCCTACTCATAATAGGTATTATGCTCAGAGGTGAACATGTGGGTGGTTTTCTTGACAAATGTGTTGCAACCCAAACTCTTTCGAGGATGCGGTTACATCAGTATGTTCCCCCTGTTGTTTTTAATAGTGTTTGTACTTGATAGGCCACTGTCTCTAACCTTAGCAAACTACTTTGGAAAACGACATTTCTACCTTTTGCCTTCACCAAATTGATGGTTGTGTAACAACTAATTTAAAATTCTCATCTTCTGCAAGAGGAATTGTGCCAAATATTAATGCTTAAATTGAAAGGACTCTTTTCAAGAAGGGATGGTCTTCATATGGTAATCAGTCTAATTCTAAAAACACCAAAAAAACAATAGCTATGTTAAAAATCGCCTGATCTCATGAATATTTGTGACTCGTCATTATACTCATTTACTACTTGGTTCTCCAAGTGATCTAGAATAACATTTACTATGTCCCACTGGTAAAATAAGTTACCTTGCTAAACAAGGACATCTTGCTATTCAGAATAGAAACTCAGTGAGTGAGATCTACTTCACATTTTCCAAGTTGACTGTAATTCTCTTCTTTCTCAATGAAGATCATATAATGACTTTTCTGTTTATATAAATGATTAGCCTTGCTTTCTTAGCTCTTGAGAATGGTTCTCAAGACAATCTCACAGGAAGTCAGGCATGTTTTAGCCTAATTTTCCTCCCTTCCTTCTAGTGATAGACAGACAGAAAATGCAGTTAAACAAGAGTGAGAATGGCTAGGTATCTGGTTAATCTCCCTTCACATCTCTCTAGCTCCATTATTTGAAGTCATTTTAAGCATACTGAGAGAAGACTCAGGAATTGAACAGAAATTAAAATGATTTCCATTACCCGATTTTAAGGTAAAGGAGAGAATGTTTTTGAAATTGCAGAAGCAAATGGCTCAAACATTAATATCATGAATATAATACTTAATTAAGTTTGCCTCAATCACATAACTTAGGAACATAATTTCCTTACTTTGAAATTAAACCAATCATTGACACTCAAAGGTTTATTGAATACAGCAAAGGATAATTTGAAAAAGGTTGGTTGATTTAATAAGTATGGACTTCAGTATGTATGTGTGCACTGCTTGTATGTGCATAGCAATTGTCAGTATTTTGTGTGTGTATGTCTGAAGTTTTTCTTCAGAGTGGTTCATAACCCTCTCAAGAACAAGGAGTGTTTAATATTAAAAATTTAGATCTCATTTACAGTAGTAGTACTTTTAATATTCATTAATGGAGATGATACATAATGGTGAAAAAACAAGCATTTATATAGTGACACAAATACCAGACACATTCTAATCACATGAACAATCTTATTTATTTTTTAATTTAATTTTTATTCTCTTTGAATTTTATTTTTTTTATAGCAGGTTCTTATTAGTCATCAATTTTATACATAGGTGTATACATGTCAATCCTAATCGCCCAATTCATCACACCCCCACCCCCACCCCCCAGCCGCTTTCCCCCCTTGGTGTCCATATGTTTGTCCTCTACATCTGTGTTTCAATTTCTGCCCTGCAAACCGGTTCATCTGTACCATTTTTCTAAGTACCACATATATACGTTAATATATGATGTTTGTTTTTCTCTTTCTGACTTACTTCACTCTGTATGACAGTCTCTAGGTCCATCCACGTCTCAACAAATGACCAAATATCATTCCTTTTTATGGCTGAGTAATATTCCATTGTATATATGTACCACATCTTCTTTATCCATTCGTCTGTCGATGGGCATTTAGGTTGTTTCCATGACATGGCTATTGTAAATAGTGCTGCCATGAACATTGGGCTGCATGTGTCTTTTTCAATTATGGTTTTCTCTGGGTATATGCCCAGTACTGGGATTGCTGGATCATATGGTAATTCTATTTTTAGATTTTTAAGCAACCTCCATACTGTTCTCCATAGTGGCTGTATCAATTTACATTCCCACCAACAGTGCAAGAGGGTTCCCTTTCCTCCACACCCTCTCCAGCATTTGTTGTTTGTAGATTTTTTGATGATGGCCATTCTGACTGGTGTGAGGTGATACCTCATTGTAGTTTTGGTTTGCATTTCTCTAATGATTAGTGATGTTGAGCATCCTTTCATGTGTTTGTTGGCAATCTGTATATCTTCTTTGGAGAAATGTCTATTTAGGTCTTCTGCCCATTTTTGGATTGGGTTGTTTGTTTCTTTATTATTGAGCTGCATGAGCTGTTTATATATTTTGGAGATTAATCCTTTGTCCGTTAATTCTTCTGCAAATATTTTCTCCCATTCTGAGGGTTGTCTTTTCGTCTTGTTTATGGTATCCTTTGCTGTGCAAAAGCTTTGAAGTTTCATTAGGTCCCATTTGTTTACTTTTGTTTTTATTTCCATTACTCTAGGAGGTGGATCAAAAAAGATCTTGCTGTGATTTATGTCAAAGAGTGTTCTTCTTATGTTTTCCTCTAAGAGTTTTATAGTGTCTGGCCTTACATTTAGGTCTCTAATCCATTTTGAGTTTATTTTTGTGTATGGTGTTAGGGAGTGTTCTAATGTCATTCTTTTACATGTAGCTGTCCAGTTTTCCCAGCACCACTTATTGAAGAGACTGTCTTTTCTCCATTGTATATCCTTGCCTCCTTTGTCATAGATTAGTTGACCATAGGTGCGTGGGTTTACCTCTGGGCTTTCTATCTTGTTCCATTGATCTATGTTTCTGTTTTTGTGCCAGTACCATATTGTCTTGATTACTGTAGCTTTGTAGTATACTCTGAAGTCAGGGAGTCTGATTCCTCCAGCTCCGTTTTTTCCCCTCAAGACTGCTTTGGCTATTCGAGGTCTTTCGTGTCTCCATACAAATTTTAAGATTTTTTGTTCTAGTTCTGTAAAAAATGCCATTGGTAATTTGATAGGGATTGCATTGAATCTGTAGATTGCCTTTGGTAGTAGAGTCATTTTCACAATATTGATTCTTCCAATCCAAGAACATGGTATATCTCTCCATCTGTTGGTATCATCCTTAATTTATTCCGTCAGTGTCTTATAGTTTCCTGCATACAGGTCTTTTGTCTCCCTAGGTAGGTTTATTCCTAGGTATTTTATTCTTTTTGTTGCAATGGTAAATGGGAGTGTTTTCTTAATTTCTCTTTCAGAGTTTTCATCGTTAGTGTATAGGAATGCAAGAGATTTCTGTGAATTAATTTTGTATCCTGCAAGGTTACCAAATTCATTGATTAGCTCTAGTTTTCTGGTGGCATCTTTAGGATTCTCTATGTATAGTATCATGTCATCTGCAAACACTGACAGTTTTACTTCTTCTTTTCCAATTTGTATTCCTTTTATTTCTTTTTCTTCTCTGATTGCCGTGACTAGGACTTCCAAAACTATGTTGAATAATAGTGGTGAGAGTGGACATCCTTGTCTTGTTCCTGATCTTAGAGGAAATGCTTTCAGTTTTTCACCATTGAGAATGATGTTTGCTGTGGGTTTGTTGTTTATGGCCTTTATTATGTTGAGATGGCTTCCCTCTATGCCCACTTTCTGGAGAGTTTTTATCATAAATGGGTGTTGAATTTTGTCAAAAGCTTTTTCTGCATCTTTTGAGATGATCATATGGTTTTTCTCCTTCAATTTGTTAATATGGTGTATCACATTGATTGATTTGCTTATATTGAAGAATCCTTACATCCCTGGGATAAATCCCACTTGATCATGGTGTATGATCCTTTCAATGTGTTGTTGGATTTTGGTTGCTAGTATTTTGTTGAGGATTTTTGCATCTATATTCATCAGTGATATTGGTCTGTAATTTTCTTTTTTTGTAGTATCTTTGTCTGGTTTTGGTATCAGGGTGATGGTGGCCTGATAGAATGAGTTTGGGAGTGTTCCTTCCTCCACAATTTTTTGCAAGAGTTTGAGAAGGATGGGTTTTAGCTCTTCTCTAAATGTTTGATAGAATTCACCTGTGAAGCCATCTGGTCCTGGACTTTTGTTTGTTGGAACATTTTAAATCAGTTTCAAGTTCACTGCTTGTGATTGGTCTGTTCATATTTTCTATTTCTTCCTGGTTCAGTCTTGGAAGGTTATACCTTTCTAAGAATTTGTCCATTTCTTCCAGGTTGTCCATTTTATTGGCATAAAGTTGCTTGTAGTAGTCTCTTAGGATGCTTTGTATTTCTGTTGTGTCTGTTGTAACTTCTCCTTTTTCTTTTCTAATTTTATTGATTTGAGTCCTCTCCCTCTTTTTCTTGATGAGTCTGGCTAAGGGTTTATCAATTTTGTTTATCTTCTCAAAGAATCAGCTTTTAGTTTTATTGATCTTTGCTATTGTTTTCTTTGTTTCTATTTCATTTATTTCTGCTCTGATCTTTATGATTTCTTTCCTTCTGCTAACTTTGGAGTGTTTTTGTTCTTCTTTGTCTAATTGCTTTAGGTGTAAGTTTAGGTTGTTTATTTGAGATGTTTCTTGTTTCTTGAGGTAGGCTTGTTTAGCTATAAACTTCCCTCTTAGAACGGCTTTTGCTGCATCCCATAGGTTTTGGATTTTCGTGTTTTCATTGTCATTTGTCTCTAGGTATTTTTTGATTTCCTCTTTGATTGCTTCAGTGGTCTCTTGGTTATTTAGTAACGTATTGTTTAGCTTCCATGAGTTTGTGTTTTTTACGTTTTTTTCCCTGTAATTGATTTCTAATCTCATAGCATTGTGGTCAGAAAAGATGCTTGATATGATTTCAATTTTCTTAAATTTACTGAGGCTTGATTTGTGACCCAAGATGTGATCTATCCTGGAGAATGTTCCATGCGCACTTGAGAAGAAAGTGTAATCTGCTGTTTTTGAATGGAATGTCCTATAAATATCAATTAAATGTATCTGGTGTATTGTGTCATTTAAAGCTTGTGTTTCCTTACTAATTTTCATCTTGGATGATCTGTCCATTGGTGTAAGTGAGGTGTTAAAGTCCCCCACTATTATTGTGTTACTGTCAATATCCTCTTTTATAGCTGTTAGCTGTTGCCTTATGTATTGAGGTGCTCCTATGTTGGGTGCATATATATTTATAATTGTTATATCTTCTTCTTGTATTGATCCCTTGATCATTTTATAGTGTACGTCTTTGTCATTTGTAATAGTCTTTATTTTGAAGTCTGTTTTGTCTGATATGAGAATTGCTACTCCGGCTTTCTTTTGATTTCCATTTGCATGGAATATCTTTTTCCATCCCCTCACTTTCAGTCTGTATGTGTCCCTAGGTCTGAAGTGGGTCTCTTGTACACAGCATATCTATGGGTCTTGTTTTTGTATCCATTCAGCAAGCCTGTGTCTTTTGGTTGGAAGACTTAATCCATTCATGTTTAAGGTAATTATTGATATGTATGTTCCTATGACCATTAATTGTTTTGGGAGATTTTTTTTGAGGTCCTTTTCTTCTCTTGTGTTTCCCACTTAGAGAAGTTCCTTTAGCCTTTGTTGTAGAGCTGGTTTGGTGGTGCTGTATTCTCTTAGTTTTTGCTTGTCTGTAAAGCTTTTGATTTCTCCATCGAATCTGAATGAGATCCTTGTTGGGTAGAGTAATCTTGGTTGTAGGTTCTTCCCTTTCATCATTTTACGTATATCATGCCACTCCTTTTTGGCTTGTAGAGTTTCTGCTGAGAAATCAACTGTTAACCTTATATGAGTTCCCTTGTATGTTGTCATTTTTCCCTTGCTGCTTTCAATAATTTTTCTTTGTCTTTAATTTTTGCCACTTTGATTACTATGTGTCTTGGCATGTTTCTCCTTGGGTTTATCCTGTATGGGACTCTGTGAACTTCCTGGACTTGGGTGGCTATTTCCTTTCCCATGTTAGGGAAGTTTTCGATTATAGTCTCTTCAAATATTTTCTCTGGGCCTTTGTCTCTTTCTTCTCCTTCTGGGACCCCCCTATAATGCGAATGTTGGTGCATTTAATGTTGTCCCAGAGGTCTCTTTGGCTGTCTTCATTTCTTTTCATTCATTTTTCTTTAGTCTGTTCCGCAGCAGTGAATTCCACCATTCTGTCTTTCAGGTCACTTATCTGTTCTTCTGCCTCAGTTATCCTGCTATTGATTCCTTCTAGTGTAGTTTTCATTTCAGTTATTGTGTTGTTCATCTCTGTTTGTTTGTTCTTTAATTCTTCTACGTCTTTGTTAAACATTTCTTGCATCTTCTCGATCTTTGCCTCCATTCTTTTTCCAAGGTCCTGGATCATCTTCACTATCATTATTCTGAATTCCTTTTCTGGAAGGTTGCCTATCTCCACTTCATTTAGTTGTTTTTCTGGGGTTTTATCTTTTTTTTTTTTTTTTTTTTAATTTTTATTTATTTATTTATTTATTTTTGGCTGTGTTGGGTCTTCGTTTCTGTGCGAGGGCTTTCTCTAGTTGTGGCAAGTGGGGGCCACTCTTCATCGCGGTGCGCGGGCCTCTCATTGTCGCGGCCTCTCTTGTTGCAGAGCACAGGCTCCAGACGCGCAGTCTCAGTAGTTGTGGCTCACGGGCCTAGTTGCTCCGCGGCATGTGGGATCTTCCCAGACCAGGGCTCGAACCCGTGTCCCCTGCATTGGCAGGCAGATTCTCAACCACTGCGCCACCAGGGAAGCCCCTGGGGTTTTATCTTGTTCCTTCATCTGGTGCAAAGCCGTCTGCCTTTTCTTCTTGTTTGTCTTTCTGTGAATGTGGTTTTTGTTCCACAGGCTGCAGGATTGTAGTTCTTCTTGCTTCTGCTGTCTGCACTCTGGTGGATGAGGCTATCTAAGAGGCTTGTCCACATGAACAATCTTAAGCTACTTAATCTTCACCACAACTCTCATATATGCCTTTTTCATGTGAGGATACTGAGATACAGAGAGGTTTATAACTTGCCTAAGGCCACACACTAAGTGATGAAGCTGGAATTCAAATTCAGGTTGATTCCAAACTGTTTGCTCAGCTCTGCACTATACTGCTACTATAAATTTAGTAGCATTTAAAAATTAATCTAGGGCTTCCCTGGTGGCGCAGTGGTTGAGAATCTGCCTGCTAATGCAGGGGACATGGGTTCGAGCCCTGGTCTGGGAAGATCCCACATGCCAAGGAGCAACTGGGCCCGTGAGCCACAACTACTGAGCCTGCACATCTGGAGCTTGTGCTCCGCAACAAGAGAGGCCGCGATAGAGGCCCGCGCACCGCGATGAAGAGTGGCCCCCGCTTGCCGCAACTAGAGAAAGCCCTTGCACAGAAACGAAGACCCAACACAGCCAAAAATAAATAAATAAATAATTAATTAAATAATAAAAATAAAGGAATTCCTTTAAAAAAAATTAATCTATTTTATTACTAGGGTATTTACATATATTTTTTAATGTAATATATACATGTGAGAAATGGTTCATCTGTCCATTTACTGATGATACTTACTGTGCCTATGCTTTAGTATGCCCTTGTCTCATGTTATAACTCAGGCTGGCTGAACCTGAATGGAATCTGTCACAAGGTCAAATATGTTTCCAATCCTGTTTTTATTTCATATCCTTTAGTAGAAACTGCCATTTGGCTGGAAATCTGCATGAGTAGACAGTATTAGCCCCTAGTCCCAGCACAATTGTGAAATGAGTTAGTTTTCCTTCACCAGTCTCTCAGATTTGTTGCCTTTTTCCTCTGCACTGCTTCTGTGAGTGTCCATTAGCTTTCTGTATTCAAAAGCTTAAAGTTGTAACTTGACTGACATTTAGAAGTAATTATAAATATTATTACTTTTCACTATGGAGGTTTTCGTTCTAACAGGAAAGCTAAAAGAATATAGCTTTTAGACAGGATATCAAGCCTGAGAGAACATCTTTCTTCAAACCAGCTTTCCTTCCCTCCTTGCTTTCCTCTTTTGCCCTCCTCTCCTCTCTTATATCCATCCCTTTGTTTCTTTTTGCACAAACAGTTGTCAAGGAGCTGGAGAGATTCCGTCACACCACATAGACCATGATCCACTTTAACATCAGGGAAGTTCAAATTTAACTAGGACTAACTCAGTCCATAGTCTGCTGCTGACCAATGTATAATGAAGTCTTCTAAGACACTGCAGTAAGAAAGGTGCTTTCTTACTTCAATCACTGTTCAGGTGGGCAACCAAAATATGCTCCCCAACTGTGGCAGGCAGACATCGTCTAATTTTTGATAATGTGTCAAGTGATAAGTACTAAGGCTATAGGCAAGTGAGGTTTTGGCTTGAGAAGGTGATATGTAAGATATCCTGACTGTCTTGTGGGTCAGGAAGGATACTTTGGAGGCTCTAGGGAAGATGTGAATGATACGAACAGAGCTGACCACTCACAAGGTGTTGCTGAAGAAAAGTGCTAAAGCACTGAGAGATGATTAATAATGGTGTATAAGGAAGTCTGCTGCTAAGTGTAAAAAGAAAGTATGAATGCTAACTAGTAATTGGGGCTACAATAACATTGAAAGTGTCTTGAAAAATGTATCTCAAGTTTAGTTTTTGGAAAAATGTTCAAGTAAATTCTAACATTCGGTTGCATACTTTAGAAAAATGAAGGACCTTATTGATCTTGACAAAATGTCATCTTGCAGTGGCAGGGATTTGAACATTCTAAATATTTCATGTAGATAAGTAAATTATCCCTGCTGGCAAAGTTATGCTGTCTTAGAAATGATAACTTCAAAAAGAAGAACAGTGTATACTCAAGTTAACATTTAATTGTAACAAATGATTTTCCAGTGTAAATGAAGAAGCAATTGAATACAAGTCTTGAAAAGCTAATTTTCAGCACAAACAAGAGTTCTAGGAATCTTTCTATTTCACAACCATACCACTTGTTTAAAAATATGTGATATAATATAGCTGATTCACTATGTTATAAAGCAGAAACTAACACACCATTGTAAAGCAATTATACTCCAATAAAGATGTTAAAAATATGTGATATATATAACTGGAACGTGTACAAGTACTCTAAAAATAAACCTTCAGACACTTGCTTTTGTGTCAACCTGGCTGGGCCATGGTGTCCAGATAACTTGATCAAACGCTACTCTGGATGTTTCTGTGAGGGTGTGTTTTTGTGGATGAGATTAACATTGAAATCAGTGGTCTTTAAAGCAGATTGCCCTCCATATTGTAGGCACGTTTTATACAATTAATTGAAGGCCTTAGTAGAGCAAAGACTGACCTCTCACAAGCAAGAAAGAGTTCTGCCAGCAGAATTGGACTTAAACTGCAACACTGGATCTTCTTGAGTCTCCAGCCTGCCAGCTCACATTGCAGATTTTGGACTTGTCAGCCTCCATGATTGCTTGAGCCAATTCCTTAAAATGAATCTCTCCCTATATGTACACATCTTATTGGTTCTGTTTCTCTAGAAAACACTGACGTATTCTTCCGTATTTCCCTTGCTTAATTATCTTATCAAAACATTTTAATTCCAAAGTGACTACTGGTATAAGATTATGGTTAATGATTATAGCATATTATGGCTTTTTGTGCTTATTTTAATAAATGCTAATTTCCTTAACAATTTGCTTTTACGGTCTGTAGGTAGCTGTAGGTTCTTAGTAACTTAAAACTGCCTTTCCCTGTGCTGATTTTTACATAGGTGTATATATATTTTTTATCTATTTTTGTTTTGGCAAGGGGAAAAAAATCTGATAGTATAGAATACACAGTCAATTGTTAGGCTAAAAGTTTTGAACAGAAAGCAGTAAAAGCACAGTAGGTAAGGCTGTTGCAGAATTTTTCACAATCTTACGAGAAAATAAAAATAGATAATGCCTCAAAGATGTTCCTCTACTCTGTGAACCCGTTAAACTCAGCTATCCATTTACTTTAAAGCTCATTTTTTCACAGGGAGCTCTCTAAGCCCCAGTAGGACCTCAGAGTAGTGAGACTTACTGTTTCCCTTTGTCTGAGTGCATTCACAACAGGGGCACAGCTGCCTGTGAAAGGGGTTATAAAGGTGCAGAATGTGACAGCATATTCTTCAAAAGATCTCTTTTGCCCACTCTATAGCATTTCCCTTTCATCTCTAATTTTCCATTTTGTTAACCTTATCTTAAATCCTTTGAAGAATCTTTTATACCAGATACAAGATAATTTCCTTGGAGAAATGGTGATAAGACAATAGATACAGATCAGCAACAATTGCTTAATTTTGTTTTGGTAATAAAGTCTTTACTTGATTGTAATATCTACTGGAGAAACATACTGAAGGAAAGTGTTTTTTGTTTTTTAGCATAATTTTAGGTCTATGAAATTCTTAGAAGTGCCTAAAATTCTTGGACTGTAAGATATTTTGGCTTTAAAAACTACCCTGAAAAGAGTAACTATTTTTTAACTCTATGAGATCATAAAATTTCTCAATCTTGGCATCCTTCTTTGGAATTAACATTAATGAAGGCTGTTTGTCATTTTTTTAAGTTAACTTTCAAGGACTCCTAGAAACTGGTGTTTCTCTGATTTCTTAATAACTGAACTCTGCTCCAGGATAGAGCCAGAGGTTTTTAAATTGGACTAGATCCGCACATTGACCCTGCTGGTGACCTTCACAGTACCAGCAGTAACAAGACTGCTTGAACTAGGAAATGGGCCAGGCCACACTGGAATTTTAAGGAACCCTGAAAGTCGAGTTTACAGACTGAGTTACAGAAACAGACCTGAGTAACAAGGTCAGTTCCAATTGCCGGTATTTTGTACCTTATTTAACTCTTCACTGTGGGGAAGTTTTTGCACTTTAAAAAGCTGTCTGTATGTGCAGTACTCAAGACAGGGTATGTACTCATCTCCATGTGTCCATAACCTGCTTTTTAGCCTTGAGTGGTTGCAGGTGAGACACACGGGGAACTTTTTTGCGTGCTTCCCTGAGCTTTGTTTCATCAGGCATACCCTTCTGCAATTGGTTCTAAAGTATGCAGATAGGTTTTATGGAAATTTAGGGTCTTGACTAGAGTTTTATAGTTTATTCACCTTGAAAGATAACAATTTACATCTAGGTATAACTTAGAGATATCTATATATACCTATCTTGCTATGTATATATACGTGTGTATGTGTATATACATACATATATATATATAAAGTTTATATCTATGACTTAAAAGTTTTTGTTCAGGGCTTATGAAGAGAAATTCATGACAGTTTCTAATTCCTGTGAATAACTGAATTCTGGGACCTCCAGGAGGAATGCTTGTCACTATAAAGCTACACTCTGCTGGGGCTGTCGGGAATAGGAAGAAAATGGAGAGAGCTCCTTTGGGTCCTCTAAAAAGGAGGTGGCATCTCCTCTGGAAGCATTTTAATAACTGACTGTTGGGGGCATCCTGGCTCTGTTACTCACTGACTCTGATCTTAGGCAAGTATTTTAGTTTTTCTTTGCCTCGATACCTTATCTATAAAAAGAGACATAGCACTAGTGTCCGCCTCATATAACTGTGGCAGGTTACGTGAGTGAATTGGTAACTCGCACAGTAAAGCAATACTGAGATGTTCCATAACTTAAAAGAACTCTTGGCCGGAATTCTTACATCTGTATTAGGGGTTTAGCGAGGACACCCTGAGCCCACCTCCAGTGTGGCACTGCTGAGAAAGAGCAACCCTGAGCAGTGTAACTGCATATTCTTTGACTAAATGAGATGCCTGTGAATTTTTTTTTGTTGTTCTGTAACTGAAAACAACTTAGTTTTAGAAGCTCCAAATTTGCCCTTCAAGATCGGTCATTCACTTGCAGTGGAAATATCATTTTGTTTAATTCATTCAGCTCAGGATTTCTCCCTCTTCCACATCCCTGTGCCCTCTCAGGGCTGTCTCCTCCCCTCACGTGTTCTGGTCCTCCCCTAGGTGGCCTCTGGGTACAGAAGTAATTGTGAGAACAGCAGGGCGGTAGGGAGAGGTGTCTCGTCTTTAGCAGCCTGCGCTGAGGGTGATGGACGACTCTTTTCCTTTGTATATTAACCCCTGTTCCCACAGCTCTTGTTGTTCCCTAAGGCAGCTTGGGGCTTGTTCTCCCAATACTAGTTATATATGGTGGTTGTTCCTGGGGAACATCTTTCCTGCTTATAAGACCTCAGCACTCGCAGAAACAGCTTACCTGCTGCTCAGCCATCTTCTTGACCCATTCCCAGCCTTAGCCTGTGTTCCCAAAGTTGGCTGCTCTGGAGTCCTTTCATCTTGACCACAGCAATTCCCTGGCAGATGCACAGGAGCTTTTTGTTGCTACTGCTATTTGGGTTACACTGGAGCTGCACAATTTTTGGCCTAGAGTATATTATCAACTCTCAGAGTTGAGAGAGAGAGAGGAGTACCTTCTGTTCCTGGATCCTCTTAGTTTTTTGAAGACACCTTTTTTTTCTGCAGTATTTTTTAATATTTATTTTTAGGGTAAATATCTTTTTTGTTTTTTTTAAAGTATTTATTTATTTATTTATGGCTGTGTTGGGTCTTCGTTTCTGTGTGAGGGCTTTCTCTAGTTGTGGCAAGCGGGGGCCACTCTTCATCGCGGTGCGCACGCCTCTCACTATCGTGGCCTCTCTTCTTGCGGAGCACAGGCTCCAGACGCACAGGCTCAGTAATTGTGGCTCACGGGCCCAGCTGCTCCGCGGCACGTGGGATCTTCCCAGACCAGGGCTCGAACCCGTGTCCCCTGCATTGGCAAGCAGATTCTCAACCACTGCGCCACCAGGGAAGCCAATATCTTTTTTTTTTTTTTCCTCTTTCTCTCTATGCTTTTCCATAGTCCAGGAAGGGATTATTTTTATATATGTTGAAGTGGAAAATTCTTCTGATACTATATCTTACCTCTTGCTTTATTCTGTGGTCAATATTTATAAATTATACTTTAGGCCAGGAGTTGGACTAAATAAAGTCTATGGGCCAAGTCTGGCCCACTGTCAGTTTTTGTAACACTTCACTGGAACACAAGCCATGCTTATTAATTGGTAAGTTTATGACTGGTTTTATGATACAATTGCAGAGTTGAATAGTTTTGATAGTAAATATCTTAGGCTTTGTGGGCCATAGGATTTCTATCTGGCTTTATATGGAAAAAGTTTGTTGACCTCTGTTCTAGACCTGCAGGGTCTGAGCTCATCTTCCAAGCCAAGAGATACTGAAACACGACAAATCCATTTAAATCTTAAGTGCCTTATTCTTTCCAATAAAACATCTTCACACTATTGTGCCTGCTGTGAGTTTAAAAAATTCTTTTGCACTTAGTTGGCTTTTTTGTTCCAGACTGTTCAGGCTTCCCCTGGAAGCCACAAGTGCCACAAATTCAATGCATGGAGAACCACAGGACATCAATAATATTTTTCAGAAAAAATAACTACTCAGCTTAGGATCTCAAAAGTGTCCTGCCATCACTCGCTCATTTGCTTACTCGCTGATGATTCAGTTATCGATCATTAACATTTATTTAGCACGACATGCCAAGCACTGTGCTAGGTCTAGGAATATAAACAACAACAAAACAATAAAAATACTTCCCTGATCTTAAGAAGTGTGAAGTCATTTGTTTTTTCCTTCTCTTCATGTTGCAGGTAGACAACTAGGCTCTTTAAGTTGCAGAAGGCACACTTTCACGGCAGAGCTATCTAGAGTAAAGTCAGTAATGCTGGTAGGGTAAAGTCAGTAATGCTGGTCTTCTGTAAACATAAAAACCTTAGCAAAGATGATATCAGGGGCCCTGGAAGGGAGTGGGTAGAGGGGAGTGGTGGAGAATCTTTAAATGAAAGGAGGACACCTGGAGTTCAAAATGGGAGTGAATATCTCTGCAGCCGAGGGTTCTGAAGTCATAGGGGACCTGAGCACCACATGTGGTAGTGCTTTGAGTAGGTGGAAGACGTGAAACGGTAGCTCCATGGGTCTGCTGGAGAGGAAATTGGGTATCCTGTTTCCAGGTTCAACAGATGCCTGTATTCCCTGCACATGGAATAAAAGCTGAGAGTTGTTTACTTCAAGAAACTGTCAAAAGCTTGGAAAATGAATCTGTCAGTGGACACCATGTTATAATGGTGATTAAAGATCTCCCCTCCTTTTTTTTCTCCCAGCAGTGCATAATTTTGGTGTGACCCTAAAGGGATTCTGGTGTGACTGTAAAGGTGTACAGGGCAATAATATCTGTCTGAGATTGAATTTCCTGCTGTCTGGTTGGACAGGCACTAGGGTTCAAGTCTAATTTAGTTGAATGAGAAGCTAGAAGTGAGTATTTTTGAAACACTTGAGCATATGGTTCAAGATTCACATGCAGTGAAAGAAAAGATTTCAATTCTCCGATGATAGTACTTTTATTAAACACCTGCTATGCATTAGACACATTCAATGAACAGCAGTTGCTTAAGATCAAGAAGTTACTGAATAATGCCACACAGAAAATAAGTGATTGGGTTGAGATTTTTAATCTAGGTCAGAGTATTTGTACAACCAGAGTGCTTTCTCACATGAGCTGGTAGAACTGGGGCTTAGTAGGTAGCTCGGGAAGCTTCCACCAGGGAGTGTCACTGAATTGCTGCAGACACAGGTTTCAGAAGATTGAGCATTAAATTTGGTAATTGTTTCTTCCTGGAGGGTTTCACTCCTTCTATCTTTACTTAAATACATTGTTGAATTTTTAAATATCTTTTGTTAAGGAAGGCAACTAGTAGAAGACACTAAGGAAAGAAACCAACTTCTCAGGTATTTTATCAGTTGCCTGATGAGTTTGGGTTAGAGCCCCAAAATCTTTGAGTAGAACAAATTACAGAAAATAATATATGATTCCATTGCTGGCTGAATGATATGGCCTGGGGGAAAGTGGGTTATAATTATATCCACTAAATCACGGTCAGGTTTATGTACAGCTCTGACCTATACTAATGAAGAATTTCATGGATTTTGATATAGTATTATAATGTACATAGTAAAAGAGTGAGTGCTTTTTAAATAGCTCCAATTTAACATGTACCAGCAGAGCTAATGAAAGCAGGGTTTTCTGAGGGCAATATTGCCAAGAGCCTTTTGGATGCCATCTTTGGCAATCTACCACTTTTTAAAAAATGAGTGTTTTTCTAGGAAAAAAAATAATTGGAGAGTCTATTTCATCATACAATATGGCAATTCTTCAATTACTTTTGTTAGGTATGACAGTTAGTTGTCAAGTCAAAAAGACTGTAGGTTCCTTGAGTCCTCATACACTCGATCCAATCTGAAGTGACAGATTTTTGTAGTATGCTTTGTCATAAATTTCTGGTGTTAAACATATATTTAATCTCCCAAGTGTCAGAGGATAAGAATGGTTAAAAAAAAAAAAAAAAGGGTAGGACTTTGAATCTTTAAACTTAGTCTTTCCTTTCAGTTGACTATTTTGGAATAAAATTAGATATATTATGAAGATATAGATTTCTATATTTACATCCAAACTAGAATTTGAACTCTGATATGCCAGGCATTGTTCAGGGTAACATAATATTTCTAGAGATTGATATATGGCTAGACATCTTTAAATTTAGAATATTATTGTTCTAAGGAAATGGAGAAATTTCATTCAACATCCTTAAACTCAGGTCCACAGAGTTTAAAATACCTCCAGTTCTGAATAGCCAGTTACGTGGCAATAACCCAAATTTCCTGATTCTTACCACAATCAACTTTGTCGTATCAGACTATCCATATAGATATTTTCATACTCAAGCTATCAAAGGAGATTTACATGTACAGGAAACATTTCTATTCATAATTAGGAAAATAGTTTTATATATTTTATAATCGGGAACAAATAGTTTCATATAAGGGAAAGAATTAAAGCTTGATAAGCTAAAAATTTTCTATTCAAAACATGATTTAACTTTGCAAGTTCGATTGGTTGAGTTTTTTAACTGGTTGAATCAGGCCAAGTTAAGTTAGTGTTTTAGTAACTTGGAGGGTGAAGTTTTATGATGTTATATAATGGTCTGATTATACACTTGTAGTCATGTCTTCATGTGGCCACACATATCTGTATAAATGACAGAAACAAGCAGATGAACATGCAAAATTGGAAGGCAGATAAGGAATGAGTAGGAAAAAACTCTAAGCAGACTTTGACTGTAATATACAGTCCACACTGGTGCCTAGCTGCTCTTTTATTTTCCCTTAAAAAAAAAAAAGTAGGTACATGGATAGTATGTTTAAATAATTTAAAACTAGTATATGAGGAAAACCAATCTGATAAAAAACAAGTGACATGTGAGTAAAATCCTTAATGTAAAACCCTTTTTCTATAGTTGTAGTAACTCATCAATAAAAGGGAAATGTTTGGTACTTCTTATAGTTAGGTTGATTTTTAGTCCAAAACAAATGCTGATCTAAGTTTTAACAAATTAATTGTGCTATTCTAATACCCTCTCAGTTAATGAAGTAAACATGACCGATACCTGATGTAAACATGGCTGGATCATGCTAACTTGGTCATTTCTGTGCCTATTTCAATGGATACCACATTGCCCTTTGGTTAATATGGGGCACTTATGTTGATATTCTAATATTATTCATGTTTGTCCCGGTCTAGCTTATTTAAATAAACTACTTAGGAAAAATGGTTACTTTATTCAGAAAGCCCCCAAAATCTTACTCTATTTTGTTTGATTAATTAGCAGATATCCATTTAAGCAATTTCAGATTCTTAAATTTATAGATTTGGTCCAAATCTATAAATGGGACCAAAAACAAGCAAAGTCATTTTAAATATCCATTAGAATCATGACTCTTAAACACTATTAAATTTTATTCTCAATAATCTTCTATAATCAGCTGCTAGTGTTAGATCTAAGTGAAAATTGTGAAGAGAAATGGACTTGGAGATACAATATAGTCAAGTTTGCATAGATTAACAGTTTTATTAAGGGGCTGGTTGGTTTCACATACCTGAAATCCTAATTTCCCCAGGATAAAAAGATATATTTGTGTGAATTTTTTTTTGTTGTTCAGGGTATGCATTTGAATTTTTTACGTGGGATAAATGCCAACCAGATGGTCTGTGGCAATCTAACAAAGGCAGCTGGACT
This sequence comes from Balaenoptera ricei, assembly GCF_028023285.1. Lineage (NCBI taxonomy): Eukaryota > Metazoa > Chordata > Mammalia > Artiodactyla > Balaenopteridae > Balaenoptera > Balaenoptera ricei. The sequence goes on from NC_082641.1 coordinate 80,900,244, forward strand.
GTACTTGCTTTATATGTATGGCGTAGCAGCCATGTAAAAGGCATTTGTTTTCTTTGCACTTTGAAAAGTGAAGACAAATATGCCTAAGGTATAGCTCACATACTGCAAATGGACACACTGGGCTTTAAATTCATCATATAAATAGTGACAGAAGAATCTCAGTCATGTTTATATGTTTGCTTATGGTGTGTTTTAGGTAGATTACCTTCATGGGGGGGAAAAAAAAAACAAAATCAGGGGGGAAAAAACCCCAAACCTCCAAATCTCAATTATGCCAAATATCTTTCATTTAAAAATACACTGCAAATTGGCTGATTGAATTCCAGAAGAAAATAGTCTTCCAAGATTTGAGGCAAGTTTCTGCATAGTGATACGTTTATTTCACGTTAATAGTTACTTTCTATGCATAATAGCTAATAAGAAAGTAAAAGAGATAACAGAAAATGTGCTACTTTGGGAAATAGATTCCTGAGTTCTGGTGCACAAATCATTTTGTTCATAATTCATTATTTATGTTAGAACCTCCATTAACTTTCAAATTTTGTGAAAACAAAAATTTAAGGAATAACAGTGACTATTTTGTGGATGCCTCGATTTCTGAGATTCAACCAGACACACCTTCTTTAAATACGGGAATGGAATTTAGGATAATTAGAGTCCTGGTTCTCATAGTTTGGTATGTATCAGAATAACCTGTGATATAGATTTTTTAAAGTAAGCAAAACAGATTCTGAAGCAGTGGGTTTGGGATGAGACCTGAGAATCTGTTTTTAACAAGCTGGAATCTCTAGTAATTTTGATATAGGTCATCCATATTTGAGAACTAAGCTCAAGTAGGTGATTAGTATGTTTCATGGCTCATGTTTGTTTAATGTCAATTGCTTTAGCTGTTTCACCCATTTTGCTTGTTTGTTTTATATAGGTGCTAGGGCATCAGAAAATGAGAGGAGGGATATACTGTGTTGTCCTGATTAAGAGAAGCATATACTTGGGATAAAAGATATATAGGTGGCAATTGAAAAACTGTTAAATTGATGAGCCAGATGAGCCATAGCTGAGAGGAAAGAAAATGGATTTGGGAATGAGTGGGACCTGTTTACAAATTCAAGTTCTGATGTGACTAGCTGTGTGATCTTGTAAGTTACTTCGTTGTGCTAAGCATCAGTTTTCTATTATCTGTATTTGTCAGGGTAACACTAGTTCTGTCACAGATAAATCCTGAACTTTCAGTGGGATTAACAGAATAAAAATGTGATAAGGGATGGTCTCCACACAGTTATTCAGAGACCTACGTTGACAGTCCCTGCTATATAACAGTGCAGTCATCAGCAAGTGACTCCCAAGGTCACCCTGGACATTGACATATGGCTGGTAGTTGAAGAAAGAGAATGGAAGGTCTTATAAATTCTGACGGTAGATGTATGAAAATCGAAAACCAGAATACAGTTCTCTGAATGACCTGAAGTAAACTGGCCTAAGTGACTCGTTCTAGTCTTCATTTGCCTTGCATATTACCCTTGATACGATCTCTCTGAGATGGTCCTTCCCAATCAACCGAATGGGAACGAAGAGAGGAGAGAAGCAAAAGAAAATGATGCAACCTTAAGCACGCAAGTTTTGACAAGGCAGAAGGGTGTTGAGTTGGAGATACACGTTACTGCCAAGAATGTATGATTTGATGCTGAGAGGCAATAGGAAGATTTTTATGTGTTCACTTACATAAACATAATCAACACTTAAGTAATGTTTGAAGTAGCTATGGAATTCAATGAAGTCAGATAGGGAATGAATGCCAAGAAGAAAAGGGTCAAGGATCCTGGGGAGCAGCACAAGTTAAGGGGCAGGGAGAGGAAGAGGAAGAGAATGAGAGTCATGGAGAGAAGTTCCAGAAAGAAGACAGGACAAGAGGGATTCGTGTATAGAAGGTCTCTTAGAGAGCTGGGAAAAAGGCATTGATTTGACAAGGAGGAGATTAGTGGTGATCATCATAAATACCTTTTTCATTATGGTATTAAGGTAGAAACCTGATTGTAAAGGAGATGAGAAATAAATTGTTGGGGACATGTAGAAAAGCAGTGGGTATAGACTCTGAGGAGATGATCTTGAAGGAAATGAAAGAAATGGCACAGAAGACTAACAAGTAGGGGAAGTAAGAGATTATTATTAAACATGAGATTTCAATAGGTATGAAATTGAAGCCATAGATGTTTGAGAAAAATTTTTAAAATTCTTTAAATTTAATCCAAATTCAAGTACCCATCCCACCTGGCTGGGGAAGGGGGGATTCAATCTCAGTCATATGCGACTTCCTTCCCCATGTCCCCAGGGTTGAGCTAAGATCCCCAAGTGGGGACAAGATGTTTTGCTGATGCTAGAAATTCTCACTTCTGGTGTCCAGCATCTCTAAATGACACAAACATTATCCTGTGAGTTCCTGCTGCTCCTCCCTAAGGCTTCTTCCAGAGAATGGGATGTGAGTCTCTGGTTCTCTTATCCTTGAGAACTGCTGACAGCAGTCCTGCTTGCAGCCTTCAAGAATTCTGCCCACATGTGCCTCCTCAACACACTCTTCCCTTTCTCTCCCTCTTTGGGGAACATGGTATAAACATTTCAAGACAGGATGATCCTTTAACATCAAATAACTGATTTCTGCCCTCCAAGGACAGGGAAAATGCAAGGCACAAGAATACAAGTGAAATGGGGGCTACTAAAAGGATAAACACAAAGCAGTGAATTCTCATCACATACATGGTGAATTTCATTCTAGGTACTAGAAGAAAAGCAATCAAGAGGATTTCAAGGGGGAAGTGGAGACTGGACATGCATGATAAATCATAACACAAAAAATGTGTCATGGCTTATGTACCATCACAGTTGTTGCCCTTCTCAGCTTCTTTAGTGGGGGAAAAGCAGCCATGGGGAATAGCCCTTCAGTGAGCAGTAGCATAGCACTCACTGTGCTTAGAGTTCCCTATGTCTTAGTTGGCGGGATTTTCAGTTACCTCTGATTTGTAATATTCTTGTTGCATATCGGCTTTATGTAGCTTAATATTAAAATTTAAGCGCATTTGGTTAGTTCAGAAAATTAGAGAAAAAATACTGTTCAGAAAGAAAAATTTTAGTCTCATGTTATCCCTAAGAGACACCACATTAACATAGATGTTACAGTGATAGAAAGTGTGATGACAAAATACAGTATACTGTCATACTTTCTTAGCATCATTACTTCATAATTATTTTTATACGTTAGTCATTTATCTATCTTTATATTTATATTTTTGTTACTATGGCTTATTCAAATCCTAATGTGAAGAAATTTACAATTGTTTCCACCAACCCCACCACTGCTGCTTTTTTAATGTTTTTCATAGCATTGATAAAGATTTTCTTTTGTATAGTCGACCTAGATATGAAGTAATGTTTCAGTCTAGATTATGGCAGATGAACAAATTGAGTGATACTGAATTCCAGTAGGTGACTTGCCCAAGGACACAAAGCTAGGAAGTAGCAGTTAGGATGACGATGCATTTTTCCACACATAATTCTAATATTCCTACTTAAAATGAAACCAAGGAGTAAAACTGAGTAAAATGTTACTTTTAGCCTATTCAGTTTCAGGATATATATATTCATCATTTCATAATTATAGTTAATGCCTCTGTCAAGGAGAGAGTGTCATAGAACAATAAGCAAATATATTTAATAAATGAAAAACAACAAGTTTTCTAATGAATTGGAAATAAGGTAGTGAAAGAACAAGACTCAACCTTATTATATGATAATAATGACTCACATGATTGAGGTAAAATATGTTCATGGTTTTGATTCTTTAATATTCTCTGCACATGCTAAATTATAAGATATTTGGAAGGAAGGAAAAATGAGAGACCTAGCCTTGTAATATCATTATTAGTGACAAAAAAGTAGATAATAAAACCTCAATGAATTTAAATGAGTTTTAGTCATTGAGAATGTCTACAAGTATTTTAGGAGAGAGAAATAACATATAGTTGTTTGGGAACATCTCTTTCAGTTTTCTTTTTTATTTCTTGTAATAGAAAGTTAAAAGCCTGGAAGAGAGAACTTCTGTTATTTTTCATCAAAGAAATAACCCTGAGATATTCTCCCCACTTCTTTCCATTTCTTTCCTGCCTCTGATCTTTTTCAGACTTTGTAAAAGCTGTCTAAATCCACTTTCAGATCTACCACTAATTGATGCCCTTGTTGGTTGCCTTAGTAGTGAGGCCAAAGATGAAGTGATTGTGGAGTCTAGACTTCTGTCCTTTTCTGAGTGGTGCTCTGCAGGTCAAGGCTGAATTATACGGACAGCATAAAGTTGTCAAGACAATCACAATTTTCTAAACTCTGTCAGCAAAGTCCCAGCTGCTTCAGGAAGCATTATAGTATGTGAACTACTATGAACCAAATCCAAAGAATGGAATTTGGAAAATAGTGCCCTAAGAGAAATTGCCAAGAGTTGTTTTGATCCCAGCAATCAAAAGAATAAAGAGTTCTGATCATGGATAAGTAAGAATGAGACTGGCAGGCAGGCAGCAAATGAATGCTCTGGGTCTCAGTTTGTTGGGAGAGGTCCTGAATTAACAAAGGATACAAACTACTTAGCGACATTTCATAAATGTATGCAAGGTTTCCCAGAACAGGCAATAGGTCTTAACAACAAGGGCTGTTCATGACTGGAAAGGGTACAAAACAAAATGAGATATAAAGTGCCACATGTGTTCTTATAACTCATCCTCTCCATTATTAATTAGTTGGCAATATCTTAAGGTCAAATAGTTGTGAACATTCAGTCCTGTTTTTATGTCTAGGTGGTTGGATCATGGTTTCTCTGTTAAACTAACATGTCTCCAAACTTAAGGTCAGTTTTGAGTGCCTTGGAGACAAGTGTAAAAAAATGGCAAAATAGGAATATATGTTTCCCATATCTGACATAAAAATCTAAACAAATTAGGACTTCTATTTTTGGCTTAAGGCACTAAGGATTCTATTACATTAAAAGTTAAGATCCTTGAAAAAAAAATTAAAATCCTTGGACAAAATAAAGGAAACATTTCCTTTTAAAATGGGTAACTATCAGAAGGAAGCAAGGAAGGCTTGGCTTGAAATCTTTCTGAAAAGTTATTTTTTAGAATCACAATTGTGATGCACAAAATTTTCTAATGTTTTGCTGGCCAATGTTCTCTGATGTAACCACTGAAAACAGCCATAACTACAACTGTGAGAATGGATCCTATAAGCTCTAAGAGTAAGCCACTAGGTTGTATAAATGAATAAATAAAAAATGTTACAGTCATAAAAACTAAAACTCACATATGTACAGTAGGACTGCATAGCTGTCAAGACATATCTAAGGATGTACTTAAACATAGTACAGTGAGTGTTCTTGGGGTGCAGGGCAAAATAAAAAAAGAACAGAACCTTGCAAAGTCTAACGACAATGTGCCATGAACCGGGACATTTGACAGCCAAACTCTTACTGCCATGCTTTTCGAAGAGAAGTGAGGAGAGAGTGAGAGTGTGTTTGGGGATGTTGTTTCATAAAATAGTTAACTGCTCAGGCTCAGAGTTGGAATAACTGTAGCATCGGTTCTCAGAAGCTGCATGAATTCAGGTAAACCATTTAACTCTTTGGTATGCTACTTCCCTCATCTGCTAATAGGGATTCATTAATCCATATATTTCTTCAACAAATAGTAATTGCCTATTATGCACTAGGCCTTGTTTTTAAAACTGGGGATACAGACTATGACCCTGCTTTCATGAAGCTTATGTTTTTCTGGGGGAAGGGAGTTAATGAACAAATAAATGTACCTGAAATGTACCAGGTGACACACAACAATAGAATAAAGGATATTAGTGCGTATAAAGGTATAACGTGGGGTTAGTTGTGTATGGTTATATTTCACATGGGTGGTAAGGGAAGACTTTTTATAAAGATTACTTCAGGTGCTTAGACCTGAAGAAAGTGAGGAAACAAGCAATGTAGCTGTGTGAGGAAGAATATTTCAGGGCAATCATATATTCATAATGTTTGGCAGCTTTTTTGCTTATTAATATACCATGGACATGTTTCCATGTCAATACCTATAGATTAATCTCATTCTTTTTAATAAGTGAGTTTGTGTTTACTGTTGTACTGTATAGATAGTACAGTGAGTGATTCATTGATAGCATTTGGTCATTTTCAACCTTTGGCTGGAAAAACTAATGGGATGGACATATTCTACATATAAATTTGTATGTTCTTTGTTCACGTCTAGAAGCTGAATTGCTGGTTCACCGGGTTCGTGCATTTTAAATTTTGATGGACATTACTAAATTGCCCACTGAACCGTTGTCTGCTTGATAATAGACACTCAGTTTTTTTATATTTCGCCAATACTGAATTGCTTTCCTGATGTTTCAGGGATACTTGACTTCAATTTTTACTTGAGTCACAACTTTTCAATTTAATTTCTTATTAATTCTCTTAGTTTTTCCTATATTAAAGAATTCATTTTTTTTCTTACTCCATGCTGTCAGAGATTACATAGTTAGAACTTAGTTTTAAAGGAGAAAAGAAAATCTATTAAGCATCACTAACAGGGAACTAACTTTTGGGGTAGATTAAATTGTTCTGGGTACTAATAATTAGGAATAAAGTAGAAATTTTCACTAGAACATTACAGTTTCAAATTTAATATGAATTTGGTTGTAGCCTTTATGAAATGAACTGGTCTTATCAGTATTTATAAAAGAGCACAGTTTTAATCATTGAAAAGTAGAAAACTAAGAAAATTGCCTTAGATTTCAACTACTTCTGTTATAACTCTCTATGATCAAGCTTAATATTAAATGACTAGACTACATCTAGAAATATTTTTTTTCAACAATTTGTAAAGAATTTTTAATATAACAGGTCTTTTTTCTAAGCCATTGGGTGTGTAAACAGAACTTCAAACACAATTACAAGCCTGTCATTGTCAACACCTGCATAATGTACGGATATAGTAAACACTGAATTCATGTTATCTTGTTTTTTCTCCATTCATGCCTCTTAGAGTTATGATTTTCTTAGGGAAATGATTCTGGACCAGGCTTCTGTTTTCAATATCTATTCTTGTCCTCTGTACCTGAAAGGTAGGTTTGGGTGGTCAAAACGAAATGCCAGAATATATGGTTTAACTTGTACTATAACTTCTTTATTTTGGTAAATTTGTGTTTTTATCTTAGGAATTGATTGGATATCTCCATTGGACAGGCCCTTAAATTTAACAGTTCAGTTTTATATTAACTATAAATATTTTCCTAGAGCATCTATTGGTCAGAAATCGATGTATAGTTAGTTGGGTACCTCTGAGTCTGTCACAGGGTTGAAATCAAGGTGTCAGTTGGGGCTGTAGTCATAGCAAGGCTAGGTTGGATGAGAATCAACTCCCACATCCATTTATGTACCTCTTGGCAGGCATTAGGTCCTTGCTTAATGTTGACTGGAGACACCATTTCCTTGAAACATGGGCCTCTCCATGGGGTTATTCACAACATGGAAACTTGCTTCCCCATGGAGAGGGCTCTAGGAGTAGGGGTGAGCAAGATGGAAGTCACTGTTTTAATAACCTAACCTTGGAAGTGGCATCCCACTAATTCTTTTGTTTTTATACAAACTTTTTATTTTGGAATAATTTTAGATTGTAGAAAAGTTAGAAAGAAAAATCTGAGTTCTCCTACTCTCCTCTCCTAGTTTCCCCTAATGTTACCATTTCACATTAATATTGGTACAATATTGTTAACTAAACTCAAGCCTTTATTTAGATTTCACCAGTTTTTATTTATTTATTTTTAACTTTGTGTTTGAAAATTCTCATAATAAAAAGTAGAATAATGCAATACGCATCCATGTGCCCATTACAGAACTTCATCAATTGTCATCATTTTGCTAATCTTGCAGAAACAAGTGTGAATTATAATTAGAGAGAAAACAAGATTTGAACTTTGTGGAAAAGAGTAAAGTATACTTTTTTACCAACAGTCAAATGGTGAAGGTGGGCAGAATCATTGCATGGTGCAACATGGTAAAGTAAATGGAGGGTTAAGGTCCTTAACAGAAGGTTGCATCATACATGAAAGGAGGTGGGACATATTTTATAGGGCCCTCTTCATGCCACAGGAAGATTCAGGACCACAGCTACATTAGCCTATTTTTTTCTTTTTTTAAGATTATGATGTTAAAGAGTATAGCAGAATCATTCCGGTGTAGCAGCAAATCAATGGATTATGTTACTTATAGACAATCTCTTCTAAATATTCCTTTGACACTGAGAAGCTGAAGAAGGCTAATGAATCACATTTTAAATTAAATTTTTGTTTTTCATGTATGTTTAAACCTAAAGTCTCTCTTTTAATAAGCTTCTACTGAAAAATACATTTGTGGGATAATTCTAGCAAGTTTTTAATGTAAATATTCAATAGTTTCTATAAAGAACTCTTTTTTTCCCTGCTACAGTACCTTCTTATCCAAATTGATAATATACTCTGTTACTTAGGCCTGCCAGTGCTGGGTAAGTTAAAAGGAAGAGGGCAGGAAGAATTGTGTCTTTGCTGTCATCTGGCTTTTCTTCTCCCTCAAAACAAGGTCTCTTTAAATTTTTCTTTAGGTTTTTTCCACTTAAGCGGAATATCTTTGAGCCTTTTTTTTTTTTTTTTTAAACATCTTTATTGGAGTATAATTGCCTAACAATGTGTTAGTTTCTGCTGTATAACAAAGTGCATATATGTATACATATATCCCCATATCCCCTCCTCCTTGTGTCTCCCTCCCACCCTCCCTATCCAACCTCTCTAGGTGGTCACAAAGCACCGAGCTGATCTCCCTGTGCTATGCAGCTGCTTCCCACTAGCTATCTGTTTTACATTTGGTAGTGTATATATGTCCATGCTACTCTCTCACTTCATCCCAGCTTACCCTTCCCCCTCCCTGTGTCCTCAAGTCCATTCTCTATGTCTGCATCTTTATTCCTGTCCCGCCCCTAGGTTCATTAGAACAATTTTTTTTTTAGATTCCATATATATATGTATTAGCATATGCTATTTGTTTTTCTCTTTCTGACTTCACTCTGTATGACAGACTCTGTGTCCATCCACCTCACTACAAATAACTCAATTTTGTTTCTTTTTATGGCTGAGTAATATTCCATTGTATATATGTGCCATATCTTCTTTATCCATTCATTTGCCGACGGACACTTAGGTTGCTTCTATGTCCTGGCTACTGTAAATAGTGCTGCAATGAACACTGGTACATGACTCTTTTTGAATTATGGTTTTCTCAGGGTATATGCCCAGTAGTGGGATTGCTGGATCATATGGTAGTTCTAGTTTTAGTTTTTTAAGGAACCTTCATACTGTTCTCCATAGTGGCTGTATCAATTTACATTCCCACCAACAGTGCAAGAGGGTTCCCTTTTCTCTACACCCTCTCCAGCATTTATTGTTTGTAGATTTTTTGATGATGGCCATTCTGACTGGTGTGAGGTGATACCTCATTGTAGTTTTGATTTGCATTTCTCTGATTAGTGATGTTGAGTGTCCTTTCATGTGTTTGTTGGCAGTCTGTGTATCTTCTTTGGAGAAATGTCTATTTAGATCTTCTGCCCATTTTTGGATTCCACCAGTTTTTCTACTAACAGCCTTTTCTAGTTCCAGGATCCCATCCAGGACACTATCTTGCATTTAGTTGTTAAGTCTTCTCGGTCTCTTTTGTGACAGTTTGTCAGTCTGTTTTTCTTTTTTATGACCTTGAGAGGTTCATGGAGTACTTGCTGGTCCTCCTCAATTTGGGTTTGTTTGGGGTTTTTCTCATGATTAGACTGGGATCAGTAGGGAAGAAGACCACAGTGCTGAACAGCTCTCTGCATTTTATTATAGCAGGGGTATAAGACATCACATGACAGGTCACTGGTGACGTTAACCTTGATCACTTTGCAAACAGAGGAAATTCTTCTCTACTTTTCAAGTGTAAGTCTTTTACACTATTTCACTGAGGCTTTCTTCTATTAGAATTTGCTACAAAATGAATGAGAAGAATATTACCAAGACAATATTCAGTTTCTGGCATGTTAAATAGAATATTGGAAAAAGTTTTTCTCTAAAACTATATACCCCAAATTAAACTATTAATTGCTGAGTTTATGTAACTATCATAGAAGACTCTCATACTTAAGAGAAATTATTCCTGTATACCTTTAAAGCTGGCTTAGAGTCAGAAGGAAGGCATTAATGAAGTGGAAGTCAACAAAACTTTGCCTTTTTCTATCCTTGAAGAATGGCAGGGGGAACAAAAAGAGGAAAATGAAACAATACTCATTGTCCTCTTTTTGCCTTCAGCCCAGAATGGGGTATGTGTGTACACATATACATGTGACATGAGCTGAGGTGAATGATGAGGAAAGGGAACTCTGACTTGAGACTCTTCCCAGAGTCCACCTTGAAGGCACAATTATAGACATATAGAAGCAAACCAAGTTATGGTCAGATGAACAGAGGCCTGGAGGTTGGATTTTCACATGCTGCCCTTAGTGCACATTGTGGATGGTGTGTGAAGCCCTAGCAGATGTACCATGGTGGCAGCAGGTTTGTCATGTTTGCAGCAGAGGACGGGGTGCACTGTCGAGCCACAGGGCTGAATGGGGAATGTTGAAGACTCCTGGAGGGGCCTCCAGCCAGGAGGAGGTTAGCTTGGGATGGCTTAGCCAGAGAGCACTATCAGGCTAAAAACCAAGCCAGGGGAGTTATCCCCCCACCTGCCAGGTGAAACCAAGCTTGCTAGCAAAGCTGGTCACCATGGACATAAGGGCGTGCCAGTCATTATGTACCCCAGGACCAGCACAAGGTTAGGAAAATTCTTACCCCAAACTTCATAAGGACGTTTTGGCTGCTGACCCCATACTTCACCTGTATTTCTGAACATCATTTGAGGAGACAATTGGAGGCAAGAGGTGGCTATGAGAAACTGAGCATTTCCTGTAGGGATACTGTTTAAAGTATCGCTGTGGCCTAGGATTTAATCATATTCTACAAACAGTTTTAAACAAAATAAATAATATATAATTTCTCTACACATCTGAAGTTTGGGCTCAGTGTTGTGATTCTGATGTGACTTTATCATGGATGTCTGACAGGCCACCACCAACTCCCTTTGGTTTGAAAAGCCAGTTGGCTTCTCAACTTGATTCTCCTTTCTGACCGCTGGTTTTGCTCTTCGCACTTCTTGAGGATTCTCAACTACTACCCCTTCTAATTCTACATCGTTCCCTGACATACAAGTCTCTAGTTACTGTCCCGGCCTAGTTGGGTTGGGGAGGAGGACGAAAGAAGGCAGTATAGATTCATGGTCAAATCCCCACATTCCTTTAGAAAATGCAAGTCCTATTTTTCCGGGATCAAGACCATGATTTCATAGAGATCTAGGAAAGTGTAGTAGGCCAAATAATGCTCCCCCAAAGATGTTCATATCCTAATCCCTGGAACTTGTGGATCTCTTTTCTTTGGAACTTGGCAGATATGATTAAGGGTCGTGAAGTGGGGGGAGATTTTCCCGGATTACCTGGATGGGCCCAGTAAGGGGGAGGCAAGAGTATCAGAGTTAAACAAGATACAAGGGTGGAATCAGAGGTCAGAGAAGATAGACTATGCCACACTGCTGGCTTTAAAGTTGGAGGAATGGGCCATGAGCCAAGGAATGTAGGCAGCCTCTAGAAATGGGAAAAGAAAGGGAAACAGAATTTCCCCTAGAGATTCTAGAAGGAACTAACTCTGCTGACCCTTTTGCTTTAACCCAGTGAAGCTGATATGGGGCTACTGATCTTCAGAACTGTAAGATAATCTGCGTTGCTTTAAGCCATTGTGTTTGTGGTGTGTTACAGTAGGAGTAGGAAACGAACACAGAAGAATCTCCTTTTTTTTTTAAGGAGATATACCATATCTATAAAATAATAACTGTTAGACTCCTACTCTACACCTCTCAGAGCCAACAGTAATACAAACAAGAAACTAAGCTCTCCATATATGGCTTCGGGCTTTAGTGATCATGATGGTAATCCTTTCCAGGCCTTTCTGGGACCCGTGTTCATAAGGATCTTGCATGTGGGAAGGCAGATTCCTGAAAATTTCCATACCTTATTCACTCAAGATCTAAAAGTTTTGCTTTCTCTCCAAGGTCCTTGGAGCTATCAGGACACATTTGAAGATGATTCCAAACAAAATGAGCTAATAGCTGCCTATATTCTATGACTTAGTTAATTATCTCCATTAAAGGTAAATAGAGCCCAGAAATAAAGGTTGGAAATTAAATACTATGCTTCTGCTAATAAAAATGACATAATTTTTGCTAATAAAAATTATTCAACTTAGGCAAAAAGATGAAGTTAGAAAGACCTTTGGAATGAAAGGTTGTATGAGGTGAGCAGCGCACCTTGTCTCTTCAATCTTCTTTCGCCTCATTTTATCTTCTACAAGGAGTAGAATAAAATGACCTCTCAGGCTCTTTAGAGCTCTGAAAATTGCTGACTTATGCTGATAATCATTGCTCAACCTGTTAAAGGAAAATGCTATCAAGAAAGTAAGAAAAATTGGAATGCAAAAGCCCTTCTACTGAAGTCAGGTGGCACTATTAAGACATTGATAGAAGCTTGGAAGAGACAATGATTCAGAATGTCTCCACCCTGGCATAGTTCAATTTCAATTATCTGCATATTCATGCAGTGGCAATACCTCCTAACCATCCACAAGGCTCAGTGCCAAGGTAGTCAACAGTCTGGTTGACTGTTTTTGTCTCTTAAAAATTGATCCAACAAATTTATTCTGAGTCATTTTCACCATCTGCTGTATAATTGTGGGTTGTGGGAAGGACAATAGACAGCTCAGCTTTAGCATAGAAATTCCACTTAGAGGTGTGACTATGGTCACATTGGCAAAAGCTATGGAAACAAATGCTGCAGTTGTCAAGGCGCTAAGGAATTCACAGTTAAAATGAGAGCATTCTAGAATACTGCTCCCTCATTCAACTTTGCTCTCATTTCTCCATACTTAATAGTAGGTTCTTAAACCTAACTGACATGTAGTACATATGCATAGTCCTTTTATAGTTCACGAAATACTATAATATATAATATCAATTTGATCCAATAAAAAAGCTGTACAATAAATTAGAACAGCAGCAAATACAACTCTAGAATCTACTTTCTTCCACACTGAGGAACCTAAGTGGTTTTAGTGAAAACCAAAGGAAGTGATATTGTAGCAATCAGTGGTCATAAAAATCAAGTGTTAATGGATACCTGGAGATCTACATAAGTTAGCAAGGGAAAGTGGTCAAAAGGCTTAAGATTAATGTCTGTTTAAAATATTTTACAGCTTCTGTAAAACTGACAGCCATACAGAAGGGATTGTTTGATCAGAGGTTTTTACTGAGGAAGGAAAAATAAACACTCTTAGGCAGAGTGATTATTAAGGCGCAGAGAATAATTCACAGTAAGTGTAAAGCATTGGAGACTTATTTGGATATCTGTATATGTGAGGAACACAACTCATGAACACTGTTTCTCAGACCGAAGTTAAGGATGGGGCTTATAAAGGCAATAGCTATCAATTTTCACAAGGAAAAGTGATTGGCTTGTCAGTTCAGCATTATTTTGTTGAAGTAGAGAGTAGCATGGCTGGCTGTTGAGCCTTCAGTCCATTTATTGGGTCGGCCACAAGTTTATCATCAGGTTGTTTTTTAAATGCTGATTCTAAATAATTTTATGAAAAGCCATCACTCTAGTTCCCTGACAGCTGCTTTTCTTTCACTGTCCAGGTGTGGGGTCATGTGGTGGGCAAGGTCACATGTATAGGCTCAGGCTTAGAGAAAGCTTCCCTCATGGTTCCATCAGTGACCGTGATAAAAAAAAAATATGTACATATGCTACCCATTCAATACCTTCGTTGTGTGTTCACTGACTCCATATTTCGTATTTCCTACTTAATTGTTGTTCTTTAACACATGGGAGCGTGGACAGGCAGTCATTAATCAACAAAGTCCAGAGTTTTCCTTTTTTTTTTCTATGATGTGCCTGATGGTATTTCCAAAGGAGTAGCCCCGTAAAGACAGTGCATCTGTTTTCAATTTGAACTCCAAAAGAAAGACCTTTTTCTTGCAAGAGTTCTTTAAAACCTGCCAGATAACGGTCAGAAATGAATCCAGATAACAGAGCAGAAGACTTCTTTTACCTGAGGAGGTTCTGTAGACGAAGCACAGAGTTAGTGTGATACCACAATCTACACAGTAAAAGCACAGATAAAGCATTCAGAACTGCACTCTGAGTGACTATGAAGCAAATGAAGACTTAATACTATTAATCCTAGAGCAGGAATGAACATTCCTGTATAGAACCAGGTGGGTTTGGGGCAAGAGCAGTGTAGGACACATGGAAGAAATTTCAGATTTAACAGCATACTGTCGTATTGGTTAAGGATTTCTACTAGTTCCTAGGAAGAGAAAATACTGAGTGAGGTCCAAGCTTGTGGTGTCTTATTCATTGTGAAGTATATAAACAACATATTTTTGTGTGATTTTATTGTTGTGTCATGTATATATATATATATTTATAATCGGCACATAATTATCATTTCAGAATACGAGTTAATGTTCCACAAATGTTTTTGACATTAAAAAAATCCATAGTTAATGACTTCCTTCCATGAAAGATTTGAAATTTAAGAGATTTATACTTGGATTTGGAAGTTTCTCAATTACTACCAAAATCAAAATTCTGGCTCCCAGTTTTGACAACATTAGTGAGAAGTTGTACTTCTAAGCATTTGTATCAGTAAGTGTATTTCTCTCTAGGTATGCTTCTGTTTTCAGTCCATCACCTTACATCTTACAGAAAGCTTGAAATTACTTTTACTGTATAGACTCTGATCACTTGTCCCTTGACCCTTCCAGTCACTATACTATTTAAGCCACTGTACCACCATTTTCTCAGTCAGCCATTAAAAGCTTTTTAGTTTCTATTCAGAAGTTCCTTTGTTTCCTTCTTCTGTGTATTACATCTGTCCCTGGATAAATAGGACACTTAGATACAACTTAGGCTGGTTTTCAGAAATTGTGGAAAGAGAACTGGCCAGCAGAGGCAAGTTTAATGCAAACTGGACTTAGGTCCACATCTGTTGGGTCACAGTCTCTTTGGGAGCTTCCCCAGTATAATCTGAAACTGTCCCCCATACTCAGAGGGCAAGGAGAGACTGAAGAAAAAGGCAGATCACTCCAGATTGGTAGGTGGCAACAACTTAAGAGGCTTCTCTTGGATGGCCACAAGATGAGTAGATTTGGACTTCCCTGGTGATGCAGTGGTTAAGAATCTGCCTGCCAATGCAGGGGACATGGGTTCGAGCCCTGGTCTGGGAAGATCCCATATGCCGTGGAGCAACTAAGCTCACGTGCCACAACTACTGAGCCTGTGCTCTAGAGCCTGTGAGCCACAACTGCTGAGCCCACGTGCCACAACTACTGAAGCCCGCACGCCTAGACCCCATGCTTTGCAACAAGAGAAGCCACCGCAATGAGAAGCCTGCACACCACAACAGAGTAGCTCCCACTCGCCGCAGCTAGAGAAAGCCCGCATGCAGCACCGAAGACCCAACACAACGAACAATAAATAAATAAATAACTTAATTAGGAAAAAAAATTACAATGGGAAGGAAGTCCCATCCCCTTTAAAAAAAAAAAAAAAAAAAAAAATTTCTGCCAGGCTTTAACTGGGTTCAGTCATGTACACAGTCTAGATGGTTTCAACACCACTTTACTATCTCAAGGCTGTGTTCTTGGGTAGCTTCTAGCATGGGGAAGGCAGATGGGGCACATATTCCAAAAACAGGGTTGAGGCAAGCAGGTTCTGGATGCCAGGTCCTGCTCAAAGGTCAGACGTGTGGTCACGTCTTCTTGATTGTCTCAACAGCATCCCAGGCAAGAGCAGCCTGGGCTATAAGTGCAAGTATCAAATTTCAAGTTTACTGAAGGACTTTTGGGTAATGAAGCCAGACGTGGATGGGTCATTACACAAAACCTTTGAATTCATCTTGGTTGTTCTCTGTTGCTGACTCTTGGCTTTGGAAACTCCTTCTATGAACTTCCTCTTTGAGGAAGAGTATTCTTTCATCTACATTGTTCTAATTTTAATGAGATGTCTTACTTATAAAGGAATAAATACAAAAAATGAAGAAATAGGAAAGGTGCTGTCACGGAACAAGTCTGGAGAAAACTTTGATCTTATTGTGTGATAACGGGACGTAAATTTGAGTCATGAAAATAGAAAAGTAAAGATAGGAACATAGAATTATGAGGTAAATTGTTAGAATGTGGTAACTGACGGATAGAGAGCTGGCAAGGATGATGCAAAAGGTTCTTAGCTTGGGTTGATCAGGACCACAAGAGGAGAGGCGGGTCTTGGGAGGAAAAATGAGGTTTTGTTTTTGTTTTTGAACATAGCGAATTTGAGATGTCTGGGGCCCCTCCAAGAAAAGATGTCTAGCAGGAAATTGGATATACAGGTATGGTACTTGTAAGAGTCCTGAGCAATGACATAATACACTAACAACAGCAGTAATTAGATGATTCACTAATTTGCTTACCTATATTCCAAGCCCTAAACCATGTGCTTTCTGGTCTATTCTTCTGCCTTTCTATTCTTTCTTATATGCCTGTTTCTGATGTGTTGGACTGTGCTCTCTCAAACTCTTGATCTAATTTCTGTTAGTGAACCATCCAAATTTCTGGTCTGCAGTGGCAACCTTTTTGGTAGTTCAGTGTCGTTCTACTTTTTTCTCCCATCAGTTTTCAGTTATTTTAGTGGAATTTTAGGAGGGAGGAGAGATGGATATGTCATCAGTTTGCCATCTTGGACTTGAAGCCAGAAACTGTGAATTGAGGTATTATTTTGCTTTCTAGAAAGTTTAATCGCAATTTAAAATGCATTAAACTTTTTCAGGCAAGGCATCATCATTTCATTCTACTAAATTATACTCTATTGTAGCCTGAAGGAGGTAAAGCATGATTTTAATAGAATGTTGATTTCTTAGCTGTAGTGGAAAAAATGGTGCTAAACAAAGTTTAAGGTTAGGATTTTCTCCTTATCTTTTCTTCTTTCTCTTGCCATTAAGAGACCTGGAAATAAAGGAGTTATTGAAGTTTTTCAAATACATAAAAATAATAAACATTTTTAGAAAATATGGAAAACTACAAGGAAAAAATGAACAAACCATCCAAAATTCTACCATTCAGATACAATCCTGTACATACATGGATATATTTAATTCTAGTCTTTTTTCTACACATAAGTATGTATGTGTGTGTTTGTGTGTGTATACATAGACACACATAATATATATATATATATATATGCGTATAGAGGTATATATGATATGAACCCTCTTCTACTTAAATGAATCCTCTTCTGCTTAAGACTATAACATAAGTGTTCCTCCCATGTATTTAACTATCTTTAAGCTGTTTTTGTGGTGGCATGTATTCCATTATATTGGTGTTTTATAATTTAATTAAGCTACCACTGTTGAGGAAAAAAGGTTGTTTTCAATTTTTTGCCTTCATGAGTAATTCTGCAACAAATATGCTTATAAGCAGAATTTCCATGCACATCTTATTGAATTAAACATACCACATATTCCATGAAGCGTGTGAAGCTAAGCTTGTTGGGCTATCGATCACCAGGATATTTCAGTTCCTCTGAATGATGGAGATGTTAAGTCCCACCTGAAGCTACCTGCTTCACATGACATTCAGTGATACAGATTGTTCTTTGGTTATGGCCTTATGTGTAGCTTCATGAGGCTGGTAACTAGTCTCCAAAGATGACTTTCTAATTAACTACGCCTTCACACATTCAGGGTATTGTGTAGTTCCCCATCCATATTGAATTTAGTCTATCTTTGTGCAATGAGCAGAAAGCAGGAGATATGCTGCCTGACTTCGAAGATTAGGCCAAGCTTCGCCTTGGACCCTTGAAATGCACACTCTGGGGAAGTCGGTCAAAATATTTAAAGAAAAAAAAAAAAAAAAAAAACCAACTCTACTGAGACTATCATTGTAAGGAAGTCCAGTAGCCATGGGGAGCATGGGAAAGATGCTATTGATAATTTGTTTTCTTCTGTATTTGAAACCGCATATAAACTGGACTTTGGAATTTTTTCATTTTGGCTTTTGGTGGGAAGAAGGCATAAAAATTCTGTCAATGGTGGGCAGACTGGGGTTATATTTAGTCCCAGCATGAAACAAATAAACCTAATATTCTAGTTTTTAAATTTTTTGTTCATCATAGTAACTGGCATTCATTTATTATTTAAATGAGCAATTTAAATTTACTTCAGGTGTTAGGTACCAGTATTAATGGGTGAGTTCTTCGTCAAATAAAGTCTGAAACGAGTTGTATTTCTATAGTGACACTGAGTGGGATCTCTTTCTCTGTATGTTCAATGATCATTATCAATTATGCTGAAGTTAGAACTGGGTACTATCTCTGCTTCCAGAATGGAGGGAGCATTTTGTAAAGAGAAAATGTGACTATCGTCCATGAACAGATTAGAGCAGGTAAGACAAAATGCCAAATAAGACCTTTAACAAGGCTTAACATTTTTCCAAGTCCTAAGCAATGGCCAAAGTTGGTCAGGCCTTGAATAGAATAATAGGCAAAAGAAGGGCAATTTAAAGCAACTCTAAAGGGCAAGACTCTGAAATGCAGTGGCAGGAAAACTAGGCATCTAATAAAGAAAACATGTTTTCTAGGAGAAATGAATGTAATTGGGAGATCCAGGAAGATGATCCTGAAGGAGAATATTCAGATTTGACAAAAGGAAATTTACCAGCGTGCTTAGACTCTGTTGAGGTATTGACGTTGCAAAAAGAATAAAGATTCTATTGTTCAAAAAGGATGTCAAAATACATTTCATAGTATAACTTAAGAAACACGTAATAACTTTTCCTTTCTTTTTGCCCACAAGGGGAACATGCTCTGTTTTGCTTTAGCTTCTATAGTCCCTGTGGCTCTGGCATAGTCCCATCACTTACTGGTCCTTCTATTCCTGTTTATAGACCTTTTTCCTGGAGCTGCCATACCCTACAGCTGAAAATAATAGTTTACTCATGGAATTATTATGATAGAAACACACTCTTGAACAACATATTTTTTCTGTCTTCTAAAAACACGAGGTTTGAAGAAGCAGACTAATAAAATATGCAGATCAAAGTTAGTCTTAAGTTAAAAGACTTTGCAATTCTAATAGTTCTGTTGGTGCCAGATGCTGAGCATGGCCTCTCAGAGGCAGAAAAGAAAGGGGGAGAGTACAAAAACCCCATGAAAATTGTCATCATGACTGAGAAACACCTGCTGGCAGAATTCTAGTTGGTCCACGTAATGAATATTTCTTGTATATTCCTGTCTTTAATTAGCTTTCTTGACTTTTTTCCCCCCACAGGTTCTAATACATTAATATTATCCTCAGCTATAAATCTGCTATATTTTCAACTTAGACTTATGACATACACTTAGACATAGGCTTTACCCTGCCTCCTCTGTTTGAACATTTTTAGATTACTGACACAGTCTGTTTCTGCTCACTGATTCTCAGTACAGATGTTACAAGTATAGAAAGTACAAGCCCTTAGTTTTGATTTTACAAAACTCTGACACATGCTAGGCATGGATTTGATGTGGCATGTAAGCTACTCTGCATAATGTAGATCAAGGCTGATGAACACAGAGCACAAGGGCACAAATGTCTTTGAGCTGCAGACATTTGTAACAATCACAAACATTTTTTCTGTGATTTAAGAAACAGCTTCAGAATCCTCCTCAACACATTTTATGAAGCCATTGCCAGTCTAAAAAAAAAAAAAGGATAAATATACTAAAACCTAACTTCCATTCATGGCCCTAAGGGACATGAAAATTTAAAAATTTATTTGTGATCTAAGTCACTTCAGGTTACTTAGGTTTTCCCTTTCCTTCCCTAAATGGTAGAATATTGACCTAAACTGTATACTGGATATGTGATGACATTGTTTTCTTAGGTCCATTTGTAGGGGCTGGTCAGTCATATATAAATGTTTAGACATTACTTTCCAAGTTCAGAGAAAAGAATAAATCAGGACTTAAAAAAAAATCAAATTAACACTATTGTTGAGTGGTTTGTAATGGCTTTTAACTCCATTTTTCAAAATAATAAAAACAGCTTAAAGTTCATTATTATGAAAACTTTAAAACAAACTGGATAAAACCTAGGTGGTTAACACCTGTCAGTATTCATAAGAGCTAATATCAACAGATAGAACTTAATACATGCACATCTAGACATCTAGACATTTAGATGTCTAATACATTTAGACATCTATCAAGGATATTTTAAGATTCCCATCACAACACTGAAAGTCAGGGATCATAAAGAATAATAAAAACATTCAACAAAAGTGGTTTTGCTTTTAGTCTTTGCTTGCATGTCATCTTCTAAATGAGGCCTCTCTTGACATTCTTTATAAAATTTCAGTACCCCCTCAGCATGCCTGATTTCCTCACACTCTCCTTTGCCAACCTCAGTGGCACAGTCTCTCTTATGCTTCGCTATTTTTCCTTTAATAAACCAATTATTTCTCTTATTTACTATATCTGGCTCATAGCAGGTTCTCAAATATTGGTTGAATAAATTGAATTGGTGTCATTTTTAAAAGGCAACTAGATAATTCTGAAGGAGAGGGAAGCAGTAGGTATCCAGATATTTGTAAATAGGATATTTATAACTACAAGGATGCCTGTGTATTTATACAAGGTAAAATTCATTCATTCCACAAACATTTATTGGGTTCCTCCTGGGTAAATGCCCCCAGTAAAACATGGTTCGTGATCTCAAGGATTTTGAAGATTATCAAACTGTACTACAGCTTCTACTAGAGACACACTCAGTGATAGAATATATCTAGATATCTTCAACTAGAGCTTTCAGTAGAGGTTCTATGACAGACTTTGGTTAATTTTCAATTCTTGTTTGCCATGTGGCACTTTACATGAACTAAATATGTGTATGTACTTTTACATATATTTATATATGTGGAACCTTGCATAAATTAAATATGTGTATTTGCTTATACATATATTGTATGATATACAATATAATGTATTATATAACATAACATATAATATATAATTATATATAATATACAATATATATTGTATAATATACATATATTATTTTATACATATGTATAATTTGTTTTCAAAGGGAATGGAAGGAGAATTATTACGAGTTATTAAAAGACAACTTAGAGAATGAGTTACCTACTTTGGTAAACAGTTCAGATTTATATTAACAGAAAACTATTTTAAAATTATTCAGTTAAATATTTTATTTTCATTCCTTCTTATTCATATGCGTGTACATGATACCTGAAAGTACAAAAATCAGAAGGTAGTTACAGGTAATAAATCACAACATTTGTCATAAAATTTGAGCTAAAAGTTGTTTTAATAATAGTGTATGTGATTAAAAGTAACTTTTAATATTTTTAAATAGGCAGCTTTTTCAGCTCAAAAGCTATAAATTAACAGTGAGAAATTCAGAGCTTGGAGAAACCTTGGAAAGTACCTGAGGTTTTATTTTAGATGAGATAACTGAGATCCGGCGAGTGTAGTTAACTTGATGAAGGTCTTACAGTGTCAGCACTAAGAGGGGGAAAACCCAAAAAACTCATCCAAAGCCTAACATTTTGACTTAGTATGGGGTTTTCTAGTACAACTTCCTATAAAATTTAAATTGAGAATATCATACTAAGTGGAGGAAGTCAGAGAAAGACAAATATTATAACTCTTACAGGTAGAATCTAAAATATGGTACAAATGAACTACTTTACAAAACAGAAACAGACTCACAGACATAAAAAACAAATTTATGGTTACCAAAGGGGAAAAGGGGGGAGGGGAGGGGATAAATTAGGAATATGAGATTAATAGATACACACTGCTATATATAAAATAGATGAACAACAAGGATTTACTGTATAGCACAGGGAACTATATTCAATTTCTTGTAATAAACTAGAGTGGAAAAAAATCTGAAAAAAATATATGTATAACTGAATCACTTTGCTACACTTGAAGCTAACACAATATGGTAAGTCAACTATACTTCAATAAAAAAAATTGCTACTCCCTCTACTTAGAACCTCTGTCAGGGATCTCCATTAGGTGTCTTATTTTCATGTGACACATACAAACGGAATAACATTAGTTGAACATACCACTGAGGATACTGTCCATGAAAAATTAATCAGTCAATATAAGAAAGAAATAGAAAAAAAAATTTTTTTTTCTTTCAGAAAATTTTATTCAAGCTAAATCTGAGGATTATAAATTGGGAAGTGCATCTCAGAAAGCTCTGAGACCTTCTGTTAGAAGTCAAGGCGCAGTTATATAAGTTTTTTGAGACAGAGGGCTGTACATCAAATGACATATTGACAGTTTACATAATCCGGACCTAAGTGTAATCACTGTGGTGGGTCATGTGACTCCTTAAAAGATCAAGAAGGAATGTTTTTCTCTTAAGGAGTTGTCTTGTTGATGCTGGGAGAAGGTTGCTGTTTCTGGTTGAACAGGTTGAACAGGTATTCCTGCTCATGGGGGAGGTCTGGTCGATGCATAACGCAGATACACAATCACAGTGAGGGGAGAGAGGAGGCCAAAGGGCAGAGAAAATTTGTTTAAAGTATTCTTGTCTTGCAATACAATATGAATTTTATTTCACAATACAATTATTTTGGATAACTTTTCCTACAAAACACTTCTATAATGAGATTCAAGTTTTTTTACATTATATTCTAAATCCTGTAGTAAATTTTGTCAGCAAACTATATTCTTGGGTGAATTTTTTTCTTGAAAGAGCTGAAATTAATAAAAACACTGATTTCATCCCAAATTCATTTGAGATCCGTTTCTCAGAAAAAAACACTTGAGTCACTAGTTCGATTTTTGCAGGCTTTTGAGATATTCCTTACATACAGATTATAAAAAGGAAGCAATGGAGTACCTATTGGATTCACAAACAATTAGGATGGAAAGGCAGAAGCCTGGGGGTAGAGACTATAGACCACTTTTATTATAGTGTAATTAACATAACACACAGCACTGAAGTAAGTCAAAAGATGCTTAATTCATTTTTTTTTTAACATCTTTATTGGAGTATAATTGCTTTACAATGGTGTTAGTTTCTGCTTTATAACAAAGTGAATCAGTTATACATATACATATGTTCCCATATCTCTTCCCTCTTTCATCTCCCTCCCTCCCACCCTCCCTATCCCACCCCTCTAAGGTGGTCACAAAGCACAGAGCTGATCTCCCTGTGCTATGCGGTTGCTTCCCACTAGCTATCTATTTTACATTTGGTAGTGTATATATGTCCATGCCACTCTCTCAGACGGGAATAAAGACACAGACCTACTAGAGAATGGACTTGAGGATATGGGGAGGGGGAAGGATAAGATGTGACAAAGTGAGAGAGTGGCTTAATTCATTTTATCAGGTGATTATGATAGTGATGAATAAGATTCTTATCTTTTGGAACAGTATTTGTTCATGCCCAGAACGTGGTAAGAGAAGAGAAATGTTGCCATTACCTGGTAGTTTAGAATTGCTAAAATGTAGCAGCGACCGAAGAAGCTGACCTTCAAGGTGGTTTGAACTGTGCCTGCCTGCTGCTTTTTCTTCCCATGTATCAAGTGCCATTGAGTGTAAAGAAATGTGGTGCAATTACTCATTTGTTGTCACTGGCTTATTTTTAGCACTTTAAGCTTGGATGGATCCCTGCCCTCACACACTCCTCCTTGTTTGTTTCTTTTCCATATTGTCGAGTCTGACAGTTGCTTGCCTGTGCATTATTAGCCTTTTGCTTTTTCTTCTGGAAGATAATAAAGGTCAAATATTTCTCTAGATGAGTAAAAGTAGTTGGAAATCAATAAAGTTCAATTCAAATATCTCAGAAGATAGAATTTGTAAGAAAAAAGTTCAGTTTCCTCTGCCAAAAGATTGTGAACACCAGAAGGTTTGTTTTCATTAAACACCATTGGCTCACACAAACAAGGCAGTTTATTGGCCTTTTGAAGTTCTCTAATAAATAAGGGAAGGAATAGTACCATAATCGGTATCTTCGAGTCACGAAGCTTGGTTCGTATCGACAGTGCGTGGAAAGAAATTAGAAAACTCTGACTTAGTTTATTCTATTTAATTCTAGTTATAGAAAGTGTGAACTTATAGGTAAGCACTTATTAGGTGAGTGTATGAAATTAGTTTACTGATGGTTAAGGATCATCCATACACACACTACTATACATAAAATAGATAACTAACATGGACCTGCTGTATAGCACTCTACAGACAGAGTGGGGGCCATCCCAGAAGGCAAGAGACCCCAAAATGTGGGGCAGTTAGTTTTTATAGGCAGGTAATTTCACAGGGTAATGAGTGGGAGGATTATTCCAACTACTGGGGGGGAGGGGCAGAGATTTCCAGGAACTGGGTCACCTCCCACTCTTTGGCCTTGCATGGTAGGCCTAGGAACTGTCATGGTGCCCATGGGAGTGTAATTTAGCATGCTAATGTACTACAATGAGCGTACACTGAGGCTCAAGGTCTAGTGGAAGTCGACTCGTTCACCATCTTGGACCTAGTTGGTTCTAACCAGTTTACGTTGTGTCCTCGATGGCTGTGTCATTCTTCTAAAGGTTGTGTCCTGCCCCCTTCCTGTCTCAGAAATATGGACAAAATAGCTTAAGTCAAACATTATAAACTTAAAATCATCATTCTATTTGAAATAATATACCCTAAAAGTATATAATTAAGATAAATCAACTTATGTTGCTACTGTCAATTGTGACAACTCACCATAACCTCTATAACCTCTATTCATAACTTAAGAGTTTACAAATCACTTTAACATAAGCTATTTTGCCTATTCATGAGAGATTGAAAAGACAGCTGGATATTACTTTTTTTTTAATTTAATTTCTCATTAAAATATAACAATTTTACCATTTTAACCATTTTTCAGTGGCTGTTCTAAGAATGTCTGTCAGATGTATGGTGAAATTAGTGTGGCACAGGAGGAGATTAGAATGAGGCTTGGAAGGAAGACGTTTATTAGATTCAAAGGTTGCACAGAGGGGGGTTACCACATGCCATGCAGGGTCTTGGGGAAAGCCTCAGTGTGGTCAGGAGGAGAAGTGAGGAGTGAGAAGAGAGCTTGGGCCATGGCCTTTATTGCGGTTTCTGTGGAAAAGGTAAGGCAAAGATTCCTTACTCAACGAAGCTTTAGTGAGGCTCCTGAAATATCTAGACTCCTCTGTTCACTCCCTTGTAAAATCCAGTTTTAGCAAGAACACTGCTAAGTCCATTTAGCAAAAATTCCTCACTCTTTATCTGAATACTCTCCATATTTGAGTTCTTCATCCTCTACCATCCCCTAGGTGTTGTCTGACTATCCTGGCCTCTCTTTAGTAAGAATCCTGTTAGGTCTATTTAGCCAAAACTCCACTTAACCTGGATGTTTTCTCAGTAATTTTCTGTCCACTGATCTCCACCCATCTCCTTGGTTATAAATTCCCACTTGCCGGTGCTGTGTTTGGAGTTGAACCCAACCTCTCTCCTCCACTGTAAAATCCCATTGAAGTGGTTTCTATACCTATTGTGATGGTTGGTCCTGAATAAAGTCTATGGTGTTTTAACAAATTTCATTGAATAATTTTTTGTTGAACACAGGATAAACAGGTTAGGATTGGCTAGTAGGAGTGATTTCTAAGGGCTTTGGGCTATAGGGATGGTTCCTAGTTGTCTGGTACCTGGCTTTGGGATGATTAAAGCAGAGGAAAATATTCTCTTCTGGAGTGTCTGGGCTAGATAAAGGAGGTATGGCTCTGGACTGGTTAGTTTGCATATGCAAAATGTGCTTAGCTGAGCCCTCTGTTATCTCTAAGAACTGGCCAGTCCTGGGAGGGGCGGTTTCTCCACAAATGCCAGAGCATCAAGATACAGAAAATAAGAAAACATAGCTAATATAATTAGCCCTGTGATAAATGGATGCCAAATAGAAACATACAGAATCTAAGAAAATAGATTCCACGGAATAGCGGCATCAAGTATGTTCACAATGTTGTGTAATCCAGTATCCATTTTCAGAACTTTTTCATCTTCCCAAACTGAAACCCCATACCCATTAAACAATACCTTCATTTTCCACTCCTCCCAGCCGCTGACAACCACCAGTCTACTCTGCCTCTATTAACTTGACTACCCTAGATGACACATATAAGGAGAATCATACACTGGTCCTTTTGTGGCTGGCTTTTTTCACTTAGCAGCGTACCTTGAAGGTTCATCCATGTTGACATGTGTCAAAATTTCCTTTTTTAAGGACTTTATTGTATGTGTATATAGTTTATCCATTCATCTGTAGATGGATACTTGGGTTGCTTCCACCTTTTTGTTATTTTGAATAATGCTGCTATGAACCTAGGTATACGAATATCTCTTTGAGACCCTGCTTTCAGTTCTTTTGGGTATATGCCCCAAATTGCAATTGCTAGATCTTCTAACAGAGACGAGCCAAATCTGACTACATGTTGGATCTGTTTCTTTAACTTTTGCTTTCTGCTGCTTTTGTTCACCAAAAGGATACTGTCTATACATAATGGCCTGCTTCAGGGAAACCTGTCCCTCTGCCTGAATATTAAACCAAAGTGTCTTTGTTCAGGGAAGCATCCTGACCCTGTCCACCTGTGGATGGCTGCAAGAAAGAAGAAATTAACATATGCCCTCCCCGAGGCTGGCCATTCTAGGGAATATTTGCAAAACTTATGGCTTTTTTACTTTACTTCCCCATCTCCTCCCCCTCTCTGTGCTATAAAAGAAACTGGCATCCAAACCCCAATAAGATGGTTATTCTGAGACATTAGTCTGCCATCTTCTCGGTCTGTCGGCTTTCCGAATAAAGTCGTCTTCCTTGCCTCAACACCTCGTCTCCAATTTATTGGCCTGTCGTGTGGCAACCAGAGCGAGCTTGGACTTGGTAACAGATCCTATGATAATTCCTTGTTTAAGTTTTTGAGGAACACCATACTGTTTTTCACAGTGGCTGCACTATTTTACCTTCCCATCAGCGGTGCACGAGGCACAAGGTTTCCAGTTTCTCCACAATCTGGCCAAACACTGTTCAGCTTCCTCTTCTGCTCCCTTTTCAGCTTTGTCCTTTTCTTTTTTTCTCCTTTTCCTTCCAAGAGTGAGGTTGTATCTCATTGAGGGTTTTTTTTTTTTTTTAAATCTTTATTGGAGTATAATTGCTTTACAATAGTTTGTTAGTTTCTGCTTTATAACAAAATGAATCAGCTATGCATACACATATATCCCCATATCTCCTCCCTCTTGGGTCTCCCTCCCACCCTCCCTATCCCACCCCTCTAGGTGGTCACAAAGCACCGAGCTGATCTCCCTGTGCTATGCGGCTGCTTCCCACTAGCTAGCTATTTTACATTTGGTAGTGTATATATGTCCATGCCACTCTCTCACTTCGTCCCAGCTTACCCTTCCCCCTCCCCGTGTCCTCAAGCCCATTCTCTGCATCTGCATCTTTATTCTTGTCCTGCCCCTAGATTCTTCAGAAACTTTTTTTTTTTTTTTAGATTCCATATATATGTGTTAGCATAAGGTATTTGTTTTTCTCTTTCTGACTTACTTCACTCTGTATGACAGATTCTAGGTCCATCAACCTCACTACAAACAACTCAATTTTGTTTCTTTTTATGGCTGAGTAATATTCCATTGTATATGTGTGTCACATCTTCTTTATCTGTTCATCTGTCGATGGACACTTAGGTTGCTTCCATGTCCTGGCTATTGTAAATAGAGCTGCAATGAACATTGTGGTACATGACTCTTTTTGAATTATGGTTTTCTCAGAGTATATGCCCAGTACTGGGATTGCTGGGTCATATGGTAGTTCTATATTTAGTTTTTAAAGGAACCTCCATATTGTTCTCCATAGTGGCTGTATCAATTTACATTCCCACCAACAGTGCAAGAGGGTTCCCTTTTCTCCACACCCTCTCCAGCATTTATTGTTTGTAGTTTTTTTGATGATGGCCATACTGACCGGTGTGAGGTGATACCTCATTGTAGTTTTTTTTGTTTTGTTTTGTTTTTAAATTTATTTATTTATTTATTTTTGGCTGCATTGGATCTTCATTGCTGTGCGTGGGCTTTCTCTAGTTGTGGCGAGGGGGGGCTATTCTTTGTTGAGGTGCACAGGCTTCTCATTGCGGTGGCTTCTCTTGTTGTGGAGCACAGGCTCTAGGTGCACAGGCTTCAGTAGCTGTGGCACGTGGGTTCAGTAATTGTGGCTTGTGGGCTCTAGAGCACAGGCTCAGTAGTTGTGGCACATGGGCTTAGTTGCTCCATGGCATGTGGGATCTTCCTGGACAAGGACTTGAACCCGTGTCCCCTGCATTGGCTGGTGGATTCTTAACCACTGCGCCACCAGGGAAGCCCCTTCATTGTAGTTTTGATTTGCATTTCTCTAATGATTAGTGATGTTGAGCATCCTTTCATGTGTTTGTTGGCAATCTGTATATCTTCTTTGCAGAAATGTCTATTTAGGTCTTCTGCCCACTTTTGGATTGGGTTGTTTGTTTTTTTGATATTGAGCTGCATGAACTGCTTGTATATTTTGGAGATTAATCCTCTGTCAGTTGCTTCATTTGCAAATATTTTCTCCCATTCTGAGGGTTGTCTTTTTGTCTTGTTTATGGTTTCCTTTGCTGTGTAAAAGCTTTTAAGTTTCATTAGGTCCCATTTGTTTATTTTTGTTTTTATTTCCATTTCTCTAAGAGGTGGGTCAAAAAATACCTTGCTGTCATTTATGTCATAGAGTGTTATGCCTATGTTTTCCTTTAAGAGTTTGATAGTGTCTGGCCTTACGTTTAGGTCTTTAATCCATTTTGAGTTTATTTTTGTGTATGGTGTAAGGGAGTGTTCTAATTTCATTCTTTTCCATGTAGCTGTCCAGTTTTCCCAGCACCACTTATTGAAGAGGCTGTCTTTTCTCTATTGTGTATTCTTGCCTCCTTTATGAAAGATAACGTGACCATATGTGTGTGGGTTTGTCTCTGGGCTTTCTATCCTGTACCATTGATCTATATTTCTGTTTTTGTGCCAGTACCAGACTGTCTTGATTACTGTAGCTTTGTATTATAGTCTAAAGTCAGGGAACCTGATTCCTCCAGCTCCATTTTTCTTTCTCAAGATTGCTTTGGCTATATGGGGTCTTTTGTGTTTCCATACAAATTGTGAAATTTTTTGTTCTAGTTCTGTGAAAAATGCCATTGGTAGTTTGATAGGGATTTCATTGAATCTGTAGATTGCTTTGGGTAGTATAGTTGTTTTTATCTTTTTATTTTTAATTAAAAGTAATTGAAGTATAGTTGCTTTACAGTGTTGTGTTAGTTTCTGGTGTACAGCAGAGTGATTCAGTTATACACATATTCATATTCCTTTCCATTATGGTTTATTACAGGATATTGAATATATCCTGTGCAAGGGATTGGTTTTAAACCTGAATATAGAATGCACCTATATTAACAGGAAGGAAGGAAGGGAGGGAAGATCAAGGTAGGGAGATACAGGTGCTGGTATATGGGTAGATGTGAAAGTGGAGTGCTGTTCTCTGTTGATCAATTGCTGAATTTTATTAAAGAATTAGGAAGCAGGGTCATAAGCTTACAGTGAGAGCAAGGGAGGAGGTGTTAGATACTTGAGAAGAGAGTAGAAGGTATATGATAATCATCTAGGAGAGTAAATGCACTAGGGAAATGCAGTATGATGGCAAGGGGTTTCAGGCGTCTCTAAGACCACCCCTAGATTCCATAATTCACTAGGAAGCCTGACAGGACTCAGCATATAGTTGGACTCGCCACTATGATTCATTACAGGAAAAGATATGAACCAAAATCAGCAAAGGGAAAAGGCACATGAGGCAAAGTCCTTAGGAAACTAGGTGCATATTTTCAAGAGTACTTTCCCAGCAGAGTCACACAGGACATGCTCAATTTCTTCAGCAACGAGTTGTGACAACACATGTGAAATGCTGTCGATTAAAGAAGTTCATTAGAGACTCATTGCCCAGAGTTTTATTGGGGGCTGGTCTTGTAGGCATCCTCTGCCTAGCACATATTGCAGAGTTCCAGAAGGAAAGCAGGTGTTCAGAATAAACCATACTGTTTGCACAAACACTTGAAGCTCTGTGAGTCATTCTTATCAGGGAATGGTAGAAGCTCTCCTAAAATTCAAGTTCTCAGATGCCAGCCAAGGGCCAACTTTGCAAGTAGGATAAGGATAGCTCTGATAACATGAGATTTGTCTCATGATGGGATGTTTCTGACAAGCTGGAGATTTAGGGAGGCGGGAGGGAGAATGAGGCAACGAGGAGAGAAGCAGGTAGGACAGCACTCTACCTCTAAGCCCAGGCCATGGGAGAAAGAGAGCCAGCATTTTAGAGAGCTGGGTGGGAAGCAGAGTTCTCAGGGAAAGTCAGATTTCTGCTATATGCAGCCAGAAAGTGAGGGGATTGCTAAGAGAAGATAGTGTGGAAACTTTTGCTGATGGTGGACTTTTATTCTGGAAGGCACAATGGTCAATTTCGAAGATAGGTGTATGTGTATGGGGTGGGGAGGTGGGAGCAGGTAATGAACTCTCAGCGGCTCTTACTCCCTCTTCTTCAAGTGTGGAAAACGAGGAAGGACCTGAGTGAGGATGCTAGTGCTGACTGATGTCAATAGGGATGAATGGCATCATGAAATTGATTCTGGTGGATTCAGGAAAGTTAGTGGCTGTGAGACTGTGAATGTTAGAGGTTAGGGAAGGGCTGGTATCTGGGCTTTTCTTTGATGCCTTTCAACAGAGCTGAGGCAATCTGGAAGAGCTGGGTTTTATTCTTGAACTGATGACCTGGTTGGTGATGGAGGCAGCAGACCTGGAGTAGAGGGGATCACTATCTCAGGAGAGGAGTTGAGTCAGTTCATTCTTGACCTCTGTTGGGTGGAAGGTGACCTTGCAGGAGTGAGCTGATCTTTGAGCCTCTCAGCTGAGGGTAGGCTAAGGTGTAACTTTGATCTTTATCTAACCTTTGTTCCTTAAACCATTTTTTGGTTGCTCTTTTTAAATAAATAAAAGTACCTGATTTATACAGCAGTGACAATGCATGTCTGTGTCATAGATCATTTTAGAGCTGACTTTGAAAGCCTGAGATACAGAAAAGAGAAGAGCAATTGAAAAAGAAGACAGTGTCCATTTTCGTATTTTCAGCTCCTTGATTTGACTGAGGAGACAGGGCCGTCAAAGAGCTGCCAAAGCTTGAAAGACAAAGCCAAACAAAAGCTACTCCCTTAGGTAACTTTGGTAGTGAGATTGCATGTTCAAGTATAAATTATTCATGTATAAACTGTTCATGTATAATTGAAAAAGACAATATAATGAATGCCATAACCAGACCAGGTAAAATAATTGTAGAAGGGTTAAAACAATGAAAGCAATACTTTAATTTTGTCTTTGTGTGGTCAGTTCTCTGCATTCTCTGCAGAGTAAAAGAAAGGTTGCATTCTTTAGAGACTTAAATATTTTTTAAGTTTTAAATTAATCTTGGCCATAAACAAAATCCTTCCACTAAAAAGAATTGTTTATACTTCATATCTACATACACTGTCTTGTCATAATGGTTAGTGTAACTGCAGCAGCCCCCATCCCATTTTCTATTGCACAAGGGAGAAAATTTGGATCTAAAAGCAAAATCCAGATTGGATAGAGCAAAGCTTTTATTTATTTCACATAATTCAACCTGTGTGTATTACTCTTCTGTCTTACAATAGTGTTGCATTATATCCAGTCATCATACTCTATAAGAATACTTTCTAGGAACCAAAAAATAATATTTATTGACTTTGCTCATTTGGCCTGTCTCCAAATGTTCCATTTTCTTTACTCTGGAAAACTCATTCCTGTGTAACTTTGAGTACTTTCTAGTGGAGAGCTATGTTGGCTTTGCAGTTTGTCAGCACTAAATGAAGGTGTAGATTAGTTTTTTAATTAAAATAGAAGACACAGCTGGTGCTGTGGCATTCGGGGTGTGGTTTCCTCTCATCAGCAATTTCCTCAGAGTTACTTTTGAGATTTTCCCAGCCTGGGACTCCAGAAGGAGATACTGCATTGGGTCTGAGGGTCACAGGTATGGATGAGACCTAAACCTTTACCAACAAAATACAGGTTGTTTGTGAAAAGGGGAATGCTGGACTGAGAGGCTGACTCTCAATCCCACTGAGTGGGATTGGACATGGCGTTAGGTGGACTTGAAGGGAAATCCTGGCTCTGCCCGTTACTAGCTGTGTGACCTTGGATAAGCTACTGAAGTATTCGGAGTCTCAGTTTATCTGAAAAATATAAATGCTGCAGTATTGTTGTAAGAATTAGAGACCCTTTTTGTGAAGTTCCAGCTATATAGATAATTACTCGCTATTTTATTAGAAATATTGATAATAGCATATGATATGCTAAATTTCTTCTCAAGTTGAAATTTTCCTACTTTGTTTTCATTTTGTTAAGGAAAAAAAAATCATTTCTGTTTTTCTTTCCTCTGTTTAAACCTTGAGCATAGACAATTATATCCTTTAGAGTGTAACTTGCTTATAGCTTCTCTGATGTTGTATTAAAACGGCTGTTTTTGATGCCTCTGAGTTTCCTTCCTCTGTGTGGGTATCAACCAGGGAGTTAGTCAGTGTGACTGCCATAATGTGATGTAACTACCTGTTTTGTTTAGGACCAAGGCTGTCATTTGATGGCAGTGCCACATTTATGAACATTTTCATTCGCTTCTTTGGTGAAGATGTGTGACAGCTAATTCCATGTTTATTCATCTCAACAAAATAGTTGTTTTCAGTTTGTAACAAGCTGACCTTTATGCTCTATATAAAGTGAAAACTGGACATTGTTAGTTTTAAGATTTGTTCTGTTTGAGGTTTCATAGGTAAAAAGATGAGCAATACAGTGACTTTTTTAAAAACCACAAAAGTACAGTAATTTCATTGTCCTTTGTGAGAAATGAAGAGAAGCGTTGTCAGGAGACTAAAATGAATCTTAGGGTACTAGATGGAAGAAAACAAAACAAAACAAAAACCTCCCACTGGCTATAAAAACAAAACCTACAAATACAAAATATTCACAGGGGCATTCCCCAATGGCTAGAGCTTTTCACTTGGTTGGACAAACCAATAAAACCTGTTGAAAATAAGGCAAGATATTTTATGCCTACACATATTTGGGTGATAAAAGATAGTGAAACTCCCTCTTTCAAACTCATTTTAAACCCACAAAAGGAAAACCTTCAAATTATTTCAGCCCCTAACTTGACTATATTGTTTGTTCAACATTAGGAGGTTTCTATTTTTCCCCTGTCCATTATTACGTCTTATTGTTTGTATTTTCTTTGTGACCACTAATGCTTTTTCATGACAGGTTTCAGAGCTGACTTACATGGTCCTGTCCACAGCCTGCAGCCTTCACTCTGCTACAGAAGATTATTTCTTGTTATTCTTAGTTTCCCTTGGTCTGTAGATGGACTATAGTGTGGTAGCTGCTACTTCATCGGTCCTGTGTTTTTTTTTCTCTTTTTCTTTTTCACAGAACTTATTAAGTTCTGAGGAACGCTTCAGGGCTTGCCCTGTATACGAAAACAAATTGATCCTTTGCAAAACATACTTGGTTTTCAAGGAATTTTTACCTCATTGTTCACTATATGAAACTAATTTGTATTGAACATTTCTCAGGGATCAAGCTCAAATGCCTTCACGGATCAGGCAGGTAACAAATTTGTGAGGTGGGAAGGCAGTAACATGGATAAAAATAAGGATGTGTGGAGTCTGGGGTAACAGAATGGTATGTGACTTCTGTAAATATATGTAAGTAAAATTTAAAAAAAATTGGTTAGGCACAATATCTCCATGTGGTCAAATTATTAATGACACATAATGTCTCAATTTAATTCCTCAGTCAGATACTATAAGAAAGATTTTTTAAAAATTCCCACTTTATAGGTTAGAAAGTTGAGCCTCAGAGAATTTAGATAATTTGTCCAAGGCTACAGTAAAGTTTAGAGATTTAAAATCACATCCTCTGGATCCAAATCTCATGTTAATTTCCTCAATACGGTGTTACTTCCATAGCCTTGAATACACTCAGAAGTTGATAAAACAACTCATTCATCCAAAAATTATTTATTAGCTGATAGGGGATTTTCTAAGCACTGGAGAGGAAGTAGAGAATCAACCCCCCCCCCCAAAATTCTGCTTTCATGGAGTTTATATTCTAGCAAGGGAAATGTCAACAAAAAATGTCAGCATGCAATATAATTTTTTATTATTTAAAGATTTAGAAAAAAATAAAACTGGGAAAGGGAATAGAGAGTGTTGGGAGAATCCATTTAAAAAGGCTGGATGGGGAAGGACTCACTGAGAATGTGACATCTGAGTGAAGGCCTGAAGCAGGTGAAGGCATGCAACTGTGAATGTCTGCCTGTGGCTGATGTATTCTAGGTGGAAGGAACAAGAGCAAACACCTTGAGGTGAAAGTGTGCCAACTACATGCTTGAATATTGGAAATGGGAGGATGAGAAATCCCTGCTACCAAGGAGGAAGAACATCAAAGAGGCCAGTGGGGCTGGAGTGGAGTAGTGAGGAGAGAGCCATAAGAGGTGGGGGCAGAGAGGTAATGGGCCAGAGGGAGGAGGGCCAGATAAATCACTAGCAAGGCTGCTTTTCACTCTGAGTGGGATGGAAAGCCACTAGGGGATTTTGAGCAGAGGAGTGATATAATCTGACTTAGGTTTTATAAGAATCTCTCTGGTTGCCATGTTAAGAGAAGACTATGGGAAGCAATTGGAAAATAAGAGTTTAGAGATGAAACTGGCTTGGACCCTGGTGATTAACGAAGTTAGTGAGAACTCATGGGAATCTGTAAATGTTTGGAAGGTACAACTGGAAGATTTGCTGATAGATAAGGGGTGAGAAACAGAGGGGAGTCGATGAGAACTCTAAGATTTTGGTATGAGCAACTGGAAGACTGGCCTTGCCATTGACAGTGGTATGCAGAGTTGATGGGGAACAGGTTTGGAAGGCCCATCAGATACTCAGTTTCAGGTAGGATAGATAGGCCTCTTAGATACTTGAGTGGTGAAGGCAGTTGGATATACATATGTGGAGTTCAGGAGAAGAGATGGGGGCTGCAAATACAAATTTGGGAGATACCAACTATATAAATGGCATTTAAAGCCATGAGACTGGATGAGATCACCAAGAAAGTGGGTATAGATAGTGAAGAGCAGTTTCCAAGGGCTGAGCCTGGGGCGTTCCCAAGTAAACCTGCTTAGCTCTAACGTAGAGGAAGTGATGACAGCTGTGTTCAGTCTGTAGCTTTCTAGAATTTCTTAGTGCAGCATTCCTTTTATAATGTTCTTAAGACATTCTTTAATCCCAATAGTATTTTTCTTTGCCTTAACGTCTATTTTGTTCAAAATTAATCCTATTTCAGTTTCCTCTGGTTTGTACTGGACAACATAACTTTTAAGAAAGCTTTCTATGTTTGATAAAGTATGTTTTAGGTTTTCCTTCTAAAACAGAATGTAGCTAGATTTTAAAAAATTAATTCATTTATAAAATGCTTTTTGTTTCCTTTGAATCAATTTACTTTTTTTTTTAAACATCTTTATTGGAGTATAATTGCTTTACAAGGTTGTTAGTTTCTGCTGTATAACAAAGTGAATCAGCTATACATATACATATATCCCCATATCCCCTCCCACACTCCCAATCCCACCCCACTAGGTGGTCACAGAGCACCGAGATGATCTCCCCGTGGGATGCAGCTGCTTCCCACTAGCTATCTATTTTACATTTGGTAGTGTATATATGTCAATGCTACTCTCTCACTTCGTCCCAGCTTACCCTTCCCCCTCCCTGTGTCCTCAAGTCCATTCTCTATATCTGCGTCTTTATTCCTGTCCTGGCCTTAGGTTCATTAGAACCATTTTTTTTTTTTAGATTGCAGATATATGTGTTAGCATACGGTATTTGTTTTTCTCTTTCTGACTTCACTCTGTATGACAGACTCAAGGTCCATCCACCTCACTACAAATAACTCAATTTCATTTCTTTTTATGGCTGAGTAATATCCCATTGTATATATGAGCCACATTTTCTTTATCCACTCATCTGTCGATGGACACTTAGGTTGCTTCCATGTCCTGGCTATTGTAAATAGTGCTGCAATGAACATTGTGGTACATGACCCTTTTTGAATTATGGTTTTCTCAGGGTATATGCCCAGTAGTGGGATTGCTGCATCATATGGTAGTTCTATTTTTAGTTTTTGAAGGAATCTCCATGCTGTTCTCCATAGTGGCTGTATAAATTTATATTCCCACAAACAGTGCAAGAGGATTCCATTTTCTCCACACCCTTTCCAGTGTTTATTGTTTGTAGATTTTTTGATGATGGCCATTCTGACTGGTGTGAGGTGATACCTCACTGTAGTTTTGATTTGCATTTCTCTAATGGTTAGTGATGTTGAACATCCTTTCATGTGTTTGTTGGCAATCTGTATATCTTCTTTGGAGAAATGTGTATTTAGGTCTTCAGCCCATTTTTGGATTGGGTTGTTTGTTTTTTTGATATTGAGCTGCATGAGCTGCTTGTATATTTTGGAGGTTAATCCTTTGTCAGTTACTTCATTTGTAAATATTTTCTCCCATTCTAAGGGTTGTCTTTACGTCTTGTTTATGGTTTCCTTTGCTGTGAAAAAGCTTTTAAGTTTCATTAGGTCCCATTTGTTTCTTTTTCTTTATATTTCCATTTCTCTAGGAGGTGGGTCAAAAAGGATCTTGCTGTGATTTATGCCAAAGACTGTTCTACCTATGTTTTCCTCTGTGTGTTTTATAGTGCCTGGCCTTACATTTAGGTCTTTAATCCGTTTTGAGTTTGTTTTTGTGTATGGTGTTAGGGAGTGTTTAATTTCATTCTTATACATGTAGCTGTCCCGTTTTCCCAGCACCACTTATTGAAGAAACTGTCTTTTCTCCAGTGTATATTCTTGCCTCCTTTGTCATAGATTAGTTGACCATAGGTGCATGGGTTTACCTCTGGGCTTTCTATCTTTTTCCATTGGTCTATATTTCTGTTTTTGTGCCAGTACCATACTGTCTTGATTACTGCAGCTTTGTATTATAGTCTGAAGTCAGGGAGCCTGATTCCTCCAGCTCCATTTTTCAAGATTGCTTTGGCTATTCAGGGTCTTCTGTGCTTCCATACAAATTGTGAAATTTTTTGTTCTAGTTCTGTGAAAAATGCCATTGGTAGTTTGATAGGGATTGCACTGAATCTGTAGATTGCTTTGGGTAGTAGAGTCATTTTCACAATGTTGATTCTTCCAATCCAAGAACATGGTATATCTCTCCATCTGTTTGTATCATCTTTAATTTCTTTTATCAGTGTCTCATAGTTTTCTGCATACAGGTCTTTTGCCTCCTTAAGTAGGTTTATTCCTAGGTATTCTTTTTGTTGCAGTGGTAAATGAGAGTGTTTCCTTAATATCGCTTTCAGATTTTTCATCCTTAGTGTATAGGAATGCAAGAGATTTCTGTGCATTAAATTTGTATCCTGCTACTTTACCAGATTGATTGATTAGCTCTAGTAGTTTTCTGGTAGCATCTTTAGGATTCTCTATGTATAGTATTACATCATCTGCAAACAGTTACAGTGTTACTTCTTCTTTTCCAATTTGGATTCCTTTTATTTCTTTTTCTTCTCTGATTGCTGTGGCTAAAACTTCCAGAACTATGTTGAATAATAGTAGTGAGAGTGGACAACCTGGTCTTGTTCCTGATCCGAGAGGAAATGGTTTCAGTTTTTCACCATTGAGAATGATGTTGGCTGTGGGTTTGTCATATATGGCCTCTATTATGTTGAGGTAAGTTCCCTCTATGCCTACTTTTTGGAGAGTGTTTATCCTAAATTGGTGTTGAATTTTGTCAAAAGCTTTTTCTGCATCTAGTGTGATTATCATATGGTTTTTATCCTTCAGTTTTTTAATATGGTGTATCACATTGATTGATTTGCGTATATTGAAGAATTCTTGCATTCCTGAGAGAAACCCCAGTTGATCATGGTGTATGATCCTTTTAATGTGCTGTTGGATTCTGTTTGCTAGTATTTTGTTGAGGATTTTTGCATCTCTGTTTATCAGTGATATTGGCCTGTACTTTTCTTTTTTTGGAACATCTTTGTCTGGTTTTGGTATCAGGGCGATGGTGGCATCATAGAATGAGTTTGGGAGTGTTCATCCCTCTGCTATATTTTGGAAGATTTTAAGAAGGATAGGTGTTAGCTCTTCTTTAAATGTTTGATAGAATTCGCCTGTGAAGCCATCTGGTCCAGGGCTTTTGTTGGAAGATTTATAATCACACTTTCAATTTCAGTGCTTGTGATTGGTCTGTTTATATTTTCTATTTCTTCCTGGTTCAGTCTTGGAATTTTGTGCTTTTCTAAGAATTTGTCCATTTCTTCCAGGTTGTCCATTTTGTTGGCATACAGTTGCTTGTAGTAATCTGTCATGATCCTTTGTATTTCTGCAGTGTCAGTTGCTACTTCTCCTTTTTTCATTTCTAATTCTATTGATTTGAGTCTTCTCCCTTTTATTCTTGATGAGTCTGGCTAATGGTTTATCAATTTTGTTTGTCTTCTCAAAGAACCAGCTTTTAGTTATATTGATCTTTACTATTGTTTCCTTCATTTCTTTTTCATTTATTTCTGATCTGATCTTTATGCTTTCTTTCCTTCTGCTAACTTTGGGTTTTCCTGTTCCTTTTTAAAGAGCTCATTCATGTAATATTTTTATGTTATTTTTTGAATTTTATTTATTTTTCATATAGCAGGTTCTTATTAGTTATCTATTTTATAAATATTAGTGTATATATGTCAATGCCAATATCCCAATTCATCCCACGACCACCACCCCACCACCTTCCCCCCTTGGTGTCCATATTTTTGTTCTTTACATTTGTGTGTCTATTTCTGCCCTGCAAACCAGTTCATCTGTACCATGTTTCTAGGTCCCACGTATATGCGTTAATATACGATACTTGTTTTTCTCTTTCTGACTTACTTCTCTCTGTATGACAGTCTCTAGATCCATCCACGTCTCTACAAAAGACCCAGTTTCGTTCCTTTTTATGGCTGAGTAATATTCCATTGTATGTATGTACCATATCTTTATACATTTTCTGTCGATGGGCATTTAGGTTGCTTCCATGACCTGGCTATTGTAAACACTGCTTCAATGAACATTGGGGTGCATGTGTTTTTGAATTTTGGTTTTCTTTGGGTATATGCCCAGTAGTGGGATTGCTGGGTCATATGGTAGTTCTATTTTTAGTTTTTTAAGGAACCTCCATACTGTTCTCCATAGTGGCTGTATCAATTTATATTCCCACCAACAGGGCAAGAGGGTTCCCTTTTCTCCACACCTCTCCACCATTTGTTGTTTGTAGATTTTCTGATAATGCCCATTATAACTGGTGTGAGGTGATACCTCATTGTAGTTTCGATTTGCATTTCTCTTATAATTAGTGATGTTGAGCAGATTTTAGGTGCTTCTTGGCGATATCTGTGTCTTTGAAGAAATGTCTATTTAGGTCTTATTCCCATATTTTGATTGGGTTGTTTATTTTTTAATATCGAGCTGCATGAACTGTTTATATATTTTGGAGATTAATCCTTTGCCCATTGATTCATTTGCAAATATTTTCTCCCATTCTGAGGGTTGTCTTTTTGTCTTGTTTGTAGTTTCCTTTGCTTTGCAAAAGCTTTTAAGTTTCATTAGGTCCCATTTGTTTATTTTTTTTTATTTGCATTACTCTAGGATGTGGATCAAAAAAGATCTTGCTCTGATTTATGTCAAAGAGTGCTCTTCCTATGTTTTCCTCTAAGAGTTTTATAGTCTCCAGTCTTACATTTAGGTCTTGAATCCATTTTGAGTTTATTTTTGTGTATGGTGTAAGGGAGTGTTCTAATTTCGTTCTTTTACATGTAGCTGTCCAGTTTTCCCAGCACCACTTATTGAAGAGACTGTCTTTTCTCCATTATATATCCTTGTCTCCTTTGTCATTGATTAGTTGACCATAGGTGCATGGGTTTATGTCTGGGCTTTCTATCCTGTTCCATTGATCTGTATTTCTGTTTTTGTGTCACTACTATATTGCCTTGATTACTGTAGCTTTGTAGTATAGTCTGAAGTCAGGGAGTCTGATTCCTCCAGCTCCGTTTTTTTTCCCTCAAGACTGCTTTGGCTATTCGGGGTCTTTTGTGTCTCCATACAAATTTTAAGATTTTTTTTCTAGTTCTGTAAAAAATGCCATTGGTAATTTGATAGGGATTGCATTGAATCTGTAGATTGCTTTGGGTAGTATAGTCATTTTCACAAAATTGATTTTCCAATATTAGAACATGGTATATCTCTCTGCCTGTGTCATCTTCGATTTCTTTCATCAGTGTCTTACAGTTTTCTGAGTACAGGTCTTTTACCTCCTTAGGTGGGTTTATTCCTAGATATTTTAATCTTTTTGTTGCAGTGGTGAATGGGATTGTTTCCTTAATTTCTCTTTCTGATATTTCATTGTTAGTTATAGGAATGCAAGAGATTTCTGTGCATTAATTTTGTATCCTGCAACTTCACCAAATTCATTGATTAGCTCTAGTAGTTTTCTGGTGGTGTCTTTAGGATTCTCTATGTATAGTATCATGTCATTTGCAAACAGTGACCGTTTTTGTTTTCCAATTTTTATTCCTTTTGTTTTTCTTCTCTGATTGCCATGGCTAGGACTTCCAAAACTATGTTGAATAATAGTGGCAAGAGTGGACATCCTTGTGTTGTTTCTGATCTTAGAGAAAATGCTTTCAGTTTTTCAC
This sequence comes from Balaenoptera ricei, assembly GCF_028023285.1. NCBI lineage: Eukaryota > Metazoa > Chordata > Mammalia > Artiodactyla > Balaenopteridae > Balaenoptera > Balaenoptera ricei. Next base: position 80,941,381 of record NC_082641.1, read on the forward strand.
CATTGAGAATGATGTTTGCTGTGGGTTTGTCATATATGGCCTTTATTATGTTGAGGTAGCTTCCCTCTATGCCCACTTTCTGGGGAGTTTTTATCCTAAATTGGTGTTGAATTTTGTCAATAGCTTTTTCTGCATCTACTGAGATGATCATATGGTTTTTAATCTTCAGTTTGTTAATATGGAGTATCACATTGATTGATTTGCATATCTTGAAGAATGCTTGCATCCCTAGGATAAACCCCACTTGATCATGGTGTATGAACCCTTTAATGTGTTGTTGGATTCTGTTTGCTAGTGTATTGTCGAGGATTTTTGCATCTATATTCATCAGTGATATTGGTCTGTAATTTTCTTTTTTTGTAGTGTCTTTGTCTAGTTTTGGCATCAGGGTGATGGTGGCCTCATAGAATGAGTTTGGGAGTGTTGCTTCTTCTGCAGTTCTTTTGAAAGAGTTTGTGAAAGATGGGTGTTAACTCTTCTCTAAATGTTGGATAGAATTCATCTGTGAAGTCATCTGGTCCTGGACTTTTGTTTGGAAGATTTTTAATCACAGTTGCAATTTCATTACTTGTGATTGGTCTGTACATATTTTCTATTTCTTCCTGGTTCAGTCTTGGAAGGTTATACCTTTCTAAGTATTTGTCCATTTTTTCTAGGTTGTCCATTTTATTGGCATATAATTGCTTGTAGTAGTCTCTTATGGTGCTTTGTATTTCTGGGGTGTCTGTTGTAACTTCTCCTTTTTCATTTCTAATTTTATTGATTTGAGTCCTCTCCCTCTTTTTCTTGATGAGTCTGGCTAAGGGTTTATCAATTTTGTTTATCTTCTCAAAGAACCAGCTTTTAGTTTTATTGATATTTGCTATTGTTTCCTTCATTTCTTTTTCATTTATTTCTGATCTGAACTTTAAGATTTCTTTCCTTCTGCTAACTTTGGGGGTTCTTTTGTTCTTCTTTAATTGTTTTAGGTGTAAGGTTAGGTTGTTTATTTGAGATGTTTGTTGTTTCTTGAGGTAGGATTGTATTGCTTTAAACTTCCCTCTTAGAACTGCTTTTGCTGCATCCCATAGGTGTTGGGTCATCCAATTTTCATTGTCTTTTGCTTCTTGGTATGTTTTGATTTCTTGTTTGATTTCTTCAGTGATTTCTTGGTTATTTAGTAGTGTATTGTTTAGCCTCCATGTGTTTGTATTTTTTACAGTTTTTCAGTTTTTTTCCCCTGTAATTGATATCTAGTCTCATAGCGTTGTGTTTGGAAAAGATACTTGATATGGTTTCAGTTTTCTTAAATTTACCAAGGCTTGATTTGTGACCCAAGTTATGATCTATCTTTGAGAATGTTCCACGAGCACTTGAGAAGAATGTGTATTCCGTTGTTTTTGGATGGAATGTCCTATAAATATCAATTAAGTCCATCTTGTTTAATGTATCATTTAAAGCTTGTGTTTCCTTATTTATTTTCACTTTGGATGATCTGTCCATTGGTGAAAATGTGGTGTTAAAGTCCCCTGCTATGATTGTGTTACTGTCAATTTCCCCTTTTCTGGCTGTTAGCATTTGCATTTTGTACTGAGGTTCTCCTATGTTAGGCCCATAAATATTTACAATTGTTATATCTTCTTCTTGGATCGATCCCTTGATCATTATGTAGTGTCCTTCTGTGTCTCTTATAATAGTCTTTGTTTGAAAGTCTATTTTGTCTGATATGAGAATTGCTACTCTAGCTTTCTTTTGATTTCCATTTGCATGGAATATCTTTTTCCATCCCCTCACTTTCAGTCTGTATGTGTCGCTAGGTCTGAAGTGGGTCTCTTGTAGTCAGCATATATATGGATCTTGTTTTTGTATCCATTCAGCCAGTCTGTGTCTTTTGGTTGGAGCATTTAATCCATTTACATTTAAGGTAATTATCGATATACATGGTCCCATTACCATTTTCTTAATTGTTTTGGGTTTGTTATTGTAGGTCTTTTCCTTCTCTTGTGTTTCCTGCCTAGAGAAGTTCCTTTAAGATTTGTTGTAAATCTGGTTTGGTGGTGCTGAATTCTTAGCTCTTGCTTGTCTGTTAAGTTTTTAATTTTTCTGTTGAATCTGAATGAGATCTTTGCTGATAGAGTAATCTTGGCTGTAGGTTTTTCCCTTTCATCACTTTAAATATGTCCTGCCTCTCCCTTCTGGCTTGCAGACTTCTGCTGAAAGATGAGCTGTCAACCTTATGGGGATTCCGTTGTATATCATCTGTTGTTTTTCCTTTGCTGCTTTTAATATTTTTTTTTGTATTTAATTTTTGATAGTTTGATATGTGTCTTGGCATGTTTCTCCTTGGGTTTACCCTGTATGGGACTCTCTCCATCCCTGGACTTGATTGACTGTTTCCTTTCCCATATTAGGGAAGTTTTCCTCTATAATCTCTTCACATATTTTCTCAGTCCCTTTCTTTTTCTCTTCTTCTGGGACCCCTAATATTTGAATATTGGTGCATTTAATGTTGTCTCAGAGGTCTCTGAGCCTGTCCTCAATTCTTTTAATTCTTTTTTCTTTATTCTGCTCTGTGGTAGTTATTTTCACTATTTTATCTTCCAGGTCACTTTTCTGTTCTTCTGCCTCAGTTATTCTGCTATTGATTCCTTCTGGAGAATTTTAAATTTCATTTATTGTGTTGTTCATCATTGTTTGTTTGCTCTTTAGTTCTTCCAGGTCCTTGTTAAATGTTTCTTGTATTTTCTCTATTTTATTTCCAAGATTTTGGATCATCTTTACTATCATCACTCTGAATTCTTTTTCAGGTAGACTGCCTATTTCCTCTTCATTTGTTTTGTCTGGTGGGTTTTACCTTGCTCCTTTATCTGCTGTGTGTTTCTCTCTTTTCTCATTTTGCTTAACTTACTGTGTTTGGGGTCTCCTCTTCGCAGGCTGCAGGTTTATAGTTCCCATTGTTTTTGGTGTCTTCCTCCAGTGGCTAAGTTTGATTCAGAGGGTTGTGTAGGCTTCCTGGTGGAGGAGACTGGTGCCTATGTTCTGGTGGTTGGGGCTGGATCTTTCTGGTAGGCTGGGCTGTGTCCGGTGGTGTGTTTTGGGGTGTCTGTGACCTTATTATGATTTTAGGCAGCCTCTCTGTTAATGGGTGGGGTTGCGTTCCTGTCTTGCTTTTTGTTTGGCCTGGGGCGTCCAGCACTGGAGCTTGCTGGCCATTGCGGGGAGCTGGGTCTTTGTGTTGAGATGGAATTCTCTGGGAGAGCTCTCACCTATTGATATTACGTGGGGCTGGGCTGTCTCTGGTGGTCCAATGTCCTGAACTCAGCTCTCTCACCTCAGAGGCCCTGGCTTGACACCGGGCCACAGCACCAAGTCTCTGGCCACATGACTCAGAAGAAAAGGGAGAAAAAAAGAAAGAAAATAAATAAATAAATAAAATAATTAAAATAAAAAAAGTAATTACTTTTTAATTTTTATTTTAATGAAAAAAAGAGAGCAACCAAACCAATAAATAAATCTACCAGTGATAACAAGTGCTAAAGGCTATACTAAGATAAACATAAAAATTTGAAACAAGTCAATTGCAGACAGCAAACCCCAAGTCTACAGTTGCTCCCAAAGTCCACCTCCTCAATTTGGGATGATTTGTTGTGTATTCAGGTATTCCACAGGTGCAGGGTACATCAAGTTGATTGTGGGGATTTAATCCACTGCTCTTGAGGTTGCACGAAGAAGAGATTTCCCTTTCTTTTCTTTGTTCGCACAGCTCCTGGGGTTCAGCTTTGGTTTTGGCCCCACCTCTGCATGTAGGTTGCCCTCAGGCTTTTGTTCCCGCCCAGACAGGAGGGGGTTAAAGCAGCAGCTGATTAGGGGGCTCTGGCTCACTCATGCTGTGGGGAGGGAGCGGAACAGTAGTTATAACTGGAATACGGGGCAAGCCTGCAGCAGCAGAGGTCAGTGTGACATTGCAACAGTCTGAGGCATGCCGTGTGTTTTCCCAGGGAAGTTGTCCCTGCGTCAAGGGACCCTGGCAGTGGCAGGCTACACAGGTTCCTGGGGGGTGGGGGTGTGTGGATAGTGACCTGTGCTTGCACACAGGATTCTTGGTGGCTTCAGTAACAGCGTTAGCATTTCATGCCTGTCTCTGGTGTCCTAGCTGATAGACTCAGCTTCCTCCCTCCCATCTCTGGAGCTCATTTAGGCAGTGCTCTGCCTTCTGTGGGCAGACAAGGAAGGAATCCCCTCTCCTCATGCACCCTGAAACAGTGGTCTCTTGCCTGTTAGGCAGGTCCAGACTTTTCCCCCAACTCCCTTCTGGCTAGCTGTGGCGCACTAGTTCACGCAGCCAACCCCAGTCCTCTCCCTGGGATCTGATCTCTGAAGCCTGAGCCTCAGCTCCCAGCCCCCGCCCGTCCCAGTGGGTGAGCAGAGAAGCCTTTCAGGCTGGTGAGTGCTGGTCAGCACTGATCCTCTGTGCAGGAGTCTCTCTGTTTTGCCCTCTGCACCCCTGTTGCTGCGCTCTCCTCCGTGGCTCTGAAGCTTACCACACCCCCCACACCCCCACCCCAAGTCTCCACCAGTGAAGGGACTTCCTAGTGTGTGGAAACTTTTCCTTCTTCACAGCTCCCTCCCAGAGGTGCAGGTCCCATCCTTATTCTTTTTTTTTTTTTTTAATTAATTTAATTTATTTATTTATGGCTGTGTTGGGTCTTCGTTTCTGTGCGAGGGCTTTCTCTAGTTGTGGCAAGTGGGGCCACTCTTCATCGCGGTGCGCGGGCCTCTCACTATCGCGGCCTCTCTTGTTGCGGAGCACAGGCTCCAGACGCGCAGGCTCAGTAATTGCGGCTCACGGGCCCAGTTGCTCCGCGGCATGTGAGATCTTCCCAGACCAGGGCACGAACCCATGTCCCCTGCATTGGCAGGCAGACTCTCAACCACTGCGCCACCAGGGAAGCCCCTGTCCTTATTCTTTTGTTTTTGTTTTTTCTTTTTTCTTTTGCCCTACCCAGGTACTTGGGGAGGCTCTTGCCTTTTGGGAGGTCTGAGGTCTTCTGCCAGCGTTCAGTAGGTGTTCTGTAGGCGTTGTTCCACGTGTAGATATATTTCTGATGTATTTGTGGGGAGGAAGGTGATCTCCACGTCTTATTCCTCCGCCATCTTGACGCTCCCCCCAAGTCAATTTACTTTTGAATTGAAATCCCCATCCAGCTGCCCTGGTGAGGACTTGAACTTCCTTTAGCCTTAGAGATTTTCCCTCCCTTCCATGTCTTTTATATTAGCATTCTGGGGTTTTATGTAGTGCCACAGTGTACGTGGGTGATTTGGTGGTTATCAGTTATCAGTCTGTATGGGTTCTCATGGAGATGTGGTCTGTGCCAGCTCCCCTTTAGGTCGGCTGGGGGGGTGGGACATCCTGATGCTGTGATCTGGTCACCCTATATGGGTCTCAAAGCATTCCTTTAAGGTTTTTTTTTTTTTTTTTTTTTTTTTTTTTTTTTTTTTTACTGAAGTATAGTCAATTTGGAAAAGAATATTTAAAAAAAAAAAATCCTTTTAGGTGTTCATAAGTCTCTGGAGCACTTCCAGAGAATCCCAGGGAATTGGGCCTTGGTCTGCCTAGGCCAGGACCCTCAGACCTGTTTCTCTGACATTCTTTGGGGTGAGGAGTTGACGTTTCTTTAGTTTGAGGAAAAGTTCTCTCTTCCTCTTTCTTCTTTCAAATCAGTTTTTCTTTCTCTGAGGCTGGGACTTTAGGAAAACAAATGTGTAGAATTTTTGCAGGCAACTTTTGCTCTTTTTTCCTTGCCAGTTGTGTGTCTCCACCCAGAAGCAATGAGGGACAGAGCCTGTTTCATAGTTTAGTACAGGAAATGAAAGGAAGATAGCAGGAGAATAAATATTTCAAAAACAATACTCCTTTATTTGTGGCTAGATAATATTTAGTAGACTTTTGAAGCAAATTCTAGACTACAGATTTAAATTTAAATTTCAGGTATTTGTTGTCTTTAAAAACAAATCAGCAAAATGGAAAGGGAAGAATGGAAAAGGAGAAAGAAAATGATAAAATTCCAAGGCCAGAGGTTCTTAACCTGGATTCTGGCATTCATTACAATAGGGACTGCCTGAAATTACAAAAAGAAGTAAGTTGGTTATGTGTATTTGAATGTTCGTGGGGAACTATAATCTGTAGTGTTCATAAAATTCTTAAAAGCAGCTGTAGTCTCCAATTTCAAGGAAGAAAAATTTAAAGATTATTGGTGTAAACTGTGTTCCCCCCCCCTTTCTTTCCTTAATAGCACAAGAGGGTACTGAAAAAGAGTGCATATAAAATATGGATTACTTATAAATCACAAATTGGAAGAAATTTGACATTTTAAATACTTAGAAACATATGCTTTTATAAATTTTGAAACCAAACCAAATATTTAAATGAGAGCTTCTCTTTTAATTTTTATGGTTAAAATTTCCTATAACATTATGTCTAAAAAGATTATATTAAAATTAGGGTTACTTGATTATTGCTCTCCGTTATTTCTATCACTACAGAAATTTGTACAAATACATTTGTATTTGTACCATTTTTTTGTAAAACATAGATTAAAAGGGAAGTGATAACCCCATGCAACCAATACTTTTTGTTGTTTTATTTATATATACATGTTTTAAATATACATATTATATATTTCAATTTTTCATCAGATGATTTTAATAAAGATATTTATAAGTATTTTGACCTGGACCATTATTCTTAAGATCTAATTAAGTGAGCATATACCATATAAATGAAGTTATTAAGTATTTCTGGGACACTATTTATCTTGTTGGAAAAAAATGGAAGTAAAAATTTTCCCCTTGATATTGAAATACTTGTTACAGTGAACAACTGCTGATTTAAGAGTGTATCTGAAAGGAAGAAATACTCCTTCCTGTAAAGCATACTGCATTTTGGTTGTCATGCTTCTCATTGCAATACTTGGAAGCCATCCAACTCTTCTGGTTGGGTATTAAAATTCGAAGTTAATGAATAGATCCAAATATATCTGTATTCAGAGCTACTCATAGGCCTTCTAATATTCTGAACACAGCCTGTGTGCTGAATTTTTTGCTTCCTCAGAGCAAAGGTAATATTTGTCACTATGTGAATGTCTTTAAACTGCCTCAAAGTAAATAAAAGCCTTGTGATACAGAATTTACTATCTGTGATCATTGAAATGCTACTGGATACATGGCATTTGCTACTGTTTTAAATGTTGAGGATTTTATCTTCTTTCCTGCTTCTTTTAAAATTTTGCCATGATTATCAGAATTGTTCTTACCTTTCTATCTGGCTCCTGTCTCTACCTTTACCTGAAACAGCCTATGTGATATATGATCCATCTTCTTTGGTTGAGGTTCCCCAAGTGAATTCTCAAAAATTAGCAACCAGCTACAGAGTAGACTACAAGCATATGCCTCATCACCCAGTTTACTTGTTAGACTTGATTCCTCTGCTTTGTTACATAATTAATTTTGGTTATCTACTTCCCTTTTTGTATCCAACATAGCTTTGAGTTGATCTTTTTACTTATGGACCTCACAGCTAAATCATGCACCAATAGGAGGAAAAATCAGCATGTTATAGATTACCTAGCTTCCCTAAGGGAATCTCCTCTTAATGTATTTCTCCCATTTACCTTGGCTGTCAGGAAGCTCAAACATTTACCATAGTTTCAGATTAGACCTGCTGGTTTTATTACCCCCAATCCTTGATTACCTGACACATGTTTTTCAGTTAGCATGATTTATTTTCTTTTTTAAGTGTTTTAAAAATTGTAAGGACCTCAATTACTTTTAGGATACAGATTGTAACAATAATTACTGTTGACTTGTCACCATCTCTGGAAGATACCACAGAAGACACAGCCCTGGAGCTCAGGCCATAGAAATGACCCCCACTTGGGGATCCACCTGTGGCTTAGACAAGGATGAGTCTGGAATGCCAAAAGTCCAGCCCTAGAACATTCCCTCTCTTTGTGTCGTTGGGACGTAAAGGGAATCTTGTCTGAAAATAGCAAGGACCCAGATGGAAAGGAAGATGGAACACACGCCAACTTGCTCTTGCTTAAAAGGCCATAAGACTTATTGGTGTTTATGGAAGATTCCATATGTGTGGTTCTCCTGTTTTGTGTCTTTTCTCCCTAATACAGAATTTAGGCAGACCTTGCTGGGCTAATATTGATACTTAATGATAGACTTTGTGACTCTGTGGGAGCTTTCCCCATCTCTCTTCCTGTTTCTTGCTCCATTCCTCAACCACAGATGTACTTTATCCCCTGTACTTAGGACCTGAGACTGTAGCCTTTAACCGACATCATAGGTTATCTGGGCCTGAAAAGAAACACTTCCTGTTGGCTACTTTTAGCCATGGATGGAGCAGCGTCCTGTCCTTCTCTTGTTCTATCTATTTCGGTCTTGCTGCTCTCAGAATTCCTGGCATGTTGACTTAATTGCTGAATTCTGTACTTCAGTTCACTTTGATACAACTCCTAGTTCTAAACTCTGGCTTACACCCTGGCCACTACTTACTTTAGTCCGTTTTCTGCCAGAAGTGAGATGAGGTGAAACTTCAGCCAATTTAGCTAATTATCAGGTTCTCCAGTGAAAGGTTGGATTATAAGAAGATTGAATGTGTTGGATAAAATAAGGTTTGGGATTTATATGTGGATTTCCAGTTCCATGCATTCTGTATCCTCCATGATTGCGGATAACTGCAAGCTGGCAGCATGAACACTAATGAGGTATAGGAAAATGTGAAATTAAACTGTATCTCCTTGCCAAATGATGCCCTTTTGGTGTTTCAGTTAATCCTAATGCAGCCCAAATAATTTTTTTTTTTCAAGGAAAGTATAAAAGCTTTAGTTACAGTAAAAGATACTGGGGGGAGAAAAGCAGAGGCTAAAAATTTTTAGGGAAAGGAATGACGAATGAAAAGCTTTTTTTTTTTTTTTTCCAGTTAGTAAATGAAGTGTTTGAATTTTAAAATCTTGAATAAATTGTTGCCTATTATTTTAGAGGGATCAACAAGTTGTTCATCACTGAGAAGAAATAAAAGCAGTCTATAACTCTGTTTCTGGGCAGATCTGACTGGATTTATGTAGCAGGAGCAAAGAGTTTAAACAGTCTTAAGTCTGTGCAAAGGGAAGTATTTCTTCCAGTACTCTAAGGAAGAGAGTTGGAGCAGAAAATGTTTTCATCATGTGTATTATTTCTCACTGAACCAGGTAGTAAAATGTGACTTATTAAAGCCATGTTCTCCCCCAAATCTTTGTGAAATTAAGAAAACGTTGATTTAAAAGGGCAGTTTTAGAGGCATGGTGCATTAGTGGTCAACTGTCAAGTCTAAACTGCTGGTTTAACATTTCATTACAAATTTCTTAAGCGGTATCTAAGTGGCTGTAACTTTTACGTAAGTGAGTCTTTGCAACAATCGAAGCAAACTTTTCATGATTCATCAGTTATATGACCTGTGCTTTGCTTTGATGTACAGATATCTGCTGCTGCTGCTAGTAGCTAAGTTGTGGAGAAAACATGTCTGTCTGAGAAGTTTAGAAGAAGGCAGAATTAAACATGTCAGGGCACACTTGAGCTGTTCACATATCAAAAGATAAACCCTAATGTATTGAAATAACAAATTATTGCTAGATCAGCAGAAAACTAACTTAAATTTGTTCCTCCCCATCATGGGGATGTGTATATATGATCCAATAATGATCCGACCGTAGGTGGTCTTCATCAGTTCTTTTTTTGAAAGATGACAATAGCTTTTGTCAATTCATTTTTTATTTTTTTAAGAAATCTCACATTCTCCCTCTGAATACCAGTGTTGCTTATCTCTTTGACAAATACAGTCCCGTGGCTTTAGAATACATACTCAGGCTGATAGAAGAGAAGAAAATGGGAAAAAGTGAAAAATGATTTAATAGTGGTATCCCAGAAGCACAGACATATCTAGAAGCAGGACTCTGAACAACAGTATCTGGAGACACGAAAATGTGTGAGGTGAGCTGGACCCTGACGGCTTGATCTTGTCCTCTGCAGTTTGCATGTCCTTGATTTGCTCCATGTTTGCTGGATTTCCCCAGGAACCAAGTCTCCAGGCTTTCATGTGTTTCCTTTCAAGTGAAAGCTGCAGGTGTGACACATTTTGAAGCTATATTAGTAAACAGACATATGCGTTGAGGATGAGGGGAGACACAGAACTGATCTTGGAGGTGATTTTCTGTCAAACTGCTGTAGTTGTCATACCAGCAGTACAAAGAGCCATCTTTAAAATCCTTTTATATATACTAGGATGGGAAAATTCCTTTCTAGTGAAGGGGAAATCGATTATGATGTTACTGATAAGAATATCCGTAGAACAAAAGGCTCATGAAGGTAGGGGCTTATCTGTCCTCTTATACCCAATGCCTGGCATAAAGTAGGGAATTCTATACATTTTGTTGAATGAATGTATGAATAAATGAAATGAGATCAGTGCTATATCAATTGTATTTATAGTAAATTCTAAAAATCTTACTGCTTTGCTTTCTCCAAGTCTCCTTAACTCATATTTGTTGATCTTTCATATGAGTTAGAAGTAAACGAGTAGATCTTTTAAAATACAAAAAAAAGTTCTAAATTGTGGACAAGAACCCTTGTTCTATAGATACTAGATTTATAGATACTATCTTTAGAACAGTTAGAACTCAGGGCTCTCATACACTCATCTATATAAAAGATACAATTGTGACTGTCTTTAGGGCAATAGTATAACACAGTAGTTGTGTAGCCATTTAACAATGTGCAGTGAGGCAGAGGGGGAAACAGCCGACAATTCCTTATGTAATTTAGGTGCCTGAAAGCAGCTTTACATAAAACTGCCATATAACTCAATCAAAAGCAGTGTGCTGACTTAGTCTATCTATGTAATTGCTCCATTTCCTTTTTTCTTATTGTGCTGTTAGTCATAAACAGAATGGTTTTTGATTATCATGAAGACTATTATAAAACGTAAATAGAACAATGAGGTCATTATGTGTGTCACAATTTTTGCATTTTACTGAGCAAAGTTCCTCTAAAGTTGGTTTTTCTGTTGACAGGAATCTGAGTGATTGAGAAATTTCATTGATATTGCATCTCCTTTAAATGTTCTGTCTAGTGTTTGGGGTAACTATTCAATCCATGTCCCTTGCAGAGCCCTGTAGATGACTGTGGTGATTCACACTGATACTTGGCTCCTATAGGTGTGAGCTACTGGTGAAGAGCATTGACTTTGGTTTTGGACCCACAGACCTGATTCTGCCATTTGCTATTTGTACAACCTGGGATAAATTACTTACTTTTAAGCTTTAGTTTTATCATAGGAGAAGGTATACCTGACACAAACTTGACAGTACATACTTGATAAAGTAAAGTTGATAAACAAGGGAATAAACACAACTGCCTTATCCTAAGGCTGGAATATAATCCTCTTGTTGCCTTTTCTTATTTTTTAGAAGTATTTGTATACATATTTCTTTATAAATAATTGTTTAAACTAATGAGCCTGAACTTCTATTTAAGGATGTAGTTGTAATTCCTTTGATTAAAATGACTTTGTGTAATTTTTCTAGCACCTATAAATAATAAGATTTACTTTGTGCTGTCTTCCCTCTCAAATATAGTATGAACAAATTTCCTGTGAAACACTATGATGTACTGGGCTGGCCAAAAATTTCGTTCAGGTTTTTCCATTAAGATGTTACAGAAAAACCCAAATGAACTTTTGGCCAACCCAATATTAGGAAGAGCACTGAATTTGGAGGCACATACTACATTTCACAACCTACATGCTGAGTGACAGAGGGCAAATCATTACACATCACATAGGACCAGTTTTCCTACATGGAAATAAGGATAAAATAACTGCTCTATGTCATGCAGGGGTAGTTTTGAGGATTACAAAATATATGTGAAACTGTATGTTAATCTCAAATCCATAGATCAAATATAATATAATGAAAACTGAAATGACTGTTAGTCTCTTCCCCATAACCAAAAAATATGATACTCTATTCTTGGAAAATATTTTCTTGATTGAAGTGCTATTCAAGTGGTATTTGGTAACAGAGGATCTTTCACCAGTTATCCAATGCTATTTCTAAGAAAAAAGTTAGGAGGCTGATAAACAATAATAAAGAAATAAAAATCAATGACCATACCATCACTTGGATAATAAATACTATTAAATGTACATATATGTGTATGACAGTTATTTTTTTCAGAAAGATATTTTAATTTTTCCACTAAACCATGAATTAGGAAACTTTCTGTGACAATATATCCTTCAATAACCTCATTTAATAGTTGTATAATGTTTCATTGGTATATCTATACCATGTTACTAGATTTTCATTATAATGATGTTTGTAATTTTTTGTAATGATAAACAAGACTGTGATGGGCATTCTGAGAGTTAAATTGTTGTGTACGTTTAAAATTATTTTTCATGATAAAAGTATAGAAATTGAATTGCTGGAGAAAGCATATGCATATGAATAAAGCTTCTGATTAACAAAGCCAAATATCCTTCTAGAGCAAATGTATACCTAGCAAGATATTTCTCTATCAACTGAAGATTTCCATTAAATTCCTTTGCATTTTTTGTCCTTTTTGCACTTTATCCCATTGTTCAGTGGGATATATCTTTCTTCATGAAAAAAGGTGCTAAGGAAATAGAAAAATAATTTATTCTGCCAGAGCCAGGGAGTATTAAATGCCCAGGCTTTGGTGTAGTCAAAAATTGTGGAAGAATGCATGATTTGTAAAATACTTCTATGACTCCTATAAAGGGTATAGATTCCTGGTCTGGTGAGACAATAATTGGGAGGAAAATCAGTGTTAGATGTTTGAGTCTCCCTGAGAGAAGAACCTTCTTTCTTGCCCTCCTTGCATCTATGCTAAAGGAGCCCTCCTTGGGCGGAGAGGTGACAGAAACCTCAGGTAGGCTGGGGGAGTCAGGTGTGAAGTTCCGTGTGCTTCATGTCCCACATGGAATCTGAAGTCATGGCTGATCCTCACATTGCCTTGCAGCACAATGTGCCACACGGGCAACCGAACAAAAATTGTTGCAGGATGTGTCTAGGTGAATGGGTCTGCCACAGATGCTAAGAGTTCCCTTTCCTCCATGAGTAACGGGAGTAAATGCACATTTCTCATGGGTCCAAGTGGACTACTGCTCGCTGAGAGACAGACTTGGAGATTCCTTGAGTTAGAGAACAAGTGAAAACAGAGTTAGGGTCCTTTGTGGATTAATAATAGAGGATCTATCTTAGCAGGCATCGGCATGGATAGCTGTACACTTTCCCCAAAGTTCTGGTGACAGGTACTTAGATATAACTCACAGAAAGAAAGCAGTGATGTGCCCTGGAATTGGCTTGTACGGGGTTGTTAGCATCTCTTCACAACTCTCTGTTAGCTGAATTTCAAGGGTAGTACCTTGAAACTGGCCAGAGTGGGAGTAATACCAACATGGAAATCATTGAACACTACAAATCAAAATATAATGCTATTTCCGAAAACTCATTGCACAATATAAGAATCAAAATTGATGTGTAAAAATAAGGAAGGGAAACAGACCCATCTATGTACAATCATTACATAAATACATAAAGCCAACTGCTATTTAAAAAATTCCTAACAAAACATTTTCCTTTCTGAGGATTTTTCTTCATGGGTTAGACTTGTTGAGGCTCTGGAAAAAAGGGTTCACTAAAGTTTGGATTGAAGAAAGAAAATTTTTTTCCTGGAAAATTACCCCGTTTAAAAAAAAAAAAAAAGCATTTATTGCCATAGGACCTTTGAACTTCATTGAGAGTCAAATGATATGTCAAGAGTCTGGTTATGGGCTGGTGTGAATGAACCTTCAAAATAATAAATGCTGACAAGGGAACATTTTCACAGCTGAATTTTTGGTGATTCTTGGTTTGCTCCTTCAAGATTAAGCTCATTTCTTTTCTAAAATTTCAGTTGTATTTTTCTAAAGATTCTTTGATGTTTCTTTAATTATTCCCCCAAATTTCAGTAATATGCCAAGCAGTGTTTTCTTGAAATTATTAGACTCTCCTTTTCTCTTGGCAAAAACATCTTTATTTGTGCCTAGATATTAGGAAAAAAAGACAATGTTTCTGAAGTCACTGTTTGATTCCAAGGTGTATTTGCTGCATTTGATCGAGCAGTCATGCAATAGAATGATTTTCTGATTCATCAGTTAGCTTACCATATATATATTTTTTAATTTTAAAATTTTGCCCTAATTTCAGATTGGCACAAAATTAGCAAGTATGATACAAAGAATTTTCAGATATCCTTCACTCACTTTCGCCAAAGTTAATTTTTACTACTTTTGCTTTCTCTGTCATTGTCTTTCTCTCTCCTTTCATTAAGTGATTGGAAACAAATTAAGGAAATAAAGGAGTAATATAATTAAAATAAATGTAAGTAAAAAATGTTTACCCTTCAAAATAGGTTATATAATGTCTGTGGAATATGTGGAACATGTATTAGACCACGTGAAAAACCTAAAAATAGCCCCAAATTGAAAGTCTTTGAATTATATAAAACTAGAAATATAAAGGAATAAATAAGCAATGTTTCTTTTTCTTTTGTTCATTAACTTGCCAAAGAGAAAACTAAAACTACAGTTAAATACCCCTTAAAATCATTTAAAAAGCTATATTAACACTAATAAGTATAATAAAGTAGGAAGAGGAGATTAAAACAGAGAAAACCAGAAATTAATGAAGTAGAAAGTAGAACTCTACAATCCATAAATAAACAGAAGTAGTTTTTGATGAGAAAAACCTAAAACGGATAAATCACTATCTGACAAAACCAATTAAAATAGAAGGTATATACCTGTACAGTATTAACAATGGAAAGTAGGTAAAAATCACAATTGCAGAGGAGATAAAAAAATACAAGTTAACTATATCAGCTAATTTTTTGGAAAATCTTAAAGATGAATTCAATTTTCTGGAATAAATGACTATTAAAATGAAAAAGTAGGAATTAAATAATGATAGACAATAAAAAGAATGAATAATCCCCAATGATTAGTGTTTACCATTTGCTATTTTCAGACTCCAATAGTAGGAGTGTTCATTTTTAGGACCAACATAGAAATATTTAGCAAAACTATTAGATAAATGCATACTTTAACCTAGTAATTTCGCTTTAGAAATTCTCAGGAAATAAATAAGTTTGAAAAGAAGACTGCCAAGTATGGTATTATGTAGTTACTTTTACACACGTTTGTGAGTTTTTTCCCCATGAGAACAGATTGTCCAGTGATAGGTGATTGAAGTTCCACCGTATATCCATAATTGGAATCTATGCAGCCATTAAAGATGGTAAGTGTGGACCTAAATTGACAGACATGCAAATGTGTGCATAATGTATTCAAGGGCTCCAATAATCCTCTCTCTCACTGTGCCCTCTATATTGTCGATTCTGTCTTGGCAAACTCTTCCATATATTTGCCCCTTCCCTAAATAATTACCACTCAGAAAATCCTTGCTCTATCAAAATCTGCCCCCACTCAACCTCCTGCCTTGGCTTCTCTCCAGCTTTTCTCACAGGTGCTCTACCCATGTAGTCACATTGCCATCAGTTGTTTGTATTCACCTCAGTTTTTTTTTTTAACATCTTTATTGGAGTATAATTGCTTTACATAGTTATGTTAGTTGCTGTTGTATAACAAAGGGAATCAGCTATACATATACATACATCCCCATATCCCCTCCCTCTTGTGCATCCCTCCCACCCTCCCTATCCACCCCTCTAGGTGGTCACAAAGTACCGAGATGATCTCCCTGTGCCATGTGGCTGCTTCCCACTAGCTATCTATTTTACATTTGGTAGTGTATATAAGTCCATGCCACTCTCTCACTTCGTGCCAGCTTACCCTTCCCCCTCCCCGTGTCCTCAAGTCCATTCTCTATGTCTGTATCTTTATTCCTGTCCTGCCCCTAGGTTCTTCAGAACCTTTTTTTTTTTTTTTTAGATTCCATATATATGTGTTAACATACAGTATTTGTTTTCTCTTTCTGACTTACTCTGTATGACAGACTCGTTCATCCACCTCACTACAAATAACTCAATTTTGTTTCTTTTTATGGCTGAGTAATATTCCATTGTATATATGTGCTACATCTTCTTTTTCCATTCATCTGTCGATGGACACTTAGGTTGCTTGCATGTCCTGGCTATTGTAAATAGAACTGCAATGAACATTGTGGTACATGACTTTCCTTGAATTATGGTCTTCTCAGGATGTATGCCCAGGAGTGGGATTGCTGGGTCATATTGTAGTTCTATTTTTACTTTTTTAAGGAAACTCCATACTGTCCTCCATAGTGGCTGTATGAATTTATATTCCCACCAACAGTGCAAGAGGGTTGCCTTTTCTCCACACCCTCTCCAGCATTTATTGTTTGTAGATTTTTTAATGATGGCCATTCTGACTGGTGTGAAGTGTTACCTCATTGTAGTTTTGATTCGCATTTCTCTAATGATTAGTGATGTTGAGCATCCTTTCATGTGTTTGTTGCCAATCTGTATATCTTCTTTGGAGAAATGTCTATTTAGGTCTTCTGCCCATTTTTGGATTGGGTTGTTTGTTTTTTTGATGAGCTGCATGAGCTGCTTGTAAATTTTGGAGATTAATCCTCTGTCAGTTGCTTCGTTTGCAAAAATTTTCTCCCATTCTGAGGGTTGTCTTTTCGTCTTGTTTATGGTTTCCTTTGCTGTGCAAAAGCTTTTAAGTTTCATTAGGTCTCATTTGTTTATTTTTGTTTTTCTTTCCATTTCTCTAGGAGGTGGGTCAAAAAGGATCTTGCTGTGATTTATGTCATAGAGTTTTCTGCTTAGGTTTTCCTCTAAGAGTTTTAGAGTGTCTGGCCTTAAATTTAGGTCTTTAGTCCATTTTGAGTTTATTTTTGTGTATGGTGTTAAGGAGTGTTCTAATGTCATTCTTTTACATGTAGCTGTCCAGTTTTCCCAGCACTACTTGTTGAAGAGGCTGTCTTTTTTCCATTGTATATTCCTGCCTCCTTTATCAAAAATAAGGTGACTATATGAGTGTGGGTTTATCTCTGGGCTTTCTATCCTGTTCCATTGATCTATATTTCTGTTTTGTGCTGGTACCATACTGTCTTCATGACTGTAGCTTTGTAGTATAGTCTGAAGTTGGGGAGCCTGATTCCTCCAGGTCCGTTTTTCTTTCTCAAGATTGCTTTGGCTATTCAGGGTCTTTTGTGTTTCCATACAAATTGTGAAATTCTTTGTTCCAGTTCTGTGAAAATACCATTGGTCATTTGATAGGGATTGCATTGAATCAGTAGATTGCTTTGGGTAGTATAGTCATTTTCACAATGTTGATTCTCCCAATCCAAGAACATGGTATATCTCTCCATCTGTTTGTATCATCTTTAATTTCTTTCATCAGTGACTTACAGTTTTCTGCATACAGGGCTTTTGTCTCCATAGGTAGGTTTATTCCTAGGTATTTTATTCTTTTTGTTGCAATTGTAAATGGGAGTGTTTCCTTAATTTCTCTTTCAGATTTTTCATCATTAGTGTATAGGGATGCAAGAGATTTCTGTGCATTAATTTTGTATCCTGCTACTTTACCAAATTCATTGATTAGTTCTAGTACTTTTCTGGTAACAGCTTTAGGATTCTCTATGTATAGTATCATGTCATCTGCAAACAGTGACAGCTGTACTTCTTCTTTTCTGATTTGGATTCCTTTTATTTCTTTTTCTTCCCTGACTGCATGGCTAAAACTTCCAGAACTATAATAGTGGTGAGAGTGGGCATCCTTGTCTTTTTCTTGACTTTAGAGGAAATGGTTTCAGTTTTTCACTATTGAGAACGACGTTGGCTGTGGGTTTCATATATGGACTTTATTATGTTGAGGTAAGTTCCCTCTATGCCTACTTTCTCGAGAGTTTTTATCATAAATGGGTATTGAATTTTGTTGAAAGCCTTTTCTGCATCTATTGAGATTATCATATGGCTTTTATCCTTCAGTTTGTTAATATGGTGTATCACATTCATTGATTTGCATATATTGAAGAATCTTTGCATTCCTGGGATAACCCCAACTTGATCATGGTGTATGATCCTTTTCATGTGCTGTTGGAATCTTTTTGCTAGTATTTTGTTGAGGAATTTTGCATCTATGTTCATCAGTGATACTGGCCTGTTTTTTCTTTCTTTGTGACATCTTTGTCTGGTTTTGGTATCAGGGTGATTGTGGCCTTGTAGAATGAGTTTGGGAGTGTTCCTCCCTCTACTCTATTTTGGAAGAGTTTGAGAAGGATATGTGTTAGCTCTTCTCTAAATGTTCGATAGAATTCGCCTGTGAAGCCATGTAGTCCTGGGCTTTTGTTTGTTGGAAGATTTTAAATCACAGTCTCAATTTCAGTGCTTGTGATTTGTCTGTTTATGTTTTCTATTTCTTCCTGGTTCAGTCTTGGAAGGTTGTGCTTCTCTAAGAATTTGTCCATTTTTTTCCAGGTTGTCCATTTTATTGGCATATAGTTGCTTGTAGTAATCTCTCATGTTCCTTTGTATTTCTGCAGTGTCAGTTGTTACTTCTCCTTTTTCATTTCTAATTCTATTGATTTGAGTCTTCCTCCTTTTTCTCTTGATGAGTCTGGCTAATGGTTTATCAATTTTGTTTATCTTCTCAAAGAACCAGCTTTTAGTTTTATTGATCTTTGCTATTGTCTCCTTCATTTCTTTTTCATTTATTTCTGATCTGATCTTTATGATTTCTTTCCTTCTGCTAACTTTGGGTTTTATTTGTTCTTCTTTCTCTAATTGCTTTAGGTGTAAGGTTAAGTTGTTTATTTGAGATGTTTCTTGTTTCATGAAGTAGGATTGTATTGCTATAAACTTCCCTCTCAGAACTGCTTTTGCTGCATCCCATAGGTTTTGGGCCATTGTGTTTTCATTGTCATTTGTTTCTAGGTGTTTTTTGATTTCCTCTTTGATTTCTTCATTGATCTCTTGGTTATTAAGTAGTGTATTGTTTAGCCTCCATGTGTTTGTACTTTTACAGTTTTTTTTCTGTAATTGATGTATAGTCTCATAGCGTTGTTGTCAGAAAAGATGATTGGTATGATTTCAATTTTCTTACATTTACCACGGCTTGATTTGTGACCCAGGATGTGATCTGTCCTGGAGCATGTTCCATGAACACTTGAGAAGAAAGTGTATTCTGTTGTTTTTGGATGCAATGTCCTATAAATATCAATTAAGTCCATCTTGTTTAATGTATCATTTGAAGCTTGTGTTTCTTTCTTTATTTTCGGTTTGGATGATCTGTCCATTTGTGAAAGTGGGGTGTTAAAGTCCCCTACTATGACTGTGTTACTGTCGATTTTCCCTTTTAATGATGTTAGCATTTGCCTTATGTATCAAGGTGCTCCTATGTTGGGTGCATAAATATTTACAATTGTTATATCTTCTGCTTGGATTGATCCCTTGATCATTATGTAGTGTCCCTCCTTATCTCTTGTAACTGTCTTTATTTTAAAGTCTATTTTGTCTGATATGAGAATTGCTACTCCAGCCTTCTTTTGATTTCCATTTGCATGGAATATCTTTTTCCATCCCCTCACTTTCAGTCTGTATGTGTCCCTAGGTCTGATGTGGGTCTTTTGTAGACAGCATATATACAGGTCTTGTTTTTGTATCCGTTCAGACAGTCTATGTCTTTTGGTGGGAGCAGTTAATCCATTTACATTTAAGGTAATTATGTATGTTCCTATTACCATTTTCTTAATTGTTTTGGGTTTGTTTTTGTAAGTTTTTTCCTTCTCTTGTGTTTCCTGCCTAGAGAAGTTCCTTTAGCATTTGTTGTAAAGCTGATTTGGTAGTGCTGAATTCTCTTAGCTTTTGCTTGTGTGTAAAGCTTTTGATTTCTCCATCGAATCTGAATGAGATCCTTGCCGGGTAGAGTAATCTTGGTTGTAGGTTCTTTCCTTTCATCACTTTAAGTATATCATGCTACTCCCATCTGGCTTGCAGTGTTTCTGCTGAGAGATCAGCTGTTAACCTTATGGGGATTCCCTTGTATGTTATATGTTGTTTTTCCCTTGCTGCTTTTAATATTTTTTCTTTGTATTTAATTTTTGATAGTTTGATTAATATATGTCTTGGTGTGTTTCTTCTTGGATTTATCCTGTATGGGACTCTCTGCACCTCTTGGACTTGACTGACTATTTCCTTTCCCATATTAGGGAAGTTTTCAGCTATAATCTCTTCAAATATTTTCTCAGTCTCTTTCTTTTTCTCTTCTTTTCGGAACCCTATAATTCGAATGTTGGTGCATTTAATGTTGTCCCAGAGGTCTCTGAGACTGTCCTCAATCCTGTTCATTCTTTTTTTTTATTCTCCTCTGTGGTAGTTATTTCCACTATTTTATCTTCCAGGTCACTTATCTGTTCTTCTTCCTCAGTTATTCTGCTGTTGATTCCTTGTAGAGAATTTTCAATTTCATTTATTGTGTTTTTCATCGTTTGTTTGCTCTTTAGTTCTTCTAGGTCCTTGTTAAACATTCCTTGTATTTTCTTCATTCTATTTACAAGATTTTGGATCATCTCTACTATCATTACTCTGAATTCTTTTTCAGGTAGAATGCCTATTTCCTCTTCATTCGTTTGGTCAGGTGAGTTTTTACGTTGCTCCTTCATCTGCTACATATTTCTCTGTCTTCTCATTTTGCTTAACTTACTGTGTTTGGGGTCTCCTTTTTGCTGGCTGTAGGTTTGTAATTCCCATTGTTTTTGGTGTCTTCCCCCAGTGAGTAGGGTTGGTTCAGTGGGTTGTGTAGGCTTCCTGGTGGAGAGGTCTGGTGTCTGTGTTCTGGTGGATGAGGGTGGATCTTGTCTTTCTGGTGAGCAGTACCCTGTCCGGTGGTGTGTTTTGGGGTGTCTGTGAACTTAGTATGATTTTACCAGCTTCTCTGCTAATGGGTGGGTTTGTGTTTCTGTCTTGCTAGTTGTTTGGCATAGGGTGTCCAGCACTGGAATTTGCTTGTTGTTGAGTGGAGCTGGGTCTTAGCATTGAGATGGAGATCTCTGGGAGAGCTCTTGCTGATTGATATTATATGGGGCCAGGAGGTTCCTGGTAGTCCAATGTCCTGAACTCTGCTCTCACACCTCAGCAGCTCAGGCCTGACACCCGGCCGGAGCACCAAGACCCTGTCATCTATGTGGCCAGGTACATGGGGAGATTCTTGCCTCTTGGGAAGTCTGAGGTCTTCTGCCAGCATTCAGTATGTTTTCTATAGGAGTTGTTCCACATGTAGGTGTATTTTTGATGTATTTGTGGGGAGGAAGTTGATATCCATGTCTTACTCCTCTGCCATCTTGAAGGTCCTCCCACTTCAGTGTTTGAGTTTTAAGGGAGTACCTTTTCACTAGTGTTATTGTTGTAGCTTTTTTTGTTTGTTTTGCTGTCCTAAGTTTGCTTTGTCTATTCTTGAGTGGTGATTTGGGGAGATTTGAAGACTTATTTGTGGTTATCTGTAGTTCTCTGCTAACTACTAGAAATCCTGGATCAAAAAACCCAGAGGGACACTCAATATCACACTAACATATTTCTCTGGTATTCTTGCTTTTCTACACACTAAGATTCAACATTTCCCACAATCTCTCGTCTCAGTGTATCATGGTCCTTCCTCATTATACTTTCAGATGGTAATTTGGCTTTATTCTTAAAGGGAAAAAAGTCATCATATGTGAAATCCCCGATTTTATCACTGACAAGCTCTATTTCCACCCTATTCTTCCTATTCCTTCTTACTATATTGGGGAACATGTCCTTTCTTTCTTCCAAAGGTTAACTTCTCCAAGTTTGTTAGATTTTTCTCAAGGATCATGTTCCTTTGCTTACATCATCTTGCTCCTGAATCATCAGCCACTCCCACTTTAGTAGATTATGTTGTTATATCTCCAACTATATAAAAATATCTCCCTTTCCACATACCCACCACCCATGTCTCTGCTTTCTTTACAGCCATTTCACAAAAGCATGGCTGATATTCTGTGCTCATTTTCTAACTTCCTATCTATACTTTTGTTCACTACAGTTTGGGTTCTGCTGTTAATATTTACTGTTAATTACTGATCTATCCCTTTCTTGTCAAGGGCATCAATATTCTCTTGGCTGCTGTGTTGTACATCTCACATGGGTAGTGTACTATCTTCATTGTATTTAACTCTTCAACAACATTTTAAACAACTAACATTCTGTACTGCTTGTAATGTTTTCCTCATTTTGCTTACACAATATTGCAAACTTGTTGTTTTCTTTCCATCACTAGCAACTTCTAAGTACATTTTTTGGAGTCTTTGCTTGATGTCTAAGCTTTGGAACATCTCATAATTCAGACATTGTCTCATTCTTCTCCTCTTTCTGCACTTGCTTTTAATAATCTTATTCACTTACACAGATTGAGATATTGACTGTATGGTCATAAATTGCAAATTCCAAATTAGTGCCTCCAATCCAAAACTCTGAGCTCCAGACCTGGATATCTCAACTTGGATACCCAGAGACATCTCAAATTTAATATGTCAAAATATGAACATATTTCACATCTCAGAAAATAGCACCACCATCTACCTTGTCATTCAAGACAAATACTTTGGCATCATATTTGGGGTTCCCTTTTCCTTGCCCACTATATAAGTCCTGTCAACTCTACCTAAAAGATAAACCTAAATCTGTCTACTTTTCTGTGCATACTCTGTTGCCAATGTAGCAAGTATGATCTTTCTCCTGGATGGCAGAACATCCTCCTAACTGCTCTCCCTCTTTGTACTCTTGCTCTCTTCTGCTCCTTTCTCTCCCTCAGCAGCTAGTGCAATCTCCTTAAAACCTAAATCAGATAATGTCCCTCTCTGGTGAAAGTAAGTCAGTGCTTTTATTTACTCACCTAATAATATTCCACCCTTTTCCATACTAGGTCTTTCTTGATTTGGTGTCTGTGTATATTTTATGTCATCTTGTGCCACTTTTCTTCTTGATCTTTGAGCTCCAGCAGTACTTTTTCAGCTCTGTAACCATACCCAAAATGCCTAAATTTGAGCCATAGCTCCAATAATGACTAGCTTTATGACTTTGGGCATCATCTACCTGGGTCTTGGTTTCCTCATCAATAGAGTGGAATAATAATGGTACATGGATACTGCATAGCACTTAGTACACATATACGTTTAGGAGGTAACTATTCTCCTGTTGTTGCTGTGTTTGTTATCATTAGTTTTCTCTCTCAGGGACTCTATCAGTCAGCATTTAACCAGAGAAACAGAAGCAGGAGAAAATGTATATTAAGAGATTTATTGTAAGGAATTGGCTTATGTGATTATGGGGCTATCTAGGCAAGTCTGAAATCCGTGAAGCAGGCAGTCATGAAGAGCAGGCTGGACTCTCAGGCAGTTGAAGCTGCACTCCAGAGGTAGGATTTGTTCTTTTCCAGAAAACTTCAATTCTGCTCTTTCAAGTGATGGAATCAGATCTGCCAAGATTACCATTTGCTTAAAGTCAGCTGATTATGAACTTTAGCCAAAAAACCTTTACAATCTCACCTCGACTGGTGTTTGATTGAATAGCCTTGCCAAGTTGACATATCACACTGTCCATCATAGGGGCTTTGAACTTGCTAGTCCCTCTGCCTGGGGATGCTCCCTGTATCGATCTTTCAAAGAGCAGTTTCTTCCCATCCTTGAATCTCGGCTTCAAGGCTGCTCTTTCAGGATTACTGAACAACAAAAAGTAGTGCCCCCGCATGTAATTCTATATCTCAGCCTTTTGATATTTTCATCATAACATTTTCTGTAATGAACTGTGGGTTTGGCAGGATTTTTTGGATTGTTTTGATGTTGTTTTGCTTTGTCTTCCACTAGAAAGGGCTTCCAATATTAAGGCCAAGCCATGTTATTCTTGTTTATTCCAAGTGCCCAGCATAGAACCTAAAGCACAGTTGTTACTAAAAGCATATTTACAGAATGAACGTAAGAAGTAATATGAAGTAGCAAAATTAAGAAATGTTATAAGAAAGAAACTACACATGAAAAGATAATGGTTATTTTTATGTATGGTAAGAGTTTTAGGAATTTTTATTTTTTGCTTATTTGCATTTTCACATATTTCTACAATAGGCATAAATTACCTATATTTTTGTTTGATTGTTTTTAAGTACAGTAATTGTAAAAAATCTCTACACTTAAGGAAAAGAGCTAAAAGAGCATTAACTCCTACTCAGGAGAGACCATTTCTTTCTATTTATACCATAAGTGTTGAATGGCTCTAAAGGAGAATTGGTGTGAGCTTCACCAGCCAAAAGTCTTAATGGGTGAAGAAACTCTTAAGGACTGATAAGACAAATGGAGGCTTATGAAATTTCAAAGCTGTTGATATGTAATGTTAATGTAGAGGAATGAATAATGGAATGATGGTCTAGGCACCTGTGTTAGGTTTTATTTTTTCATGATAAAACTTGCAATAGAGAAATGCCTATCAGGAATTCATTTATAAAAATAGAGTGAAAACTCAGTGATGTATTTGAATGTCAGCCAGTCTTTGAGTTGTTTCTGTTTTTGTTTAGAGATAAGAACTGAATTGTTCAACTAAGAGAAGCACACATATAAAGTGCTAGTTAAGTAACTGTAGAAAAAAGAAAGGAGATGAAACATAGAATGGACACCTGTCCAGGATAATACTTGAATGCAAGGCCTTTGCTGTAGATTGAGGTTCCCCAGTTCTTCTGTTCTTCAGTAGCAATGTAGCCTGAAATTCTATTGATTATGCTTACAGGAGACCCTTCTTAAAAATGCATATATATTAATTACCTGGGCAGGATACAAGAAACATGATATGCAAACTTATTTGTTAAATACTTAGAAATTCAGTTAGGCTCTTGAGAGAAAGAAAGCCTTTACTGAAATGTGTTTATAAGGGATACATAATTGTGAAAGACCTTGCTGGAGTCTGGGCTACTGAAGCGGGTTGCTGGGGGTGCTCAAGGAATATAAAAGAGCCTGCAAGAGGAAGAGGGAGGTTAGAAATCTCCAAAAGGAGACCAACGGTGCCTTAGTCAAATTTCGATGGACTATTTTTTTTCCCACAGTTTTATTGACATAGAATTTTCTTACTCTAAAGTTAACCCACTTAAAGTATACATTGTGTTTAGTATATTCAGAGAGTTTTACAAACATCACCATAGTCTTTTTTTTTTTTTAAAGAGGGTTCTATAACTACATGCATTTAATTACATTTCAATTAAGTTTTAAGTAGTTGAGGTATTCTTCTTTAGGCCCTGGTATAAAAATGAGGCTATGGCTCCATCCTTGGTTCTGTGAGATGTTTGAAGTTAGGTAAAGCAATTCAGATGATTGTTGGTTTTATTAGTAAGTTTACATCATGACAAATGTTAAAAAACCAACACATACAACCCTCCAAGAAATATGACAGTGGATTTTAATGTGAAGTACATGTAATAACCCACAAATAATCATATCAGTGAGAGACCTACAAGAGACTTGATGATCTACAATGTAGGACCACGAGGCAAGGAAACATTTATTATCCTCTGGAATCTGTTCATTTAATCAGGCCATCTAGAGTCGTAGCACTTGACCTTAAAAGTGCTCAAGTAGCAAACTCCATATTTTATTTGTTCCTTTATTTTTCTGTACAAACTCACCACATGTGTCTGCACTCTGTACTGCCAAGAAGAATGTTAAATCGTTAAGGTCAATGGTGGCACTTGTACTTCAAACAAGCCCACAGATGGCAGAGTCCTAGTCTAATTCCCCAGCACTGCCAATGCTGCCATATATGGTTTTCCACTTAGGTTCTTTCTGATTTAGTATTTGAGTGTCTGGACATGGTGCTAACAACTTTCCATGGTCTCTTTAAGGAAACCAGCTTTGTAGATTATACTTGTTTTGCATGTAACTATGCATACAGCTGGCAGCCACAAGAAGGCAAGCTTAGTGAATATTCCTTCTTTATTTAATTCCTTCTGCAGGTGTCATTTCTGTGTTTTAGCCATCTGGTGTTCTGCAGAATAGAATCTCACTAGCAAAGACTTACTCAGATACAAAAGCTCAAATAAAAATCTCATTAAAGTATTAAAAATGGTCAACCTAACAAATACAACATTTTGTTTACTTTGCATGTTGATAAAGATCTGGAGCAAAAGTAGTATTACTTGTGAGCAGACATTGGCTACAAAGGGTACATTATGAAATAATGCTTATGATAGGTTATCTTCTCTATTGTGTAAACTCTGAAAAATTGTCCATTCCAAAAAACTATCAGACCTGAGAATCAAAAATACTGTCATTCCTTCTGCCTTCCTCTGAAAAAGGATTGGTGGATGGGAACAAGAGATTTAAAAAAAAGCCATTTTCAACCTTTTGATATAATAATGTATTAGGGTATAAGTTGAAGTGACCAGATTTTTCTCTGTTTTTTGAATTAAAAAAATTCAGTATGAAATAGGTCTATATGGAAGCATGGTAAATGAAGCAAGAAAGGTTTTCTCCAATTTTATTTTATATATAAAAATATAATCTACTTCACAGAGATGGGAGCAACCTGGGCTAGAATACAGGATTCAGCCCATTGTCCTTTTTTCTACTTCACTGAGCTAGAGATAAGGTAAGAAAAAATAATTTATAGAGAAAAAAGGATAAGCTTGTTATCACTAGGGGTTCAATACGGTAGAAGATAAACAGTTAGCGGTACCTTAAACCCTCGTGCCTCAATTTCCTCATCTGTAAAATGCCCTACTTCCCAATATAGAATTAGATCATACATGTGATGTACTTATCTCAATCCCTGGAAAACTGTAAATGGCCAATAAATGTTCATTATGTTTATTATTCAGTGTCAGAATTGTGTATGTAATTTTGAGAGAAAGCTAGTCTGGTAAGTGTTTTTTGTTTTTTGTTTTTCTGGCATCTAGTGAAAAATTGCAGTTGTATTCTGTAACCCAGCTCTATGCCTTTCTTGTTAAAATCCCTATACA
Organism: Balaenoptera ricei; assembly: GCF_028023285.1. NCBI lineage: Eukaryota > Metazoa > Chordata > Mammalia > Artiodactyla > Balaenopteridae > Balaenoptera > Balaenoptera ricei. Next base: position 80,968,469 of record NC_082641.1, read on the forward strand.
TATCTCTTATCAAACCCAGGATGTTTGGGTCATACATTTCCCATAAATGTAAAGGTAAATTGTAGCTCAGCCTAGTTTTATAATTCTTCTGTTAGAAAAATTGAGATCCAAAGACCCTTGTATACTTGTTTTACTAAATCATAGAAATGCATGTAATGCCAGAGGGTAGGGTCTTCTTCCAAAAAGGACACAAATTGTAGTAATCAGCTAAGGAATATTCTGCCAATACCATTTCTTCCCTAGCATTCTTTCCTATTTAAAAGAAAGACTAAGATGTAATCATGTGTGATGGATACCATTACAAATTATATTTTCTTGTGGAAGGTTAGTGGGTTTGTAGGGCCATAAGACATACATGAGGGAAACAGATACAGAACCTAAATCTCTTCCATTCAAATGTGCAGTATGCAATAGATTATTTGAAAATGATAATTCAGTAAGTTCTTTTTAAAAATATATTGAAGTATAGATGATTTACAATGCTGTGTTAATTTCTGCTGTATGGCAAAGCAATTCAGATATACATATATATATTCTTTTTCATATTCTGTTCCAATAAGTTCTTTCTTTGGGAGGCTGTATTGTGAATTCACTGGAGAAAAGTTGCTTTAGTGGGTAAAGGATTCTTGATCAAATCCCTAATCTAACATTTGTTAGTTGCTCGGACACTCTCATTGATAATTTGAAAAAAAAATTAATTAAAAATTAAAAAATAAACCAAAAAACTCCTGCAGTAATTCTCTTTCTTGTATCATATCACTGGCTAGTCTCTTTTCACCTTGATTGTGGTTTGGCCCTGTGATTTGCTTTGGCCAATGGGAGATTACCAAATAAAAGACAAGCAGAGTCTTGAAAAGCACTTATATATTGGGATTTGTTCTTTTGCTGCTCTTGGACCCTGTGAGTAAGCCCAGGCTCCCCTGCTGAATAAAGACACAGTTGGCCAAGTCATCCTATTAGCCCCAGGTGACACCGAGATAATTGCCAGACATGTGAGTGAGGTTACAGACTATACTGTCCAGCCACAGCCAAGCGAGTCCAAAAAGAACCACCCAGATGATCAAAATATATGAGTAATAATCTGTGTTTTCTGTTTTAAGTCACTTAGTTTTGAAGTAGTTTGTTATGCAGCACAAACTTATATTAGAGAAGTTATTTGATAAGCCTCAATTTCCTCAGCTATAAAGATCTTGTATACACCTTATCATGAATTGAATAGTGCCCCCCGCAATTCTTATCTACCCAGATCCTCAGAATGCAACCTTATTTGAAAATAGTCTTCACAGGATTGAGGTGAAGGATTGATATGAAATTGTACTAGATTAGGGTTGGCCCTAAATCCAATGAGTTTCTCCTACTAGGCAAATAAAGGACATAAAGAGAAGAGAAGGTTAAGATGGAGGCAGAGATGGGACTGATGTACCTACAAGCCCAGGAATGCCAAGGATTGCAGGGCAGCTACCAGAAGCAAGGAGAGAGGCATGGAGCTGATTTCTTCCTCAGAGCCTCCGGAAGGATCCAAACCTGACAACACCTGATTTCAGACTTCTGGCCCCTAGAAATTGTGAGAAAATATACTTCTCTTGTAAGCCACCAACTTTTTGGTAATGTGTCATGGCAGCCCTAGGAAAGTAATATATACACCATTGAACGCATGTGAGTATTAAATAGCATATGACTAGCAGATAGGGCAGTTCTTGGCATGGAAAACTCCTCAATAAACATTACTACTATAATTATAACATTCTATTGTGAACTCCCTTAAAAACTTCTAATCCTCTTCATAACCCCAGTACCCAGTAAGGTGCCTGAGACACAGATATTTAATAAAACACTTTTTAAAAGTAAACAAATGACTTAGAAATGTCTGTTTTGGGGGTGCAGGCTTTAAAGAATCCTGGAGTAGGAAGGTGGTTAGTCTCCTAAAAATGCCATGGTGCCATAGGAGCTCTACCAAGAAGCAGCTCATTTGGCCTTGGGAGCCTCCCAGAAGTCATTTCTGCTGAGGTGTGGGACTCTGGCATGTCTTCATCTCCACATCCCTGATCTCTACCAAGGAAGGTCAGGAAGGATGCAGCAAGGAAGAGCAAAGGAGAGAAGTGGAGAATGGAAAAGCATTTGTCGAGAACAAAATCTAGGAAAGTCACATTTCAAAACAGTGCATCAACTGTTGGGCTTTGGGCTTGAGGACGGAGTTATTCAGGGCTGAGTACATAGATATTTCCCAGATGGACTCACTCCCTGTCTTCCCAGGAGCTCTCCAATTTCTACCTCTCTGATCCTCCACTCTTAAACCAAAAATTTTACTGGCATCTTAGCTCAATGAACAGCTTAGGTAAATTATCGAAAATGCTGGATAATGAGCCCGGTTCCCATGTACACCAAGAGCCAAAGTGTCACAGGCAGGACTGTCGTTTTCCGTGGGTTAGGGGCTGATGACTACACAATTCAATCATGGTAGCTCATAGAAATTCATAAGAATTTTTAGCCACTAGTCAGAATTACCAGATAATATATAGATAATATATTAGAGGGTGTTGTGTATGCATTTTATCCCATTTTTTATTTCACTTTGCAACCAATCGTGGAGTAGTACTTTGTGCCTGTCACCTCGTCCCTCTCTAAGCTATTACCAGCACAGTGATAAAATGGGAAATATATTTGGATTAGCATTTATATAAGATTTTCTATTTACTAAGCACTTTGGTAAAGTTTATATTAGTTTTCTTTCCCTTAGCTCGGTGTATTAGCTTGTATTACAGTATTTGCATTCTGCAGCTGGGGACACTAACACACTGAAAGTTTAAATAGGCGGCCTAAGGTCACATTGAAAATTAATGACAGTGCTGAGATGAACTCTAATTGTATTTTAGGATTGGTTTACTGAGCACAATATCTTGAAATCAACTGGACCAAACCTGTCATCACTAGGAGGAAGATGAGCTTATCAAATTCCTGGAAAATTCAGAAGCTAATTCTTGAACAAGCAGTCAGTGAGACTAAGATTAAAAAAAAGCATAACCACATTTCAGAAACATCAGGTCAATGCAGTCTGGGCAAGGATTTAGTGTTAGACCTTTCTTCTGAGCTTCAGACTCGTATTCCCACTGCCTGCTGGATATCACCAGTTGGGTATCTGACAGATTTCCTGAAATCAACCCATCCAAAGTTAAAACTTTCCCTTAAAACTGACCTTTCTCCTACTGCTGAAATATTCCAGCTGAAACTAGAAGCTGGAGTCATCCTCAATCTGTCTTTTCTCTTAATCCGAAAATATGCTTGGTGATCAGGAACTGGCCATGCAACCTCATTAACTTCTTGTATCTATCCTCTCCTCTTTAACTCTACTGGTACTGCCTTATTTCTGACCCTTCTTTTGTTCCTGGACCATTGAAATACTCTTCTCACTGGTCTCTTTGCCTTGAGGAATCCACATACCCTTCTTCACATTGTCACAGAATGATCCTTCTAAACACAAGTCATATTGTATTACTCCTTCGTATAAAACACTTCAAAGACCATTTAGGGACCCAATTATTGACCATGGTATAAACAACCTTTCATGATCTGGTTCCCACTCACCTTTTAAACCACTCTTAGCCCATATACCAAATGTACCAAACGATTGCAATTCCCTAATGCATGATGTTCTAAAATTCACTCATGTCTGTGAACTTGCCTTTCTTTTCATTTTATCTACTAAGTCATTACTGGAGACTCAACACAAATATCACTTCCTCTCTGAAGTCTTACCTCACAGTAATAATTGACGTTTCATCCCTGTATGATTAGACTGTTCATCTGCAAGTAATTCTGTCTTAGCACTGAAACTTTTTTGCATGCATGCATGCATGCACACCATCCTCTTTTTGTACTAGACTCCAAGCTCTGCAAGGGCAGAAACCATGCATTATTAATTTTTCTCTTTCTAGACCCAGTACAGAAATTTGTTTCAGGTTTATTCAAAAAATGCCATCTGAAGAAATAAAGGAATAAATATCCAACAGAGGAAAAATACCCAAAGCTACAGTGGAAATTCTTCTGGAAATTAATCTTGGTGAATCTAAAGATGTAACTAAGTCTATAAATAAAAATATGTATGGAACATGGGAACTTGGATGTCCTGCTAAATACTACTACTTAGCTAAATAACCCGAGACTAACACAAACTATGTGAGCTTTACTCATGTATAAATTAGGAACAGTAATGACTACCCTTTAGGATTGTTGTAAAGAATTATTTCAATAATGCATATAAAATACTAGCACAAAATAGGCACTCAGAAATTAATATGTTTTGGAATTTCTTTTGGAAGGTAAGGCATAACTTAAGAAACATACCAGCTCCTTCTGAAACCAGCCATTCTCAAAGAGCTGGCTGGCGCTCATTACTGCTTTCACTGCTACGCTAAACACTATGACACTAGAATGTGTAATAATGTGCTGAGGGCCAGGCCTTTGGTCTGCTGTGTTCACTGTTGTCTTCAGCACCCACAACACCAAAAGACATGGAGATGGATGGATTCATCACATATTCAGGGATGACAGAGGGCTGTGCTGTTAAATGTTTATTCAGACTATTTTACTAATTAGATCACATGTGGTTTGCAGTGTTAATTATTTTGCAAATATTTATCATACACACTAGGTAGTCCTTGTCTAATGTTATCACAAATCCAAAATTAGTGGGATCCCAATGAAACTACTTTGCCTTCAATTTAAAAAAAAATATTTTAAAAGATGATATTGCTTATAAAAGCTTCTGGCCATGCTCACAAATAGGTATTGGATATTAATCCATATAAATAAGAAACATTAAAAATTTTAAAACTCTTAAGTCTTTAATAAAGAATGAATGTAATATTTCAATATAACAAATCAGTTGTGACATTTTAACTATTAGAATTCCTTAGGACTATTCTCAGTATTTTAAAAGAGGGTTTTATAATGCAATCAAAATTATTGGCTTAATTTCTGCTGGAATTCCAATAGTATTTTTACCAGGCCAGAGATAAAGTTTTTCACTTTTAGTCTCATGTTGTGACTTGACTAGAAAAAAAAAAAAGTTGGCAGAATAAAATTATAGTCTAATATGCAGAATTGGAGTCTCTGTTTCAGTTTAGAGAAATAGCTAAACATATTATTGAAATGATATTATATAATTTACATTTTTTTTGTATAAATGATTATTGTAAAGTCACTTATACTGTAGCAAATTTTTCAGAAAATAAGGCCAAACTATAAAGAAAACCTAAGCTATTGACTGGTTATTCCCCATAACTTGCTTTCTATTTATACTTCATGCATCCAACATGTCATTTCTTTAGTTACTTCGCTTCTATTCTAGTTTTTTTACTTGATGTATATGTTAAATAAAATGAATAATTGTAATCATAAGAAACTTAAGTTTCATAAGCTGATGTAACTGAGGCCTGGATGGACATCATTAATAATACCAAATGCTGAGGAAACTTTAGCCTCAATCTAATTTGTGCACTCCATCTAAATAAAAACCAACAGCAAACAAATATTTAAAAGTGTGAAATTCTGAATATATTTATCATAAAATGGTGGCAAAATGGTGAATAATTTTATAATACAATTATTTTATATATAAAATATATATAATATTTTACAATATTTAGCTTTTCTGGGTATCGGAACTTTCATACTAGAAAATCTGTTGATAGAAAATTCCATATTTGATTTTTACATGTTTTGGGGAACACAGAATATACTGTGTAGGGGATAGCCACTTCTTTACATAAGAGATTTTACAGTTGTTAATTATTGCTGCTGATTTTGGGGGAGACTCTTACAATAAATACACTGATATAAACAAAGAAAATACTACAGAATATTGACTATTTGCATAAATAGTACATACTGTTTCTATTATATACATGCTAAAAATTCAGAATTTACATTTTGTGGAGTTCTGCCTTTTGTGATCTAAGTTATATCAGTAAATACTATTCCTTATACATTGATATAACTTTTGTGGTCCAAGTTATATCAGTAAATATTATTCCTTATCCATAGAAGAGTCACAATTTCAGAAGACAAATTAATGAAACAAAATATTGCTAAACTGAGTGCGGAAAAGAGGTGGGGTTCTTGTCATGAGTTAGCTCTGAAAGGTAATATTGATTGGCCCATTCATGTACACATCCTTATTAGACATCTACTATGTGTTGGGAATCCTTTGCAGCGGTCCCTAACTTTTTGGCACTAGGGACCGGTTTCGTGGAAGACAATTTTTCCACGGACCGAAGATGGGGTTGGGAGGGGTGGTGTGATGGTTCAGGCAGTAATGCGAGCGATGGGGAGCGGCAGATAAAGCTTTGTTCGCTCACCCGTCACTCACCACCTGCTGTGCGGTCCGGTTCCTAATAGGCCATGGACCGGTACCGGTCTGCAGCCCGGGGGGTTGGGGACCCCTGCTTTAAGGTACCTGAGATAAAGCAGTAAACAAAGGCAGATCAGATAGAACATAAAGGATTAAGATACAGGGGTTCACTGGCGAGCCACAATGTTAAATATTTATCAGGATATCTGGATGATAAACATATAAATAATACATAAAACATACATGTAATATCCTAGAACTCAGAAAAAAGATCTTAGTAATTCTTAGAGACTGTTATGTTTACTTAAATGAACTAGAGAGAAATACTATTCATATTGTCTTAAAGCAAAAAAAAAAAAAAAAAAAAAAAGTATAGTTTATTAAATGTAAGTAAATTCTTTCCAGAAATTATCTGTGGATTTATGGTCAGTTTGAGGTGGTAAAGAGTCCTAATGTACTGATCCATGTGGGTAAAGTATATCTTAAATCAAAATCTCTTGAGGGAAAACACAAGAAGTTTCAGGAAGTCTCCACCTTTAGCTCTGCAGACTTCTGTTCATATGAAGAAGGTGGCTTAAAACCTAGCACCATCCATTTTCCTTTTCCTTGTTCCCATCTGGGAAATTCTGTTCATTTTGTCCGCAGTAGATATCCTACACTTGTAACAATTTTTCTGATATTTTATACTTAACCTCAACTGTGACCTGCAAGTTGTAAATAACTGGTTTTAGAATCTGTAGTCTGTGTTCTCTTCAGAAACTATTAAAGTCTCTCTAGTTCCCTCCTTTTTCTAAAACTTTGTTTACATCTTGTAATGTGCCTAGAACCTATGATAGGTGTGCTCACAAAAACAAGTGTGTTAATTAACAAGATTAATTTCATTTAATCTTCATAATAAAACTTTGAGCAAGGTGTTGTTATGTTTAATTTACAAAGGAAAAGAGTGAGAGCTTAAGTAATTTTTGCAAGTTCATGAAGATAGTAAGAGTAGAAATGATAATTTACCCGAAGTCCCCAAACTCTAATATCCATGCTTGTTCCTGGATACACTGGCACCACATTGTCTAACAGTCTCACTTGCAGCTTCAGTATAGTTGAATGAATGATTTATATCACTAACAGTTTGCTTTTCTTTTTTGTGTGTGTCTGATTTTTTCTGATTGGAAGCTCCTTAAAGATAGAGATCATGAACATGTTTTAAGGCTCAATCTTGGCCCATGGTCAGTAGGTCAATAGGATACTGTTGCTTGATTGATCAAATACCACATTGTAAGCTAATTTATTCATAGATCACAAATCTTATGACCAGATTTCTCTTCATAATGGGTCTAGAGAGAGAGGTTGTTAGGGGTGTTTAACCTGCCAAATTCTTTTTTTTGGCAATGAGATAGCAGCTGCAGATGGATATTTCCTACTATCAGCTTATTGAGTGATTCACTTAATCTGAGAAAGAAAAACAAAATAAATGGCCAGCATTCCACATATGTGTAGATAAGACATGTATGTGTATATAAAATGTGTACATTTTATACTGTGAGGAGAGGATGTTTAGGGTTCATCCAGTAAGGTAAGTCAAAGACAAAACATCATTAAATGTTAGCATCTCTAAACTCAACTTTCAATCCATAGATCACCCCTAGATGAATATATATATATATATTTTTCTGGTAGGACTGATTCAGAGCCTGTTCATTTGTTTGAAATATAACTGACATATAATGTGTAAGTTTAAGGCATAGTGTGCTGATTTGATACATTTACATATTGCAGCATGATTGCAAAAAATTTCTGCTTTTTCTTGAAAGACCAGGTCTGTATTTGGCGTGATTCCTTCAGGGTAAGAGCTGACATGAAGTGAGAATAAGCCCTTAGGGTGACGCCTGTGCTCTACATTATGACACAGGTCCTTCCATTCTTCTTCTTGCCTCTGAATTGGGGTGGACATTAGAAGCATTAAGTGCACAGTTCTTTCTCTTAGGGTGGAGCAATCTTTTTTTGCTTATACTAGAATAAATGTTTTCTTGTGATAGAGCACAATTTTCCTCAGATTTATGTCTCTGTCAAAGTTATGGAACTAAACTGAGAAGGCCATGTGTTCCAAGAAAAATAAGGAATAACATTTATTTATTTACATATGCCTCAGTTTGATTACTTACATTACTTACCAGGCCACTGTTAGCTTTTGGTCACACAGGCTTGATCCCAAAGTTGCCTTTAGTCCTTTCTTCTTTAATCCTCAAGACCAATTAGTTTCCATATTTTGCCAGTACTTTTGCAAGTTATTTGCATTTGCCTTTTTTTTTTTTTTTTTTGGGCCGCCACGCGGCTTGCGGGATCTTAGTTCCCCAACCAGGGATGGAACCCAGGCCCATGGCAGTGAAAGCACAGAGTGCTAACCACTGGACCATCAAGGAATTCTGTTGCCTCTCTTTTCTAATCTCATTGTCAGTCCTCTTTTTAAAATACCTAACCTGTTTGACGAGTCTGTCTGTCTCTGATCTTTTCTCTTGTAACTTATCCTACATAGTTTAGTCAGACTAATCTTAAAAATTGCCACTTTGATCCAGTAACATTCTTGTACCATATTTAAAACGTTTCACACTTAGGCTCGACTCTGCCTTTCCAGCTTGATCCACCTACCTACTAGGTGATCACACCTACTAGTGATTGTAACTACTTTATTTCCCTACAGGATACTTTTTTTTTTTTTTTTTTGCTTTCTCACCTCAGTGCTCAGCCTATGCCTTTCACCTTATTTGAAGCCTCCTTCCTCTCTATTCTTACCCAATTGTGAGTTATTCTGTTAGACGCAAACAAAATATCACTTCTGTAAAACTATCCTTATGTACTCCAGTTATTTATGATTTTTTTCAACTTTTTGATGTCTTAACTTTTCTCTAACAGTTACTTGCTATGGATCATTTAATTCATGGTATAGTTGGTTAACTTCTGAGTCCTGTCTTCACAAAAGATACCATAAACATATTCAAGCCAGAGATCATGTCTTATATTTCTTATATTCTTCAGTGCTACCATAAATGAATTGAGGATATTGATGATTTGTAGGTGTTCCTTATTGTGTGAGATGAATGGTTGAGGTATAGATATTATGGGGAAAGTTCAGAAATTTTCCTCATGGGAATTTAAACATCCTGTAGTTTGTCAGTGTGATAGTTTTTCCTTCTGAAAAGAACGGAGTACATTAATAATTGTGTTATCAATTAAGAGAGCCAGAAGTCACTCTGCCCTTTGTATGATGGCTGCCTATTTGCACTGAGGGAGCATTAATTACTTATGTGAATTCCATGCTCTTTTATGAAGATCCTGCTGACTTTTGAAATGTATCCCTTGTCTATTATGGGAGCCATCTGTACTTCAAAAATCTAATAGAATTAACTTGGGTGAGGAACCCAATGACAGTCTAAGATCTTGGGCGACCATTTAATTTGTTGTCTAAACTGGAACACTTTTAGAATGTAAGGTGGCACTAATGAGATGGAATACTGTTATAGCAGGTGTAAACCAGGCATTTGCTGGATAAACATAGATACATGGCCACCATAGGTAAAGCTTGACAGAATGAAGAGAACTTCATATTTAGCTGTAAGCCAACTACTGACCCCAGGAAAAATCAAGAAAGTCAAAGGACTGACTCGTCCTCTCTACAGCTGTAGTTGACTGCTTCTAAAGTGACTCTCAGTGGTTTCCGCCCCCTGCTATTCGTGTCCCTGTACAATCCTGTTCCTCTTGAGTAGGGATGGACCTAGGACTTCTAAGAAATGGATTATGGCAAAAGTGATGGTATATGACTTCCAAGATTAAGTTATAAAAAACTGTGACACAATTAGAAAAAAATGACACTGTTTCTAAAGATTATTATGTTAATGAAGGTTCTTTCCTTTCTAATTTATTAGAGTAGTTTTAAAAATAAAGAATAAATGTTAATTTTCATCTTCAAAAAAAAAGTCTAGATATTTGTCTTTGCTTGCATTCTGACTTTCTAGCATCGTTGTTCTGATGAATCCCGAACGGAAAGAAATGGAGAGAGACTGCTATCCAGCAGTCAGCTAGGACCTGGGTTTTGAATTTATCACCTTGCTGCAATCCCTTAAGTTCTAATAATTTGTCTGTAAATTATCTTGCTTTCTATCTAGACTTAATATTATTAATCATATCTACTGCGTACTTTTTTTTTTAAAGCAATTGGCTATTTTCTTTTTAACTTATTTTTGGCTGTGTTGAGTCTTCGTTGCTGCACGCGGGTTTTCTCTAGTTGCGACGAGAGGGGGCTACTCTTCATTGTGGTGTGTGGGCTTCTCATTGTGGTGGCTTCTCTTGTTGCGGGGCACAGGCTCTAGGAGCGTGGGCTTCAGTAATTGTGGCATGCAGGCTCAGTAGTTGTGGCTCGCGGGCTCTAGAGCGCAGGCTCAGTAGTTGTGGCACATGTGCTTAGTTGCTCCACGGCATGTGGGATCTTCCTGGATCAGGGCTCGAACCCGTGTCCCCTGCATTGGCAGGCGGATTCTTAACCACTGCACCACCAGGGAAGTCCCTACAGTGTACTCTTTTTGTTTTAAATTTGATAAGACATCTATAATGTTGAAAGAAACAATAATGCTTAACACTCTTACTTGAGCCATGACTTATAAGAAGATGCTACTAATATTTCATTTTTAAGGGTAGATTCTTGCAGGTTATTTTAGATATACATTTTTAATATGTCAAGGAAGTAGATTTTTGTTTCCTGTGTTCTATGAATCATTTTTATCATATTGAAGTTTGATCACCTGTCTCTCCTGAACCTAAGATGACTGTTTCCTTTAACAATGGATTTTCTTTTATCGATTAAGTTTTAAAATGTAAAATATTTGTGTGTGTTTTCTTATTTTAAGCTATAATGTAATAATTCAGAGGATATATTAAACCGTATGCACAGATTTATCAATGGTTATCCTCAGAGAGAAAGAAATACATAACTTTTTTATTCCTGTGCATCAATGGATTACAGAAACTCACCCTTCATGTTGATGCTTGAGTCATTAGTGATTTGCTTCATTACCAACATATTAGGCTTTAAAAATTTTCAAAACCAAGATAATAAGTCTTATATTTGCTAGGGATTTCATAAAAAAGCATTTACTTCCCATCCTGGCAATGTGATGAGATGAGTAAACATCTTTTTAATATCTTATGAAACTTCTCCTGCAGATTAAAGTTGACCTCGACCGGAATCTTGTTTTCATTTGTTAAAACAGGCTTGGTTTTAAATACAGGAGATTAAAGCAGCTAAAAGCGTTAATGCAGTTAATCCACTTATTAAAATACAGTTCTTCAAGTTTATAAAGTAGCTTAGTTTCAACTTCTTAATTTCATTAGCAGAAAACAAAAGTCATTTTCTCCTACCATGGAGCACTTATTATTTATTCACCCAGCTTTCTCTAAGTAGATGGCTTAGGACCTTCCTGGGGGACGGCGCTCTGTCACTTACAGAGCTGGGCCAGGCAATGTCTAGTTGCTCCTTAGACCTGGTATCTTCCTAACCATTTTGCATAAGTTTGATTTTCTCCTGATAAGAAACCGGTTATACATGGGTGGGTATGACAGTAACCATAAAGGTTCATAATCTCTGCTCATTATGCTACCTGAAAAACTGCCCAAAGAATTTAGCAAAGAAATCTAATAATAGATAGAAAAGCAATTACAGAGTAAAATCATTTGTACACTTTCTTAGTTTTACACACTCTATAGTGCTCAGAAGATTGCAGTGAATTTATGGATATTTGACAGCTGATTTTAATACTAGCATCAATTAAATAAAGCTCTAGGAAGGCTAGAAATATTTACTCTTCTTATTATGATTAGATTCCAAAGTTTCAAGAAGTGAAAAGTGAATATGACTTTTTATTAAGAAGTGAGTCATGCTTCTTCCTTTTGAGAATATAGTTATCAATTATCCCTTATTTTCAGAGGGATTCATAGGGGCACTAAAATGCATGCACATGTATTGTAACATTTTCTTTATTTTTGTGGATAATCGTGTGCTAGTAATTTTGATACCACCCAGGGAATCCCTTGGAAACGTAAGTGGTGAAGTCTCAGATAAGGCATGCAATGGATAACTATACAGAAAAAAAGCATTTTACTGGATCTAGTGTCTATTTTCTAGTCTCTGTGAGACTTTGTAAGAAAAATGTAGGTGATAATATGGGGCCCTCTACCATCTTGTTAAATTCAACAAATAATTTTTAAGTACCTACTAAGTGATTAGTATTCTACTCTCTTCCATGTTATGTTCAAAAAACTTTTCTACATAGTTCATTATGAAAGATTCATCAGGGTCCTATAAGCATGAAATGATGGACAAAGTGTGCACAAAAGTGAGCAAAAAGTGTCCTAGAAATGCAAATGTGTGAACAATACATTCTCTTTATCACTAGCTTTTTTGAAGTATGACTGACAAATAAAAATTTTATATGTTTAGATTGTATAATGTGATTTTCCTTTTTTTAAGTTGTACAATGTGATGATTTAGTATATATATATATATATACATTTCTGGGGATCTAATGCATAGCATGGTGATTATAGTTGACAGTACTGTATTGTATCCTTGAAATTTGCTAAGAATAAATTTGCTGAGTTCTCATCACAGAAAAAGGTAACAGTACATTATTTATACAGAGGTATATAAACTCATGTAGTTTCATATGCAAATATTGTAACTACATTTTTCTATTTCAACCTAATCTTGATTTCAAGTCCTCATGCTGCCTGATGGCAAAAATGTCCTGTCACTCAATTCTGGATTCTCCAACTTAGATCCATTTAAAATGTGGTAACCAGGATTTTTCCTTCTGCCTTCTCCCATGGACTGGCCTGGAAACCTGAGGGGCTAGAGGTAATCATGGCATTGGGTTCAGGGAAGCAGCTGGTCCCTGATTGAGGCCTCTCTTGATGCTTCTGCTGCGGTTTCTGTATTCTTGCCTGGGGCCACAGTTTGTGCCGTGTTTTAGTGTGGAGTCCTCTCCCTATGCTGATGATACTCTTCCAAGCTTTCTGCTTCTCAAATATTATGCCGGCTTCTGGGCAACAAGGGAAGGTACTGCTGCTTCTCAAGCTGAGTTTGGACCTGTGGGTGCTGCTGAGCCTGATGCAGTCCCACCTGCTTATGCATCCTGTCCGACCTCTGCTCGATGTTTTGCCCTGCCATAGAAGGCAGGGAGTTCTCCGCAAGGCAACCAAGAAACACACAAGTAGAATTTCTGTATAGTTTTAGATCGTCACATTTATGGGGAGCTCATATATTAACTTATTTTGACATCAAGAACTTAACAGTTTTGTTCTCTGGTTCTGCTAACACTTGTCACAATGGTGATCTTATGTCAAGTGGCCAAAATAGGGTAGAATTACAGGATAACAGTATAATAGAAAAAAAAGAACACATTGACTAATACTTTGTAATATTATGTGGCTACACTAAGGTCACTGAATGTAATTGTTAAGCATGTGGGCTTAGAGACAAAGTGTTGGGTTGAGGTTTATAGGTTAATAATAACCTATAACCTATTATAACCTATTATAACCTATTAAGGTAGGTTAATTTATAGGTTTATAGACTTTGAGCAAGTAGCTTAGCCTTACTGAGCCTTTATCTTTATCTGCAAGATGTAAATAATAATAACACCTATGTCATAGAATTGTGAGTAAGTAATAGATTACATTAAAGCATTCGGTACACAAAGGGGTTGTTCATGGTTGGCATTGCAGTGGGTGTACCAAATTAACCAATGATGATTTAATGGGATGCTCATAATATCATTTTTTCTGTTATTATTCGTTTTTATTTTTTCCTTTTTTCTTGCACTGCTGAGAGTAGTATAAACAATGAAGATGAGAAGCAAGTTGTTAACGCGCTATAGAAATTCACTTTATGAGATACTGTATTTTAAGCAGTGGGACAGTTACATAGGTTGGCAACACAGTTTTCAACTTAGACCCTAGTGCCTTATAATAGCATTGTCTTACAGGCAATGAATTGGGTACCACGATTCAGCCCAGACTAAAACCACATAGTAATTTTGCATTAATCAAAATTTGATATACCAGCATGAGAAAAATTTCAAATCTTTGAAAATTTTGAAAGAGAGAAACTAGTACAAGTCAAAAGTACCCACACCCCACCCCCTAATTTTTAAGGTGCTGCACCAAAAGCATATGGCTAGATCAAAAGCAACTCATAGATGTGAACAGCGAAAAGCTGTACAAGCCTCTACAGTCGCGTTAAAGGGGAAACTCTTTCAAATTTGAAATTTAAATTAATCAATGTTTCTTTCATGGCCAGAGTTGGGGAAGATACCTTTTTCTTTAGCGGAATAGATGAAGGTCACACTAGCTGCTACAGCAAACAAACCCCCAAAAGAGTAATGGGTCAAATGTGTTTATTTTTCATGCAGGTAAAGTACAAAAGAGATGTTTTGACAGGAGGGTGGCTCTACTCAAAGCACTGATTTAGGCACCCGACTCCTCCATCTCACAGCTCCATGTCTTCAGCACGTGGGTTCCAGTGTTGCCGTGTCTCACTGGCTTCCTGAGCGAGGCTGTCATTGTCAGTAAAGCTGTTTGTGTCCTGGGGAAAGACTGACTGCTACAATTTCAAAGAAGAGCTTAAAACCTTTTATATAATGATTTAATGTAGTCTGGCAGTATGTGTGCATGTTTTGTTTTTATCTGGAGGTCTTTTACTAATTCTCCTCTTTTTTCCTAGCAAAATTCTTACATATTTTGTGCCTCCAACAAAATGTAGTCAAGTCCCCAAACAGGGTTATACTTCCTCAACTCAACATGCTGCTTGGAGCTATGTTTTTATTAAATGACCCAGTGGAATAATTCATATTTGAATTGCTCATTTTACTAAAATTATTTGCTAGGAGCATCTAAAATGACTTGGTGGTTGAAAGATTTCCATTATTCTTTAGATGGTCTACAGATTTATCTAGAAAAATGTTTTCTCATCTATTGCTACTAGATCTTGAAGAAATATAAGATTACATTTAAAATTTATTAGGCTTAGACATCTTTAACTGGAAGGAAAACACCCAGAAGCTGAGAAGCATTTTCTGTAACAAAATGAAACAAAGAGATGTGCTTAGCATGCAGCAGCTAGATAATTTGTCTCTGCCATGAATGTGGCTAAAATAAATCTTATCAAAAGGTAATGTGTTGATAGTAGTAGAGGAATCTGAGAAATATGGATGAAATAAGGAATGTAGAAATACTTTTAAGGCAAGAACAGAAACTTTATTTTATGTCAGTGGTGAGATATATTTAAATTCAAAATGTTAAGTATGTAATATAGTCATGTTACATATTTATTAGAAGTAAATTTCTTTTTTTAATAAATTTATTTATTTTATTTATATTATTTTTGGCTGTGTTGGGTCTTAGTTGCTACACACGGGCTTTCTCTAGTTGTGGCGAGCGGGGGCTACTCTTCATTGTGGTGAGCAGGCTTCTCATTGCGGTGGCTTCTCTTGTTACAGAACACAGGCTCTAGGCACGCAGGCCCAGTAGTTGTGGCGCACGGGTTTAGTTGCTCTGAGGCGTGTGGGATCTTCCCGGACCAGGGCTCAAACCCATGTCCCCTGCCTTGGCAGGCGGATTCTTAACCACTGCGCCACCAGGGAAGCCCTTAGAAATAAATTTCTAACTAAAGCTAATCTTATGTTTATGTATCATATTGGGTTAATTACCTTGGGGCCGTAGCAATGTGTACAAAATTTTTTGTCTAATCATAGTAATTTTGGTAGGAGTCTTTGTTATTTTCTTTTCTTTGTCTTCAAAATGAGAGTTTTAAAATTGATAGTTTTATTTATACCCCAAGAAGAAAATGTTTACTATGATAGTTTGACTTAATGCAGTTTGATTGCCCTTGGGATATTCAATTTCAGTCCTGAGAAATTAGGTAAGAGATTTTCTCATGAATAGATATTGAATACCCTAGAGTATCTGATACAAGGGAAAAATGAATCCTAGTGTATGCATCATGAAACCACTTCTGTCACATTTAAATAAGACAGTCATCCTGGTGCTAAACGTAATTTCACAATTTTATTTTTGGATAGTAATTTTTTTCAGAAAATTTCCAATTTCTGATGTATAGCAAGATAAGGGATTTTATTGCTACCAGGTGATATCTCAAATTCTTATTTTTTTCCCCTGAAATGAGCATGGATTATGATGGACATCTAGTGCTACAGGCCAAGCTGTTAGACTGAATGAGAATCACCAAGTCAATCAACGGTTATGCCCCAGGTACTTTTTTAGATGCTGGGAATATAGCAGTGAAAAATCTCTTTGGAGATAATGCAGAGAGAGCTCTCTACCAACCTGAATATCAAGGAAGAAACTTATTTTATTTATGACGAATCCAATAAGGCTAGACCTCCAGTTGCAAACCTTAAACCCCAAATACCTTACCTTGTATTATTTAAATAAAGCGCTCATAATCCATCAAGGCTTCTCACATCCAACATTAAGTATAATCTTCATCCCCTTCCTCCCAATTATAATAGCATCAACATACCCTCAAACAACATTTGTCCTATAGAGCAGACTTAATTAACTTGAGTCTAAAAATCTATGCTTTTACAAAATTGTTTTCTGTAATAATGACCCCTAGTCTTCTTGGATATAAGATTCTTTCTTATTTTCTTTGTTTTGGGGAAAATCTTTTCCTAAAGTGTGATAATGCATTGAAAAATGTCAAGGAATAAGAACCTTGTTTCTTAGTATAAAGCAAAAAATGAAACTCTTTGGAGTACAGGGAAATTCTGTGACAGAATGCAAAGTTGTAGATGGAAAATATTTAGGTTGTCAGCCAAACTAATATTTCTATGTCGTGAACAATAATGAGTTTCACAGCCTGGTTGGGGAGGTCAGGAGATCAGTGTCATTATGAAAAGTTTTAGAAAATGAGAAACAGGAGGCACAGAAAATCTAAATGATTTGCCCCCAAACTGTAGGTGTGTCACTGGGTCACAGTTGCCATTAGTAATAATTTCTTAAGCCAACCTTTGAATGCTGTCTCTTAGCAAAACGCAGAAAGAGAATTGAATAGGAAGCAACTAAGGAAATCAAGGGAATGACAATTGACGTGTTAAGATAGAGTTAAGGAATTAAGAGTTAGAGACAAGGGAGAGCTAAGAGATGTGATGTGATTAGCAGCAGAATATTTATGGATCTGAAAGGGAAGGTAAGAAACTTAAAGCACTAAAAACCTGACTGATATCATATTGTGCTTTTGTTTAAATATAACACACAAAAATGGGTAGTATTTATACACTATTACATATGTTGCTGAACTCTAGGTAGCATTTTGTCTTCTGCTCTGAATGAATTTACATTGACTTTTCTCTTCATTTAGTTAAGAACTCCTATGTATCAATTTATGTAGAGCACTTTTAAAAAAAATTTCCGTTCTCTCACAGATAAGAAAAGATAAACTACAAACAAAGTATTAGGTGAGACAGAGGGGGTTCCCAATATGGTGGAGTAAAAAGACCCTGAGCTGCCAGCAACCTCCATACAAGACAGTGCCTGGTAACCAGACCAGGGATGAGCCACAACTACCACACCATCCACAGCAATCAGCCCACCACAACAGAAAGACATATACAACCCACATAGGGGACATCGCTAGAGCATGTAGGTCTGGTGACCAGAGGGGAGTGAGCTGCTGGGATGCATAGGATGTCTCCTACAAAAGGTTACTTCTCCAAGATTGGGAAACATAACCAGCCTATGAGAGGCATAGAAATAAAAACAACAAGTTAGACAAAATGAGGTGACAGAGGAACATGTCCTAAATGAAGGAACAAGATAAAACACCAGAAGAACTAAGGGATGTGGAGATGGGCAATCTACTTGAAAAAGAGTTCAAGATGATGATCCTAAAGATGATCAAAGAACTCGGGAGAAGAATGGATGAACAGAGTGAGAAGTTAGGATGTTTTAACAGAAAATATAAAGAGCAATCAAACAGATGAAGAATACAATAACTGAAATGAAAAATAAACTAGAAGGAATCAACAGTATCCTAAATGATACAGAAGAACATATGAGTGAGATGGAAATGGCTGAAGCTGAACAAAAATAAGAATAAGAAGTGAGGACAGTTTAAGAGACTTTTGAAACAACATCAAGTGTACAGACATTTGCATTATAGGGGCCCCCTAAGGAGAAGAGAGACAGAAAGGAGCAGAGAACATATCTGAAGACATAAGAGCTAAAAGCTTGCCTAACTTGGGAAAAGGAAACAGGCAACCAAGTCCAGGAATCAGAGTCTCAAACAGGATCAACCCAAATAGGACCACACCAATTACAATTACATACATTGTAATTAAATGGCAAAAATTAAAGATAAAGAGAATACTAAAACTGGGAAGGGAAAAGCCACAAATTACATACAAGGGAACTCCCGTAAGGCTATCAGTGGACTTTTCAGCAGAAACTCTGCAGGCCAGAAGGGAGTGGCACAATATATTTAAAGGGATGAAAGGGAAAAAAATCAAGAATACTCTACCCAGCAAGACTCTCCAAACAAAGATTTTACAGACAAGCAAAAGCTAAAAGAGTTCAGCACCACCAAACCAGCTTTATAAGAAATATTAAAGGGATTTCTCTAAACAAAAAAGAAAAGTCTACAAATAGAAACATGAAAATAGTGAAAGTAAAAAGCTCATTGGTAATAACAAATATACAGTAAATGTAGTAACACAACTATATAAAAGCTAGGAGGAAGATTAAAAGACAAAAGTAGTAAAATCATTTGTATCCACAATAAAGCAGTTAAGGGATACACAAAACAATTAGATGTAAAATCGGATATCAGAAACAGTAATCATGAAGGGAGGAGAGTAAAAACGCAGGCTTGTTAAAATGTGTTTGAAATTAAGAGATTAGCAACTTAAAGTAATCATGTGTATGTATGTAAACCTCATGGTAACCACAACCTAAAAATCTATAATAGATAAACACACAGAAGAGAAAGGAATCCAAGCATAACGCCAAAAGTCATCATCAAATCAAAAGGGAAGAGAAAGAAAGGAACAAAAAAGAACTACAAAAACAACCCCAAAACAACAAAATGACAATAAGTACATACCTATCAATAATTACTTCAAATGTAAAAGGATTACAGGCTCCAATCAAAAGACAGAGTGGCTGAATGGATACATAAACAATACCTTTATTGTATGTTGACACAATACAATAAGAAAAAGAAGGAGGAGACTCACTTCAGATCTAAAGAAACACTCAGACTGAAAGTAAAGGGATGCAAAAAGGTGTTGCATCCAACTGGAAATCAAAAGAAAGCCAGGGTAGCAATGTCTTATATCAGACAAAATGACTTTAAAACAAAGTTTGCTACAACAGACAAAGAAAGACACTACACAATGATCAAGGGATCAATCCAACAAGAAGACGTAACAATTATAAATATTGATATATATGCAGCCAATATAGGGGCACCTATATACATAAAGCAAATATTAATAGATGTAAAGGGAGAAATTGACATTAACACAATAATAGGGAACTTTAACACCCCACTTTCACCAATAGATCATCCAGACAGAAAATCAAAAGGGAAACACTGGACTTAAATGACACATTAGACCAGATGGACTTTATATATATATAAAGAATGTGTATTCTGCTGCTTTTGAATGGTATTTTATATACATATATAAAATATGTAATATATAATATTTTATTATATATTATAATATATAATAATGCTAATTAATAATTTTATTATTAATATTAGAATATATTATAATTATATAACACACATATTAATATATAATATATTTATATACAAATTATATTCAGTGTATATGGAGGTTCCTTAAAAAACTAAAAATAGAACTACCATACGACCCAGCAATCCCACTACCGGGCATATACCCTGAGAAAACCATAATTCAAAAAGAGTCATGTACCAAAATGTTCATTGCAGCTCTATTTACAATAGCCAGGACATGGAAGCAACCTAAGTGTCCATCATCGGATGAATGGATAAAGAAGATGTGGCACATATATACAATGGAATATTACTCAGCCATAAAAAGAAATGAAATGGAGGTATTTGTAGTGAGGTGGATGGAGTTAGAATCTGTCATACAGAGTGAAGTAAGTCAGAAAGAGAAAAACAAATACAGTATGCTAACATATATATGGAATCTAAGGGAAAATAAAGGTCATGAAGAACCTAGTGGCAAGACGGGAATAAAGACACAGACCTACTAGAGAATGGACTTGAGGATATGGGGAGGGGGAGGGGTAAGATGTGACAGGGTGAGAGAGTGGCATAGACATATATACACTACCAAATGTAAAATAGATAGCTAGTGGGAAGCAGCCGCATAGCACAGGGAGATCAGCTCTGTGCTTTGTGACCACCTAGAGGGGTGGGAGAGGGAGGGTGGGAGGGAAGGAGATGCAAGAGGGAAGAGATATGGGAACATATGTATATGTATAACTGATTCACTTTGTTATAAAGCACAAACTAACACACCATTGTAAAGCAATTATACTCCAATAAAGATGTTTAAAAAAAATTATATTCAGTGTATATTAATATATAATTAATATTAATATATTAATTATTTTAATATATAATCAATATATTAATATGCTCTTAAATATTAATATATACATAATGTTGATATCAAATTGATATTAAATATTAAATAAATATTCATATGTATTATATATTATATATATATTAAAAAAATACCTTTCAAAAGCAGCAGAATACATTCTTTGCAATTGCAAATGGAACATTCTCCAGGATAGATCTCATGCTAGACCATAAAAAAAAACCTTGATAAATTTAAGAAAACTGAAATCATGCCAAATATCTTTCCAACCACAATGCTATAAGACTAGTAGTCAACTGCAAGAAAAAAACTGCAAGAAAAACACAGACACATGGAGGCCAAACAATATGCTACTAAACAATCAATGGATTATTGAAATCAAGAAATCCAAAAATAATTGGAGAAAAATTAAAACAAAAACACAATGATGCAAAAATCTATGTAACTCAGGAAAAGCAGTTCTTAAAGGGAATAATATGGTGATAAAAGCCTACCTCAGGAAACAAACAAAAAACCCTCAAACAACCTAACCTTACACCTAAAGGAACCACAGTAAAAGAACAAACAAAACCGAAAGTTAGTAGAGGGAAAGAAATCAAAGGTCAGGGCAGAAATAAATAAAATAGAGACAAAAAAAAAAAAAAAGAAAAAATGAACTAAGAGCTGGTTCTTTGAAAAGATAAAATTGCTTAACCTTAGCCAGACTCAACAAGGGAAGAGAGAGCCCAAATAAATAAAATTAGAAGTGAAAAAGGAGAAGTTACAACTGACAAGACAGGAATACAAAGGCTCATAAGAGACTACTATAAGCAACTGTACGCCAATAAAATGGGCAACCTAGAAGAAAAGGACAAACTCCTTGAAATGTACACTCTCCCAAGACTCAACCAGGGAGAAATAAAAAATATGAACAGACCAATTACCAGTAATGAAATTGAATCAGTAATTAAAAAAAAAAACAAACTAACAAATAAAAGTTCTGGACCAGATGACTTCACTCATGAATTCTACCAAACATTTAGAGAAGAGTTAACACCTATCCTTCTCAAACTATTCCAAACAATTTCAGAGGAATTCATTCTATGAGGCCACCATCACCCTGATACTAAAACCAGACAAAGGTAGCACAAATAAAATTACAGACCAATATCATTGATGGACATAGATGCAAAAATCCTCAACAAAATACTAGCAAACTGATTCCACCAATACATTAAAAGGATCATACACCATGATCAAGTGGGATTTAACCTGGGGATGCAAGCATGCTTCAATATCTGCAAATCAATCAATGTGATAAACCACATTAACAGACAGAAGTATAAAAACCATATGATCATCTCAATAGATACAGAAAAAGATTTTGAAATCTAACATCCATTTTTGATCAAAACTCTTCCGAAAATGGGTATAGAGGGAACATACCTCAGCATAATAAAGGTCATATATGATAAGCCCACAGCTAACATCATACTTAAAGGACAAAAGCTGAGAGCATTTTCTCTAAGATCAAGAACAAAACAGGGATGCCACTCTTGCCACCTTTCAACAGTATTGGAAGACCTAGCCATAACAATCTGACAAGAAAAATAAATCCACATTGGTAAGGAAGAAGTAAAGCTATCACCATTTGCAGATGACATAATAATAAGAAAATCCTAAAGATGCCACCAGAATACTACTAGAGCTCATCAATGAATTTGGTAAAGTTGCAGGATACAAAATTAATATACAGAAGCCTGTTGCATTTCTATACACTAACAATGAACTATCAGAGAAATTAAGGAAGCAATCCCATTTACAGTTACATCAAAAAGAATACCTAGGAATAAACCTACCTAAGGAGGTAAAATACCTATATTTGGAAAACTATTAGATACTGATGAAAGAAATTGAAGATGACACAGACAGAAAGATACACAATGTTCATGGATTGGAAAAATTAATACTGTTAAAATGACCATACTACCCAAGACAATCTACAGATTCAATGCAATCCCTATCAAAATGGAAGTGGCATTTTTCACAGAGCTAGAACAAATAATTTAAAAATTCATATGGAAACACAAAAGACCCTGAATAGCCAAAAACAATTTTGAGAAAGAAGAGTGGAACTAGAGGTATTATGCTCCCTGACTTCAGACTATAATACAGAGGTATGGTAGTCAAAACAGAATGGTACTGGCACAAAGACAGACACATAGATCAGTGGAATAGAATAGTGAGCCCAGAAATAAACCCACACACTATGGCCAATCTATAACAAAGTAGGCAAGAATGTACAATGGAGAAAAGACAGTCTCTTCAATAAGTGGTTCTGGGAGAACTGGACGGCTACATCTACAATAATGAAATTAGAACTTTTTCTCACATCATATACAAAATAAACTCAAAATGGATTAAAGACCTAAATGTAAGACTGGAAACCATAAAACTTCTAGAAGAAAACACATTGTGAACACTCTTTGACATAAATCGTAGCAATATTTTTTTGGATCTGTCTTCTTAGGCAAAGGAAACAAAAGCAAAAATTAAAAAATGGGACAAATAATTAAACTTAAAAGCTTTTGTACAGTGAAATAACACATCAGCAAAATGAAAGGCATCTTACTAAATGTGAGAAAATATTTGCAAATGATATGACTAATAAGGCATTAATATCCAAAATATATAAACAGCTCATACAGCTCAATATCAAAGAAACATCAACCCAATTGAAAAATGGGCAGAAGACCTGAATAGACATTTTTCGATTCAGGTAGCCCATAGGCACATGAAAAGAAGTTGAACATCACTAATCATCAGAGAAATGCAAGTCAAAACCACAACATAATGTCACTTAACACCTGTGAGTATAGCTATCATCAAAAAGACCATAAATAACAAATGTTGACCAAATGTTAACAAGGATGTGGAGAAAAGAGAATCAACATTTAGGATCAGGCCAGATCATCATTTACTGTAGTTCCAGGTTGGAATTTGAGCAACGTGGCCTCTCAAATTGCCTCCTGGTTTTGTTATTAATCATTAATATTTTAAAAAACGCACTGCAGCTCAAGGATCTTAGAAAGTTTTGTTTTAGACTATACATTAAACTGATGTTATTGAGGGGAGAAATGTTTGTTTTTCAATTTGTTTTTTTCAGAATTAGACCTTGTCAAAAATCATATGTATAAAATACATTTCAGCAAATTCTAAGCGCAGGTTAATATAATCTGCATATCTAATACGCTGGTCTCTTTTTTAGATATAACTCTAAGTAACAAGTCTACACACTCAACATTTTAAATAGAAAAAGGTATTTTAAGTAATCAGGGTAAGCAGCACATGTACATTTATTATTACACATATATTTTTTGTTATTGGCTCCATGTGATTCTGTACTATTTTGCATTAAATGTCCATAGGTTATACAATGGATGATGATTATTAAAACAAAAATAAATCATAATTGAAAATGCAGTTTTTGAGCAGTAAGTAAAATTTAGAGATAGATTAAAAATGAGTTTACTAATTTTACACATTGGCAGTCTTTTCATATCAGCAGATACATATGTATACCTTTCTTTTTACTGGTGACATGGTAGTAGATATAGCATAATTTAAAATTTTCTTCATTAGAGGATACATTGTTACCAGTGTTTTCCTGTAATAGTAATGATTCAGTGATCATTTTACATGTATCCCAGAAATCTTCCTATAGTACAGCCATAGGATATATTCAGTGAGGTTGGGGGTTAATAGGTATGTATAAAGACAGAGTATAGATAAGGCCTCATCACATGTGACATTTTAGCTTATGATAAATACTGAAAGAGAAAGCAATAGTGAAAAGAGGAACAATTATTCAGTAATTGCTTAGAATATTACAGAAATTGGTTAGAAAAAAATGGCAAACTATGTATATTTTATTTTGCTATATTTCACCAAATGTTCTTACTAGAAAAATTACACCAATTTACCCTCCCATAAATAGTTGTATGAAAGTGCCTTTTTCTCTATAAGCTGATAAATACTGTTTATCATTTTACCTAATAGTTGAAACATTTTTGACTGTATTTTCATGTTTTAAGCCATTTATACTTCCTTCTATATAAGTTGCTTGTTCACATATATTTTCATCTATATTTCTATTGTTTTTCTTTTTATTTTTTAAATAAATTATAAGGTGCTTGTTTATTGAAGATATTAACCCTTTTTGCTTGTGACAAATATTTTCTTTAAAGGGTTATTTTTAAAATCTTATTTTCAGTATTAAATCTGGGTAATATATTTAATATTAGTAACCTACTTAATAAATCCTTAGCCTATCCTTGTGTTTCTACTGAATTTAACACTTTTTAACACTGGACATTTAAAACTGAAAGATAGGCCTCAGTGGACACATGGACCAAGTGGGAAAGTTATAAGTGTTCTCAATGACTCAATCTTTAATTCCCGATCTTAGCCTCATTATGAAAAAGTCATCTGAAGATGTTTGTTCCCCCTCAGGATGTATGTATATTAAAGGAAACCTAATTCTGATGATTTTTGTAAAACTATGATCCCCATTCTCCATATCCCAAGAGGGCCAAAGAAGTAGGAGTCATCCTTCTCATTAGCTCATCATCCTGGAAGGATGGATTTAAGTCTACTTGCCCATGGTAAAGGCTCTGATACTGTCTTTTTGCTTACTTCTCCTTTCCCTATGACTCTTATCTATCATAAGACAACCATTGGTTGTCTTATATTCCAAACATTGTTGCATAAGAACATGGGAGTCATACCTTTAATTGGCTTTTACTTCCTAGGATTCAGTTGAAAGAAGATATTTTACTATGGAGATGGATATTAGCTAGTGTTGAGATAGTAAATTTATATTGGCTCAAAATACATTATGAATCAAAAGAATTTTGCACAAGTTGCCAGAATTCAGCCAGGAGAATATTCTTAGGTATTAAACTTCTCATTCTGTATACGATAAGGTAATTTACTCTAATAATAGAATCCTTTTTTATAAGAAGAATGTACTAGAATTATATTAGATTCAGTTAGTTGGTTGGTTTATTCATGGCATAGATGAGGATAAAGAATAAACCTTTTCCTTTTATTTCCTTCAGTAATAAGGTTGATAACTACCAAAGATGTGGAGTTGGGGAGCTTCATTGGTTTACCCTGTCACTTTCTGTTAATATTTTTTCTATTCTCTGGTGTCTTCCATTGGTAGCCAGTAGATGACCTTGGTGAGCTGCAGACAAACAAGATTTAGGTTGCTGTTACATTATTACATTTTATTATAATAGCATATTTAACAATAAAATTTTTAATCACAGTATTTATTGAGCACTTCTGCATACAACATTACTTATTTCATCTGAAAAGGATTAAATGAAAAATCCTGTGTGTCAGGGAAATGCAGTGGATACCTTAGATATTTTCACTTAATATAATTTGTTTAATAACTGTTGCATGATCTGTATAAATATTTTACATTTCAAACTGTTGAAGATCTTCGATTTCATTTTCTAAACACTGGATTGAAAATCTACTTTGCCCTTCTGAGGTATAAAATCTGTTTCAGTCACAAAAAGTTATGAGATATTTTTAGAATATTAATTCAATGTATAAGATAAGCCTGGCATTTTACAAAAATTAAGATATGAACAATCTCTAGTATCAATACAAAAGGTAGTAAGGGAGCCAAAGTTAATGTGGTACAAACTATAAACAATATAAAGAGAAGATTTTGTTGGGAAGTACTTATACACCATGAAAGTGTACGAGTTAGTCAGACAGGAAGTTATCAAAATCAAAAGTTAAAACCAATTGGCATTATCATAGGAGAGCCAGTTCCAATTTTGTTTGTTGCTTATCATACTGTTCTTGTTAATATCTTTGCATTCAGAATCAACTACATGAACCCATCTATCTTCTTGGTAGTAATATTTTCACTAGCTTCTGAGAATGATCCCTAATATTTTCAAATGGTCAGGTACAATGACTTGTACTAATACTCATGTAAATAAATTGGTTGGCTGAGGAGGAAATCTGTAATGTATTTTGGATCCTGGGAAAGGGTACCTTTGGTGATTTAGAAAAAAAAGCGGCTAAGTTTTATAGTTCACATTAGTCTAGAAATGATCATTTTATCAATAACAAATCTTTAAGCAAGGCAATATTCAGAAAACTAAGGACCTTTAGAGCATGATTACATTTTAGTCTTTCATGATTTTATTTCCAGGAGGACAAAAAGAAAAAGAGCCGTTGGTTAAACAAATAGATGAGTGAATGAAAGGCCTTGCATTAACACCAGTTGTAGAAAGAGTTAATGCCAGTGTCTCTCATCTAGAGTGGGGATTAGGCATGGTATGTGCAGACTTGATGGTGGGGGGCTGGACACTTCCTTTTCTAAATATATTTTGTCAGGATTTATTAATGGCAGGTAAGATGTTTCAAGCCACACAAAAAAGAGAAAAAGTGGTGAGATGAAGAAAAATGAATTTAGAAAACTTGGATTTACTTTACAGCATGAAAAGTGTCTTTGCTGTGACCTTATTTTGATTGGTCATATTACAATTCTGAAGATCCAGGTGTACCAATTAGGATAGATTCCTTTCTTTTGGAATCTGCAGAAGAGTTTACTTAATTGAAAAATGCTTCCCTTACTGCTTCTGACCTTGACGAGTACTAATTAATTAATTTATTGTGCCCTATTCAGAGCCTCAGCGCACATGTACTACAGTGGCCACGGTCCCTGAAAGTGTCGAGGTGCTGCTTAAAGTTTCTTGTGGAGTCCCAGAAATTAGCCTGACACTAGCCATAACAAACGCTGACAGGAATTCAGGTCCATTAGAGAATTTTTCTTTGACTCTCAACTAATTATTACGTTAATGTTATTTTTTTCAGATTTTTTTCCATATCTGTCTTTAAAAATAGAATTGTTTGCACATTAAGTAGATGATATAAGATGATGTGCCAGCTGTTTTGTTTGTTATTTACCTTCAAAACAGTCCTGTGAGGTAGGTAGATTATCATCCTCACTTTACAGATGACAGCACCGAGACAGATTAAGGAATGTGCCTAAGGTTTTCTGCTGAGTAAATATTAGAGGTGTAATTAAATCTGAAGTCTTCTTACACTTAAGTCTCTGATCTTAACCACTGTAATTTTTGGTCTCATTATTCTGCTTAGTATATAGAAGTCACTTTTCTACAAAAGGCAATTATTTATTCATAAGCAAAACACTATTCTCTCTTTTTTTGTTGTTGATGAAGAATTTTTGCCGTTAAAGGTGAATTGTAGATTGTGAAGGGAATCTCAGCTGATTAGCAATTGTTCCTGGCGTAGAGGGGCGGGAGTTGCTGAAATTTCTAGTGCAAAAGAATTTGTCAGATAGCTCCTGGGATGGTGAGTGTGACACTGGTCATATTTTTAGAGGAATGGGGACAAAGGGCCTCAACAAATATGTCTTTTCCTCAATCTATCTGTCCTAATCCACTCTCTTCCTTTGCAAGGCTGATCCTCTAGGATATCCTTAAATACCCTAAAATATTTTAAAAGTATTTTAGTTTTATCAAGGCAATAATACTATAATTATACAATGTTTTGGTTGTGGAATACTTTGCTGAATTTTAATTGCAAAATACTGGTCAGAGAGGAACATCTGTTATACAGAGAGAAGAAAACTCATCAAAGAAATCGGTTATTAAATTGAAGAGAAACTGTACAGGTCAAAAAACTCTGCAGGTCAGCCAGGACTTGAGGAACTAGAGTGAGACCTTATGGAGAGAAAGATGGAAAGTGAAAACATATAGAGAAAATTAGGCAAGAGAAATCAGGGAGAAGAGTAGTATGATTTCCATTCCATTGAGCAAAGAATGAAGGCAAAGAAGAACCCAGATGTAAGATAATAAAAAAAAAAAAAAAGTCTTCGCCTAAAGCTTGACTCACTACAGTTTACTAGCTACTTGTCAAAAGAAACCCTACCTTATGGTAATAGTAATATAATTAATAAAACCATCTTCAAATGAAGGAAAATGTAGTCAAGTTAGGACTTCAGTAATCTGATTGTTGATTTTACTTCCATGAGGGTGTGGGGGAGATCTGGGATGGAATTTGAGAAGTTTTGTGTCGCAGAAAAGAATGAGGCCTCAAAAGCAGAGGAATATGAAGAAAAGGGAGGAGCTTAAGGTTTACTTGACTACTTGTTTCTCCTGCTGACTTGAGTGCAGCCAGTGTCATCAATATGGTCATATTGAGTAAACATGTATGTGAGATAACTTAGATAATTACATCTCCGTTATCTTCTTGGGCCTGCTGGTCACCATCATGGCTTGGAAAGAAACACAGAATTTCCTGGACTGGAAAAGGTTCATTTTTCTTATACCTGTATAAAGATTGCAAACAATGTAAGCAGGCAGCTGTTACCCAACCACGGCAGGTTGGCCTTTTGTCTGTAAGATGCCCCCCGTTTGTGACTTGTGCCCTTCTGCCCAACATAGAGCATATCCTTTGTATTCTTTTTGTAGTTTATATTATGAAAATGATAATGCTGGATATTCTTTAAGGGGAATAAACTGTGACCAAATATGTGACAAAATTAGAAAGTACATTAAATTCTCATTAAGAGACTTGAATTGTACACATGTGCAGCCCTAGTCAGGGACCCTGCATGCTTTGCTGTCACTAATGAGCCTATCTAACACGCTTGTCCTTATCTCTTCCTCCTTCCCTGTACAAGATACGAGATGCATCTCAGTTTCCGAGTTGTGATTGTGGCTCCTGGCTTCTCCCCTGTTCTTATGGCTACAATGCACACCGAGGCTCAGGGCAGATTAATTCTCTCCCTCAGTGAAGAACAAGACTGTCTAAAAGCAAGGTCATTTTATTTACAAATAAATTGCAATATTGGTTGAGGCTTGGGAGGAAAAAAACATCTCCCAGCAAGATTGTTTAATATTGCAGCTGATTAGAGCTTGTGAGTGCTTGACCTTGGTACTCTCGGAGACACCCACATATCCACTAAAAGCTGAACAGATAATTGTGCTTAATTTTTCTTCTCTAAGTAAAGAAATTGTGGTGCTTGTTGATAGGAAGTTGGTCTCCTCTTGCTCTTTTAACCGGGAGAGAAAATAGAAGGTTCCTTATTCACCTCTACTTCTGTAACAGTCTTGCCCCTCTGCTATCAGCAAGGTGATTTTTAGGTAAGTGATATTAATCAAAGTGTAAAAACTCTGTGGCAACAAAGGAGAAGAGAGAGAAAGAGACGGGAGGAGATGGGGGACTCAAAGGGAGAGAAGGAGAGAGTGAGAAAGAGGGAGGGAGAGAGAGAAACAATATGAGAGAGAGAGAAACAATGAGAGAGAGTGGCAGCCAAATGAAACAGAAATGCCTAGTCAGGCAGAAAGTTGAAATGGAAGTAAATAAATACAGGGGAAACAAGCAAAACACGACTTTTTCTACTGCCCTGTGCACTTGTAATTACAGCAGTCCACAGTAGACTGAAAAGATAAAATTCTGTCAGAAAGTTGAGGTCCTTTGGATTGCAGATGAAAAATGGCCTTCGGGGAGTACATAAAGTTCTTCAAAGGCTGCTCTGTTCTGAATACCAAGTAGACTCTCAGGACACATCCCCTTCAGAAGTGCTCAGAAAAGGTGATATCGGCAGCTGCCCACACAGACGTCTGGGAAGATGGTGCTTAGTAATGAACGATTCATCTCAGCTAACGCTGCCCATCAGATTTCTCTACCTTGAGTAGCTGTTGAGAGAGGAGAAGATACCAAAATTCAAATACATACATTTCAAAAGTTAAATTTTTGCCTTGCTATTATGTAGGCTTGTGTTCAGAACCAAGGACTATTCATAAATCCTTCCTGACCTGTGCTTTCGCATGGCTACCGTCTATATTTAAAAATGCTTCACTCACATCGCAGAGTTTAATTTTTACCATATATGGATTGAATTCTCTAGGCCATAAACTGCTTTAAATGGAGTCACTTGGGGTTGAAGAATAAATTACTTGTTATTAGAATTCATTTTTCCTTAGTGTTTTATTTTCTAAAGTCACATTTTACTTTATACTTATTTATTTTACTTGTAGCAATTACACAGTGTGCCTTTTGCTAGAGGACACACTAATTTACCATTTAAATATATTTCTAGGTCAATTAATATTATTTTAAATCCCTAAGCCACAGGATACATAGCCCAACTGCTTAAGTTGTTTAAGGGATTCGCGGGAAATGGTGAAAGTAGAGTTTTTAATCTTTGCTGCTTCTTCCATTATTATACTTATTGCTTTAATTATTTGAGATACTAAGCAGTAGCACCTGCTATCACTTGACTAATGATACAGAAATTGGTCATTCTTTTTGTGTTTCTGTCTTTGTTTTGCAAGTAAAAATAATATTTTGTTAAAAATGTCCAGAAAGTAAGCATTAATTAGATGAGAAGATATTGTATCCTTATTTCTTAGTAAACTGTGAATCATGGTTAAGTCTGTGGTTCAAGGCTAGAAATAAACAAATCTTTGTAGGTGGGTACCAGGTCATTTGGGTTTATAGATAAAAAACCTTCAATTGCTAAGGACCAGATTCCCCTCTCCTTGCGTGTGTGTTAATTCAGTGGAACCTCATAGGTACTTAAATCCGGAAAACAGAAGAGAATCTGATTATGCAGTATTAGTAGTAGTTTATAAAAAGTAAATATGCTAGTATTTACATGTCCAGAATAATTAATATTTGGAGGTAATATACTTTCTTCAGTGTTGGTGGTGGTGGTGACAAACCATTGGCTCCCTCCCTCCCTCCCTTCCTCCTTCTCTCTCTCTTTCATCATCATTGTTATTACCTATATTAACTTCTGTTTAAAAATTGTCTTTTGAGCCAAAACATGTGCCACACAAGAAAATTACTCTTAGTACATCGTAAGCATACTTTGATGTTTATCCCAGAGGGTTAATGTCGTGCTTACTCTTGAGGTTTGTTTCCAAATGGTTTGGCTATTTTAAAATGTTGTATTTACTTTCAGAATGAGTGAAACCACTAGAAAATTAAAAGAGGAATTTCAAATATATTTTGATTATGGTCTCACGGATAGCATACCAAGTTACCTTTGGGAAGGACCCAGTGATGATCCAGTTTTGCATACAAACTTACTGGGTTTTGTTAACTCTCATTACTAAAGATTCACAATACACATTTCTCTTTCTGGTAATAGAGAGGCCAGTTTCCAGGACTTTCCTTTTGATTACTGAAACGCCAAAATTGAGTGAAGATAATGACTCTAAATTAAAAAATGCACCAAACAACTTCTTAGGAAAAAAATAGAAAAAGTCTTTTTATCTACTATTTCACTGACTTTGTATCTTCCCTTTAGAATCTCATTAGAGAGTATCTGGGTGGTAATGACACTGAGGGGAGGGTAGAGCTGGACCGAGCCCCCAAGTCCGTTTGAAGACAGGATAGTCTTATATCTAATTTCATGCAAAAAACAGTACTAACTGTAAAATAAGTGTAAGGAAGTCTGAGTTGTGATTTCGTCAAGATAAAAATTTCAGTAAAATATTTTAAAATGCCAAATTATTTTAAGTCTTTATCAGATTTTTGATGCTTCTAGTTTGCTGTTATCCTGTGTATATATCTCAGTTCTTTTAGATATATACCCAGAAGTGGGATTGCTGGGTCACATGGTCATTCTATTTTTAATTTTTCGAGGACCTCCCTAGTGTTTTCCTTAGTGGCTGCAGCAGTTTACATTCCCACCAACAGTGCACAAGGATTCCAATTACTCCACATCCTTGCCAACACTTACCTTTTTTTTTTTCCCCTGCACCGCATGGCTTGCGAGATCTTAGTTCCCCAACCAGGGATTGAACCTGGACCCTGGCAGTGAAAGCGCTGAGTCCTAACCACTCAACCGCCAGGGAATTCCCTTTTTTACTTTTTTTTTTTTTTTTTTTGTAGTAGTCATCCTAGCAGATGTGAGGTAATATCTCGTGGTTTTGATTTGCATTTCCTTGATAATTAGTGATCTTGATCATCTTTTCATATATGTGTTGGCCAGTTTTATGTCTTTGGAGAAATTGCTATTCAAGTTTTTTGCCCATTTTTAAATGAGGCTATTTGATTTTTTTTTTTTTTCTGTTGAACTGTAGGAGTTCCTTATGTATTTTGGATAGTAATCTGTTATAAAATGTATTATTTGCAAATATTTTCTCCTGTACTGTAGATTGCCCTTTTATTCTGTCAACCAATTTTTTTTTTTGCTGTGCAGAAACATTTTAGTTTGTAGGAGTCCCACTTGTCTATTCTTTTGTGTTTGTTGCTTGTGCTTTTGGTATCATATCCAAAAAAATTACTGCCACATTCAGTGTCATGAAGCTTTTCCTCTCTGTTTTCTTTGAAGATTTTTATAGCTTCAGGTCTTATGTATAAATCTTTAATCCATTCTGAGTTGATTTTTGTGTCTGATATAAGAAAAGGGTCCACTTGCATACTTCTGAGTGTGGATATCCAGTTTTCCCAGGATTGTTTGTTGAAAAGACTGTCCTTTGTGTATTCTTGGCACCATTGTCAAAGATGAGTTCACCATATATGCATGGATTGTTTTCTGGGCACTCTATTCTGTTCCATTGGTCTATATGCTAGATTCTTTGCCCATTGCATACGGTTTTAATTACTGTAGCTTTATTGTTTTGTTGTACTATTGTACTAACACCACAGCCGTGACATTGCACAAAAATGTCAAAATTGCTCAGAAGGAATCATTGAACCATAAAAGAACTGATGACAATGGTATTGTAAATACTACAACTCTGGAAAAAAAAATACTACAACTCAGAATAACAGTTATAGTGAAAATAATGAACAGAGTTCTTTGGATGTAAAGATGTGAGTCTTTTTGCTAGGGGATTCAAATACAGTGTGAATATTTTGGTGTTATTTTTGCACAAACAGCCAAAAAGGAAAATGTCAGGTAATTAATAAAATAATACATTTTTGACTATTAGGTTTTGTTAGCTTGCAGTCTACTTGTTCTAAGTCCTGAGAACACTGTACAAAATACTGTTTTAAAAAAACACCTTATGAGTTATTAAAACTTTGTATAATAGAAAGCACACTGAGTTTTCTGGTAAACCCATTATCTTGTCATCTAGAACAAGTACAAAATATTGCTTTCCTGTTCTAGACCTAAGCTGCCTTTCAAAGATTCACTCTATGTAAACACAGTCACAAGTTATACTATTTTCAAGAAGATTGTAAATATAGTTGCCAATAAATAAAATGACAAGCATTTTGGTCAGAGAGAAAGTAGAATGTTCTGGTTAATAAGAGAGAATATATTTATGTAACTATCACGTGTCTCCTAGTTAGATATTTCACATTTAAGTTGACCACATCTGGTAGTGTGCAGAATGTGATTTTGTTCTTGGCATTTGACGAAAAAGAGCTTGTAACTCAACTAAGGACTCTTTTCATGTTAAAGGAAAAGAGTATAATGGATTTTTTTGTTTTGTTTTTGTTTTTGGCTGTGTTGGGTCTTTGTTGCTGCATGCGGGCTTTCTCTAGTTGCAGCAAGCAGGGGGTTACTCTTTGCTGTGGTGTGCGGGCTTCTCATTGCAGTGGCTTCTCTTGTTGTGGAGCATGGGCTCTAGGTGCACGGGCTTCAGTAGTTGTGGCGCATGCACTCAGTAGTTGTGGCTCGCAGGCTGTAGAGCGCAGGCTCAGTAGTTGTGGCGCACAGGCTTAGTTGCTCTGCAGCATGTGGGATCTTCCTGGACCCGCGTCCCCTGCATTGGCAGGCAGATTCTTATCCACTGCGCCACCAGGGAACCCCGGTATAACGGATTTTGAGTAGAGTTGAAGAAATACTATTGGGATTAGTGTTGATGGAGTGCAACTACATAGTTAATAGGAAAGTATAATGTTACAAAAATTAGGTTGTCAAGCAATACTTTTTCCTTTTCTTTATAGAATGTAGTAGTCACCAGGTGTGAGAGCTATAGTTTATTTTGTGGAATGTATTTCTAGTCCAACAACCTGAAAAACAGACATGGTCAGCTTTGGTAGTCCAAATGTCTGAATGCCTTTTTCTCACAAACTTCCATTATTTCTCCTCTGTTATAAAACAGAGAAAATGATGTGATAAAAATAATGTACTTCATGAACACAATTTTTAGGCCAGTTTGTATTCACCCAAAGATAAAAGGATACTGTCAGTCTTTTCACCTTACTTGTATTTTAGAGTCTGCATCAAAGATTGGGGTCAGGTAGTGGGCCAGAAGACAGCTGTTAAGGTGTATAGTGTTGGGTGCAAAATGGGGCTACATGGCTTCTAAAAGCCATACATGATAGAATAGGTGTCATTCACAATACGTCTCTTGCTGATGATTCATTTTGGAAACAAATAGTGAAATTTGGATGTATGATTAGACTGCAGTCCTTGAGTGGATGTCCGTTCAATATGTCTGTGGAGGAATGAGTACTGAGCGCATGGGCACTTTTCCATCTAGAAGAACACGGCCAAAGGTCAAGGTGTTCATGGAGTCGATGAATTGGCAGATGATGTCTGATTTGCCAGACCTCAGAGCCATTAGCCTTAACCACTATGCATTGGGGTAACAGCAATAAGACAAAAAAGGAGCAACAGAATAATTGTCGTCTTGCCAGGGATACCAGAATTTAATTTTGGAGGAAAATAGGGGTTCACAACATGTTAAAAATTGGTAAATTTGTAGAATAACTTCTGCATCCAGCCTGGGATTGTAATGATAAATACTAAGCCAAAGTAGAGCCTGCTTTTAGGTCCTGCTATATGAAGAAAACTGACTATACAACACTTCCCTTCCGATCCATCACTTATATTCCTTTTAATAGACTTTTTATAACAATGGAGATGTTGCATATTACCTTGACATTTTCTGAGTTGCTTGTGAGTTTTCTCAATTGAATATGAATATTATTAATATGCAGCATTATGGTGATCTAGTAAAATAGTAACATTTAAATTACAATATTCTTTCAAGCAATGAAATAGTTTTGATTTTTTTCTATTTTTATTAAACATTTTTTTGCAATACTTAAGAAAGTAAACTCTAATTCCTAGGCATTTAATCAGGAAGTTGCATCCCATCAGATCCTTTATCAAAACTGCACATCTCAACCCTCTCACTCCCACCCTGGGAATCCTGATTTGATAGGTTTGGGGTAGGGCGTAATCTGTTGTACAAAGAAAAAAAATTCACTAAGATCTGTTTGCAGTTGTGAACGACTAGACAGGATGATTCCAAAATTTCATAATTCTTTTAGTACTATAATGCTCTCATTTTCAGACTAGATACAATTGTATAACTTCTCAACTTTTTGTGTTGGTAATGTATCTTCAAACCTGTTCTTACTTCTTGTATCTATCCTCCAATTTTTCCATCTTTTTACCTAATGCTTCTACTTCTAATTGAATCATTTATTTATAGCCATGTGCATATATGAGAGCTTTTATAACAAGTATGTGTATATATATCCACATATATATACATCAATATGAGTAGAATACACACATATACACACACACACGTACTTGTGCAAGAAACCTTGCTTCTATCATCCACTTTATCATATTATTTATCTTTGTCTCTTTTGGACAAAAATAACAAGGGGAAATGCTTATATGTTATGCTAGGCTGCTGTGGAATACACCAAAGTATTCCAAGTTACCAGTTGGGTAAACACAACCTTTTTTTTTTTTTTTTAACATCTTTATTGGAATATAATTGCTTTACAATGTTGTGTTAGTTTCTGCTGTATAACAAATTGGATCAGATATATGTATACATATATCCCCATATCCCCTCCCTCTTGCATCTCCCTCCCACCCTACTTCTCCAAAGAAGATATACAGATTGCCAATAAACACATGAAAGGATGCTCAACGTCACTAATCATAAGAGAAATGCAAATCAAAACTACAATGAGGTATCATAACACAACTTTTTAACCACACATTTGAAACAGAAAATGTTATCAATGTCGAGGCTTAAATAGTGTGTACCTGAATTGAAATATGCCATTAAGATCATTATTAAAATATTTTTCAACTGCCACACATAATAGTATAGCTATTTCTTATTTTAGGACTGTATTGTAAAAATTCTTCTTTCATCACCACTTTTTAATATTTGCTCTATTTTTTATTTTTTTAACTTTTTATTTTATATTTGAGTATAGCCGATTAACAATGTATTTGCTCTATTATTGATGCACTCTTTGAGTAAGGCATTGGTTGTACTTTCCCCAAATAATCTAGAATTCTAATAATATTCCAGAAACATACTACTTTACTTCTATAATTTACTGCTGGTAGCTCAGTTCTTTACCCATATATTTAAATGCAAAAATTACTCATTTTAGTGCTGTGTAGTAAAGCAGCTTAATAATGGCATAACTGGATATTTTTCATACAAAGCACTCAGGATCCTGAAGATTAGTTTACATTTTTCACCTTCGTCCTTGTGTATGTTCACCAGCAATGTTAAGTGTTTTCGAACAACTCTCTCTTATATAGTTTTCCTCTAATAATATCTTAAATGAAGATCTTGTAGAATAGTAGGCTATGGGCAATTTTATCAGACATCTTAAAGACACCACCCTCACTAACAACTTTGTTTCTCATATTCCTCTTGGAATCCCGGAAGAAGAGGGAGAGAAGTTTGTATAATCAAACCCATCCCATTTTCATATCATTAAACAATTTTAAGTCTCCATGAAATCTTGGTTGATAAAGTGAGAATTGGAGAAAAAGACAATTACATGCTATTTACAGGATATAAAAAGAACTTGAATTTATATTACTTCTTTCAGATGAGTTTCAGATTTTCTATTCAAAGTCATATCTGGCATTTTTAAAGGATGAATAAAATGTTGCATTTTAAAATAATATTAAAAAACTTAATTCATTTTTCTGAAATATTCTAATATAAATAATAATTTAGGTTGATAGTTTTTTTATTTGATAATAAATGGAACTAGTTTTATTTCATCTTAACCTCATCTAACTCCGAATTCTGTTCAAGGATAGTCAAGTATCACTTGTCATGTCCAGTTCGCTTATGTTCCCCAACTAGTTTAAATGATCAGTTTTAGAAAGATTGTCAGAGGTTGCTTAAAACTTGCTGACTCACTCTTCAGTGCCTGATGATGCCTGAATTGTTGATATTTTTATTCATTGTTTCACCTCTTCATGCATCACTATGTAAATCCTTATCATTGGAAGTTAAAACACTGAAATCAATGAAGTGTTTCTACTATCTCTTTTCTCTTACTATTAATAACATCTTTGTTTTCTAATGGACTTAGAATTATGTGTGGGACCATGTCCAAGAAGGCTTTTTCACTGTCATGTGTTTTTACCTTAGTAAATGGTTGTGTAAAATGAGTACATTCTGCCTGGATTTGAATCCTGGTTCTCCCAGTTCCTTACTATGTAATGTTGGAGAGGCATTTCCACCTGATTATTTCTTTTTTTTAAAAAAAATTTTTCATTGAAATATAGTTGATTAACAATGTTGTGTTAGTTTCAGGTGTACAGCAAAGTGATTTAGTTGTATATATATGTGTGTGTTCTTTTTTATATCCTCTTCCATTATAGGTTATTGTAAGATTGAGTATAGTTCCCTGTGCCATAGAGTAGGAACTTGTTGGTTATCTGTTTTATATATAGTAGTGTGTCTCTTTTTATCCCAAATTCCTAAGTTATCTCCCCCCTCCCCACTATCCCCTTTGGTAACCATAAACTTGTTTTCTATGTCTGTGAGTCTATTTCTGTTTTGTAAATAAGTTCATTTGCATCATTTTTTTTAGATTCCACATAAGTGATATCATATGGTATTTATCTTTCTAGGTCTGACTTACTTCACTTAGTATGATAATCTCTAGATCCATCCATGTTACTGCAAATGCATTTTATTTCTTTCTTTTTCATGGCTGAGTAGTATTCCATTGTAGATATGTACCACATCTTCTTTATCCATTCATCTGTCAATGGACACTTATGTTGTTTTCATGTCTTGGCTATTGTAAATAGTTCTGCTATGAACATTGGGGTGCATATATCTTTTTGAATTATGTGGCATAGAATAATGGGAATAATAGTGATACTAATCTCAAAGTGGGATTGTGAGGATTAAATGAATTATTATGTTTAGCAGTCTTAGAATAGCGCCTGACATAGCTCTCATGGTGTATGCCTTTAAAATGGTTTACAAAACAAAATGAGCTTTCTTTTTGCTTATTCAACAACATTTATGAAGCACCAAATGTGAGTGCTTCACAAGCGCTGGCTAGTACTGGGAATGCAGCTGGAATGTAACACACATGGACTTTGCAATATTAATATTTAGAGTCTAGTGAGAGGGCACAAACAACACAATAACCACCCAGCTGTGTGGTAAGTCTTCTAAAGGAGGAGGTATGAAGTGCTAACTGGAGGGAATGGGATAGATTAACAACTCCTTAATATTTTTGTTTTAAATGATCCAGTGATATTTTTGAATAATTGTTAATATATTCAGTAAAATTTTTTATCACATTTTTTGGGTGATGAATATCATCCAGATTCCTGGAGAATGTAGTTTTTATTCTTGCATCATCAGATCAAATCACTCTCTACCCATTACTACTGCAGTTATCTGCCAACACCTGGGGCACTCTCCAATTTCTTGAAGATTATGATTCTTAACTCACTCTTTGTATACCTAATTCTATTTCTGTTATGTCTTATTGATCTTGATATTCCCCTATTCTGTCCTGGTCTCTCAGTTCCTTGGTGTCCTCTCCTTTAATGATCTTGTCTTTCACCATATCCCAGCCACTAACTTCCATGGTCAAAATATATGCCTTGCCATTATTAATGCAATCCCTAAATAATCTCATTCTAAAACTGTTTAAAGCAACAAACATTAATGATACCATAAGCTCTGATGGTCAGAAATCTGGGTGTCCTTTAGCTGGATGCCTCTGGCTAGAAGTCCCTCACAAAGCTGCACACAAGGTGTTGGTGACGGCTTCAATCTCCTGAGGTTTCAACAGGGAAGGATCTATATCTCAGCTCACTCACACAATTGTTAGTAGGTCCAGGTCCTTGCTGGCTGTTGGTGAGAGGTATCAGTACCTTGCCATGTGGACCCTTCAAAGGCAGCTCAAAACATGGCAGCTTGTTTCTCCCAGAGTGAGGGCTGAGAGAGAGTGATTAAAATTACAGTCTTTTCAGACTCTAATTTCAGAAGTGACACTCTTTCACTTTTGCCATGTTCTCTTCATTAGCACTAACTAGGTCCAGCTCACATTTAAAAGAAGGGAATTCCACAAACACATGGATAACAGGAAGCAGAGACCTTTGGCAGATACCTTAGAGGCGGTCTCCCACACCCTTCTTTCTCTCCTCAAATTTCAAAACCTTCCTTTTTCCATTCCCTGTTTGATCTGATGACCTTCAAGACCTCCACAGGTTGCCACCACTTTATATACCTATATTTATGTTATATTTTCTTTCTTCTTCCTATCACTATGGTCAAGTTGTCCTTCCACACCTAAGCTAAGGCCAGCCTCCCCACTTGTGCTCCAGAGCCTAAGCTATACTGCATAGTCAAGGATATTGCTCCAAAAATTCTCACCTGTTTTCTGCATCATCAAATTTTCTTTCTCGGTTGGATTTCACATCATCATGTAATTTCTTATGTCTTCAAACCTCTCTTGATTTCATATCCCTTTATAGCCACTGCCCCATTTCTACACTTGTTTATTTGAATATTACTTGAAAAGTGCGTTTCTATTCTTTATCCCAATCCCTCTCTTCCTGTACCTTCTACAATAATTGTATTGCACAAGGAATTTTACTTTCTTCTCGGTGGTATCCGTAATAGCAGAAACTCTTACGTCTTTATACAGGATAGAGAAAGCAGATGGATGTGGGCAGATTAAATAATTTTGAAGTAAATAATCAAGAGACCAGAGGTGTGTAATCTTCCTTCAGTGTGTATGGTTTCTGTAGAACAGTAAGTTTAGTTCCTGAACTGGAACAATTTTGGTTTACCAGTGACAGAATATTCTTTGGGTAGCAGTCAACCCTGCTCACTGGTAAATGCAGTAATTGTGTTCGATGACATAATGACAGTTTCCTTTTTGAAATTTTCCTTATTCTCTTATTTCTAAAAAAGATTTAAAATTTC
This sequence comes from Balaenoptera ricei, assembly GCF_028023285.1. Lineage (NCBI taxonomy): Eukaryota > Metazoa > Chordata > Mammalia > Artiodactyla > Balaenopteridae > Balaenoptera > Balaenoptera ricei. The sequence goes on from NC_082641.1 coordinate 81,009,682, forward strand.
CAGCTGAAATTAGTTGGGGAAAAAGTCAGACCCCTTTCTACCCTGAAGTGATGAATGTGTGTTCATTCTTAAATAAAACTCTCTTATCGAGGGTGCTGCTGAATAACACATGCATAAAGCATCTATGTCCTGTTCTTTTTCATGTTGTGTTTACTAGGGATTGCCTGCAGGTTATATGAAGCTGGGAATTGGTCTGTTATGTTTTAAAGATGTTCAGATGGTTTCAATCCTCACAAGGCCGAAGCAGTCTTTCTATGGGTCAGACTGATGCTGTTTAGTCAATGTGTATAACCTCCTGGCATTTATATACCCCAAATGACCTTATAAATTATCATTTAAATAGGGTTCCAAGGCAGCAAAGGCAATTCCCATTACTGTCCTAGCTGCTAAATCTGGGTATTAACAATATAAATTTTGATTTATTACCCACTGTAAAATCAGAGTTCTTATTGTTTAACTTGCCAAAGCATCCCTTATTTCCAAAAGGAACAAAACACACCTGAGAGAGTAAAATGGACAGTTGAAAAGGGGTGTTACTAACTCATCATTCACAATGATCGTCACTTTATAGCATTCCTCCATGCCAAATAATATCTTTCTAGAATTCTGATGCCTCACTGCAGCACTTTCAATCTTGACCCATATGCTATGGTTTGTGTTGCAGAACTGCTCAAGACTGCTGAGCTTTCAGTATCAAGAATTTAATCATTTTGAAAGGCTTAGGAGGATCTGTTCTCCATGGAGAGAAATACACACTGGAAGGAAAATCAAAATGCATGAAAATGTGGCAAATAGATGTAAAAAAAAGGCAGTAAAATAAATCTAGAATTTACTACCTTCTACAATGTCCTTTCAACTGATCTCTGAGGATTAGTAACATTGTCTGCATTGTCTAACATCTTGAAGGAATACTCTCTGTTTTTAGTGGAATTCCCAAAACATGAGGATTTGTTTACTGTACAATGACTCCAGGTAAGTGCACTTGTCCTGGTGCTTTTGGTGAATATTGATTTGCTCAGACATGGCTTCTAAACTCAACTGCCCTATTATATCCACTACTCGATTACTTAACGACCAGTCACTTTTAGTTTTTGGCACTGGAAACATTAATGCTGCAGTAACAGAAAAGGGCCGAGACAGGGCTGAATTAAAATCTTGTACTGTTAGTAGTTTGGTTACTTTTCCAGCTAAGCATTCAAATAAATTGAAAATGTTAGCAGGATTAATTTGAGTCTTCTTAAGAAAAGGGAGTTAATATGTTTTTCCTTCTGGTGTTCCATATTATTAAAGCAATAGTGCATTCCATAATTGTGATGGTCAGAAAAGAATTGCCTGTGTTGTCTGTATCAGACTGGTTTAACGTGACTAGTTTCTTAACAGGGTAAGGTTGAAAATATTGACTTAATAAACATTTGTTAAAAAGTCGTGTTTTCGTGAAGGTGTACGTGAAGCACCACGGGGCATATACAGATAATCATAGGATCTTTCCTCAAAATGGTACAGACTTAAAAGGGTGACAAGAAATGTAAATTGATTTAAAAAAAAATTATACCAGGCAGGAAGTGATGTGTCATAGTGCATAAAAAAGGCTATTTCCTAAAGTGGTGCTCAGAGCAGGTTGTAAGGAGAGCAGTGGATAATTTTGAGCAGGGATAGATGTGTTTTGAACACATGGTTAGGAGGATGGGGAGGTGTGGGAAGACATTTCAGACATGGAGAGATATAAGAAAAAAAGCACAGGGAGATACTAAGTGTAAACTTTGTGGCATACCTTCTTTATCTGGTTAGATTGTAAGGTGAGAAAAATTGAATAGTAGAAGATAATTGTGAAAAGATGAATTGAAGCTATATTTGGCCAGGCCCCGAATGCTAGATCAAGGTCTTGGATTTTAATTTTGAGCATTGAGGTCCTTGCCTTTCCCAGCTTCCCAAGGAAGTATCAATCGGTGGGCCTAACCTCGATCCAGATTCCACCCTGCTCAGAGCAGGAGGTATATGAGCTCTCTCTGCCCCACGGTTTGATAGGACTTGGGATCATAGTATGTTGCCCACTAGGTGTGGTGTTTGACATGGTGTGTGTGTTCTGGGCCCTGTGGAGCCCCAGAGTTCTAGCAATTCCTATCTTTCCAGATTGGTCTTGTCCAGCTGAAGAGATAGAAGTGTGGGACAAAGGCTTAAGCCTCATCTGGAAGTCTTTTCAACTATATGGATAACTATTTCACTTTGCAATCAACACTGACATTCTTTTTGCATTGCACTAGACTTTTCTGGTATCCTCAAGCACTCCTGAGTGCTGAAAAGTCCCCTCCTTTGGAGGAGTGTGTTACTGCATCCTGAACTTTGGGTAAGAGGTGGGAGACCTGCTATAAAAACAAAGATTGCTAGAATCTGACCTCCACCTTTTCACATCAAGGTGGAGTTAGATTATATTCCCATCCACCCCAGCCTGTCACATCCACCTAAACCTTGCTTGAGATTGACACGCTAGGTCATTCTGCCTGGCACTTCCCAGGTATCTACGCTGTGGGCAGTTTCTGGAATTACCTTTCCCAGGTTCAGCTTTTGCTCTCTCCTAGGGTCTTGTGGCCCCAGCACACATCATGCTGAAGAGGGTGGGCACTCCTAATCTGCATATCCGATTGTACCATGGTATCTGTACATGATTTTAAGCAAGATTTTTTTAGACTACTATTGAGAGATTTTAAGTATATAAACTGCAAAGATACACATATATAAATATGTAAAGGAAACATATTTACAGATCTGAGAAAAGGGGATGGTTCTGGGCAAAGAGTAGCACCTGAAAATTGTCAACTACAGCAAGTCGTACGTAGCCTTCTAGGGTTTATATATCCCAGTGAGAAATACATTTTTAAAATTATGTGTAAGTGGGAAGAATTAAGCGAAAGATAGTTCAGCAGTTTTTATATGAGGCATAATTTACTTTGTGTGACAGGTTTCCTGACAGATGTGTCTATTGTTTGTATCTCTCTGCGTTTTAATTATTTAGAATTTCCTATGGTGAATGCACATAATACTATAGTTTTACTTTTTATCAAGTAGGAATGTTTCATTTCACGGCAATGATCATTTTTCATATGCTTGTTGAGCAATTTCCGTAGAAATAATAAATCAGTCTAGGTAAAAATTTCATATGAAAAAATTACCTTTAAGTGAGATTCATTCATAAGATGTTAAAATCCCTTACATATTCTTTACCTTTAAAAAAAAAAAATTTATTTATTTAGGCTGCTCTGGGTCTTATTTGCGGCATGCGGGATCTAGTTCCCTGACCAGGGATCGAACCCTGGGCCTCCTGCACTGGGAGCATGGAGTCTTACCCACTGGACCACCATGGAAGTCCCTCTTTACCTTTTTTTTTTTAACCTAAGATTCTTTATGGGCATCTGCAAATTATGAGATAATCTCTCTTTAACAATCCTCAAAATTTTAAGTAATTGCTATTCATAAGGTCTCCTGAGTAAATAAGGAGAACACAAGATGGAATTTACATTGCTTTATTAGAAATCATTTAGGCTCTAGGTGAAAAATAGTTGATGCTTTGTCATACAGCTTTTTTTTTTTTTTTGGCTGTATAGCCTTTATTACTACCTCCAGTGAAATAAACTGCTATAGTGCCACATCACTGTAGAGGAGTGTCATCTTTTTTTTTTTTTTTTTTTTCTTTCTAGTCATGTTAAATTTACCATTTGGAGTATTATAGGCTAAATACAGTATGATATTCATTTTCTAATGATGATTTCTCTTGAACTATTTAAGTTATAGTCACTATATTCTTTTTTTTTTTTAATTTTATTTATTTACTTATTTATTTATGACTGTGTTGGGTCTTCGTCTCTGTGCGAGGGCTTTCTCTAGTTGTGGCAAGTGGGGGCCACTCTTCATCGCGGTGCGCAGGCCTCTCACTATCGCGGCCTCTCTTGTTGCGGAGCACAGGCTCCAGACGCGCAGGCTCAGTAGTTGTGGCTCACGGGCCCAGCCGCTCCGCGGCATGTGGGACCTTCCCAGATCAGGGCTCGAACCCGTGTCCCCTGCATTAGCAGGCAGACTCTCAACCACTGCGCCACCAGGGAAGCCCGAGGAGTGTCATCTTGATTTAATGCTAAGTCACTGAAATTCTCATTATTAATCAGCTTGTAGTTCTAGAAGAATAATCCATTTTGCTTAGGCAGTTTTAGAGCATTTGTTTTGTGTGTCTATGTACATTACAGTATATAGTGAACCACTGTCATTTTAGTGGAATTGCTTTCTCACTACCACAACAGTTACATACTGGAATAAGAATTGGTAATAGCTGTGTGAATACAGTCTTATGGTGAGAATCTACCACACAGTAAACCTGTAAAATTTGGAGTACATGAGAATCATAGTAGCTCCTGATTGGTGAGTAATGAGTGAATGACAAGTTCTAAAAAAAAAAAGTAATAACGTAGTAGATTCATAAACATATACTACATAGAAGTTATTTTTCAGACATGTAATCGTGTTCCATATTAGTGTATATGTTGCTGTATATGTTGTATACAACATGTAATTGTTGTATATGTTTAACTGTCCTAAAGCTATTGTATAAATTAAAGGTTATACTGTTTTCTGTTATAGATTGAAAGTTTATGTCAACCCCCTGCCAAAAAAAATTTGTATGTGAGAGCCTAATGCCTAATGTGATGGTCTTTGGAAGTGGAATCTTTGAGAGATGATTAGGTCATGAGGGTAGAGCCCCCATGAATGGAATGAGTGCTTTTGTTAGAGATAACCCCAGAGAGCTCCCTTGCCCCGTCTACCATGTGAGGACATAGCTAGAAGATGGCCATCTCTGAACAAAGAAGCACATCCTCACCAGACAATCTGCTGGACTTGGACTTATCAGTCTCCAGACGTATAAGAAATAAATTTCTGTTGTTTATAAGCCGTGTAGTTGATGGTAGTTTGTTAGAGCAGCCCAAATGGACTAAGTTTGTGATGTAGTCTGTCATCGTCTATTTTTTTTTAATCACAGTTTGAGAGAGCAATTTGCTAATTAGGCTTTTTATTTAGTTATTTATTTATTTTGGCTGTGTTGGGTCTTCGTTTCTATGCGAGGGCTTTCTCTAGTTGCGGCAAGCGGGGGCCACTCTTCATCGCAGTGCGCGGGCCTCTCACCGTCGCGGCATCTCTTGTTGCGGAGCACAGGCTCCAGACGCACAGGCTCAGCAGTTGTGGCTCACGGGCCTAGTTGCTCCGCGGCATGTGGGATCTTCCCAGACCAGGGCTCAAACCGGTGTCCCCTGCATTAGCAGGCAGATTCTCAACCACTGCGCCACCAGGGAAGCCCCTGCTAATTAGTCTTTTACTGTGATTGCTATAGTCATCCAGCCAATATAATTTAGAACCCGTAGAGGATTTGTTGGCATAATTTATTTGTTCTGGCCATCCTCATAGGGCATATTCAATATTTATTTTGATCACTAATCTAATACAATATTGTCATGAGGGCATTTCAGCTTTTTGCACAAAATGAACAATGTTGCCTCAATGCTTAACATTTTTAATTATTTCTATGAAAATAACAGTGCACATAATAAAAATTTTAAGCAGCACAAACAAAAATGAGTCTGTCTCATTCTCTAAACATCCATCCTATTCCCCAGAAGTAATTTTGTGTATCCTTCCAGAATGTTTTCAGGCATATACACAAACATATGGATCCACCTTGTTTTATACCAGTGAGATAATATGTACAAGCTGTTCTGTTATTTGCTTTATATCTGGGAGAGTTTTCCAGATTATCATAACAAATCTACTTTATCTTTAACAGATGTATATAGTTGACCTTTCTATGGATGTTCTTATTTTATTTAACCAATTGCCTCCGAGAAACATTAAAGTTGTTTACAGGTCTTTCCCACACCCCTAATACAAATAATGCTGTAAAAATAATATTTTGTACGTATATGAGTTACACACAAATATATCTGTAGGGTAAGTATCTCAGAGTAGAATTACCAAGTCAAAGGGTTTGCACCTTTTATGTTTGGGTAAATTCCTATCCAAAAGATTGTACCAATGAATACTCTCACCAATAGCATATGGAAATACATTTTTCTTCATATCTTTGATAATACTGCCTACTCTGACTACTTCATTTATTCAACAAATATTTGTTACTACCACTTTTGCTGTGCTTAATTTTCTCTCATAGCACTTATTACCATCTGGCATGATATGTTCACTAACTTATTTGTTTATGTATTTTCTACTCATTGAAAAACTACATGGGGCAGAAGATTTTGTCTAATCTGTTCACCGCTGTATCCCTTACATTTAGAAAAGTACCTGGAACATATTGTGTGCTCCATGCATACTTATTCAATGAAGGAATGAATGAATGAACGATCTGTTTCTAAGACTTAAGGCCCATATAAGATGAAATGTTGCTGAAATAAATGTATCAGAGCTTTCTTTTGTGACTGAGATTTATGCCTTCTTAGGAGGTAACTTGACTCCAGAATTACTTTTTACAACTATGTATTTTTTCTTTTAGTACTTTCACATTATTTTATAATAACACTTTTATGTTTATGTTTTAAATTTTTTGAAAATAAGAAATGAGGCAGATATCCAGCTTTATTTTCCCTTGGAGTTATCTATAGTAATTTTAAAAGTATCTATTTTTTTATGATTTAATTGCTATCTTTATTATATACTAAATTTCTGTATGTCCTGAATCTATTTGGGCCTTCTATTTTGGCCCATTGATCTCTCAGTTTTGTGTCATGCCATATTATTCTACTTACTGGTACTCAACGATACATTTTATTACTAATTAAGTCTGTTTCTTCCCAAATGGTGTACTTTCTTTGGGTCTTTGTTGACTAAATTTGCTGATTTCTTTCAGATTGAGTATCAAATTCCTTGTTGTGTTTTGACAAAAATTATACAAAAATTATATTTTGACTGGGCTTGTAATTTGTGGGATAATTTTCAGGAAATTCAAATGGTATATACAGTATTGAGTCTTCCCAGTCAAGAAAACTTTCCACTTATTAAAGTATTTTTAAAAATTTAAGTTTTTTACATATTTCTTAACTTTATTAAGAGGTGTTTAATGTTGCTTTTGTATATGAAGTTTGTTGTCACTATATTTTCTGACAGCTGCTTTCTGTGTGTACTCCTCTTACAGAACTCTCCCAGTTTCTTAGATGGTTTTTTTAGATTTATCATGTATAAAATCACTTCATCTGAAAATGGTGATGACTTTATCTCCTCTGCAATTATTTTATTTCTTTTAAAAAGTATTTTATTGTACTGTATAGAAGTACTTAAAAAACTGAACCAGAAATTATATGAAAATCAAATTATCAGTTTTATCTGGACTCTAAGGCAGATAATATTTGTGAAAAATCAGGATTGATATCATACCTTTCAACACTAAAACTATTCAAATATTTTTTAAGTCGGCGATAAAATTTCTGAATTTTCAGTAATCAAGAAAACATAATTAAAACTTCAAAGAAAATATTTGGAATTCTTGTAAGACAATAGCAGAAATAATCTCTAATAAAGATAGGATTTATAGTAGAAGCATATCTTAATTTTAATAGCCAGGTGACTAAAAAAAAATCTAAAAATAAAAAACAACTACAAAAGACACTTAATACACAATTATCTAAAAATCAAGTGCTAGTTACTATGCTTGTCTTTAGTATTTTCTACAAGAGATTCTTTGGTATAAAGGTCAGATCAATGGTGAGTACAAACCATATGCAAATTCTGGAATTTCAATTTGGAATTGGGAAAAATAACTCAAATTCTAATAATTTTGTAATCATTTATTTTGATAAAAATTGTCATTATAAAAGTGGTGGCACAGTGGTTAAGAATACGCCTGCCAATGCAGGGGACATGGGTTCGATCCCTGGCCCAGGAAAATCCCACATGCCGTGGAGCAACTAAGCCCGTGCGCCATAACTACTGAGCCTGCGCTCTAGACCCCGTGTGCCCCAACTACTGAAGCCCGTGCCCCTAGAGCCCGTGCTCCGCAACAAGAGAAGCCACTGCAGTGAGAAGCCCGCGCACCACAATGAAGAGTAGCCGCCGCTCACCGCAACTAGAGAAATCCCGTGCACAGCCACAAAGACCCAACACAGCCAAAAAATTTTAAAAAAATAAATTAATTAATTTTAAAAGTAAGAAGGTGAACATTTCTGCAAGTAACATTTAGTTGTAGTAGTCTTTCTCGAATATTAATATCATTTACAGTAGTTTTAACACAGGTCATTTAATTGTTCTGCATCTGAATTTTCATTTTCAAAGTTAGAATATTAAGTTCAAGTAACATTTTGATGAAACATTCAAAAGGTGTAATGCGTATATAAAAGTACAATCTGTACAAACTATAATTTTATCTAAATTAAAGTTTTTATATTCCATCAGTGTAAGGTCAAACAGAGAACTGCAGGCCCATGAGGAGTTAAAACTGTTAGACTCTGGGCCGTTTTACCAACTGAGAATACTGCTATGCACATTTTATATGTTATTTTAGCAATAAATGTAAAAGAAGACATGTTGCAAACAGGTGGATCTCTATAGTAGATGTAATCAGAAAGCTTCAGTTTATTGATCTAATAGCAGGCACTTAAATTGTTTTTTACTTAAATATAACAAGTAAAATACCTCAGTTAACTGGCTGGAAACCTCATTTCCTATGCATGGGCGCAAGAAGAAGAAAATTTCATTTAAAATTGTTTAGATTTATTTGCAATATTGTAGATAGACTGTGGGGTGTGTGTGTATAGCAATTTTATTAAGAGACAAAGTCTTAATAGTTAATATCTTCAAATTTGGAGTCAAGTGGTTTTTCACACCTAAAATCTGTGTGGCTTTAGATAAATGACTCAGCTTCTTGAAGCCTTAGTTTATCATATATAAATTAGATAAGAAAGCCAGAATCTCTTTCTAGGGTTATTACCAAGGTCAAGAAAGGTAATACTTGCAAAAGTTTGATCATTGTGTCTCAAATCCAGTATATTATTCTTAGTGATAATAGTAGTAAGTATAGTTTTCACTTTGTACACAGATGGCTTGTCAGTTACAACACAGAAGGAACTAGGTATATTTGCATGTGAAATACAGCTCTTTGTTGTATAAAATGAGAATTCTCATGGGAACTCTTTGTTCTGTCTCACACAGATGCACCTAGAGACACAACACACTCACTTTAAATGTGCAACAGAGTGGTTAGCAGAATGGGATTTCCTTAATAGCAGACATGACTTTCTATTACAGGCGGTAATTGTAATTCTTAGTGTCAGTACAATAAGAAGGAAAACTGCTATTAATCTGTTTCCTGATATGGCTAAGCAACTTCTCCATCTTAATCCAGGAAGTTGTAGCTAGACTGAGCACCAAATCTCTTAGGTTCTCTGATTTCACTAACACTTGCCTTTGTGTTCAGATATGTTGGAAACTGAAAAGAATAGGGCTCATTAGCTAATGAGGGTCAGACAGAGAAATGGGTTGAAGCCTGACAATGAATTGGGGAATCAATATAAAAACATTATTGCTCACAGACAAAAAGAAAAAAATAGGGGGGGGGATTAAAGGTTAAAGGAGTTAAGTGCAGAAACAAAAAGTAAGAAATTAGATAAGGTGTAAAGGGAAAGAGTGATAGTGACTTAAAAAGTTGCAAGAAAAGGAAAAAAAAAAGTATAGGGTAAAAGTAAAAGACAGTAACAGAAAGTGAGCTAAGGGAGCGGAACAAAGCAAACGAACAGATTCCTGGCAGAAGAATATTATTAATGGTTATGAGCCCTCACTTCACTGGTTATGATAGAAGTTCAAGCTTTTTTTTTTCTCCCTACAGTTTTCATACTATAAACCGTGCTTTGATTTCATTTCTTCAAATCTCAGTTGAGGCCAGATGCATCCAGCAGTGACCACAGAGATGGTACAATGCAATCAAAGCATTGTTAAGTGGACTCTGGGAATTGTAGATGTTTAGGATTAGAGTACATTGCAAAGGCAAGTTATTTTGTAGTCTTCAGATGACTTTAGTTTAGAGCATTTCTTTTGTACTCAAGTAAACAAAGACTACTCTGCTTAGTATATAGAATTCCAAATTCTATATTCCAAATTCTATATTCTTAGTATATAGAATTCCAAATTCCTGACATAGGGTTTACTAAAATGATGTTTCATGCTAGAAACTGGAAAGCTTAGCATTCAACCAGTTAACCTTAGCAAGCAGAATTGCAGGTGACTTCAGTGCTAGTACACGGCATTACATTTACTCTGCCCCCTGAGCATTGACTTTGGATATAAATTGAGTATGTTTGATCTTGAAGTCACTTAATTTTTCTGTTAAGAAATGGTCCTTTAGGTAATATTTCACTTAGTATCTGTTCTATAAAAAAGTGTTATTAAAGAATTGGTGACATAGGTTTTTGAACCGAAGTCCCATCTTCTCACTTCCTGAAAAATCTTAGTTTTTAGCTTCAAACTGGAACCTTGAATAGGTTCTTGCCTGTGCTTTGTTGGTGCTTAACAATTCTATTGCGTGTAATAGCTTCATAATTACAGCTCATGTTCCAACTCATCAGAAGTGTTATCTATGAGTAAAATGATATAAAAGGTAAGTAATGCTTCAATAAATAAAATATTCCCAAGTTTAAAATATAGATTATAATTAATAATAGTATTTTGATCTTTATGTCTATTCACATAAACCATTTTTTGGGTCATTTCCTAGTTCCTGAGTAATTTACAAGTATTCTTCATCAAATATATTTGGTGTTTCTTCTGTGTAATGATTTAAAAAGCTTAAATTTTCTTTGAGTTCCTATACAGTAGAAAACAATCATGTTTTTCTTTATGGATCTGTGAGGTTTTTTAAAAATTGTTTTTATTGAAGTAGAGTTGATTTACAATGTTGTGTTAATTTCTGCTGTACAGCAAAGTAATTCAGATATATATAGATATACATTCTTTTTTTTAAATTCTTTTTCATTATGGTTTATCACAGGATACTGAATATAGTTCTCTGTGCTATACAGTAGGACTTGTTGTTTATTCATTGCATACATAAAAGCTCACATCTGCTCACCCCAACCTCCCACTTCATCTCTCCCCCACCGACCTCCCCCTTGGCAACCACAAGTCTGTTCTCTATGTCTGTGAGTCTATTTCTGTTTTGTAGATAGGTTCATTTGTGTCATATTTCAGATTCCACATATAAGTGACATCATATGGTATTTGTCTTTTTCTTTCTGACTTAACTTCGCTTAGTATGATAATCTCTAGTTGCATCCATGTTGCTGCAAATGGCATTATTTTGTTCTTTATTATGGCTGAGTAGTATTCCATTGTGTATATGTACCACATCTTTTTTATCCATTCATCTGCTGATGGACATCTAAGTTGTTTCCAAGTCTTGGCTATTGTGAATAGTGCTGCTATGAACATAGGGATGCATGTCTTTTTGGATTAGAGTTTTGTCTGGATATATGCCCAGGAGTGGGATTGCTGGATCATATGGTAATTCTATTTTTAGTTTTCTGAGGAACCTCCATGCTGTTTTCCACAGTGGCTGTAACAATTTACATTCTCACCAACAGTGTAGGAGGGTTCCCTTTTCTCCACATCCTCTCCAGCATTTGTCATTTGTAGAGTTTTTTTTTTTTAAACATCTCTATTGGAGTATAATTGCTTTACAATGGTGTGTTAGTTTCTGCTTTATAACAAAGTGAATCAGTTATACATATACATATGTCCCCATATCTCTTCCGTCTTGCGTCTCCCTCCCTCCCACCCTACCTATCCCATCCCTCTAGGTGGTCACAAAGCACTGAGCTGATCTCCCTGTGCTATGCGGCTGCTTCCCACTAGCTAGCTATTTTACATTTGGTAGTGTATATATGTCCATGCCACTCTCTCACTTTGTCCCATTTTACCCTTCCCCCTCCCCGTATCCTCAAGTCCATTCTCTAGTAGGTCTGTGTCTTTATTCCCATCTTGCCCCTAGGTTCTTCATGACTATTTTTGTTTTGTTTTGTTTTTTAGATTCCATATATATGTGTTAGCATACAGTATTTGTTTTTCTCTTTCTGACTTACTTCACTCTGTATGACAGACTCTAGGTCCATCCACCTTACTACAAATAACTCAATTTCATTTCTTTTTATGGCTGAGTAATATTCCATTGTATATATGTGCCACGTCTTCTTTATCCATTCATCTGTCGATGGACACTTAGGTTGCTTCCATGTCCTGGCTATTGTAAATAGAGCTGCAATGAACATTTTGGTACATGACTCTTTTTGAATAATGGTTTTCTCAGGGTATATGCCCAGTAGTGGGATTGCTGGGTCGTATGGTAGTTCTATTTTTAGTTTTTTAAGGAACCTCCATACTGTTCTCCACAGTGGCTGTATCAATTTACATTCCCACCAACAGTGCAAGAGTGTTCCCTTTTTTCCACACCCTCTCCAGGACTTATTGTTTGTAGATTTTTTGATGATGCCATTCTGACTGGTGTGAGATGATACCTCATTGTAGTTTTGATTTGCATTTCTCTAATGATTAGTGATGTTGTGTAGAGTTTTTAATGATGGCCATTCTGACTGGTGTGGAGTGGTACCTCATTGTAGTCTTGATTTGCATTTCTCTAATAATTAGTGATGTTGAGCATCTTTTCTTTTTTTTTTTTCTTTTTTTTTTTTTAGAGGAATTTTCCCATTCACTTTTTTTTTTTAATTATTTATTTTTATTTATTTATTTATATATGGCTGTGCTGGGTCTTCGTTTCTGTGCGAGGGCTTTCTCCAGTTGCGGCAAGTGGGGGCCACTCTTCATTGCGATGCACGGGCCTTTCACTATCATGGCTTCTCTTGTTGCGGAGCACAGGCTCCAGACGGACAGGCTCAGTAATTGTGGCTCAGTAATTGTGGCTCACGGGCCTAGCTGCTCTGCGGCATGTGGGATCTTCCCAGACCAGGGCTCGAACCCGTGTCCCCTGCATTGGCAGGCAGATTCTCAGCCACTGCGCCACCAGGGAAGCCCTGAGCATCTTTTCATGTGCCTATTGGCCATCTGTATTTCTTCTTGGATAAATGTCTTTTTAGGTCTTCTGCCCATTTTTCAATTGTTTTGTTGTTGTTGTTGTTGTTGGGTGGTATGAGCTGTTTGTATATTTTGGAAATTAAGCCCTTGTCCGTCAGATCATTTGCAAATATTTTCTCCCATTCCATAGGTTGTCTTTTTGTCTTGTTTATGGTTTCCATTGCTGTGCAAAAGTTTGTAAGTTTGATTAGAGCCCATTTGTTTATTTTTGTTTTTATTTCTATTGCCTTGGGAGACCTAAGAAAACATTGGTACAATTTATGTCAGAGAATGTTTTGCCTATGATCTCTTCTAGCAGTTTTATGGTGTCATGTCTTATGTTTAAGTCTTTGATCCTGTGTGAGTTTTAAATAAAAGAAAAATGGAAAAAATTTGAAACAAGTCCTAGTAATCTGATGTGTCTCATGGTTTAATCAAATTTGCTCAGTGCAGTTTTTTTTTGTTTCTTTGTGTTTTTCAATGCAGTTTTTAATCAGAACATTTGTTTTGAGTGACCATATTCTTGTGTGGGACTAACCAGGCAAATGTTTGTTTATTAAAGAATAAATAAACATTTAATAATTAGAAATGAAGTGATCTGTCAGGACTGCTGCTTGTCCCTGGTTCTGTGCATGCCTGGCTCGTATGTGGATCAAGTGCTGTTCTGGTGACAGGTGTTAGTGTCCACTGTCTGCTGTACCATCTCTCAAATACCGTGTGTCTACAGGGACAAGTGAATTTCCGAATGGGTGATTAGAACAAAACTGAGTTGCCCAACAGAATTTTCGAGATACTTACATCATTTTATATGCACTTCTAACAAAAATTACAGTGAAATTTTTAGAACACATGATTATGAAACGTTTGAGTTCCTGAGAGAGAAGAATTTCCAAAAAAGCCACCAGAAGTTATCATAGAAGATGGGGATGGGAAGATGAGGGGAGATGCGTAGAAGACTAAAAACTCTGCTTCTTTCTTGCTTTGGATTTCACCATATAATTTAAGACATTCTTGCAGGGTTGTTAGACTTAAAGTACTCCTGGAAATTCAATCTAATCTCAACGATTCATATTCTAAAAATTACTAATGAAATATCTTCAAATTTATTAGCATTTATTACATGCTGGGTGTAGAACTGTTTTATATGTATTTTCTCATTCAATCTTTTTAAAAATCCAACAATATTGACCCCATTTTGCACATTAGGAAACCAGCCAAGAGAGGTGAGTATTTTGGCCAAGATCATCCAGCTAGTAATAATGGAAAAGAAATTTTAATCTAGATGTGCCTAGCTCCACTCAGACATAGATGCATGAAATTTACTGTGCAACTGATAAATTAAACCTAACCTTCTAAAACATTTCTCTCTTATTCAGTCCCACAGCCATGACTGGTATTATTATTAACCTGAGGGCTCTGCTTTCTAGAAATTTAATTGTGGATAATCATGGAAAATATAGCTGCCAAATATCTAATTCAAACCACTTGTTTGTCCCACATAATTCTTCTTTTATTTTTCATGAAACATTGAAAATAGATGCTCCACATTCTAGAACCCCAAGTCTTTACCCAACAGTGTAAAAAGTGTGAGACACAGCTACCTTTTTTTCCCCCACATGACTATAGCTTCTTTCCCCTCAACTTTAGCCTACTGGTAATTGTATTATTTTATGCTGTCAAAAGTCTCCATGCTTCCTTTCCTAATGTGCCAAGGTCACCTTCTCAATTATTTTTCTCAGTGGATCATGATTTAGCAAGCTCTACTCATCATATGCAGCTAAAGTAATAGAAGGCCCTAATCCCCATTTATTCTAATTATATAAAAATTTGGCTAGCTATAATGCTAAATGTGCCCTTTGACCTGAAGAAAATATTTCTGAGCTGTTTCGTTCACCTAGAACGATAAATGAGATGCATCAGAAGTTCCTTAACTAATTGAGAAATGCTTGAATGATCTTGTCTATTTGACTTCTGCCTACTGGGACACATTTTACTGATGGCTTGAAAGAAACTTTAGACTCTAATCAGTAAGGTGGAGCATTTTTAAGCAGAGTATTTTAAGATTAAAGAATAGCGTCATTGAAATGAACTTCAAAAAAGGAAGAACACAACATGATCAAAGATTTAAGCAAAAAGGTACTTTTTAAAGCACAGAGATAAAATTTATTTAATTAGACCATGTTACTGAGGGAGATAAAATCTCTAGTCTGAAGCCAGAAGAAGGTAGGCTATTACTTTATCTTAGTTTAAGCATTAAAGCATACATATTACAGATAATGGATGTTCTTTTGCCTGGTGACAGGGCAGGAAGAGGGCTTTGATTTCATGAAGTACATGTGGTACAAGTTTATAAGCGAGTTCATTTCAGCCATGTCCACAAAAAGCACTCTAACAACAATTCATGTGATCACTTCCTCCTGGGGGCTCAGTGAGATGCGGAAGATCTAGGTTTTATAGGATGGTTAGTTAACTTAAATGGTTGCACTATCTTCTAAATAATGTCAGGGCCCATTTAGCTATGAATAGAGGACCCTGATCCATGGAAATAAATGCACCCATGACCTTGGCTAACCATCTTACGGTGTCGGGTCATAATTACAGCTGGGCCCTTGAGTAAAACAACTCCAGAAGCAGCGACGTCTAGCAGTTCTCTTTAGCAACATTAAATGTTGTAGAACTTTATGTTGATTTATTTTGTATGCAAAGGGGAGCAAATAATTGGGGGCGCCCAAACTTTGTTTTCCATAAATGCCTTGAGACTGGACTTTTTTCACTAAGTCCTGAGTCAGGTCAAATAAAGACAAGCCCCAAACTTGTCAGGCATATGAATAATAGTCACATAAAGAATATTTGTGAACATAAAATAAAGATGCAACAGATAACTAAGATTAACAAATAATCTCCAATCATTTGATGCTCAAATCTTTCAGTGAGTCCTTATAAAGGAGAGAAGTGCTATGAGAGAAGGGGGAGGAGAGAGGGTGTCTCATCCTATCAAGTCAAGTGAGAGAGGTCTCTAAGAGAAATGTTCTTAGGGGCTCAGATAGCTAGCAGAATCTTGTTCTTCTGTTACACTACTGAGCTGCAATCCATGGGCTCTCTTGGTGCCATCCCTGGAGTGTAGCAAAGTGAGAAGTCCCTTTGGAGAACCTGAATTGTATACCTGTGATTTTGGAGGCATGATAGAGGATGACAGTTCCAAATGCAGAGGACTGCAGATGGAGCACATGGGATGGCAAGCAGAATGGGGAGGTTTTGCACCACTGTGCCAAACTAGTAAGGAGAGTATCAAGAAAATCACCCATAGAAATGAACGCATTCACGAAGGGGAGATTGGTATACCGTTTCTGGGTCCGATATCGGTTTATGGATCAGATTGCTGATAGCCTCTGCACAGATCTGAGCTGGGAGGAAGGTAATGCAACGTGATATCAGGGCAGAGAGAACTACTGTTGCAGCTTATTTTTTTCAGAAGGGGAATCTAAGATGCAGATTAGTATGCTGGCCACTTAGTAGGGATCATTCTTGGGAGTAACACTTATGGAAGAAAGAGGAAGGAGGCAGGGTTGGGCATTGCAAACCCGACAAAGACCTCATCTCTAGAGCTGGGACAGATCATCAGAGTTGTCCTGTGAGTTGAGTTGAAGGGACTGAGTCTTTATACCCCTGCACTGATCCATCATTGGGCAGGCTGCTCCTGGAAGGAGGTGAGAACTTGGGCAAGATAATTTTTTTCTCAAGTGAGTTAATCCCAAAAGACAGCTGACAGCTGAGGGCTGCTTTCTGGCTTTTTGCAGCTGCTGGGAGCATAAACTGTTGATTTTAGAACTGAGATCTGGACAGCACATTATGGTGTTCATCATAAAAGCTTTTCTTTTTACAGCTTGGCAGTCCTCAGAGCTAAGGAGGGGTGTATTAGTCAGGGTCCTTCAGAGGAACAGAACAAACCAAATGTGTATATGTACACATATAACAGGATGTAATTTATATAATATGTAATTATATATTAATATATGTTAGCATAATATATATTTTATATAACGTATGTTTTATATTATAAATGTATATATTGTTATATAATTATATATATCATTATATTGTTTATATTATATATGTATTATATGCTATATATAACATACTTTATATCATATATATAATATAGAGAGAGAGAGGGGTCGAGGAAGGATTGATTTTAAGGAACTGGCTTATGCAATTATTTAAGATCCATTAGCATAACATCTGATCTACAAGCTTAACGTTGGTTAGGATTCACAAACAGACTGTAGACTCAGGAAGAGTTTCAGTTCAGGTCCAAAGGCAGCTTGCTGGCAGTATTCCTTCTTGTTCAAGAGAGATCAATCTTTATGCTAGTAAGGCTCTTGACTGATTAGGTGAGGCCCACCCATATCAGAGGATCATCTGCCTTACTCCAAGTCTGCAGATTTAAATGTTAATCTGACCCAAAAAACATCTTCACAGAAATATCCAGAATAATGTTTAAGCAAATATATGGTCACCATGTCCTAGCCAAGCTGACATTTAAAATTAACCATTACAAGTGCTCTGTTTGTGGATCATGGTACATTAAGTCTAATAATGTGGAACCTTTGACCTTAATAATGTAGTACGAGAGGTAAACATTTAAAATTAGTCATACTTAATATAAAATTCTTCAACATAACAAAAAAGTAGCCAGAATTAAGCCATATATTTGTCTGAAGTAAATCTTCTTATTAATACATATACCACACCTACATATAATCTTTTAGAATATGGGAAAGAGGCTTTCTTTTTGCTGCTGCTGCAGCCATGAGTATACACAGGCTTCAGGAGAGGTTTGCCTCCAATGTCTTGTGCTCTGGTAAAAATGTTGGTTGGGTCTCAGTAAGACCAATGAAATCTCCAGTGCCAACTCCCATCAGCAGATCTGGATGCTGATTAAGGGTGTACTGAGCATCTGCAAGCATCTCCACTCCCAGGCTTGATGCAGAAAAACACCTTGGCCACCGGGAGAACAGGCATGCGGTCATGAATAAAGAAATGGTCCTGCCAGTGCTAGGATGCCTGAGAAGGTACCCTGGAGGAGGAGAATGAGAATTCTGCTGCTCAGAAGATACCGTGAATCTAAGATTTATCACTACCTGTGTCACAGTCTGTACTTAAAGGTGAAGGGAAATGCATTCAAAAACAAGTGAATTCTCTTGAACATGTCCAGAAGCTGAAGGCAGTAAAGGTCCAAAAGAAGCTCCTGGCTGACCAGGCTGAGGGCTTCGGGTCTCAGACCAAGGGAGCACACAAGTTCTGGGAAGAATAGCTCCAGACCAAGAAGGAAGAAATCATCAAAACTCTATTCAATGAAGCAATGCCATTTGCAGCAGCATGGATGGACTTATAGAGATTATCATACTAAGTGAAGTAAGCCAGACAGAAAAATATCATATGATATCACTTATATGTGGAATTTAAAAAACTGATACAAATGAATTTATTTATAAAACAGACTCACAGACATAGAAAACAGACTTATGGTTACCAAAGAGGAAAGTGAGGGGGGCGGGGATAAATTAGGAGCTTGGGATTAATAGATACACACTACTATATATAAACTAGATAATCAACAAGGACATACTGTATAGCACAGGGAACTATACTCAATAGCTTGTAATAACCTATAATGGAAAAGAATCTGGAAAAGAATATTTATACACATATATGTGTATATATATTTATAAATAATGTATAATTGAATCACTTTGCTGTACACCTGAAAGTAACACAACATTGTAAATCAACTATACTTCAATAAAAAAAAGTCTATTCAAGGCAGAAAAGACCAAGAAATAAAGCTCCCCCTCTTTCAGCAATTACATAGATCAGTCATTCAACTAAAAATAAAACCCTTATCTACCCTTCCCACCAAAAAAAAAAAAATTGAAAGAAAGAAAATGTGGAAAGAAGGCCATAATGCTTTAACCTTTAGAGGATGTTTATAACGGTCCATTAGTTGCCTTACAGGTACTAATTCTTTCTCTCTGTGACAGATGCTTAGGCCATCACTGTGGATTGAATCCAGTATGAGAGCTCCAAAAAGAGCAAGGTCCAGGGCTTCTAGCCAGAGACTCATAGATATTATTTGTACACATGCTGTCTCTGCTATCCACACCCTTTTGGCTAAGATTTCATGTATATGCAAATCGCACACCTCTAATATGTTGACACTGATGGAGTGCAGTGGTCCTCATTAGGAGCTCGGCAGCCCCCATGTGTAGGTGCTGATAAGGTGCTGTTGCCAGAAGTGGGATTTTGAGTTCTAATTTACACACACATGAGCACATAGTAACTTTATGAGTTTTCTGTGTGAAAAGAGCACAGGTAAAAGGGAACCAATTTTGAGCCATTTTGGTGATTTCAAGCCATTTTGAGACTCGCTCAAGAAGGCTGTCTGCCAGCAAGGGCATTCTCATAGCAAAAGGCAGAAGTTGTGAAGGGAATTAGAAGAGATCATTTGGAAGCTATCTTCCACATGAGGAAAATATGCATTTTTCAGAACCTGGCATGCATTTCATAAGAAAACACCCTATTTCCTAAATACCACTGAAAATATTAAGAAATATGGTAGGGAATGAACTCATAATAGCCAAATCCAGGTCTAAACCCAAATTAGAGGGATTAATAAAGGACATTTTCAGGAAGAAAGAAGATTTTAGATAATATTTGGTATGATCAAGAGGATACATAATCTTAGTGTTCTGGTTAAGTCTTTACCAATAAAAATTTTTAAAAGGAGAAAAAAACCCCAAGTCTTTACAAGAAAATTGTGATCAAAGTATAAAACAAAACTATAGTATGGTATTGCAAGATTATTTCAATACAAATAGTCTCTAAAAGGTCATTAGTTTGACATTTTCTTTTGAAGTAAACTGTTTTGACTCAGGCTTCCATTCCTCTCTGTGTTGAATTATACTAAACAATTATGTGGAGAAAAATAATTATGTAACCATAATTAAAATCACTGTTAAGTTTTTAAATTATCTAAGTAAAACTACTGAAAAAGTACAGAAGGTTTAATGAATGTTATGAAAATAACAAAAATAATATGGTCTTTTTCAATGACAGAGGTATTATAGGTGACAATTTTATGATGGATATAGAAGAGGAAAACTGGAGGGAAATATAGGGGAGTTTATTTCTTAAAATGAATTTGTAGAAAGTCAAGATATACAATTTTGATAACACAAGAAATAGACTCAAGTGTTATATTGAATCATTATCCTTGAAAGATAAAACAGACAGAGTAGAATCCTAGTATATCTGAGTGGCTGTGACATAATACTAAGTAGCTGTCTGGTATGAGACATGTTACTCTTCTGCTTCTCCTTCCATTCTGTTTTTTACCTGCTCATTCCCCATTCTGATGATAAGGAGTTAGCTTATTTCTTGATTCTCCTTTTAGTCATTCATCTGCATCACTGAATCTGAGAGATCCCATGACTTAGGTATTTATAAATAGGGATACTGAACTAATCTTAAATTACATACTCTATAGAAAAATTATCCCCTTCCAATTCTAATATTTAGTGTTTGTTTTCATCAGGAAAGTAACATTTCAAAGTTATTGAGGATGACTTTTTGTGCCTGATTAGCTGAAAGAGTGAGAGAAAGGTATTGAAGATTTTAGATCCTTTTGTTCTGGTACTGATGGAAAGCTAGAGGAGTAGTGTTTCCTTATTTTTGGTGAAATAGTTGAAATTGTAATATGTTGAGTCTTTAACCTTCAAATATTTATAGAGTGGAATGAATTTATTTTTAAGATATCCTTTTATTTTTTATTTTTATTTTTTAAACATCTTTATTGGAGTATAATTGCTTTACAGTGGTGTGTTAGTTTCTGCTGTATAACAAAGTGAATCAGTTATACATATACATATATCACCATATCTCCTCCCTCTTGCATCTCCCTCCCACCCTCCCTATCCCACCCCTCTAGGTGGTCACAAAGCACCGAGCTGATCTCCCTGTGCTATGCGGCTGCTTCCCACTAGCTAGCTATTTTATGTTTGGTAGTGTATATATGTCCATGACACTCTCTCACTTTGTCCCAGCTTACCCTTTCCCCTCCCCATATGGAATCGAAAAAAAAAGTCATGAAGAACCTAGGGGCAAGATGGGAATAAAGACACAGACCTACTAAAGATATCATTTTAAATGTATGATTCCTTCTCAGTTTAGGTGATAAACGCCAGAGCCCTTGATTGCCTGGTCACTTGCCAAGGGATTCTAGAGTATTACCAGGTCCCAGTCTTCGGAGTAAAAGATAGCAATACGTTCCCTGGGTCAAGGAATTTTAGGTGGGGATTTTAGGTTTTAGTTGGAGGAGATATTAGAATAATGGAAATAGATGAATCCCTTAAGCTCCTATTTATCAGCTCATTATTTTGAAAAACTAATTGTGCAGCAGCTGCAAATATTTCCCACATGATTAGGCATTAGCATAAGGGTTTTGTTTACCTTGGGTAATACTAATCACATTTTCTTCGTGGCCAGTGAAGTTGATTTACATACAGACTATGTAAACCTTGCCACCCTCTTCACAGTAAAACAAAGAAATGAAGTTAAAATGTCTTTATTTTTCAATTAAATAATGTATGATTGATAACTTGAATCAATATTGGAACCAAAGTATAAAGAGTCCCAGACCTGTCAAATAGCATTGAAAGCAAGGAAATTTATGGGTACCATTCTAAATCACTATCAGGGTGGATTGCCAGTCTCTATTATAGAAGTAAGTTAACAGGGATGTTTTGGCTGAAACAGTGAAGAGGGATGTTGAATTCTGTTGCGCAAAAAGTATCCCATTTAGTTGCAGTTGGATGTATTTGGCAACTTCTCCTATGTGTGTTGGTTTAATACACTATACCACACATACCCATCTGATCTCTACCATGAGGAAAGAGAAAATTACCTACAATCTAAATAGGTTCATTCTTTGTTGTCAGGCAGAGATCTTTCTGGACTCCGATGACTCGAAATTCCTTTGCTCTTCTTTTTACCCTGAATCTCACATCCCCTCTTACAATTCAAGCTGTGTAAATGTGTATGTGTGTAAGTGTGTGTGTGTGCACGTGCTTTTTTGTGTGTCTGTGAAGGACACTTGGGCTTATCTTTTTTAAGAAATGGAAATTTTATTTTGAAAGACCTAAGATTTTTCCAGTATAGTATTGTCACACAGTGTTATGCACAAAATGTTTAAGTGAATTTTGCTTTTAACTGAGTGAATTTCAGACACTTTGCAATTTCCTCTTAAAATCCATCCTGTTTCAAAAAGAAACATTTCTGTAAAGCTTTTTTTTTTTTTCATATTATATTATTTGGTTTATTAGACTTTTATCCTCCTTTCCTTCAGAATCAGAATTTCAAGGTTGGTTACAGAATTTTGGAATTTTAGATTTTACAAATGAGTAAAATCAAAGGCTTTGATTTTTTTTTTTTTCAAATTTGCCCAGTTGAAGTTTTGCCTTGATGGTTTTAGGAGAAATTGTGAGGGGCAACTTAAGACTCAAGGAGATACCACAGCTCTTGAATTGTTTACAGCTTTAGAAATGTAGGGCTTCAAATGGTTAACTGAATCATCTTTATACTTTATACTCCAAACTAGTAGAGTGGGTCGTGTAGGTCACGTTCAAAATTAAGGGTGAACTTTCCTAAGAAAAACAATTTGGTAATGTAATTGTATTGTATTTGTGATCTCACAAATACACTTTTATTTTATATTTTAATTTTATTGGGGGTATAGTTGATTTACAATGTTGTTAGTTTCAAGTATACAGCAAAATGATTCAGTTATACAAACACATATATTCATTCTTTTTTAAGATTCTTTTCTCATATAGATTATCACAGAATACTGAGTGGAGTTCTCTGTGCTATACGGTAGGTCCTTGTTGGTTATCTATCTTATATACAGTAGTGTGTGTGTGTTCATCCCAAGCTCCTGATTTATCCCTCCCTCCACATTTCCCCTTTGGTAACCATAAGTTTATTTTTGATATCTGTAAGTCTGTTTCTGTTTGGTAAATAAGTTAATTTGTATCTCTTTTTTTGTAGAATTAGATTCCACATATTCTCTAGGTCCATCCATGTTGCTGTAAATGGCATTATTTCATTCATTTTTTTATGGCTGAGTAATATGCCATTGTATACATGTACCGCATCTTCTTTATCCATTCCTCTGTCAGTGGACACTTAGGTTGCTTCCATGTCTTGGCTATTGTAAGTAGTGCTGCAATGAATATTGGGGTGCATGTATCCTTTGGAATTATGGTTTTCTCCTGATGTATGCCCAGGAGTGGGATTGCTGGATCATATGGTAGCTCTATTTTTAGTTTTTTAAGGCATCTCCATACTGTTCTTCATAGTGGTTGTACCAATTTAGATTCCCACCAACAGTGTAGGACGGTTCCCTTTTCTCCACACCCTCTCCAGCATTTATTGTTAGCAGATATTTTGATGATGGCCATTTCTGACCGGTGTGAGGTGATACCTCATTGTAGTTTTGATTTGCATTTCTCTGATAACTAGTGTTGTTGAGCATCTTTTCATGTACTTTTTGGCCACCTGTATGTCTTCTTTGGAGAAATGTCTATTTAGATCTTCTGCCAATTTTTTGATTGGGTTACTTGTTTCTTTTATTAACATAGAGCTGCATGAACTGTTTGTGTATTTTGGAGATTAATCCCTTGTCAGTCGCTTCTTTTGCAACTATTTTCCCCCATTCCATGGGTTGTCTTTTCATTTGTTTATGGTTTCCTTTGCTGTGCAAAAGCTTTTAAGTTTAATTAGGTCCCATTTGTATATTTTTGTTTTTATTTTCATGACTCTAGGAGGTGGATCTAAAAAGATATTGCTGTAATTTAAGTCAGAGTGTTTTGCCTATGTTTTCCTTTAAGGGTTTTATAGTGTCTGGCCTTATATTTAGATCTTTGATTCATTTTGAGTTTATTTTAGTGTATGGTGTTAGAGAATGTTCTAGTTTCATTCTTTTATGTGTAGCTGTCCAGTTTTCCAAGCACCACTTAATGAAGAGACTGCCTTTTCTCCATTGTATATTCTTGCCTCCTTTGTCATAGATTAATTGACTATAGGTGCATGGGTTTATTTCTGGGCTTTCCATTATGTTCCATTGAGCTATATTTCTGTTTTTGTGTCAGTACATACTGTTGTTTGTTTGTTTGTTTGCTTTTTTTTGGGCCACACTGCACAGCATGTGGATCTTAGTTCCCGGACCGGGGATCGAACCCATGCTGCCTGTAGTGGAAGCAGAGTCTTAACCACTGGACTGCCAGGGAAGTCCCAGTATCATACTGTTTTGATGACTGTAGCTTTGTAGTATAGTCTGAAGTCAGGACGCCTGATTCCTCCAGCTTTGTTTTTCTTTCTGAGGATTGCTTTGACTGCTCGGGTCTTCTGTGTTTCCATATAAATTTAAAAATTTTTTTCTCATTCTGTGAAAAACACCATTGGTAACTTGATAGGGATTGTATTGAATCTGTAGATTGACTTGAGTAGTATAATCATTTGATGTTGATTTTTCCACTCCAAGAACATGGTATATCCTTCCATCTGTTTATGTCATCTCTGATTTCTTTCTTCAGTGTCTTAAAGTTTTCAGAGTAGAGGTCTTTTGTCTCCTTAGGTAAGTTTATTCCTAGGTATTTTTATTCTTTTTGATACGATGGTAAATAGGATTGTTTCCTTAATTTCTCTTTCTGATCTTTTGTTGTTAGTGTATAGGAATGCAAGAGATTTCTGTGTATTAATTTTGTGT
Organism: Balaenoptera ricei; assembly: GCF_028023285.1. Taxonomy (NCBI): domain Eukaryota; kingdom Metazoa; phylum Chordata; class Mammalia; order Artiodactyla; family Balaenopteridae; genus Balaenoptera; species Balaenoptera ricei. Next base: position 81,034,604 of record NC_082641.1, read on the forward strand.
CCTGCAACTTTACCAAATTCATTGATGAGCTCTAGTAGTTTTCTGGTAGCATTTAGGATTTTCTATGTATAGTATCATGTCATCTGCAAACAGTGTCAATTTTACTTCTTCTTTTCCAATTTGGATTCCTTTTATTTCTTTTTCTTCTCTGATTGCCAAGGCTAGTACTTCCAAAACTTTGTTGAATAAAAGTGGTGAAAATGGACATCCTTGCCTTCTTCCTGATCTTAGAGGAAATGCTTTTAGCTTTTCACCATTGAAAATCATGTTAGCTGTGGGTTTGTCATATATGGCCTCTTTATGTTGAGGTAAGTTCCTTCTATTCCCACTTTCTGGAGAGCTTTTATCATAAATTGGTGTTGAATTTTGTCAAAAGCTTTTTCTGCATCTTTTGAGATAATCATATGGTTTTTATTCTTCAGTTTGTTAATGTGGTGTATCACACTGATTTGCAGATATCAAAGAATCATTGTACCCCTGGGATAAATCCCACTTGATCATGGTGTAGGATCCTTTTAATGTATTTTTGGATTTGGTTTGCTAGTATCTTGTTGAGTATTTTTGTGTCTATGTTCAGTAAAGCTTTTAAACTTAAAAATAAGTTTCTCATAATGTATGTCTAACACAAAACGACAAAAAGTTAAATATCAAAAGCTATAAAAAATACATTTTTTTGATGGGTTAAATAGTTTTATATATTTTTGGTTTTACATACTCAAAGTGAGTTCTTGAGTTTTATGAGAAAAACTGAGAGGACAAGTCTTTCATATTTACCTTTACTGACACTCTTCATTCCTTTTGTGTGGATCCAGAGTTTTAATCATGTGTTATTTTCCTTCTACCTGAAGAACTTCCTTTAACATTTCCTATGGTGCAGGTCTGCTGATACCACCTAGTCTGAATACATCATTATTAACCTTACTTTTTTCAATGACTTGGAAAAATGTTTAATAAAAATTCATATACAGTGTATAATTCCATTTTCTTATTAAATCTATAAAGGTACAGAAAAATTTTTATGTCAGAATGTAACTAGTTTTCTTTAGATGAGGGGATTATAAATTATTTTTTGACTACTTTTGTTTATCAAAATTGTTTCATTTTGTCTTATTCTTCTTTTTATTATTGTGGTAAAATATATATAATGTAATATTTATCATTTTTACTTTTTGTAAGTGTACAATTCATTGGCATTAAATACATTCACAGTGTTGTGTAACCCCCAGGACTATTTATATCCAAACCATTTTCATCATCTCCAACTAAAACTCTGTACTTAACAGACAGTAGCTCACCCTTCCTGCTTGCTGTTCTACTTTCTATATTTATGAATTTGCCTATTCTAGGAACTTCATGTAAATGGAATCATATGATATTTGTCCTTCTGTGTTGGGCTTATTTCACTAAGAATAAAGTTCTCAAGTTCTATCCATATTATAGCATATATCAAAATTTCATTCTTTTTTATGACTAAGAAAATATTTTTATATTTTAATTTTTGAAACTTATATTCATAGACACTGCACTAATAAATGAAGGCTAAAATAACTAAAGATATTTTATTAGTAAAGGCTTTGCCTCTGAACACTATCAGTCATCATTCAGTTTAAGGTGAATGCTTATGTATTTTTATGATTTAGTAAACAGTGTTCTATTTATGTGACTTTGTACAAAACAGACTCTGTCCTTGTATTCTCCTCCACCTTGAATGTATGCAATCTGAGGTAGCCATATGCTGGGAAATAGCTTTTTAAAATGCTGCGGTATTCTTACTAAATTCAGTAAATATGGGATTGTTTTTGCTTTCAACAAAAGGTTATTGTATTGCTGCTATATACTAGGCACTGACAGGTAAAAAGTATTACAAGGCTCAAGCCATACACTCCACATGCTCACCGTAGAGGAGAGGGGGTAAATAAGCAATGTTAATATGAAGGAAAACCAGGGCCACAGAAGATTCAGAAAGTGCTGTGGAAATAGACAGTAGGGTCTACTTCTTTCTGACTAAGGAAGAGAAACTCTTTCCCAGAGAGGTAACCCACAAAGTACATCAAGAGGGATAAATAGTATTTCTGAAGTTGAAGGAAACAGCAGAGCCATTCTAAGCAGAGAATCACACATGCAAAGCTATAATGAAGAAATAATGGTCAGAAATTTAACATATCAGGAGACAGAAGTACGTAGAAGAAAGGAATAATAGAGATGAGGCACCAATTTTCAAATTAAAAGGTTGAAGGTAACCATAAACAATGACAATTTATTTTTCCTCAAAAATTAAACAATATCAAGTGATTTAAGTTTAAATAGTGATGCTTTATTTTAACCATGCTCGACTCTAATAAAAGTAGATCGTTTTCCTTTTTTTTTTTTAAATCCCTTTGAAGGCAGTGTGCTCCAATTGAAAGATCTTAAGCTTTGGAGTTTTTGCCTTTAATTATATTACTAATTAGCTTGATGTCTTGGGCAAGTAACTGAAAACTTAGTAAGATGACAATAAGTGAACTCCTGGCTCGGGATGTCTTCCCTCCACTGTCACTGAACTGCCCCGGAGCCCGAGGGGAGGGCGACCTCACTGAGGCTGCTGGCTCTGGAGGTGCCTGAGCAGCCAAAGCTGCGACAGTCCTGGGGACCACGGGCCGGATCACTCATCCTGGGGTAAGCCAGCTGCCATGTCATGAGGACACTCAAGCAGCCCTAAGAGAGATCCGTGTGGCAAGGAACTGAGGCCTCCTACCTACAGCCACATGACCATGTGGATGACAGGCTCTTAGTGCTCCAGCCAGGCATCAGGGCTGTGCCTCTGAGGTGGGAGAGCCAAGTCCAGGAAACTAGTCCACAAGAGACCTCCCAGCTGTACATAATATCAAAAGGTGAAAATCTCCCAGAGATCTCCATCTCAACACCAGGACCCAGCTCCACTCAACGACCAGCAAGCTACAGTGCTGGACACCCTATGCCAAACAACTAGCAAGACAGGAACACAACCACATCCATTAGCAGAGAGGTTGCCTAAAATCCTCAAAAGGCCACAGATACCCCCAAAACACACCACCAGATGAGGACCTGCCCACCAGAAAGACAAGATCCAGCCACATCCAACAGAACACTGGCACAAGTCCCCTCCACCAGGAAGCCTACACAATCCACTGAACCAACCTTAGCCACTGGGGACACAAACCAAAAACAATGGGAACTACAAACCTGCAGCCTGCGAAAAGGAGACCCCAAACACAGTAAGTTAAGCAAAATGAGAAGACAGACAAACACACAGCAGATGAAGGAGCCAGGCAAAAACCCACCAGACCTAACAAATGAAGAGGAAATAGGCAGTCTACCTGAAAAAGAATTCAGAATAATGATAGTAAAGATGATCCAAAATCTTGGAAATAGAATGGAGAAAATACAAGAAATGTTTAACAAGGACCTAGAAGATCTAAAGAGCAAACAAACAGTGATGAACAACACAATAAAAGAGATTAAAAATTTTCTAGAAGGGATAAATAGCAGAATAACTAAGGCAGAAGAACGGATAAGTAACCTGGAAGATAAAATATTGGAAATAACTACTGCAGAGCAGAATAAAGAAAAAAGAATTGAGGACAGTCTCAGAGACCTCTGGCACAACATTAAACGCACGAACATTCAAATTATAGGGATCCCAGAAGAAGAAGAGAAAAAGAAAGGGACTGAGAAAATATGTGAAGAGATTATAGTTGAAAACTTCCCTAATATGGGAAAGGAAATAGTCTATCAAGCCCAGGAAGCACAGAGAGTCCCATACAGGATAAATCCAAGGAGAAACACGCCAGGACACATACTAATCAAACTATCAAAAATTAAATACTAAGAAAAAATATTAAAAGCAGCAAGGGAAAAACAACAAATAACACAGAAGGGAATCCCCATAAGGTTAACAGCTGATCTTTCAGTAGAAACTCTACAATCCAGAAGGGAGTGGCAGGACATATTCAAAGTGATGAAGGAGAAAAACCTACAACCAAGATTACTCTACCCAGCAAGGATCTCGTTCAGATATGAGGGAGAAATTAAAACCCTAACAGGCAAGCAAAAACTGAGAGAGTTCAGCACCACCAAACCAGCTTTACAACAAATGCTAAAGGAACTTCTCTAGGCAGGAAACACAAGAGAAGCAAAAGACCTACAATAACAAACCCAAAACAATTAAGAAAATGCGAATAGGAACATACATATCGATAATTACCTTAAATGTAAATGGATTAAATGCTCCAACCAAAACACATAGACTGGATGAATGGATACAAAAACAAGACCCGTGTATATGCTGTCTACAAGAGACCCACTTCATACCTAGGGACACATACGGACTGAAAGTGAGAGGATGGAAAAAGATATTCCATGCAAATGGAAATCAAAAGAAAGCTGGAGTAGCAATTCTCATATCAGACAAAATAGACTTTCAAACAAAGACTATTACAAGAGACAAAGAGGGACACTACATAATGATCAAGGAATCAATCCAAGAAGAAGATATAACAATTGTAAATATTTATGCACCCAACATAGGAGCACCTCAATACATAAGGTCAATACTAACAGCCATAAAAGGGGAAATTGACAGTAACAGAATCATAGTAGGGGACTTTAACACCCCACTTTCACCAATGGACAGATCATCCAAAATGAAAATAAATAAGAAAACACAAGCTTTAAGTGATACATTAAACAAGATGGACTTAATTGATATTTATAGGGTATTCCATCCAAAAACAACAGAATACACATTCTTCTCAAGTGCTAATGGAACATTCTCCAGGATAGATCATATCTTGGGTCACAAATCAAGCCTTGGTAAATTTAAGAAAATTGAAATCATATCAAGTATCTTTTCTTACCACAATGCTATGAGACTAGATATCAATTACAGGAAAAAATCTGTAAAAAATACAAACACATGGAGACTAAGCAATACACTACTTAATAACCAAGAGATCACTGAATAAATCAAAGAGGAAATCAAAAAATACTAGAAAAAAATGACAATGAAAGCACGAAGACCCAAAACCGATGGGATACAGCAAAAGCAGTTCTAAGAGGGAAGTTTATAGCTATACAAGCTTACCTCAAGAAACAAGAAACGTCTCAAATAAACAACCTAACCATACACCTAAGGCAATTAGAGAAAGAAGAACAAAAAAACCCCAAAGTTAGCAAAAGGAAAGAAATCATAAAGATCAGATCAGAAATAAATGAAAAAGAAATGAAGGAAACTATAGCAAAGATCAGTAAAACTAAAAACCGGATCTTTGAGAAGATAAACAAAATTGATAAACCATTAGCCAGACTCATCAAGAAAAAAAGGGAGAAGACTCAAATCAGTAGACGTAGAAATGAAAAAGGAGAGGTAACAACTGACACTGCAGAAAGAAAAAGGATCATGAGAGATGACTACAAGCAACTATATGTCAATAAAATGGACAACCTGGAAGAAATGGACAAATTCTTAGAGAAGCTAAGTCTTAGAGACTAAACCAGGAAGAAATAGAAAATATGAACAGACCAATCACAAGCATGGAAATTGAAACTGTGATTAAAAATCGTCCAACAAACAAAAGCCCAGGACCAGATGGCTTCACAGGCGAATTCTATCAAACATTTGGAGAAGAGCTAACACCTATCCTTCTCAAACTCTTCCAAAATATAGCAGAGGGGGGAACACTCCCAAACTCATTCTACGAGGCCACCATCACCCTGATACCAAAAGCAGACAAAGATGTCACAAAGAAAGAAAACTACAGGCCAATATCACTGATGAACATAGATGGAAAAATCCTCAACAAAATACTAACCAACAGAACCCAACAGCACATTAAAAGGATCATACACCATGATCAAGTGGGGTTTATCCCAGGAATGCAAGGATTCTTCAATATACACAAATCAATCAATGTGATGCACCATATTAACAAATTGAAGGAGAAAAACCATATGATCATCTCAATAGATGCAGAGAAAGCTTTCAACAAAATTCAACACTCATTTATGATAAAAACCCTACAGAAAGTAGGCATAGAGGGAACTTTCTTCAACACAGTAAAGGCCATATATGACAAACCCACAGCCAACATTGTCCTCAGTGGTGAAAAACTGAAACCATTTCCACTAAGATCAGGAAGAAGACAAGGTTGCTCACTTTCACCACTATTATTCAACGTAGTTTTGCAAGTTTTAGCCACAGCAATCAGAGAAGAAAGAGAAATAAAAGGAATACAAATTGGAAAAGAAGAAGTAAAGCTGTCACTGTTTGCAGATGACATGATAATACACATAGAGAATCCTAAAGATGCTACCAGAAAACTACTAGAGCTAATCAATGAATTTGGTAAAGTTGCAGGATACAAAATTAATGCACAGAAATCTCTTGCATTCCTATACACTAATGATGAAAAATCTGAAAGCAAAATTATGGAAACACTCCCATTTACCATTGCAACAAAAAGAATAAAATATCTAGGAATAAACCTACCTAAGGAGACAAAAGACCTGTATGTAGAAAATTATAAGACACTGATGAAAGAAATTAAAGATGATACCAAGAGATGGAGAGATATACCATGTTCTTGGATTGGAAGAATTAACATTGTGAAAATGACTATACTACCCAATGCAATCTCTATCAAACTACCATTGGCATTTTTCCCAGAACTAGAACAAAAAATTTCACAATTTGTATGGAAACACAAAAGACCCCTGAAGAGCCAAAGCAATTTTGAGAAAGAAAAACAGAGCTGGAGGAATCAGGCTCCCTGACTTCAGACCATACTACAAATCTACAGTAATCAAGACAGTCTTGTACTGGCACAAAAACAGAAATATAGATCAATGGAACAGGATAGAAAGCCCAGAGATAAACCCACACACTTATGGTCACCTTATCTTTGATAAAGGAGGCAAGAATATACAATGGAGAAAAGACAGCCTCTCTTCAATAAGTGGTGCTAGGAAAACTCGACAACTACATGTAAAAGACTGAAATTAGAACACTCCCTAACACCATACACAAAAATAAACTTAAAATGGATTAAATACCTAAATATAAAGCTAGGCACTATCAAACTCTTAGAGGAAAACATAGGCAGAAGACTCCAAGACATAAATCACAGCAAGATCCTTTTTGACCCACCTACTAGAGAAATGGAAATAAAAACCAAAATAAACAAATGCTACCTAATGAAACTTAAAAGCTTTTGCACAGCAAAGGAAACCATAAACAAGACGAAAAGGCAACCCTCCGAATGGGAGAAAATATTTGCAAATGAAGCAACTGACAAAGGATTAATCTCCAAAATTTACAAGCAGCTCATGCAGCTGAATATCAAAAAAACAAGCAATCCAATCCAAAAATGGGCAGAAGATCTAAATAGACATTTCTGCAAAGAAGATATACAGTTTGCCAAGAAACACATGAAAGAATGCTCAACATCATTAATCATTAGAGAAATGCAAATCAAAACTACAATGAGATATCATCTCACACAAGTCAGAATGGCCATCATCAAAAAATCTACAAACAATTAATGCTGGAGAGGGTGTGGATAAAAGGGAACCCTCTTGCACTGTTGGTGGGAAAGTAAATTGATACAGCCACTATGGAGAACAGTGTGGAAGTTCCTTAAAAAAGTAAAAATAGAACTACCATACAACACAGCAATCCCACTACTGGTTGTATAACCTGAGAAAACCATAATTCAAAAAGAGTCATGTACCAAAATGTTCACTGCAGCTCTATTTGCAATAGCCAGGACATGGAAGCAACCTAACTGTCCATTGACAGATGAATGGATAAAGAAGATGTGGCACATACATACAATGGAATATTACTCAGCCATAAAAAGAAACAAAATTGAGTTATTTGTAGTGAGGTGGGTGGACCTAGAGTCTGTCATACAGAGTGAAGTACGTCAGAAAGAGAAAAACAAATACCATATGCTAACACATATATATGGAATCTAAAAAAAAAAAAAAATGATCATGAAGAACCTAGGGGCAAGACGGGAATAAAAACGCAGACCTACTAGAGAATGGACTTGAGGCTATGGGGAGGGGGAAGGGTAACCTGGGACAAAGTGAGAGAGTGGCATGGACATATATACTTACCAAACATAAAATAGATAGCTAGTGGGAAGCAGCCGCATAGCACAGGGAGATCAGCTCGGTGCTTTGTGTCTAGCTAGAGGGGTGGGATAGGGAGGGTGGGAGGGAGACGCAAGAGGGAGGAGATATGGGGATATATGTATATGTATAGCTGATTCACTTTGTTATAAAGCAGAAACTAACACACCATTGTAAAGCAATTATACTACAATAAAGATGTTAAAAAAAAAAAAAGACAGTAAGTGACTCTGAAGATTAGTCACAGTCACAAAGATTTACTTGTTTTCTTCTAAGAATTTTATAGTTCAAGCTTTTATATTTAGGTCTATGAACCACTTTTAGTTAATGTCTATATATGGTGTGAAATAGGGGTCCACCTTCATTCTTGTACATGTGAATATTTCTTTGTCCTAACACCGTTTGTTAAAGACTATTCTTTCCTTTATTTAATTGATTTGGCAACCTTGTTGACGATCAGTTGACCATAAATATAAGGGCTCTGGATTCTCAATTCTATCCCATTGGTCTGTATATTTATTTATATGTGAATACTATATACTTTTAAAAAATTATTTTATTTTATTTTATTTTATTTTTTATTGGCATATAATTGCTTTACAATGGTGTGTTAGTTTCTGCTTTATAAAAAAGTGAATCAGTTATACATATACATATGTCCCCATACCTCTTCCCTCTTGTGTCTCCCTCCCTCCCACCCTCCCTATCCCACCCTTCTAGGTGGTCACAAAGCACCGAGCTGATCTCCCTGTGCTATGCAGCTGCTTCCCACTAGCTATCTATTTTACATTTGGTAGTGTATATATGTCCATGCCACTCTCTCACTTTGTCCCAGGTTACCCTTCCCCCTCCCCATATCCTCAAGTCCATTCTCTAGTAGGTCTGCGTTTTTATTCCCGTCTTGCCCCTAGGTTCTTCAGGACCACTTTTTTTTTTTTCTTTTAGATTCCATATATATGTGTTAGCATATGGTATTTGTTTTTCTCTTTCTGACTTATACTGTCTTGATGACTGTAACTTTGTAGTAAGTTTTGACATCAGATAGGTTGTTTCACTTTTTGTTTCCTTGATTATCTCCATTGATTTTCCTGTTTTTATTTTTTTTATTTCATTTATTTGTGTTCTAATCTCAATTATTTCCTTCTTTCTACTTTGGGTTTGGTTTTCCTTTCTTTTTGTTTAGTTTTCTAACATGGAAGATCAGGGATTTGAGATCTTCTTTTTTAATATAGGCATTTATAGTTGGAGATGTTAACATAGATTTAGCTGCATCCAGTAGGTTTTGGTGTGTCATATTTTCATTTTAACTAATCTCAAAATATTTTCTAATTTCTTTTCTGATTATTCTTTGTTCCATTGGGTTTTTTGGGAATACATTGTTTAATTTCCATATATTCATGGAATTTCTCAAATTTCTTCTATTATTGATTTTGTTGTAATTATGTTGTGGTTTGGAGAACATACTGTTTATGATTTGAACCTTTTAAATTTAAGTTTGTTTTATGACCTATTCTGGAGGACACTCCATGTGCACTGGAGGAGAAGAATGTGTATTGTTTTTTGAGTTTTTTTGTTTTTTTTAGGTGGAGTGTTCTCTAGATGTGTATTAAGTCTAATTGGTTCTTAATGTTGTTCAGGTGTTCTATTTCCATGCTGATCTTCTGTCTAGTTCTTTTTATTATTGTAGGTAGAATTTTGAAGCCTCTATTATTAATTTTTTATTTCTCCCTTCACATCTGTCAGATTTTGCTTCATGTATTTTGGGGTTCTATTATCAAAAGCGTGCTGCTATATTTTATAAAAATATAAAAGCTAATTTAAAAAAAATATTTATTTACGTTTTGGATGCGTCAGGTCTTAGTTGCTGCATGCAGGATCTTTTGTTGTGGCACACGGGCTTCTCTCTAGTTGTGATGCAGACTCCAGAGCACCTGGACTCATCAGTTGCGGTGTAGGTTGCCCCGCGGCATATGGGATCTTAGCTCCCTGATCAGGGATTGAACCGGCGTCCCCCACATTGCAAGACGGATTCTCAACCACTGGACCACTAGGGAAGTCCCCAAAACACATTTTTATAATTGTTATGCTCTGATGGGACTTCTATCATCATAAAATGTTCTTTTTATTGCAAAAAACCTTTTTGTCTTCAGGTCTATTTTGCATAATATTAGTATTCAGCTCTCTTTTGGTTACTGTTTGCAAAGAGTATCTTTTTTTACTTTCAACCTATTTTGTGTCTTTGAACAGGTGCTAATATTACCGAGAATCCCTTTTATGTTTGGAGTCACATTCTTCTTGATGCTTTCAAGATTCTCTTTTTTTGTCTTTGTCTTTTAATAGTTTTTTTTTTTTTTTTAAGAATATTTTGATGACTCCAATTTTTTTTTTTTAAATAGTTACTTTATTTATTTATTTATTTTATTTTATTTTTTTGACTGTGTTGGGTCTTCGGTTCGTGCGAGGGCTTTCTCTAGCTGCGGCAAGTGGGGGCCACTCTTCATCGCGGTGCAGAGACCGCTCTTCATCGCGGTGCGCGGGCCTTTCACTGTCGCGGCCCCTCCCGTTGCGGGGCACAGGCTCCAGACGTGCAGGCTCAGCAGTTGTGGCTCACGGGCCTAGCTGCTCCGCGGCATGTGGGATCCTCCCAGACCAGGGCTCGATCCCGCGTCCCCCGCATTAGAAGGCAGATTCTCAACCACTGCGCCACCAGGGAAGCCCTGTCTTTTAATAGTTTAATTATCATGTGCCTAGGTTTGGATCTCTCTAAGGTTATCCTAATTGGAGTGCATTGAACTTCTTAAGTGTGTAGATTAATTTGAATCATATTTGGGAAGTTTTGGTCATTATTTCTTAAATAATTCTTTCTGTCCCTTTCTTCCTCCCCTCGCATTTTGGAATTCCCATTATGTATATGTTGGTATGCTTGACGGTATACCACTAGTCTCTGGTAATTTGTCTTCCTTCTTTTTCTCTTTAGACTGGATAATCTCAATTGACCCAGTTTTAAATTAATTCTTTTTTTGTGCAACGCAAGCTTTTTTACTAAATTTTGTATTATATTAATTGTATTTTTGCCATCAGAATTTCTATTTTGTTCTTTTACATACTTCCTACTCTTAATTGATACTACTTCATGATATTTTTCTCATACTTTCCTTTAATTCTTTATACATTTTTCTTTACTTTTGAATATATTTGGAATATACTTAATTTTGAATCTATTTATGATAGCTAATTTAAAGTTTTTGCCTGTCTAGTCCACATCTGGGCTTATTCAGGGACAGTTTCTATTGACTGCATTTTTTCCTGTGTATGAGCCACATTTTCCTGTTTGTGTGTGTCTGTAATTTTGTTGTTTTTGAAAACTGGACATTTAAAATAACAGAACTCCAGAGTTTTCTCATTGCTGCTACTTGTTATTATTGCTCTTTGTTTAGTGAATTGCCTGGACTAATTTCCTAAAGTTTGTGTTCTTAGTCATGTGTGGACACCACAGCCTGCTAAGTTAACTTTGTGTTTCCTAACGATTGGACAGAGGTCTCCTTAACTGGATTGAATCAATAAGTCACTTCTCCTTTGCTGAAAGGCTTTGTGGGTGTGCTGTTGCATGCTTCAGTGCCACTGAGAGCTGCTTGTGGCAAGCCTTCTCAGCTGAGACAGTGGATGAGTAGGTCACCCGGTAAAAGTGGATGTGGGAGTAGGGTACCAGATTGGTCTGGAACTTCTCGAGGTCCACTTTGAGGGCACCATCAAAATGCAGGGAGGCAGTGATGAAGGACACAGTCTGGCCAATGAGCCAGCTAAAGTTTGTGTAGGTAGGATGCTGTGTCCAGGTTGCAGTGGCAGATATCAAAGATGGCCTCCTTGTCCACCATGTAGTGATAATCAAATGCTCCTGGATGGTGTGGTTGGTCAAGATGGAGTTATACGATGATCTACAACTGCTGTAGATAGTTGGGGGGCTGAAGAGACGGCAAACTCCAACTTGCCTCTCTTGCCATAATCAACAGAAAGCTGCTCCATAAGCAGTGAGTTGAAGCCTGAGCCAGTACAGTCTGTCAAAGCTATGGAAGATCCGCAGACTCTGAAGCCCGGTGCACTAGTCAGCTGTGCCTTAACTTGCAATTTCTGCTTTCACAGACCCTCAGTGTCAGTCAGTGGTCAGAGATTACAGCCTTTTCTGGTCTTTCTTATGTATGTTCACTGCCCTGCACATTTATGTGGTCTTCTATTTTTTGGGGGGGGTGGGGCAACCTCTTGTTTGCCCCAGTTGGTTTTGCTGCCTCATTATCTGTGGTATGAAATGGTGTTTGTTGATTGTTTTCCACAAAGGCCTTGTGACTGGACTTTTCCTCACTGAGTAAGCCCTGAGTCTGGTCAAATGACGACAAGCCCTATGAATGGAGCTTTTCCAAAATGTTTCCAGCCAGGTCAAAAAAAAATAATTCTCTGTGGATGGGATTTTTAGGGCAAGAACTTTTAGCCCATTCTGTCCCCTCCATTTGCTTCTAGAATGCGTTTTTTCACATCTACTGTGATCCCAAGGCTGCTGCTGCTTTTTGAGGATCTATGGGGCTGGGGAGAGAGGGAAGGGAACAGTGCAATTTACAACTCTATAGAGTATGTTCTTACTGAGATTTAGGCATTTTTCTAGAGTAAGCACTCCTGGGATTGTTGGTTAATTTCCATAGGTCTGAAAAAGTCAATTATGATTTTTTTTTTTTGCCAGTTTTATCACTGCTTTTATAGACAGCTGATTTTTGGAGGTCCTTACTCCATTATCCTGGAAGTGCTCCTTTTAACATAGTTTTTAAACATCTACTGTGTTCCAAGTTCTACACTATGCATTGGGGATACAGTGGTAAACAAAACAATGTCCCTGTCCTTACATTCAAATTGAATCAAATTACTTTGTGCTCTGAAAACTGATATTTAACTCATTTATTCCTCTTGATCCTGCAGGAGAATAAGACACATTCTGAAGAAAATAAATACATCAGTTTGGTTGCATCTTACTTTTTCTAGATTTATTCCCTTCCAACGGTACATGGCTTTGTTCCCCCCATGGGCAAGGAAGCTGTGCAGTATTCATTTAATGTCTATTTAATGTCAGGAGTATATCTGCTTTGTTTATGATTCGTCTCTTATGTCTAGCACAGTGCCTGGCACATAGAAGGAAATAAGTTCACTGAATGATGCAAAAACTGTATATTTTCGATAGAAAAAGAAGAGCTGTGGAGCTGATAATAATTCCTAGTAGACCAGTCCAAAGATGTTGAGACAGCAATGTGCTTGATTATGGTTTATCTCCACATAATAAGTCTTGAAGTGCATGCTATCCTGTCAGCAAGGGTTATCCTTTTTCCTTTGAGATCCCTTGAGTGGTAGCAGGTGCAGCAGAACTGAAGGGACACCATGCTGTCTGTTGCTGGTCATAGCTTGATTGAGAAGTTAATTTGAGGTTACGAATTAATTAGACAATTTTCCTCTGCCATGAAGAAGGAAACCACTGAACATGACCAAATATAGTTCTATTTCCTTTTATGTCACACAGATTAGAAATGCATTCTATCATGTCATTTTCCTAAATGTGTTAAATGAGTCACCTAACTCTTGTCTAACTTTATTTAGCTCAATGAGAAGTCTCACATCTCTTTTCATTTGCATGTGCTTTTCAGAGGAATGAGAAGTACACTTTTAAAATGCCAGGTTTAATAACATTCCATATCAGTTATGCATATAATTAACAGTTTTGTAGCTGTTCCTCAATTGGTGGGGACAGAGTGAGCAAAGTGCACAGACTAATACCATATAATACTTTATTATACTCATTCCCAAGTTACTTTCTTTCACTTCTGAGAGATCATAAATGTATCAGTTTTCTTTCCTGCTTTATACCTTACCTTAAAGGTAGCGTATCTTATAACTGCTATCTTGAGAGAGCCATTTGCCTCCTGGGACTCTTGTATCTACCATCGATAAAGACACTGCTAAGTGATGAATAGACTCATGACATTCAAGGAGGAACATATATTTAGGTCAGATATTTCCACAGAAAATGAGTCCAAGTGCATTCTTGACTTAAATGAAATTGCCCTTTGATTTTCTTTGAATAATCAATTATGATTAAGATGTTTTACCAGCTAAAATTACTCATACTTAAATGAGGCATAACTCCAAATATGTTGAAATATTTGATTTTCACTCTGCTATGCATAAAACATGATCCTGTGTACTGCATCAAAGAGAAGGGGAGGAAAAGATGTAAAAGACACAGTTTTTACCCTGAGGTGATTACAGCAGAGCAGTTTGATTATTGGAAAGAACCACAATTGGAAATTGGGAAATTCTAGTCTTAGATTATGCAACTAAATTGATACGGTTTGTAAACCATATCTGGTCATTTAATTGCTTTGGGTTTCAGTGACTTATTTGTAAAATGTCAGGATTTGACCAAGGGGTCACTTAAGACCATTTTGTTCTGTTCTCTGTAAGTCTGTTTAATTCTTATTTGGAGCCTTGGTATAGAGATTTTAGATTTATGTTTAAATGATATAATAAAAAAATATGGGCAGAAGACCTAAATAGACATTTCTCCAAAGAAGACATACAGTTGGCCAAGAAGAACATGAAAAGCTGGTCAACATCACTAATTATTAGAGAAATGCAAATCAAAACTACAATGAGGTGTCACCTCACACTGGTTAGAATGGGCATCATCAGAAAATCTACAAACAAATGCTGGAGAGGGTGTGGAGAAAAGGGAGGCATCTTGCACTGTTGGTGGGAATGTAAATGGATGCAGCCACTATGGAGAATAGTATGGAGGGTCCTTAAAAAACTAAAAATAGAACTACCATATGACCCAGCCATCCCACTATTGGACATATACCCAGAGAAAACCATAATTCAAAAAGACACATGCACCCCAATGTTCATTGCAGCACTATTTACAATAGCCAGGTCATGGGAGCAACCTAAATGCCCATTGATAGATGAATGGATAAAGAAGATCTGGTACATATATACAATGGAATATTACTCAGCCATAAAAAGGAATGAAATTGGGTCATTTGTAGAGATGTGGATAGACCTAGACACTGTTGTACACAGTGAAGTAAGTCAGAAAGAGAAAAATGTCATATATTAATGCATATATGTGGAATCTAGAAAAATGATACAGATGAACTGGTTTGCATGGCAGAAGTAGAGACCCAGAGGTAGAGGACAAAGGTATGGACACCAAGGGGGGAAAGTGAGGGTGGGGTGGTGGTGGTGGGATGAATTGGGAGATTGGGATTGACATATATACACTAATATGTATAAAATAGATAACTAATAAGAACCTGCTGTATAAAAAAAAATAAAATAAAATTCAAAAAAGAAAATCTAACCCATATAGAAAAAATTTCTCAATAGAAATAGTCTTATTGAGAAACTATGTTTATGTACCTATCACTTTAATGTCTAGATTAGAGATCTAACTAATAGATCTAATTTCTAGATTAAAGGCTTATATAACTTAATATTACTGAAAACTGATAATCTTAAATGTGTGTGTATGGTAGATTCAACCTTAGAAAAAAATAAGAGTTCTAATAGGCTTACTTTTATGCTACTTTTTATGATTACATTTGTATTGAATATTTACAACATTTAATAATCATCTATCTGCTTTTAGGAATCCAAGTATAAGCTTTTTCAGCTATTTGAGAATTCGCTACAAATGGGGTTTTGTAAGCTATTACAGAG
Organism: Balaenoptera ricei; assembly: GCF_028023285.1. Lineage (NCBI taxonomy): Eukaryota > Metazoa > Chordata > Mammalia > Artiodactyla > Balaenopteridae > Balaenoptera > Balaenoptera ricei. The sequence continues at coordinate 81,050,507 of NC_082641.1, forward strand.
CAATCCTTTGGCGAATGAGATTACTTGCCTATTTTTTATTCGTATGACAAAGAAAAATGAGCAACTTTCCATAGTCAAATAGCTAGTTTTTTAAAAAGAGTTTTACTAGATATGGTTATATGAATAGTTTAAAATGTCATGTAAACAACATTGTAACAGTGAAACATTTTTTTTAAATAACTTTACCTGAAATTTTTTCTCCTCAACAAATCTAGCTATTTTAATTTTTTCTGAACTTTCTTCTAATCCTTATCTATATGCTTACAATATTTTAAATAGTTTTAATTATATAACATGCATTTGTAAGGTATATGTACATTCTATAGATCACATTTAAAGTATTCTTATTTTTACTTACACCGCTGGCTATTGTGTTTCAGCTTTGGTTTTTATGAAGTGCCTTAATCTGTGCTTATTGGAGATCTGCATTTATAATCATGGAAAGTAAATGTGGGTCTTGGGGTATTAGAAAATTGAAGAGTGTTGAAAAAAATGAATGATAAGTCAGGTTGAATTTTTATTTTATTAGTATTCTGGAGACGATAATACAAAAGGTTTGTAATTGTATATTTTACCTGTGAATGAATTACAGTTATCTGCATGAGCATTGATAAAATTCAAAATTATAATGATGAACCAAAATCATGAGGTTGAACAAACACAAAACAACCAACTTATAGAAATATTATTTCATGTGTGTAAAACTGAAAAGTATATGAAAACATGAAAAACAACATCATATTTAGATGTGTGCTTATATGTGGTGTGAGAAGAAAAGGAATAATGAATAAACAAATCAAGACAGTGGTTACCTCTGCTGGAAAGAGAAGTGAGGAAGAGAAGGGTAGCTTCAGGATAGGGACATGTGGGCTTCTAAGATATTTTGATGTTCTGTTTCTTAAACCAAGTTGAGAATACATGTGTTAATTTTTATTGCCATCTTAAATCTGCATTATAACTATTATATGTATGTTAGAAACATTTCATAATAAAAATCTAGGAATGGATCATCTACTGACTGCAAAGAAAATTGTTACAGTTATTTTGTAGGACAATTTGGCAATATTTAGTAAAACTGAAGATATGTATAGTCTATAAAACAGCAATGAGACTTAAACGTGTACAGTTTAGAGCAGTGGTTTTTTATTCAGGGATGATTTTGTCTCCCAGGGGACAGCTGTCAATGTCTGGAGACATTTTTGTTCATTATAAAATAGGGACCACCATTGGCTTCTAATGGGTGGAGACCAGGGATGCTACTAAATATCCTACAGTGCACAGGGTAGTTCTTCACTTCTGACTGCAACAACAAAGAATTATCCCGCCCAAAATGTCAATAGCGCCAAGGTTGAGAAACCCTGCCCTGGAGAATTTCACATCCATGTATACAAAAAGGCAGATGTAGGAATGCTCATCACAATATTGTTTGTAGTAATGCATACATTAAAATAATAGAAATATCTACCAATTTGAGCATGCATCAATAGATTTTGCTATATTCAATCAATGGAACTGGACAATAATGAAAATAATCAAACTAGAGCAATTTGGACAATACTTGTTTTGTTGAATAAAAATATATAGAGGAATATATATATTTTCTATAAAGTATAAAAACTTTCAACAGAAATGTAATTATCAAATATGCATAGAAGTAATAAATACAGAATTATATTAATGGTTAATTCTTGGGTGGGGGTGGGAGAGGCATAGTAAAAGAGAAGGGAAGTGGATTAGGGAATATTATGTACTTAATTTAAATTCTCCCTGGAACATTATAATTCTAAAAAGTTAATGTGAATATTATGAAATATTATTAAGTTGGGAAAACTCACTTTCTAGTGGAAATTTGTTGTATTATCTTCAAAAAGTATCATAATAATCTAAGCTATGTGCATTATTGAAAAGTTTCTCATGAAGGAAACTTCCACATTTTTAAGAATACCAGTTTTTTTTAACACCATTTTCTTTCAACTTATATCAAGATATCTGAAGTTTGCTTCTTAGAAATAATATTCAGTTTCTTCAGGCAAAAACCTAAAAATAGTCTTAAGAAATTGAGATTTATGGCTGTTTACTGATCTAAATGATTTTGATTCTCTGTTTGTCAGGTGGAAAAGGATCATCTTCATTTAATACATCCATTTCTATTATTTCTTCACTATCCAAATTCGCTTCCAGACTGTTTCAAGCCATTCCCTTGCTCTATTAGGCTTTGGTTGAAGAAATAATTTTTCAGGAAAAGAATGTACAGAAACCAAGTCATGCCAATTCATATCTTTTAGTTTTCACATTCCTGAATGAGAAGTCTCAAGATTGTTAATCTTTTCATTCTCCCAATTACTTTAACGCAATCCCAGACAAAATCCCAAATGATTATTTTTGGAATGTTTTAAGTTGCATCTGTTTGTGTGATGACATAATACAAATATCTTTAGATTTTGGTGTGGAATAAGTCAATGGATTATATAACTTATGCTAAAAATTATTGGCAAGACTTTTTCTTCAAAACCATTCTGTGTGCTTTCCAAATATATTCTGGTCTGATATTCATACTAATATCAGGTGTGTTTTGAAAACAGCTACATTCTCTGTGATCCTTTTCCAGAAGATCCTGGGGAGGAAGCCATGTTCTCACTGGAGTCCCTGCCCCAGGGGGGGCTCTGAGCAGAGGGGCTTGCCTGGACTACTGGTGTGGGGAGGCAGAGCCCTGAAGTATTTTTCTATTTTTTTTTTTTTATTGAAGTATACTTATTTACAATGTTGTGCTAATTTCTGCTGTACAGCAAAGTGACTCAGTTATACACATATATACATTCTTTTTTATAGTCTTTTCCATTATGGTTTATCCCAGGAGATTGGATATATTTCCCTCTGTGCTACAGTAGGACCTTGCTGTTTATCCATTCTAAATGTAATAATTTGCATCCACTAACTCCAAACTCCCAGTCCATCTTTCTCCCTCCCCTCCACCCCCTGCCTTGGCTCCCACAAGTCTGTTTTCTATGTCTGTGAGTTTGTTTCTGTTAGGTTCATTTGTGCCATATTTTAGATTCCATATATAAGTGATATCATATGGTATTTGTCTTTCTCTTTCTGACTTACTTCACTTAGTTTGATAATCTCTAGTTGCATCCATGTTGCTGCAAATGGCATTATTTTGTTCTTTTTATTGCTGAGTAATATTCCATTGTATATGTGTACCACGTTTTCTTTATCCATTCATCTGTTGATGGATATTTAGGTTGTTTCCATGTCTTGGCTATTGTGAATAGTGCTGCTATGCACTTAGGGGTGCATGTATCTTTTTGAATTATGGTTTTCTCCAGGTATATGCCCAGGAGTGGGATTGTTGGATCATATGGTAGCTCTGTTTTTAGTTTTTTAAGGAACCTCCATACTGTTCTCCATAGTGGCTGCACCAACTTACATTCCCACCAACAGTGTAGGAGGGTTCCCTTTACTCCACACCCTCTCCAGCATTTGTTATTTGTAGAGTTTTTAATGATGGCCACTCTGACTGGTGTGAGGTGGTGCCTCATTGTAGTTTTGATTTACTATTCTCTAATAATTTAATTAGTGATGTTGAGCCTCTCTATTCTTGTGTCTAGTGGCCATCTGTATGTCTTCTTTGGAGAAATGTCTATTAAGGTCTTCTGCCCATTCTTCAAATGGGTTGTTTGTTTTTTTTGCTGTTGAGTTGTATGAGCTGCTTGTATATTTTGGAGATTAAGCCCTTGTCAGTCACATCATTTGCAAATATTTTCTCCCTGTCCATAGGTTGTCCTGAAATACTGATGGGGGAAGGGAGAAGCTGCCCAACAATACTCTGCCTTTCTTCAGGCTTTAGTGGACTTTTCCCCAGTCAGGTCCACTCCCTCAACCACCACAGCTTTGCCATTGAGAATAGAACATTCCAAATTCCAACTTTTGACCTGTTTTCAGTAGCTTTTTTCTATCCTTGTCACCTTTTATTATTTTAGCATCTGTAAGTATAGATATGGTCAGTACAAAATTTATTGATAATCTTGTATCTCTTTTTCTATTGTGTGTATGGTGGTGATGTACTACCTCATTTAACAGGCAATTAATACTTTAGGTTAATGTTGAGTTTGAGATCAAAGAAATTTTTAGGTCAGAAACAAATGAATTAGTTTGAAGTCAAATATTTCTCATTAGTTTTGATGTGATTTGACATGTTGAATGATAACTATATGCAGTACCACCAGATTTTAAATATGAAGGTAGCCTATCTTTAAAATATTCTTAAAGAATTTAAATTAAATTCGGATTTCTGATTAAACATGGTGGAATTGAACAATAAAGAGATAAATGGGTAAAAACTCATAAGGTTAAGAGTAACTTATAGAAAGAGTCTGCCCCTTTTTGTTGTTTATAAATGTGGAGAAAGGGTGCCTATTAGCAATTTTAGCATAGCTAAATCACGTCCACTAAGAGTCTGTTAGAGCAGGGGTGAAGAATCTGGATTCCAGAGCCAACTGAGTGAGATTTTAATCCTGGGTTTGCATTTACTAGCGTTGTGAACTTGGGCAATTTACTTAACCTTTTCTTAGTATCAGTTTCTTCATCTGTAAAATGCCTATCCCATAGGATTGTTTCAGGTACAATATAATTCAATATTTGTAAAGTACTTATAACAATGTCTGGTTCAAAGTAAGCGCTGTTCATTAAAAAAAATAGAGAATATTAATCTGGGAGGAGCAATATCAATAACGTTTGGACACTGGAAAGAAGATAAAAATGGCAACCAAATTAACAAAATTAAAACAGCTGAAGATAGTTTGTATATCAGAATATACAACAGGCTCAAAAACTGGGGGCACCGAATACCAATGAAAGCAAGTGTAAAGGGTGTCTTACAGATAGAGGAATTAGCAGAAGGTCTATATGAGAATACTCACCACCCACAACCATCCATAGTCAGATAAGTCCTCCTCCCCAACCCAGAAGAAGATTACTCACTGGGGAGGCTGAACCAGGGGGACTCCTGGACAAAAAGCACAATGGAGGTCAGGGGTGTCATATGGAATACAGGAATTAACTCCACATACAAAGGAGGGAGAAGAACATTTGCCTTCTTCTACTGTTCCCAAAGCTATAGCAGCCAGTTTCATAGTTTCTGGGCAGTAGAGTACAGGTTTTATCTCTGAGGAAATGGACTGTTAAAGAGAAAGGGTGACTGAGAACTGTTGATGCCCTAACAGAACAGGGAACTCCTTCCCCAAGCACCCTACACTGAAGCCCATTCCTCAAGTCATACCTAAGCTACAGAGGGCTCACACTCAACCTCATCCTTAACTGTTAATGGATAGCCAAGTGTCACCAAATAATCAGGGAAAGCTTCAACAGTAAAAGATACACACACACACACACACAGAAATAGAAAAACATCCTGGAAGAATAGACAATGTAAATGCAGAAGAAAACAGAAAAAAATTAACCTTATAATTAATGTCACCTGATAGTAATCTTGAAAAGATTAGATAGTGTATGAAGTCAGAATAAAGTTTGCAATATAAAGTTATAGAAATCTCCCAGAAAATAGAATAAAAAAAAAAAAGGCAATAGTAAAAAACAAAAACCAAAAAACCCCAGAGAATTTGTTCAGAAATTCCAATTCATATAACAAGAATTTCAAAGAAAGAATAGAGAGGGGGTAAAATTAACAAAGATATAAAAATATTAACCAGAATTAAGGACATGTTGTTTCATATTGCAGGAGCCAAATAAGTGTCCAACATTATGGACAAAGGAAGACTTTGACCAAGACTCATTAATAGGAAAATTCAAAACATTGGTGATGATGAAGATTCTTAGGTGTTCCATATGGTTGAAAAAGAAAAAAAAGATCTCATAGGAAAGAAAAGAGAAATTAGTATTTGTATCAACAACAATACGGGAAGCTCAAAGACAGTGAGGCAGTGCCTTCATGGTTCTGAGAAAAAGTGATTTCCAATTTAGAATGCTTTAGTAGCTTATCAGTCAAGTGCAAGGATAGAGTAAATGTGTCTTCAGACATATATTTTAAAAACATGTATATATGTTTTTATATATGTTACTATGTATATAGTTTATATCCTTTCTACTATATACCCTTTCTTCAGAAAAATACTGGACGAGGTGTTCTGCCAAAATAATAAGGTACATCAAGAAATTAAATGCAAAAGATCAAAAAAGCAGAAACTTAAAGTTACAAATAACTTCAAGTGTTTTTTTTTTTAAATTTATTTATTATTTATTTATTATTTATTTTTGGCTGTGTTGTGTCTTCGTTTCTGTGCGAGGGCTTTCTCCAGTTACGGCGAGCGGGGGCCACTCTTCATCGCGGTGCGCGGGCCTCTCACCATCGCGGCCTCTCTTGTTGTGGAGCACAGGCTCCAGACGCGCAGGCTCAGTAGTTGTGGCTCATGGGCCCAGTTGCTCTGTGGCATGTGGGATCTTCCCAGACCAGGGCTTGAACCCGTGTCACCTGCATTGGCTGGCAGATTCTCAACCACTGCGCCACCAGGGAAGCCCACTTCAAGTGTTTTTAACTTTAATTTTATTTATAGATAAATTCTGGGGTTGGGGGATGTAATGTACAGCATGGTGACTATAATTAACGATACTCTACTGTAAGTTTGTAAGTTGCTAAGAAAGTTCTAAAAGTTCTCATCACAAGAAAAAGTTGTAACTATGTGAGGTGATGGATGTTAACTAAATTTATGATTGTAATCATACTGCAATCTATACATGTATCAAATCATTATGTTCTATACCTAAAAGCAGTAAAATGCTATGTCAATTATATCTCAGTAAAACTGGAAAAAAGTGAGGAAACATAGGATTCAGAAAAGAGACAAAATTCCCAAGATGCTGATAAAGTGATTTCTACAGAAAGAGTTATGGTATAATGGTTACACTATTGTTTAGTATATTTAGAAGGCCTCTGGTCCATCTTGAAGATTGAGAACTGTGGACTCAAAAATGGTTATCCCCAAGAGAAAATGTACCTTGCTTGATGACTTTGCATGAATTCATATGAGTTTACTCCTGCCAGAAATTTTGAGGGACAATTAGTCCTAAGATTATAGAAGATTAAGCAAATGATAAGAAAGATGCACATACATTTTCAACTGCCTTAGAATATGCATGGAATGCCCTGACTTTGTTGGTCTCTTTAAGCTCAAGCAACATCTTTGCTACATTTGTTTCAATCTGCTACAATATTTACCTCTAAGACTCTAAAAACTGTAACACAGAACTTTTTAATTTTTATGGCTTCACCAAGAATAATTCCCAAATTCATGGCAAGAGGGTAAACTTAATTTCCATTTGTTTTGAGTCTATCATCTTTCTTCTCAGATAAGTATGCTCATTGAGTTGAACAAAGACCCATTTTCATTAATTTTCTATCCTACCTTATTAGTGCACACATTATTGTTTTAGCTCCATTTATTTTATATTTTTGCAGCTTTTACTCCATCCAGAAAGTTCTTTAGGAGGCACAGCAATCTTATATGGAATCTCCTAATCAGTCTTTCTTGCTGGCTTATCTTTTGGTGCAGACTCTAGATACTTTTCTCAGTATTCCATCCTAGATCCTTTTCTCTTCATGTTCATTGTGTTGTTTGCCATCTACATGCAAATTATCCCAGTTTATATTTGTAGCTCAAATGTATCTTCTAAGCTTCAGATTTATATATTTAAATACATCTCCTCTTGGATGTCTCAAAGGAACTTAAATATCAATATGATCAAAACTGAGTTCACCATGTTAACACAGAACTGTATTCTGCTCGTATGTTTTTTATTTCAGCAAATGGCACCACATCTATCCAGTTGCACAAGACAAAAGCCTAATTGTTTCTTCTAAAACTTTTACTCATCCTTTGTTAAATCCTGTCCACATTACCTCTTGACTATTTCTTAAGTCTGTCTGTGTCTCTCCAGTTTCAGATTGCCATTAAAGTTGAAGCTACAATCCCTTCTTCTGGACTAATACAATTATTAAAAAATTAATTTTCCTACTTTGACTCTGATTCAATTTCCATCCATTCTCCTTGCTAGGGCCAGGACGGTGTTAACATGGATAGGTGCTCATGCTATGTCCTAATTAAAACATTTTCATCATTTTGCAGTGCCTTTAGGATGAAACACAAAATCTCTAGCATGGTGTAATAGGTCCTCCATGATTTGCTTTCTGCCTGTATTTTCATCCTCATGTTTCACAATTTTCTCCAGTCATCGTCATCATCTTTCACTGCCACGCTTCCTATTTGGGTCTCTTCCCATAGTGCTCTCCTTCCGATTTTTAACTCACCGTGTAGCTGCCAAGCATCTTTCAGAACTTGATCAGATAATACTTCCTCACAGAGATCTTTCCTGATCTTCCAGACTACATTAGTATCTCTTGTGACATGCTCTCAAAGTACCTTTTAATTTTCCTTCATGGCACTAAATATACATTATAATTATATTTTTATTCATGAGACTTTGTTATTAAACTCTTTTGGTTATCTAAATAGTAAAGTTCAAAGGAGCTCACTGTCTTATCTGTAGAACTTAGCAGTGTTTGGCCCACATAAGTGCAAATGTTCAATACGTGAAAAAATAATCAGTTAAATCAGACCATTTCAAAGCATTTCCTTCACCAAAACTACTTAGACATTTCATACACGCATCAAATTTTAATACTAGAGTTTAACAACTCTAAATCATGTTCTATTACCCAATTTAGGGAATTCTAAATTACAAAATATAGAAAAGCTTTTTTATTAGCAATGAAGACCAGAAAGTCATACAATATAATAGGTTTTGTTTTTGTAACATATATTTCTGATTCAATAATTCCTCTATATTTTCTCTAAAACAGAAAGACTAAAATGGAGCCCACCAATCTGAACACCATTACATCTACTAACGTGTTTTAACATATTGAGTGGGATTTCAACTGATCTATGTGACTCCAGGTTCCACTGTCATAAAATACTGAAGTGAGTTTTCTATGAAAGGCTTCATTATTTATATAAAAAAAAATACCTTATGCAATGTGACTTAAGACAGTTTTTACCTCACTGGTATTTTAGGAGAAACCCAAAGAATAGGGTAGAATCATACAACATGGCAGTAATTAAAACACGTAAAAAAAATTGTTGTTGTTAAAAGACATACAGGAAAGTTTGAAAGAGAAAACTGCTTTCCATTAAAATCTCCTCCTCCGTCTCTCCCACTCACCCTATTACCACTTCAGGGACACATCGTGTGTATCCAGGCCAGTTTAAATTAAACACGTCAATCATCTTAAAGCTCAAGAATTACCTAATGCTATGATGAACGACTCTTGTGACTTAGCTCTTAGGGTTTGCTCTTTGAAGATTTGCTATCCATGTGCATTTATTTACTAGGCTGAGGCAGTCAGTCTGATGCTAAGTTGAAAAAGGCAGTTGCCTATGTTTTGTTCGGAATATCTCCAGAGTGGCCTGCTATAGTGCTTGGCATTCCCACAGTCAGGATTATTTCTTTGAACAAAGACACTACCAACAGAAGGTCCCTGTTCTGATTTAAAGACATTTTCTTAGAGGGGTGATAAGATAAACAGCCAATCATAATAAATCAATCAATCTGAGGACTAAGGTGACTTTCAGAGAGAAAAGTTCTGAAGAATTTAAAGCCAAGGGCAGGTGCATTTTGATGGTGGGATGGATAAGAGCCATCTGAAGCATGTGGTCATGGCTTCTGATTATTAACATCCCGAAAGCTGAGAGGAAATTGGAGGTCACTAAGAACCTAAGGGTCGGTGTGTACAGAAAACAGAAAGTTGGTTTTAAGCAGAGATCAGGGGGATCTCAGGCAAAAACCTTCCCCTTAAGGCTGATCTTATTTTAGTATGCTGAACTGCTGCAAAAATATTAAACAACCACATTTTTTTCCAATTAAAGTGCAGGTAATACATTTTTTTTTTAAGTGAGAGGATCTGAGACTAAATAAAAACATAATGTTGCTTTTTGAAATAATTTCACTTGCAGAAAGCATTTAAAGGGATTTTTAGAATTAGAATAGACATGGTAATTATATGTTTTCTGCAATCTGACTGGTTCAGCTTTCATACACAGCTGAACAAAGGATGAAGTGAACTCGTTTAAATGAATGGCTTGAAATTCATACCCCAACCTCAATGGAAGCATGGAGCATCTGAACATGTCTTTTTTTATTTATTTGTTGTTGGTGAGGAAAAATTAATACATAATTTTCTTTGTCACTGTCCATCATGCTTTGTCTGGAATAAAAAGAAAAAAGTACACTAAAATGCTACCTAGGAAAATAGTGGCTGCTTTTATGCAACTGAAAAGAGAGAAAGCCCATGAAAGAAGCTTGGGGTGTGCCTGTAAGTGTTGAATACAGTTATTTTGTAAACATTTGGAATCTTTCCCAGTTTGGTTAATGAGGTAGCCATTTGCTTGACTGAATGGTCTTTGAAAAACCTTCTGTTTAATGAAAGATATTTTTTGTTGCTGCCAGGTAATTCCTATCACCGAGTGTGTTTGGAAACAACAGACTCAGTCTGGATGGCTGGAAGGAGAGAGTTTCTTTAATCATCTAAATTGACTTTCTTTTCTTTTCTCATCAATCTATATAAAAGATGGACACAAAAGAGGACCAAAGACCAGTCTTGAAGTATCCATTTTTTTCTACCGTAAACATTTTCCAATCAGCTTTTTAGCATCACGTGGACTTTGATCAATCATTTTTGTAACCAGCATATCAGCTGCCAAGCCTCAGAGCCAGCATCCTCCACCTGGCCTGGTTTTACATCTTTTCACTCACAGACTTCAGTCCTGCCTGACTCCAGTAATTTCTTAAAACTGCTGTTAAATCAATTTGACCTCTGCTTTAACCTTGCCACCTGCCTCTTTTGCACTGTATAGTGACTTTCCAAACGTCTTCCAAATTTGGACCAAGATTCTACTTTAAATCTCTTTATCCAAATTTGTGTTTCTTCTAATCTTTTCGTTGTTTGCTTTCAATTATCTCAGTCAAATTCCTTGCTTTCCTCCTGGACCACTGCTTGTTAAGCTTGCCAAACTCTTTGCTTTCTATTATTTAAACATCTACTATCTCAGCCTCAAAGTTTTCTCCAACCAATTAAAGGTATAATAGTCATTTTCTAAGACATAACTTACAAATTTTAAAATGATCAATTGTACATGTATGCACACAATAAACATTATTCTGATTATATTTGCATATATCAGGTTCAGATTTCTATGTTTATGAATTCACTTAGCCAAGTATTGTACCTTTATTTTTTTCTATACCTTAATTTAATTACTATTTTACTTTTCCATTGTCAACTAAAAAGAAAAAACACACACAACAAAACAAACAAAAAAACATGAGCAAGCATAAAAGCCATGAGTCGAGTTTATTCAGTGTCTTAGACTATAGCCCAGGAGACAGCCTCTCAGAGAGCTCTGAGAACTGTTCTGAAGAGGTAAGGGGAGAGGTCAGTATATATGTGGTTTTGGCAAAGGGAATACGTTCAATAAAGTACGCATCTCAGTAGAAGGTTGCTGCTAGTCACGAGGAACAGACATCTAAGTTAATGGTTTTAGTGCTTTTCTAAGTATGGGAAGATGCAAGAATTTGGGTTTGTAAACATTTCTCCCGAAAATATCTATCTAAAGGCCTGTTCTACCAGTTTTCCCAGAATACAGAGTGCCTCATTCTTCTCTGAATTCCTCTCAGGGTGTGTTGAAGGTCAGCGACTGCAGTGACTAATGATTTAATTCTTGTAGAACTGGGTGGCGAGTGACATTCTTTAGTTGGTGCCATACTATCACTTCCCTCCAATCCCATTGAATCTAGGAGCCACCCTGAGAAGGAAGGGTAGAAGACAATCTTCTACTAATTGATTTTAAATGCAAAAGTTAGATTGCAGAGAAAGAAGGTAAATTACATTAAACTGAGAAACGTAAAATGGTGTAGCCATTGTAGAAAAGAGTTTGGCAGTTCCTTCTAGTGTTAGAGTTACCTTATGATCCAGCAATTCCCCTCCTAGGTATATCTTCAAGAAAAATAAAAACTTACATCCACACATAAAACTTACACATGAATGTTCACAGCAGCATTACTTATATAGACAAAAATGTGGAAACAACCCAAATGTCCATCAACAGATGAATGGATAAACAAAATGTGACATTCGTACAATGCAATACTCTTCAGTTATAAAAGGAATAAAATATCAATAACCTGCTAAATGTGGATGAACCTTGAAAGCTTTTAAGGGAAAGAAGCCAGATACAAAAGGCCACATATTGTATGATTCCATTTATATAGAATGTCCAGAATAGACAAATTCATAGACACAGAAAATAGATTAGTAGCTGTCTAGGGTTGAAGAATGCCTGCTAATGGGTTGGGGAAATGTTCTAAAATTAGATTATGATGATGGTTGCAAAACTCTGTGCATATAAAAAACCACTGTACTGTGTACTTCAGTGGCTGAATTTTATGGTATGTAAATTATATCTCAATAAAACAAAAAATGAGAGAATGAGTGGTTGAAGATCCAGAAAGTTAAGAAATAATTCTTGAGAAAGCAAGGGGGATGAAGTCAAAGCACATGCACGGGTGCTGTCTGACATTTTACTTAAGTGAAATTCACACAATATAAAATTAATCATAGTGAACACTTCAGAGGCATTTAGTACATTCACAGTGTTGTGCAACTACCACCTCTATCTAGTTTCAAGACATTTTCTTCACAAAAGGAAATATATCACATCACTCAGTTACTCCCCATTCCTTTCTCCCCCCAAAGACCCTGACAACCATTAATCTGCTTTCTGACTTTATAGATTTACTTATTCTGGATAGTTTATATATGTAAAATATATTTTAGATGTTATAAAATATATTTGTGGAATCATACAATATGTGACCTTTTGTGACTGGTTTTTGGCTGTGCATTCATCTGTTGATGGACACTTGGGTTGTTACCAGCTCTTGGCTATTGTAAATATTGTTTCTATGGACACTTAGATATATGCATTTGGTTGAGTACCTGTTTTCAGTTCTGTTGGGTATATACCTAGGAGTGGAATTGTGGGATCACATATTCTATGTTTAAGCTTTTTAAGGAACTACCAAACTTTTCACATAGTGGCTGAACCATTTTACATTCTCAACAGCAGTTTATGAGTTCAGATTTCTCTCCACATCTTAACCAACACATTATTTTTCATTTTGTAAGTTATATCCATCCTAGTGAGTAAGAAGTAGTATTTCATTGTGGTTTGATTTTCATTTACCTAATTACTAGTGATGTTGAACATATTTTTATGTTTTATTGGCCATTAGTATACGTTCTTTGGAGAAATGTCTATTGAAGTCTTTTGCTATTTTTTAATTATTTCTTTCTGTTGAATTTTAAGAGTTCTTTTAATATCCTAGATACTAGACCCTTATGTGATACATTATTCGCAAATATTTTCTCTGTTATTTGTCTTTTGATAGAGAAGGCATACTTTATCTGTTTTAGTGAGAACAGAGATGAAGAATGGGTTAGAGAAAATTTTTATTTGAAAACCACATTATTGTTTGTTTTCCAGATATAAGCATATACTGGATAAGTATAACTATATATACTTATTCAGAATATCATGTGTCCTATGGGGTTAGGGATTTGTTCCATAAACATGAAAAGACACTAAGTGCCCCATCTTTTTTTTTCATGATATTAAAATATATTTATATGTTATTAGGTGTCAGTACCCCATCTTAAGATGGAAATTGTGGTTCATTGGCCCTTGATTCAAACCGATGGAATTATTTACAAAACCATGTTCCATTTCAGTTGGCAATTTTCATTAGCAGTAATCAGGAACCTTTGGATTAACTTATATTTAACAATCATTAGACCATAGCTTTGACAAGCATCAAGAAAAGTGAATTCTTTTTCAAGGTGTTCAGCTCTTCTCCATCACCCCTGGATCTCCATTAGTTTTCTGAATCTGAATTCCTAATCTCATTGTAGTATGATAATTCTGAGATATTGTGTGGAGAAAAGATTAAAAAGTAATCAGATTGCAGATATTGTACAAAGTACCATTTTTTCCATTTTTAAAAAGGCAGATAATCTATAATTTATGACTGCGTGTCTGTTTCTCCTTGAGGAATGTATGAAAGAAAGGCAACTTTTATTTATTCTTGTTTTAGAACAAGATTTTAGATCAGTGAAGGTTAAAAATTCAACAGGATAAGGAATTCAGTGAATCCCTGAAACACTGCACTGACATTCCAAGACAGAGCTAGTAAAGGTCTCCTTTTCTTGATGTCTCTTTCAAAAGTATGTATTATCAAAATGTCACCTATTTGGAATATGCATCTTTACTCTGTATCCATCTATAGGTCTCATAGGGCTCCATGGAGATTCGTAACTGAATTTCCGTATTTCCAGTGCTGTTTCCCTCAGAGGAGGTCAGCCAGATGCACTGTGAACTGTCAGTGACTGAGTTTAATAACAAGTACCTGCTGTTCAGATTTCTTTAAGTAGTATTTGCCATCACACACACACACACACACACACACACACACACACACACACACACAACAAATCTAAGTTGATTTTCCAGGTTAAGCTGATCTTGGTCAAGCAGGTGGTCTAGAGGTTTTGGATTTACTTATTGCTTGCCTTGGGTCAAATAAATAGTGCTGCATATTTTTCTGTCTTTAACATGAAGATTATAAAAATCTCAAAATCCTAGAGTTTTAATGAATTGTAGCAAATATCCAGTTTGATAATTTTTCTTTTAGCTGATTCTTGAATATTTGTGAGGAAACTCATTAAGTCCTGGGAGAAATAAATGTCTCAGCCACTCCAATTGCATCTTTAGCCACTCCAAATGCATTAACACACGCACAAACACACACACACACACTCTCTGAAACCTCTTAATTATTTTATGATGTGAATAATACTATTATTATTACTGTTATTCATCGCCCTGTTTCAGAGGAAGGCACTGAGACTTAGATTAAGTAATTTGCTCAAGAAAAGGGATTCAGTCCTAGGCAGTCTAGTTTCAGAATCCACTTCCTTAACTACTTTGATCAGCTGCTTGTCCGTGATATGATTCAAGCATTTATAAACCCACTTGTACATATTTCAGTCATTTGCCTTATTTTTTTGAGAACCACATAACCGCTAAACTCTTAAATGAACAAACAAAACTAAGCAACCTCACCCCTCCAAAAAAACCAAGCTCCTCCTCCCTTATAGAGATTAAAGATATGGAAACTCTTCTTTTAAAACCATTTTTCTTTATGAGAGACTTAGAGTTTTCTCTTCACAAATGAAATGACCTTCCCTAATTATTCTGCTGCTGATGGTATTGTAGGGGAATGACTTACATACTAATTCTTAAAGCAGGATCACTATTCAAACAGCATCCTGAAGGAATAACTCTTCCATATCCAAACTGTTCCAAGTATTGCCTTAGATACTAAAAGCTATTTTTTCAATTGTGCAAGAGGACTTCAGTTATTATTACACAGCAAATTACTGAGAGCTATACTATTGCAATCTGTAAATTATCACCTCTCATTTATTTCACTGCTCTGAATTTTCCAACTCTGAAACAGGAGATAAAGAGACAAGGCTTCCAGTAATGTAAGAAGATTACTTTTTTCTGCTCAGTGCTATCTCCTTTTGTTTGGATTGGATCACTCCCTAGCTATTCTGAGACCTCTATCAGTATCTGTTTCTCCCCACCTCTTTCTTTATCTCTTTCTTCTTCGTACCTTCCTCCATCATATAAATATGTTTAGTTTGATCCCATCTTAAGAATAATACCTCCCTTAACACAGTAATTTCCTTAGCTCTTGCTTTACATCATTCCTTCTTTATACATTCATTTAGCAAGAGTGTGGTCTAAATTTGCTATTTCATTTTCCTTTCCACCTTTTCTTTTCTCAACTTGTAAATAGGCTATGCTACCACTGCTTCACTGAGAGTCCTCCCACTTTCCTTCCTAATGGCTTTCTTATTACCAAATACCATCGATTATTTTAGGTTCTATCTTGATTAACTTATTCTGACTACATACACTTTAAAAATCTTTCTTAGTTTCTTCAAAAATTCATTCTTTTAGTTCTACATTTCAGACCCACTCCTTAGTTTTCCTACAAGGTGCCTCTTTTTCCATTTCTTCTATAGATGTGTTAGTGTCTTATGGGATTTTGTCCTCAGTTCTCTTAATTCTACAGACTCTTAATTGTCAAACCATCTAGAATAATGGAATTATCTTTTTTTTGAATTTTATTATTATTATTTTAAACAGCAGGTTCTTATTAGTCATCAATTTTATACACATCAGTGTATACATGTCAATCCCAATCGCCCAATTCATCACACCACCCCCCCACGCCCCCGCTGCTTTCCCCCCTTGGTGTCCATACGTTTGTTCTCTACATCTATATCTCAAATTCTGCCCTGCAAACCAGTTCATCTGTACCATTTGGAATAATGGAATTATCTTTTAGACAAAGACTCTTAAGCCTATAAATCCCACAGTTTCTTAAATATTATATCTGTATTTTACTCAGGGTTTCCTGAAGTTTTCCTTTACCTCCTATTTAATATCCTTCATCCTGTCTGACTTCAGGAAGCCCATACCTCCCCAAGTTATTCTAAATATCCTCAAAAGAACCTTACATTGGTACTCATTATTTGTTATTTTGAACTTCTGCTTTGTTAACTTTGGCTACCAGATCACTGCTTCTGTATTTCATAGCTGTGTCCATCCAGGTCCCTTCCCTGCACACTTGACATTTATGCTGCTTTTCCCTGGTACCATCCTCCTGGCTATTCCTTTACTCAGGTCTGGTCAGCTACCATATTGCTGGGACCTACTCATCCTTTTAAAGTTCTTGCTTCATTGATTCTTAGAAAAGGCTAAAAATCTCCTGGTATCAAAATATCTATTTAGGACAATGTCTTCTCTCCAATATATGAGAAACTCTTTTGCTTTATTATTTAAAGCATTTTATTTTTCTTTCTCTTCAACCTCTGCCTTCCAGACTAGGCCCTGAGCCTGAGACTTACCTTGCATAAATAAAATACCATTATAGTGCTCTCATTCAAAAGAACGTTCTCCACCAAAGATATATTCTGCCTCTACACCTTAAAGTACGGAAAGAACTACAGATTTTTGAATTGTGCTGTCTATTTCCTAACTTCACTGAGGGACGATATTTAAGCTGTATGGACCCTGTGGACATACTAGTCGCTAAAATTTTGAAATACTTCCATACCAGTTAGTTAATAGTCACTGCCTGAGCCCTTCAGCCATACCCCTTCCCCACAATGTCCTGCTCCACATCTTCTACACCTGAGTATCTAAAGACCTGATACCTGACACAACAGGGTGGGTCTAGGACTCTGCACTAACACTTCCTCCCCAGCTGGCCTTACTTGGTGCTCCTGTTAAGCTGTCAGTTAAATATTTTGAAAACCATCCCCATTATACACATTTCTGACTGACTGCTGGACATCACTATACTTACCATTTCCCCTCCACTCTCATTCTCAGAATGAACAAAAATAACCAACAAAAGTAAGAACAACAACAAAAGTAATCCACTTTGGTTTTCCTTCTGTTATTCTTCAGTAAACTGAAATCAACCTCATAAGCCAAAAAGTTCTCCTATCTTACTTGAGACCTCAAACCCAAACTGTCTTTAAGTTCAGTCTATTTTACTTCTCTGGCTTCTTCAGATCTACTCCATTCTCTTTATCTTGTTAATCGTCTTTAGATTTGACACGGATTGGTTGATCCATGTACTGTTGCAGTAAATCATAACTCATGTCCCTGCCTCCAATCTTGTCCCTTTAAAATTCATCTTCCAAAGACCTACCAAAGGGTTGTATCAAAAACCCAAATATACCTCTGGCTTGTTTAAATACTACAGTGATGCCCTGTTTCCTACATGCCTCTTTGACTTGATATTCAAAGCCCTTTACAATCTGGCCAACCATATCTTTTGTCTTTCCCTCATACTTACACTGTGTTCTACCTTTGCTAAGCTACTTGTGACCAAAACCAAAACAAGACAAAACAAAAAAACAAAAACAAACCAAGAAAAAACTTTGGTCTTGAAAACCCTTTCTTTGTCTCTCCTCTCTACACTCTGCTGTTCATCCTTCAAGGATCAGCTTAAGCATCACCTTTTCTCTGTAGCCTTCCTCTCTTTTTCTTTTTTTCACCCATTTCTTTATGCCTTTTTCATACCACAGTTATCAAATATAATATTCAGTTTTGTACCTCTTTATTCATTTTTCTGTCTCTTCTACTTGGCCTAGAATTCTTTGAGGGCAATGATTTTGTCTTAGTCTTGATTTCAGTGGTACCTAGCATATTGTTCTTTGAGGGCAATGATTTTGTCTTAGTCTTGATTTCAGTGGTACCTAGCATATTGCCGGACACTTAGTAGATTACTGATGGAATGAATAAATAAAAATAAAAGTTTCTTTCATCTTGGGATTGAACATGAAGGACAGTGTTTGTGAATTAAGTTTCTAGAGCCTGAAAGTAGATTACTTTTTTCCCCCTAGGTATTCTGGATAATCACCTCAACCTTGTTTCCCTTGTATAGTTTATAGCATTTGGGAAAGTGAAGTTGCCCAAGGCGAGATGAGTGATCATAGATAAGTACATAAGTGATTCTCTCTTGTGTTTGGAATTTTCTAAGATAATTTTCTAGTTAATTTTGCTACATAGGCATAGTCTTATACACCAATGAAATGAAAAAATATGATTTTCTTTTTGAAATGTAAGCTGATAAAACAAGGACATACATTTAAATAAGTGGAAGGATTTCCTTTTTTGTGTTGGAGTTAAAGTAAAAACTGATAGCAAAATAATGCTTGGTCACATTCAGAATTATTTCTTCTGTTAGTATCCACCAAATAAAAACCTATTCCCCTGCTCTTAGATATCAGATTCTAAAGATTAGGGTAGAAATTATTTTTCCAGTCATGACTGTATTACTTATATAGACTTTGAACTAGTCTTTGCAGTGATTTCTTATTTTCATCAGATTTATGTATTTGAATATTTAGTCCTTGGCTCCGCCATTGTAACTTTGCAGCAAAGACAGATGTGATTTGGGGGAAAAGCAAACTAAAACAGTGTGCAACAGTATATTATTCAATATGAGTCAAAAGATGACAATACAATGGATTTTAAGTAATAATTAGAAATATATTTGTCAGACTAAAATAATTTAGAATTTTTCCTTTAATAGATATATATTATTTCCTTACAATAATTGAGATCTTCAATAAATATTTTCTTTTGAGACGATGTTCATTGTTAAACATACTATAGAGTAGACCCTTGAACAATACGGCTTTGAGCTGTGTGGGTCCACTCGTGTTTTTCAATAAATAGGTACAGTACTATACACAGTCATATGGTTGGTTGAATCTATGGATTCAGAAACACAGGGATAGAAGGCTGACTGTAAATTATCCCTGGATTTTCAGATTTTTGATTGTGTGTTTGGTCAGCATCCCTAACAACTGTGTTGTTCAAGGGTCAACTGTATTTTCAATATTATGTTTCTAAAATATTATTCAATATTATTAATATTGAATTTCAGATCAAACTTACTGATGGAATAATAAGAGAAAGAGGTTTATGGCATGATACCAAAGTGATCCTTTTAAATTGGAATTCTAGTTGATTATATTTTGCCTAGTGATAATCTTTTCAAATTTTACAACCTGTGATACAGGTAAGCTTCATAATGCTAAAATAATACTGTTATCTTATGAAATAATAATGAAAGTCTACTGGGAATTTGACCAAAATTTTTGCTTTCTTCTCCACCCTTCTGAGCGTGTTTGCTTGACACTTCGTAATGACAAGATGACTGCTGTGTCTCTAAGCAGGACACCTGCTTTTGAAAAAAGAGCAAGAGAATAGAGGGATAAAGAGCTTTCTCCTCTTGAGATTATTTCTTTTTATTTTGATAAAGCCACCTTTTGTGGCACACTTATGATGTCTCATTAGTCGTAACTGTACCATATGTATATGTTCAACCTTAAGCCAAGGAGAAGGAGATAACTTAGGTCACTGGCCAAGGAGAATGAGAGAACCATGACTTGGGTAGACAGTCATAGATCATCCTCTGGAGAGGCTAAACCTCCTTGAGGTCAAATTCTTCACTCACCCAAACAAAACTCTAATTCAAAAAGATACACGCACCTCTATGTTCATAGCAGCACTATTCACAGTAGCCAAGACATGGAAATTACATAAATGTCCATCGAAGATGTGGTACATATACACAATGGAATACTACTCAGCCATAAAAAAGAATGAAATAATGCCACTTGCAGCAACATGGATGGAACTAGAGATTATCATACTAAGTGAAGAAAGTCAGAAAGACAAATACCATATGGTGTCAGTTATGTGTGAAATCTAAAATATGACACAAATGAACTTAACAGAAACAGACTTACAGAGATAGAGAGCAGACTTGTGTTTGCCAAAGCGGGGGGTGGGGGGTTGGGGAGGGTAGGACTGGGAGTTTGGGATTAGCAGATGCAAACTATTATATATAGGATAGATAGACAATAAGGTCCTTACTGTATAGCACAGGGAACTATATTCAATATCCTGTGATAAACCATATGGAAAAGAATATGAAAAAGAATATATATATACATTTATATGTGTGTGTGTGTGTATATATATATATATATATATATATATATATATATATATATAAAACTGAGTCACTTTGCTGTACAGAAGAAATTAACACAACATTGTAAATCAACTATACTTCAATAACATTTAAAAAAATTTCAGTCACAACCTTTATAGTTTGAGTTTCTCTCAGTATGACTGAGGTGGAAGGTGGCAGTTGTTGGAAAGGCAAAGAACAGATTATTCTCAGAAGTGAGAATGTCATGTGTAAAGGGGGCTGAAGCTTCAAGGAAAGTTTGGGAAACTACAAAGATTTTGGTATTTCTGATGGATAAAGTATGAGACCTTGTGACTAGAAATGCTGCTGTGGAAGATCAAAAGGAGTAAAAAGATGCAGGCATTAGCATCCATCCTAAGTTAAACAAAAATGCTTGTGTTTGATAGCTATGAAAAGATTTTGAGTAGGCAAATAAGATTTGAATTTAGGAAATCATTCTGAGAGCTGCATTGTGGAGAATGGATTTAGGTGGGATGAGACTTGAGCAATAAATCCAATTAGGAAGCTCCCTAAGTAGCTAAGCTGGAAGGATGAGGGCTAGACATAAATCAGTAGCTGAGACTGTGACCATTGAGGGATATATTCTAGAGATTGGTAAGGCAAAACTTAGAGCCCTTGAAGATTGATTGGATGTGGCATGTGAGGGAGAAATAAATGTTAGGTTTCGAGTTAGACAAACAGAAAAGTCTAGCAATAAAATTAATGCTAAGAGAGGGAGAATAATTCTGGTGACAGAAAGATATCGGGTCCTTTGAGATATGCTGATTTTGAGATTCTGCCATAATTGTGATGAATGCATGTGATATAAGACAAAATGGGACATAGAAGGAGAAAGGTTTTATGAACTAGACACTGTAGTAAGTTAAAATTTTTAATGTCTTTGGCAACTTTAATCCAAATCTATTTCCCAGTTATCTTTGTTTCTTTCAATAAGGATGAAAATTAACACCTGTAAGACAGGTCCACAGTGTATCTAAGGGCCTGATGGCATGATCTGAGAAACATGTGGATAACTGACCCTAGTTTTAGTTCCAGAGATCTCAGTCCAAGAAAATACCTGGACCGGGATGTACTATCCTGGGAAGGCTGTGGGTGATAGGACTAGGTTTAATATTTTTCTTGTTTATGTGTTCTGTAATCAGATTACATATTGTGGTTATATAACTCCAAGATTGATAAAGTAAACCCAGCTCAGCTGAGGTAGTCCCTAGTGTGTATCCAGACCAGATTGTACAAAACTGTTCCATTCTTGTGTACATAAAGCTGGGTTGGAGGGGTATAGCTAAGCTTCCAGATGGTCTAATGTGACATTGTCAATCAGGCTAATTATCTACAATTGTGTGACTCTAAGAATGGCCATATTTAGGGAGACCTTATAAGCTTATACCTTGTCCTGATTTTAGATAAATTTATTGATCCCTCTGCTGTATATAGTGACTATGCTTATTTATTTCTGAATCTGTTATATCAGTAAGCCTTGTTAGATCTCCCAGGTGGGATCTGTGTCTCAATCTACTATGGTATTTTTTAAACATGGTGGTCATGCTGCCATCAGCCAATTGCCAACAAGATATTGAAAGATAAATACTGTAATTTCCTTGCTCTCTTTGTTTGACATTTCTGAGGAATATTTCTTCACTGTCTCCTAGGTTTCTCCAGTAGTACTGAATTCTGATGACCCACAGTGATAACGTAGTTTATTGATTTTCATCTTGCCCTTGTCTCATTTCCTCATTCTCTCTGGCTGCTTATTTCTGGAATTACCTTACAAAGAAACTATTTGTTCTTAAATCCTTTCCTCAGCGTTTGCTTCTAGAAGATGTCAAAATATGACCACCAAAACTACTTTTTTTTCTTTTTTGAAAGATTTAATTAGGATGTATTAAAATATCTAATGGTAAAGCTTGGAACACTCCATCAACTTTACATGTCTTCCAAAAATTTGTGGGAGGATTAGATTTAACAAAAAAGAAAAAATAATGAAAACACAATTATGACCCTTACATAAGAGGTTACAAGACCTCTTTAAAGACTTCAAGAACATCTTGGAGAGAAGTTTTCTCAAATACCTGTAAAAAGCCCCCGAGAGTAAAAGACCAAAGTATCACACCTTAGGGGAGGTATGAAACCTATTTCTTCTATCTGTCATATTGTAGGAAATGTAACTATTTTTTTAAAAAATGTATATAGTAATTGTTCAGAAAATGAATGCAAAAGTAAACATCAGCAACTCTGTTTGCTGTTCCTGGACATATTTAACTCTTGTACGTGGGTCCAACAAGCTTTCTGATTTCCCTTCTCTGAAGACGGTTGCAAGTGTTTATCAAAAGTTCTAGACTAGTAGTTGATCCTCAAGTTATTATCTCTAAGGGCTATTAGTTTTCAAGTAACAGCTCAGAGTCTGCAGGTACTATATTCAAGTACAGAACAAGTTCTAGAGTCTAGTTCAGTGAAGACCATGCTTACATTAAAATATGTATAACTCTAATTAGCTCTATTTTAACTTGCAAGTTAATATCTGTTTTATGTTTGTTTTTATTTTCTAAGCCACATTTCTTTCAGAGCCCCAGAAGAGGTAGTACTTTACCTCACTGTTGTAGGACAAGTTGTCAGAGGCGCCTGCCAATATCGGTTTTAGAGATGAAATAATTTGTTCCCTTAAAAAAAAATGGAGTGCTATGATTGTAAAAACTGGAATATTTTATACATTAGTTCTAGCAGGATTCACGCAAATGATCTTTAAATCATAGGAATTTATTAAAAATTTTCCACCTGAATTTTCTGGAAAAATGTATGTTAAAAATACAATTTCTGATACATTTTTATGGCTGTTTTAAAAAATGTAATTATAGTTTATTTGATATACTTCTGTTATATTTCCTAACATTCCTAATTGGCATTTGGGAGTTTGAATTCATATAGAATAAGGTAATAAATGCCTGTACTTATCCAAAGCCCTCTTAAAAATTGAATTTTTCTTTAGGTTTGTTAATAATTAAGAGACATTCCCACTGTGTCAATCAGAACTCTTTTGGTTGCAGGTGACAGAAACCTAATTCAAACCAGCTTAGACTAATAAAGGGAGGGAACATAGAAAGCAAACTTATGGGTACCAAAGGGGAAAGGGGGGAGGGATAAATTAGGAGTATGGAATTAACAGATACATGACATTATATATAAAATAAATAAATAACAATAATTTACTGTATAGCACAGGGAACTATATTCGTTATCTTGTAATAACCTATAATGGAAAAGAATCAGGAAAAATATATGTATAACTGAATCACTTTGTTGTACACTTGAAATTAATACAGTATTGTAAATCAACCATACTGCAATAAAAAAAAAAATCTAAAAAAAGAGACATTGGTAATCTATATGAAGTAAAGTCTGAATTCTGTTCATGAGTCAAAAGATTTCATGCAAATATCAAATGCCTGTACTTACTAGGAGTCTAATGGGATTCCAAGATTATGCATATATTTTGATCACCCTGCAGGAAAATTAAAGTCTACAACTATTATTGAAAGAATATTTGGATTATATGTGATAAATTTTGATTTAGCACTATATAACATGATATATTATGCTGGTAAGAAAATATTGACTATAAAACTTATACCTTAGGGAAAAAAAGGGCAGATAAATCAAAAAGCCTTACGATCAGGATGTCATTTGGTACAGTTATAAGTTACCTATGTGGTTGTACATGGATTTTAACAGTACTGAAAATTAAACAACAGGAGGTAGAGATGGCTTATTCAAGTAATATGATATATAATATTCATGTATATTAACGTTGCACCTGTAACTGTCTAGGAAGTATTCATACATGGACCAGGTAATGGTAATGAGATCATCAAAAAATTTTTGAGACTGAGTTGATCAGTTTTAATTATGGCAAAGAAGAAAAGACTCTCTTCTCTCTTCCAGGAGATTTTTCTGCTACTAAGGAAAGACTAATAGTTGAGAGCCTCCATATTTTAGGAGCTTAGAAGAATGCCAACATTTTAAAAATTGAAAGTGAACTAAAAAAAAAAAATGGAACCAAACTGTCCATCAAATAATACTTACATAACCACATAGAATGAGAGGTTGAAAGCAGCTCCAGAACAAAGTAATTTGATCAAATATCATTTGTGAGCTATCTTCTAAGAACAAAGGCAACTGTAGAAAATTTTTGAACTTCATTCAATTATTTTATGTCTGCTGTAATGTCATATAATTTTGGATTTATTTTCTTGGGTTTGCAGGTAAAGCAAATAGGTAATGACTTTTAATTGAATAGATGTAATAATTTTTCAGTGTTAGAGTTAAACAGATACAAATACAGTATAGGCTTAAAATTTTTAATGGAAACTATTTGCTATTAGAACTTAGTTGGAACTTTCAGTATGGATGTATGACTTTGTAAGAAAAAGAACAGTCTTTTCTGATTTTGTTCACTGAAATGGTTCACCTCAGAGTCCAGATTCTCATTGTTAATTGTATTTTTCTGCTCAAGTGAACCAGACTTCCTTGAAGATAAGGATATTAGGAGGAGGAATCTGTAATTGAGACTGGAAAATCATGCAGTGCCTGAAAGCAAGGAGACTTTTAAATATTAATGACATCATGTCAAAGGGTCACAGAAGTGAATGTTAATGGGACTCTCTCAGGCCAAAGTTGTGAAAATTTGAGCATCAAAAGGAGAAAAATAGCTGAGGTCTATTGAAACACATTAAATCTAAAACGCTGTGAATCACAGAGCATTCTAAAACAAAGTCATCTGGTCTATTTTATTGCATCAATGAAGAAAATAGAATCTATAACTATTAATTAAATGGTATTTTCTGAATCATGAGAAATAACAGTTAAAATGCATACGCAGCCTCCTCCCCACATACATATGTGTGGTGTGGAGGTAGACAGAAATAAGCAAAATGTAGAAAACTCACTTTGATAAAATATTAGGTATCCTTAAAAGTGATATGGTCCTAAGAGTATAAAAGAATGAGAGTATATCCATTCAGAAGGTCTTGTAGTTACAGTGTTGAAGATCCCAACAGTGATGTAAATAATCAGTTTAGGCTTTGACTTTGAAGTGAAATCTTACTAAATTTTTCTTAGTTTTGAAGCATGTAAGATAATTTTAAATTCCAAGTATTTATAAGTTCAGTATATTAGATTTATAAGAATTATTTTCTAATCAGGAAGGTTGTATTTGTTAAACCATGCAATGTAAATAGTTAGAAAGGTAGTATTTGAGGTCATCCAGCTAAATCCACTTCATACACAGACCATTAACCAGTATATTGGCATCTCTGTTCCATTTCCTGGCTACTAACTGCTTGATCTACAAAAGACCATCATCACCAAGCTCCTTCCTCACTGTATTTACACTCTACACTCACATGTAGAAGGGATCCTTGGGTCTCCTAAATCCCATTTTCCTGGCCTAATCCAGGAACCACCCACTTTTTCAGGTACGCAAAAGGGAGATAACAGAACAAATGCTTAGCTGATACTCCATTTCATACTATAGCAGTTTCTCATTCTGTGTGCTGTTCTCTTTGTGATGCTTATAATGCAGAAAACATCCAAGTCCCATACAGGACAACGTCAGGAGTTTGGGGTCTCTCATCTTCCTGCAAGATGACATTCCAAATTAATTTAGTACTGCAATATGTTAATGGGAATATACCTATTCTCTAGATGGCCCAAGATTTTCTCCTTCAGATAGCAAATGCTATCTCAACGTGTCTTTTAAGTTACACATTTTCTAATATATACATGTAGTGCTAAACAACTTCAACTATATACTTTATACTACATCTAAAAAATATTTTAGCATTAACCCATGCTCATTGGGAAGGCCTCTCTTTCTTGTCTATCTCTGTCAAGGGTCCCTTTCAGTCACTGGGGAGGTAGGTCTATACCATAATAAGTATATAGGTATAAATGTGTGATGAAAGCTACCACTCAATAAACCAGAGTGATTCATGTCACACATCCTAAAAGTTGACCACTTAACTTACAAAGAGATAGTTAATGTTTTCCTACTCTGGACAAACACAGGGCCCGCTTTATAGATCTTCAGTATAACCTCTCTCATGGATACTGAATGTTTTCCTGGACAAATGGAGTGATGTCTTTAAATGTATGTCTTCAGCACCCCTTTCATCCAGCCTTTTTAATGTTTTCTAATGTATGTCTACCTTTCTCCCCCAATTACCTGAGTGTCCTGAGGCTTTTTCTTCCCTGATGACCACAGTGTAGCTCTTAGAGGGATAGTTCTTAGAGTGTTCTGAATAGCCAACTTAGAGAACATTTATCTAACAATGTGAATTCCCCACAACCCTGCAACTCCACTCTTAAGCATGTGTCCTAGAAGTGTTGCATGTGCACCAGGCAACGCATACAAGTGTGCTCGTGATGGTGCTGTTAATATTAACTAAAGACTTGGAATAACACAAAGCCCATTGAGAGAAGACAGGATTATTATACGGCAATGAAAATCAATCTATTACAGTTTATTTCAAAACAAAATGGCTGGAACATAATGTTGAATCAAAAACTCAAGTAAAATAGAATGACTACATTTATATAACATCATGCAAAACCAAATGATACACTGTTAAGTGATATAGTTATCTTTGTAAAATTAAAGATAAAAGCAGCAAAATAATAAATTTTAAAATATGGTTTCCTGGGGAGGAGCACACAGGGACTTTATTATTTTAAAATGGGTGATAGGTGTACTTATGTTTCATTTTTTTTTTCTGAAAGTTTGTACCTTTTGCTCACCTTTATCCTGTTCTCCTACCCACTACCTCCCACCTCTTATAACCTCTCGTATGAGTTTGGTTTTTTGCTTTTGTTTTTTAGAGTCCACATATAAATGAATTCATGCAGTATTTGTCTTTCTCTGTCTGACTTACTTCATTTAGCATGATGCTCTCAAGGTCCATACACGTTGTTGCAAATGATAGGATTTCCTTCTTTTTGATGGCTGAGTAATATTCCATTGTGAAGTTGGATAACAACTTCTTTATCCATTCATTTGTCAGTGGACATTTAGGTTGTTTCCATGTCTTAGCTATTATAGATAATGCTGCTGTGAATATGGGGATACAGATATTTCTTCAACATAGTGTTTGCATTTCCTTTGAGTATACTTCCAGAAGTAGAGTTGCTGAATCATACGGTAACTCTATTTTCAGTTTTTTGACAAACCTCCATACTGTTTCCCATAGCGGCTGTACCAATTTACATTCCCACCAACAATTTACAAGGGTTCTCTTTTCTCCATATCCTCAGCAACACTTGGTACCTCTTGTCTTTTTTATGTTAACCATTCTAACAGGTGTGAAGTGATATCGCATTGTAGTCTTGATTTGCATTTCTTTAACGATTAGTGATGTTGAACACCTTTTCATGTACCTGTTGGTCATTTATATTCTTTTTTGGAAAAATGTCTATTCAGGTGCTTTTCCCATTTTTTTTTTTTTTAAAGTATTTGTTTATTTATTTATGGCTGTGTTGGGTCTTCGTTTCTGTGCGAGGGCTTTCTCTAGTTGTGGCAAGCGGGGGCTACTCTTCATCGCGGTACGCGGGCCTCTCACTATCACGGCCTCTCTTGTTGCGGAGCACAGGCTCCAGAAGCGCAGGCTCAGTAATTGTGGCTCACGGGCCCAGCCACTCCATGGCATGTGGGATCCTCCCAGACCAGGGCTCGAACCCATGTCCCCTGCACCGGCAGGCAGATTCTCAACCACTGCGCCACCAGGGAAGCCCCTCCCATTTTTAATTGGATTATTTTGGACTTTTTTTGGGGGGGCTATTGAGTTATATGAATTCTTTATATATTTTGGAGATTAGCCCCTAATCAGGTATATAGTTTGTAAATATATTTTTCCATTCCATAGGTTAACTTTTCATTTTGTTGATCGTTTCTTTTGCTATGTGGAAACTTTTTAGTTCTATGTAGCCCCACTTATTTTTGCTTTTGTTGCGTGTGCTTTTGGTGTCATATCCAAAACATCATTGCCATGACCCATGTCAAGGAGCTTTTCTCCTATGTTTTCTTCTAGGAGTTTTATGGTTTCCAGTCTTACCTTTAAGTCGTTCATTCATTTAAGGCTAATTTTTGTGAGTAGTGTAATATAGGGGTCTAGTTTCATTCTTTTACATGTGAGTGTCCCATTTCCCCAGCACAATTTATTGAAGAGACTGTCTTTTCTCTATTGAGTATTCTTGGCTCCCCTGTTAAATATTAGTTGACCGTATATGCATGGGTTTATTTCTGAGCTCTCAATTCTGCTTATGTTTCTATTGTTATTTTTAAGCACTTTACATCTGTTGTGAGTCTTGTGTGTGTGCAACTTACATATGTAATAAAAACAAAACCCTCAGAGGATAGAAAGGAAACCTTGTTTTAGATATTAAGTGCATGCAAAAACAAAACAAAACAAAAAAACTGAAACACTTAGAGGCTTGACAAAATATTGGCAAAAGTAATCCTCTCAAAGAAAAGGAAGAAACAATATAGAAGAATAATATAGGGAGAAAACTGTGGTTGAAAGGGAAATGGACATTTGTGAGGGAATTGTCATTTGTGAGCATAGGGTTAGGTCACGGAAAGGAAACTTGGTCTATTTCATAGTTTTTCTAAGATTTTCTTCCATTCAATATATATATATTTCTACTATGAAATGTAACCTGCAAAAGCAATCCCTTCCATTCATTCACTGGCATCATGTAATTCTTTTAAGCGACTATATTTGGGGGATTGGATTAGATTTGTAAAAAAATAATTAAAAGAAATCACCAAAAGGTTATTAATAGACATAGAAGGCTAATTATGTGCTAGTGGCCAAATCAGTGCTTCTCAAATTGTAATGTGCATATATATCACTTGGGGATTTCTGTCAAAATTCAGATTTTGACTCAGTAGATCTGGGGTGTGAGGCTGTCAATTCTATGCATCTGATAGGTTCCAAATGTAATGCCTGTGCTACTGTTCAGGCATCACACTATGAGTAGCAGGGATTCAAAGTCTTTCCTATACATGATATTTAAAATTTATAATAATCTAAGTTGTGGAGTTTTTAGGGGTAGATACATTTAAATAATAAGTATTTGCACTATAATGCTAAAAGTAGAAACATAGGCAATGAGGATAATTTTCCAAGAACTGTAGATAGTGAACTTACAATTCCAGAGGGCTATGTTCCATTTCTTGACATAAAGATTGTCTACTTCTTGAACAGTGTTCTGCTTGTAATGCCAGAAAACAGTGATTTTTTTTCTTTTTTAGAAATGAAATTTCAAGGTGATCTCAAGTGCTCTTAGGTTTTAATATTTCTTGGCTAATATTCAGTGTCTGCTGCCTTAAAAAAAGAAAGGTGCATTAAATTATTTTCAGAACCTAATTAAGAACATATGGCTTGGGTTTATTAATTTCTGTTTAATGAACAGGATATTTAACTTAAAAAAGTCCTGTTCTGAGTGTTATGTTTTGTTACAAGGTCTGCTTTGAAGATATGAAGGATGCTTCTTGTCCCATCTTGTTCGGTAGGATATAGGCAATTTTGTTTAATCTAAGCTTTTTATCTTTTGTCCTTGGATAAGGTAGACAAATTGAGATTCACTTTTAGTTCATTTATTCTGTCACAGATTCTGAATCAGGAGTTTAAAGTCACTGTCTGACAAGAAAAAGTCAACATCTGTTGAGTTGATTTATTATTTATGTATTGATATTAGATTTTATGGCACTTTTCCTGTGAGGAGCTGAAAGTCTTCTACATATAATTCTTACACTTTTCAAATACCTTTCACAAGAAACACTTCCAAGCATCCCAACATGAAAAGTGACAGAAAATGAACCAAATGAGGAAAACAAGAAGAGGACCCAAGGGTAAATAATCAGAACCTCAAATAGGAGGTGTGTCTAAAACCTAAGTACTCACTTTGTGAGGCCACTGGGGATGCCTGTGTCTCTGCCAAAGCTTTCCCCC
The DNA here is from genome assembly GCF_028023285.1 of Balaenoptera ricei. Classification (NCBI taxonomy): domain Eukaryota; kingdom Metazoa; phylum Chordata; class Mammalia; order Artiodactyla; family Balaenopteridae; genus Balaenoptera; species Balaenoptera ricei. The sequence goes on from NC_082641.1 coordinate 81,081,292, forward strand.
TGCACGTCTGCTATCAGTGCATCCTTCCTGGCTCCCAGATGCTTCTGTCCTCTGTGGCTACCTCATCTGTACTGTGAGCTTCCAACATTCTGCTGATTAGGGCAACCCAAGAATTGACTGTGGTAATGAGACCTCAGGCCCACCAAATGATCCTTGCTCTACTCCTGAAGATAATAGAATTTCTTGGAAGGTGCATTTATGGTGGGCAGGAAAGTAAAGGTTCTTAAAATAAGTTGTATACTATTTCATCAGACTTATTACATGTGGCCATTGTTAATTATTTAATTAAATAACAAAATAATTTTAATTGTTTTAAATAAATGAGGTAAGATTGAACAAACTTATTGAGGGATTTTATGAAGACTAGAGATATCAAAACACACTTTGAATGTTTTATATTTCATTTATGGTTAAAATTGTTGCTGAAAAATTAGAAAATAATGTGTTCAAATTAGGTGATCACATATATATCTGATTTTATGTAGTGCCTAAATACTTTGTTTTTCAATATTTTTTAATAATAATTTCACTATTGATATCCTTTTTAAAAAAAATTCTTTCTTTATTGGGAAATATGTACATTTGGTTTGATAGCTGGGGCAAAGGAAGATAACTTCTCTTTAACTTTTTTAGAAATTCATAGTCTGAAATATTTTATGTTATAAAGAGGACTGAATATTTCCTCGGAAATAATGTGGAATCTTGCTGAGATAATAAGTATGTAATTTTAATGGTAAGATTTGATAATTCTTTATTCTTGACTCATGCTAACTCTGTCTGCCTTCATTTTTCTAATAGAAAATAGAACCACAAAATAAAAGAAGGTATTAGGCAAAAAGCAGGAAAATATGGCATGGTATTACATTTTGAAAATGAAAGTTACTAAAGTAATTCAATATTCACTACTTTCTAAAATGTATCTGATGACTTAAGGGTCCTAGAACCCTAACCAACAGCCCCAACTATTTAAACTGAAATTCATTGCTGGAATCACTGAGGCAAAGAATAACAAATAACTTGCCTACAAACAGAAGAGTGAGCATTTTCCTATGGAAGATGAAAGATAAAATAAGAGTTGAGCTTTGTTATTTTATTAATAAGAGTGAAAATAAAAATACATCTACTCTGACTTAAGTTCATGACCACGGAGAGAAGCAGAGGCTAGAGACCACTGGGCTTAGTTTTCTATCTTTACCTCTGATGCAAGCTGTGTTCCATAAAGCCACCATAAGAATTATTTCTCCCCTATATATTACACCTCTGTTGTATTCTTTGTGCTGAGGAGTATATCAAAGCAGTGACTGAAACGAGCAAGTGTTAGAGATACACATGTTTCTGAAATAGAGTATCTGTCATCTTTCATGGTGTCTTTAAGCTAAACCTGTGGAGAAAGGAACTTAAAATAATACCCATTGTTTTCATTAATCCTTGATGAAACATTTGGATTTCAACACTTTCCTTGCTGAGAAGAACATATTTATCTGAAACAGATGTCTTGATGAAACATTTCCTAAGATGGGTCTGACTTCTCCGTTACAAAAAGGCCACTCATACCAGTTTAATATTTTTCAATATATTTCTTTATTACAATATAGACCCTGGCCTTTTATGTAGCTTGCTGAAATCATTTAGTATGTTTCAGCCTCTCCATATGTTAAAAAGGAATAACAAAATCCTCTTCCTGTGTCTTGATACTGTGAACAATACCCTCTTCAGTTGCTTAGATTTCTTTGGAAGAAGCATTGTTATCTATAGTGTCTAAGAAGGTTTCATGTTGGTGAGAGCTTAGAGAAGCTGAAGTGTGAATTAGGCTGTAAGGAACAGATAGGACTTACCTGACCAGAGAGGTGTAAAATGCATGGAGAATGGGAAACCAGAGTTCAGCTGGAATGAAGGAAACAAGTAGTAGAATTTGAAACCAAAAACTTGATTACAATAGGTTGGGGCAGGAGGCGGGGCTTAAACCCTGGGTGAGGAGTTGATAGGCACTTGGGAGTATTGACCATTGGAAAGCACAGGAATGACATAGTGAAGGCAGTGCTTTCACATAATTTTGAGAACTGTGTAGGAAATGTGTCTAGTGCATACCTGAGGCCAACTTGACAAGGACCTGAAACAGAATGGCACCATTTAGAATGAAAAGGCAGGGATACAGGTGGCACATATTTCAAAGGAAGCCTCCATAAGGATTAGATAGAGACTGATAGCGTGTAAGGAATAAAGTTGTTCCTTTAAAGTTGTCCCAAGGGTTTTGCCTAAAGCATTAGGAAAATGCTTTTTAATGTTTTAAAGGGGAAATCAAGAGAGATGATGACATTGGTTTTAAAAAGATGTTAATTTAGATTTTAGACATGTTGAATTTAAGAAGAGGAAATTTCCAGAAGAGAATAAGAGATTCTTTGAGGAGACGAAGGGACAGTATAGATTTGGGAATTAATTTTTATAATATTTAAACCAAAAGCCTTGTAAGAGAAATTGACTAGACTTTGGATAAAATAAGTAGTGAGCTTTAATAAATTTGTTTTTGAGAAGTAGCATTGCATCAATTAATATTGGTCTGAGTGAATATAATTTGGAGGCATTGGACCAATTACTGCACATTTTTTCCCTAATTATAAAAGTAAGGTTTGTCATTGTAGAACATTTTTTAAAATGATGGAAAATATAAACATGGAAGAAAAAAAAGCAGCCTTCAAATCACCACCCACAGCAACAACTATTAATATTTTAACAAATTTATGTCTCAGTTTTATATGTAATTTTATAGATGATTCTTTATTTCTATGTTAAATTTAGTAGCTCTCTTGGCTTTACAGAAACTTTTGTCATATCATTAGAGATCTTAAACATCATGAATTAATGACTGCCTTTAGTAAATTCCATAATGAGTGATTTAGTGGTCAGCTTGGGAGGCAGACAGCTTTGTTTTAAATTCTGGAATCACTGTGAATTTGTTGCATGTTCCCAAAAACATGGGAATAAAATTAGGACTTAATCCACCAACTTACTGGGAAGATTAAAAATACAATGTATATTAAACACATAACACAGTGTCTCCTAATACCGTAGTAAGCCTAGTGTTTATAAGTTTAATAGGTCTATCTGGGATTATGTATTTTTCTTCTGCCTTTGTTTCCATATTTCTCCCATAAAGACTGTGTCTATATTCATTCACATTTCTCTACAGGTTTTTTCCTTTTTTCCTCCCTCCCTCCCTCCCTTCCCTCCTTCCTTCCCTCCTTCCTTGCCATTCTTCCTTCTTTCCATTCTTTATGGTAAGAACTACATTTTCAACTTGAGACTGGGAATAAGGAAAACTGGAAAAAAATCCATAATAGACCTGACTTCACAACTGTAACAGCTCTTTGCCAGCTGTTTTAGGCAAAAAGGTCACTGGATATGTCACTCATAGATGCCTCTGCACCCAGTCTAGTTACTGGCTTACTGCTCCAGCCTTAGATGGACTTCAACAAGGTATTGCTTCTTACTTGTCTGGAAATGAGAAGCAGAAAATTTGGGGTATAGTTGGTTACACTCCAACTTTTAATTTGACTCCTGTCCTGCCCAGCTCAGATCTACTATCTGCTTCTTACTCTTGTTTTTTCCCATAGGCTGCCAAATCTTCCTAAAAATAGCCTATCCCATTTCTCTCCTAAACTAGGAAACCTAAAGCAACTGCTTTCTATGGTAGAGACCTATGTGAAGAGTGCAAAGAGGGAAAAACAAAGAATTCTCAAAAATTCAGATTGTCCTACAAGTAGCAAACCAAAATGCCATTACTGCTACATGGCCCATTTCCCAAGTAGTTTCGGCAGTACAAATGGAATAAGCATCATTTTTTTGGCTATTATTATTTTCTATTATCTTAAAAAAAATCTTTGAACGGTGATTCTTTTTGTTCTTGGAGGATGGAGTAGGGTGTGTGTGTGGCTTCCAGGAAATTAGAAAGATATTCATTTAAAACAAAATTTGTGACTGTCTATCAAAACGATAGATGGAAAATACAGAATATCATGCTGCGTCAGGTCATTTGAGGCAGGGACAGGAATAATTTTTTTGGCGTTTCTGCCAATAATTTATGGAATTAACTGACCAAGCACCTTTTACATCTGCAATATGATGAGCCACTGTGAAAATGTCACAAGGTGAACCACAACCTGCCTTGCTGTTGTCCCCGTGCCCATAAAAAAGTTTATTTCTGACAGTTCCAACCACTTTAAATAGGAACCAGGGTTATACTTCTCCAGAGTTGGTATAGTGAACTAACTTTGCATGTTGTTTTTAAAGATGCATTCAGTACCTTTTCTCCTATAGGAGTAAAGCTTAAAAAATGTTGTGCCTCATATACAGCTTTAATGTGTATAATAACTCTCAGGTAAATCTCAGAGGTACAAGTATGTACTTTGTAAAATAATATCGCTTAAATGAATCAAGTAAATCTATTACTACCTGTGGTGCTTGTTTCTTGTCTTTATTTGTTTGTTTTGTTTTTACATGAAGTAGAGCAAAACTGAAGTTTAGGTAATTTTAAAGTAAACTATGATGTTTAAAATTTTTATTATAAAATCATACTTGGATTTGAGATTTAATGTTGACTCTTGTCGTAAGTGACCGCAACAAATGTGCTTAAGTTTCTAGGCTTCTGTTTTTCTATTAATATAACAGGAAATGTTGACATTTTACTTAACCTGCAGAAGTATATCATTTTATGTCAGATGCCAAAAGGTTTAGTGGACTCTTGTTAAGATGTAAAGAGAGTCAGCATTAACTGGTTACCTACTAAATAACCACCCTGTGAAAAAGATACCTCCTCTTACAGGTGCTGTTCAGGGAAGTTCTGGACTGTTAACTTGTCCAGATCACAGAGTTAATCATTTATATCAACATTAATTTTTCTCTTACTAAATTTTCAAACACATACAAAACTAGACATACTAGTATAATGAGCTCTGATGTGCCCATCGCTCATTTTAAACAATTATCAACTCTTGTCCAATCTTATTTATCTACCCTCCTTCCCACTGTCTCTCACCCCGTTTTATTTCAAAGAAAATACTCATATTACTTAGATCTAAAAGTCAAAAATTATTAATGAAATTACCAACAATACTACCATCACATTTTAAAACTACAATTCCTTAATATTAGTAAATATACAGGGCTCTAATTCTGCTGCCTCATTTTTTTCACTTTGTTTGAATTATGATTGAAATAAGGCCAATGCACTGAAATTGGTTCATGTAATTTTTCTATTTTAACCTAAAGCTCTCTTCCTTCTCCTTTTAAAAATGTTATTTATTTTTGCAATTTAGTTCTTGAAATAACAGGATTGTTTGGTAGAATTTTCCACAGTCTGATCGCATCCCTCTTGTGTTAAGACGTTATACTGCCTCTATATGTTCTATAAAGTGGTTGTTGAAGGCTTGAGGCTTGATCAGGTAGAGGTCTTTATTTTTAAAGATTTCTTCATAGGTTATATTGAATATTTATATGAAGAAGGACCTATTGTGTGGTTTTTCTCTTTTCCTAGATATAAATTTTTATATCATCAAGGGTTGCAAAATCATAATATTCTAATTCTACTCATCTGTCTTTACTTATTAGCTACAACACCTTTATGAAGAGAAAATTTCCGTTACCAGCTATTTTGTTACTCTGAGGTACAGTTCATATACAAAACCCAGGTTAATGCTTAATATTTTTCCTTTATCCAGTTTTTAAAAATACTGAGTTAATTTTATAATAGCTACCATATGTGATCAGTGAGGTTCTTTTAAAAAATTATTCTAAATTTATGGATTTTAAAATATTTATGAGTTAGTTTTTCATTTTAAAAACATAGTACTAGCAGAGTTATAACAATACTAGTTTTAGATAAATGACAGAATACTTTCCCTCATTGCTTTTTCACTTAGGAACATATACTGGGGATCACTCCATAGCTATACATACTAGTTATTATTTATTACTTTTACAGAACTGTATATTTTATTGTATGGATATGAAATACTTTTTTCAAGTTCTATTAATGGTTATTTCCAGTGTTTTGTTATTGTAAACTATAATGGTCTGACAGACACTTGAGTATATCTTTCTAATTTTTTCCATGGTATCCTAGGGTGGTTTTCTAGGAGAGAGATTGCTATACTGAAGGTTAGAGCATTTATGGATTTGCTAGATATTGGCTAGTTCCCTTCCATAAGGGTTGTATCATTTTGCATCCCCTCCAGCAATGTACGAGTGCCCCTTTGTCCTTAGCCTCATCAAGAAATTCTGCCTAATTTTGGATTTTTGCCAGTTATAGCACTGTCATACTCAAGATAGTCCAAATGAAGAGACAAATCTATATTGTCTTCTCTTACACCTAATTCATACCATTTGTAATATATTCTTCACACTGTGAAAACCAGTGTGTGCTTCTGCATTTATTGCCAGACATGATTGCAGTCTACGCCAAAGTAAACACGTGGTTCTACTGACTTCATGTATTTCAAAATTGTACCTGAATATGTGAATTAAATTATTCCAAAGACCATTTTAGGATCTCTCTAATCAGCTCAGTCTATCTCTGTGGTGCGTAACTGATATATTTAAATCCTGCCTGTTGGGTTCCCATATAGGCAGTCTGTTCTGACAAGTATGGCAGAATTTTGAATAAATTGCTTTTCTAAGGGTATTTCACTTTTCTGCTAAGTTTACAACACTGCATCAGACAAAGGAAGCTTAGATGAAAGGGTAGATGACTTTATAAATGTGTCCATAACTCTTAAAAAAAAAAAAAAAAAGGCAAGACTGAAACAGTGTTGAATTTCTCAGCTCTTTGTTGAGTCACTGAAACAATTTCAGAACATGATATATACTGCTGTCATTTATTGTCCTGAATGTTACATTTTTGCCTAAAGCTAGTTATTTTTCCTTAAAGTGAATCATTGATTTCTCTCCCTTAAGCTGAGTTTCAGATTCACAACCACCTGCAGTGATATGCTTGTTTTGACTACAGAATCAGTCAGGGAAGAAGGCTGTTTTGAACTGTACATGCAACAATGTCTTCTCTTCTCTTTTTCCAATCAGAGAAATAACAGACACCCTTCAGCAGAAAGCAAACAAAAGCAATAGTTCATGCAAATGTTTATGAAATGGGGTGTAGAAACCATAGTGGCAGCCACTTAGGCCTTTTAGATTTAAGTGCATTCATTTTTAGTAGAAATAAAAATAAGCCCAGCTTTCCAAAACACTTCACATTCTGCCTGAAATTTCATGAGGTTTTTTTTGCAGAGGCAGATGCTTTTATGTCACCAAGGGAAATGTGAATGATTTTAATTTCTACCTATTCAGTACGAAACTGAGCATGACATATCAGTTCCGTTAAGTTCAGTTCAAGAAATACTTACTGTTGCTGCAGTACAAGAGGAGCTCTGTGAGGTGTTATGAGGAATACAGAGATAACCAAGACATGAGTTCAGGACAGTCCCCCTTCCTCCCAAGTTAATTCAATACCTCCTTTTGGTCTTTCAGAGTCCTTTTAGATCATATCCCTTTGCAGTTTGGTGAGACTTCTCCTGGGGATTGTGTTGGAGTCAACTACCACTTTATTTGTACGTCTCTGAAGTGGGGCTACAGTATTTTTAACTATTGGAAACACATTTCTTTTAGATCCTGTGTCCAAGCTACTTTCTGCCTGTGCATGTTGTCCCGACAGAGAAATGAAGATGCTGCAGCTAGCAGAACATTAAGAGGGGAACACAGGTTGCGAAATCAATTTCTGGCTCAAAAGTCATGTTAAATGTCTTTTGCACATGCAAACACACAAAGTCAGAGCAGTATCATGAGTTAGTGCCAGATGTGGGACTGTGGTTGAACCAAAGACAGAGGCTCTCAGGAAGGAAAAGAGTATTTGGGTGCCATTTATGACATCTCCTTCTCTAAGGAGAACAAGGAGTACCAAGAAGTTTTATAGTTTTCAGGGAATATTGTGAAGGGAATTGTATAATTGAACTATTTTGAAAAACGAAAGGGATGTAATAGGTCAAACTTTTAAAATGTCTTTATTAGGAAGCCAGTTTCTCTGCTGCCATAGGCTTTGCCATGTGAAATGAGCTGAGAAAGGAAAAATACAATATAGATGAAATCACTGTTAAAGAAGAAGTAGGAAAAAAAAAATCTGCTTCTCCTGGCCCCAGGGAATTAGGCGGACAAAAGGGAGCAGAGGTAAGAGATATCTGGCTGAGATGTGTGAGTCCTAATAAAATCCTAGAACAGAAGGTACTTCAGGTGTCACAGCAGAACACCGAAGTGGGAGCCACAGTGAAAGATTAAAATATATCTCCAAAGCTATCCTTCTTTTGGGAAATCCAGGAAGAGAGGCAAACAAGAAATGAGAAAATATGCAACAAAAATTAGATTAAAATTTCCCTAAGTTTTCCCTAAAATTTCCCAAATTGCTGAGCAGGAATGATACACACACACACATACACATACAAAATACAGTTATACTTTGGCATTAAACATTTTTTTGAAATACTTATGGATTCATAGAAAGTTGCAAAGTTAGTATAGATCCTGTGTACCAATCACTCATTTTCCACCAATGGACACGCATAACTATAGTATAATATCAAAACAAGGAAACTGACATTGGTACAATGTCATTTTACCCATGTATTATTTTTCTTTTTTTTTTATTTACCATGTAAGTTTTTTTCTTTTTTTAACATTTTATTGGAGTACAATTGCTTTACAATGGTGTGTTAGTTTCTGCTTTATAACAAAGTGAATCAGTTATACATATATATATATATCCCCATATCTCCTCCCCGTTTCGTCTCCCTCCCACCCTCCCTATCCCACCCTTCTAGCTGGTCACAAAGCACCTAGCTGATCTCCCTGTGCTATGCTACTGCTTCCCACTAGCTATCTATTACCCATGTATTATTTTTCTATGTCATTTTATTGCATATGTAGATTTGTGTAACCATCCTTGCAGTCAAGATACAGACTTATGCCATTAACAGAAGGAGCTCCCTTCTGTTAACACTTTATAGTTCCATTCACCATCCCCACCCCATGACCATTCCCTAAACCCTGGCAACCGCTAAGTTGAACTCCAAGGTGCAAAAGCAAAATTCAAATTCTTCCAATAAAAGAACAATATCAACAAAAAAAAGGCAGGCTACCTACAGTTATATGAGAATCAGATTGATAAAAAATTTCATTAACAACCTAGAACTCATCTTTGAGAGAAAGTTAGAGAAATTATTCCCAGAAAAAAAAGTAAAGTAGGAATATTTATTTGAAGTAAAGTAAGTGAGAATTTTGTTTCTTCTTATCCTGTAAATGTAAGTGTCAAATTTTATTTCTTCTGAGGAATTTAGTTTTCAGCTAAACAATAAATGAAAGAGGAAAGTTTAAAAAAATCTGTAAGGAAAGGGTATAAAAGAGGCCCATACAATATGTAATTTTTTCTTTTTCCCTTAAACCATTATGGGATTTTCACTGAAAAAAAGTTTCTTTGAAGTCTGTGAGAAGTTAATTTTAATATTTAGATGAATATTTATATAATTTATTGATAAAGAATGAGAAAAGTTCCTCGTATTTATATATACTATGTATGGTATGTGTTCTCTTAATTGAAGAAACCTCTTAGGGTCCCTTTCCGCCACCCCTTTTATTGAGGTAAAATTCACATAACATAAAATTAACCATCTTAAAGTGTGTAATTACTGGCATGTAGTACATTCACAATGTTCTGCAACTGTAGCCTTTATCTGGTTCCAAAAGTTGTATCATGTTTCTTTGAGGCTATTTGACCGCACTGCTAAAAGCCCCTCTACAGAGCCTTCTGCTTTTGCGGTAATGGTACCCATACCCTGATGTAATCTCTTTACACATTGACTCTGGGCTTACTTTTGCTGCCTGCTTTGGCCAAATGTACATGGAAAACATGATTCAACCAGAGGCCTGGTAAGTACTTGCACACTGGGGCTTGCTCTCTTGAAACTCAGCCACCAAGTCAAGAAGTCTATTGTATTTTGCTGGAAAAGTTATATGGAAGAGAGCGGAAGCACCCTGGCCAGGAGTCCTAGCTGAGTTCATAAATAAGGGAAGCCATGTGGGGCTTGCCGGCCCTGAACCAACCTGCCAGTTGACTCTGAGTGCGTGAGTAGAGCCTATTTCTTAGCACACGGAACTGAGATGAGGTCTTCCAGATGAGCCTGTGCAAATGGCCAACGCATAGAATTTGGGCAAAGAAACGGGGGTTATTTTAATCCAGTAAATTCTGAGGCAGTTAGTTTTACAGCAATTGATAATTGAAACAGCAGCTTTTAACATTTTTCTGTAGTACCACTGTCCAGCCATCTAAGTGCCATCTCCAATCACTACAGACTTCCAATTTTGGAAAAAGTCTATGCTTTCCTTATTGAAATACTGAAGAGGGCAATACAAAAAGAGACGGTAGAAAACAAAGGGTGCCTGAACTACGTAACTCTCCACACGTTCATTCAAAGAGCCCCTTATGTCTACTTATGGAATGCTATCGACCCAATTTCCTGTTAACATTCTTTAAGCAGGGAACACAACAGTCTGCATTGGCTCTGGGCGTGATTCCCAGATTTAATTTTGCTCTCTACCTGTATCATCATCTGGGAAGGAGTGGCACAGGTGGGGAGAATGGCAAGTCATTAGGCATGTATATTAAATAGGTCCATACCGCCGCCCCCTTTCCTCCTATCTACTCTAATTCTCCAAATACTAGTGGTGTTCTTCCAACATTCACACGTAAGAGCTGAACAAAAATTTTCAATTAACCTGCAGTTCCTTTCACAGTGTAGTTTTTCATTTTCACAGCCAAAGTAACTGCAGTTTTCAAGGCAGTCCATTTGTCTTTTTTCGTCATTAGCTTATTTGCTATGCCTGTTGTTTTAATTTCACTCTAATATTGGGAAGTTCAGTTCTTAACGGTGAATAAGTATTGAATTCATGTTTAAAATAACATTTTTTTGAGGAATGATTATATCAAAATAATAGGCTAGGCACTGTGGGAGATATAAAAATATGTAACAGATTATCTTTCACTGATACAAAATAAGACTCCAGTTAATAAGATGCTTTATATAACTCATTTTGGCTGAGATGTGTGGGAGGAATTGGTATTTTAAGCCTCTTAGAATAAAGGAACTATTTAAAAAATCAACTGTATTTTAGATTATTTACTTAGGCTTTTTATGTGTATAAATAAATCCATAGAATGCACAAAAGAGAGACAGACAGAGACCTGAGAGAGTCATCAGAATGAGAGAGAATGCAAAAACAGAGATGATCCAGATCATAATGTAAATTTTGCTTATATCTTATTATGTACTTAAGCTTATATTGTAAACATTTGCCTATAAATTTCATAGGCTTCAAGATTTGATTTCTAGTGACTATATAGCATTTTATTTTGTGGTTATAACATAAAATATTTAACTATTCATCCACTGTTATATTCACTCCTGCATTTTGTCACACATCCAATGTTCTAGTATACTGAAATGCTTTTAGTTTCTTTAATGAAAAAATGTTTTTTTTAAATCTAGGCCATTATACATGCTGTTTTAAATTTCTTAAATACTTCCCCTCCTCCTTGTACCGCCCTCTCTTTACTGAGTTAGCTTTTACTGATTGAACTCCTGTCCAATAACTAACATATGTGCAATCAGGAGCATTGGTGCTATTGGAGGCCACATATAATATGTCTAAATATTTAAAAGGTATAAATCAAGCTAACAGATGGCCTATAAAACATGTTCTTTTTACTTACCCACACAAATATACCATCATAAACAAAACCTTTTTCAAAGCATGATTTTTCTACTATTGAATCATGGCAAAATATCAGGATCAAAGGTGACTCAATATAATTAATATTGTCCTTGTCTGGCATGTTTGGACATACTGAAGATATTTGGATAAAACATATTTACAAATTACTGATTTAGAAAATTTATTTTCTTCATTTCAACAAATTCACTGCTTATGTTGTTGTAATGAATATTTTTCACATAATTTGTATTCCATACTGAGCAAACCCTTTTGAATCTTATGAATTTAAATTTGAATATAGTTATTTTGCCAAAGTAGTAGAAAATTTCTTAAAGCAATATCTAGATTGGAAAAAAATATTTTATACATTATGTTCAAATATCATAAAAGGTTTGCATATGACAAATTATCAGAATTAGAAAGTAGTTCAACTTATCTTAACATCATATAAATCATTATTATTTATAGTCACAGTACCCATAATCTCTTATAGCAATATGTGGATCTACACAGGGTTTCCATTGTCAAATATTTTAATGTAGAATGTTTATAAACAACAGCAACTTTAAAAAATAGTAGTGTTTTTCTAATTTGTTCATCTCTATTTAATCAAGGCTATATCTTTGTCTATAGTGACTAGAAAATAGGCTGTGTATTAAGTAGTTCACAATATTTGTATCTGAGTCTTTTCCTTCAGGGAAACGTTTCTATTTCTGTGTTGTATTTCGTTGGACAGCCACTTTTTTTGCAAGTTTCACAAGAAATTTCTTTTAATAGAAAAAATATAAAATATTTTAACCCTTTAAAAATTAATACTTTAAAATTTGTTTAGTTTTGTAAAGATTTGTAAGCATTAATAGCAGACAAAATTTCTTATCAAATAGCTATAGATGTACTCAAATTCAAAATTAATTTCTATTTTGCTAGACCACACTTGACTCTTCATCTGAGGATATTTGATTGTTTCCCTTAATTCTTCTGGTATGTTGTAACTTGGTTGAATGAGATCTGATTGCTTTAACAGCGCATTATATTCTTATCACGTGTTTGACAGAAGTTGTTGGGTCAAATAGTTAATATGGTCTTCATCTAATTATGATATATTGGACAGATCGAGAAAATGTCATATATAATATCTGATTGTTTCAAATAATGTCATCAGTCTTGGTGCACTTGAGACCATTTCTCCCAATAACATATACTATTTCTGGCAAAATAATTCTTATGGATTTTTCAGCTAAAATTCTGGTTCATCCACATTTTCTTCACCATCAGTATAGGCAGTGTTACAAGCTTGCCATCTTTATTTTAGTTAAAGTAATTTTTATTGAGGTATAATTGATTTACAATATTATATTAGTTTCAGGTATACAACATAGTGATTCAGTAATTTTATAGATTATACTCTGTTTAAAGTTGTTACAAAATAATGGCTATGTTTCCAGTACACTTTAGGGTAATTTGTTCTAGCTCTGTGATAAATGTCATGGGTATTTTGGTAGGGATTGCATTAAATCTATAGATTGCTTTGGATAGTATGGACATTTTAATAATATTAATTCTTCCAACCATGAGCATGGGCTATCTTCCCATTGCTTTGAATCACCATCAATTTCCTTCATGAATGTTTTACAGTTTTCAGAGTATAGGTCTTTCACCTTGGTTAATTTAATCATAGGTACTTTTTCTTTTTGATGCGCTTTTAAATGGAATTGTTTTCTTTCTTTCTGATAGCTTATTTTTAGTGTATAGAAAAGCAACTGATTTCTGTATATTAATTTTGTATCCTGCAACTTTACGGATTTCATTGATGAGCTCTAGTACTTTTTTGGTAACATCTTTAGGATTTTCTATGTATAGTACCATGTTATCTGCAAACAGTGACAATTTTACATCTTCCTTTCCAATTTGGATTCCTTTTATTTATTTTTCTTCTCTGATTGCTGAGGCTAGGACTTCCATACTGTGTTAAACAGAAGTGGTGAGATTGGGCATCCTTGTTGTGTTCCTGATTTTAGAGAAAAGGCTTTCAGCTTTTCACCATTAAGTATGATGTTAGCTGTGGGTTTGTCATAAACGGTCTTTATTACGTTAAGGTGTGTTCCCTCTATACCAATTTTGATGAGAATTTTTATCATGAATGGATGTTGAATTTTATGAGATGCTTTTTTCTGTGCCTATTGAGATGATCATGTGATTTTTATCCTTCCTTTTGTTAATTTGGTGCATCTCATTGATTGATTTGTGAATGTTGAACCATTCTTATTTCCCTGGAATAAATCCCACTTGATTATGTAGTATGATCCTTTTTATATATGGTTGAGTTCAATTTGCTAATATTTTGTTGAGGATTTTTGCATCTATGTTCATCAGTGATAATTGGCCTGTAAATTTCTTTCTTTCTTTCTTTTTTTTTTTTTTTGTAGTGTCTTTGCCTGATTTTGGTATCAGGGTAAATGTGGCCTTGTAGAATGAATTTGGGAGTGTTATGTCCTTAGGTATTAGCTCTTCTTTGTATGTTTGGTAGAATTCCCTGGGGAACTGTTCAGTCCTGGGCTTTTATTTGCTGCGAGTTCTTTTCTATTACACAGTCAATTTCACTACTAGTCATTGGTAGTTCAGATTGTCTCTTTCAGTCTTGGCAGGTTATATGTTTCTAGAAATTTGTCCATTTCTTCTAGGTTGTCCTAGAATATAACTGTTTGCAGTATTCTCTTATGATTTTTTGTATCTCTGTGATATCAGTTGTTATTTCTCCTCTTTCATTTCTTACTTTTTTTTATATGGGTTCTCTCTTTTTTTCATGATGAGGCTGGATAAAGGTTTGATTTTCTTTATCTTTTAAAAAACAACTCTCGGTTTAATTGATCTTTTCTGTTGTTTTGGGGGCTATATTTCATTTATTTCCTCTCTGATCTTTATTATTTCCTTCCTTCTGCTGACTTTTGGCTTTGTTATTCATTCTCTAATTCCTTAGATGTTAATTTAGATTGTTTGAGATTTTTCTTGTTTCTTAAGGTAGGCCTGTATTACTGTAACCTTTCTTCTTAGAACTGCTTTTGCTGCATCCCATAGATTTTGGAAGGTTGAGTTTTCATTTTCATTTGTCTTGAAGTATTTTCTGAGTTTCTTTTTTATTTCTTCATTGACCCATTAATTTTTTTAGCAGTATGCTGTTTAGTCTCCATGTGTTTTGGTTTTCCCATTTTTCTTCCTGTAATTGATTTCTAGTTTCATACTGTTGTGGTCAGAAAAAATGCTTGATATAACTTCTGTCTACTTAAATCTGTTGAGCCTGGCGTATGATCTACCCTGGAGAATGTTCCATGTGCACTTGAAAAGAATGTTTATTCTGGTGTTTCTGAATGTAATGTCCTGTAGATATCTACTAAGCACAACTGGTCTAATGTGTCATTTAAAACCACAGTTTACTTATAGACTTTCTTTCTGGATGATTAGTCCATTGAAGTAAGTGGGGTGTTAAAGTCCCATACTATTGTTGCATTATTGTCAATTTCTCCATTTATGTCTGTTAATATTTGTTTTATATATTTAGTTGCACCTATATTATGTGTATATATGTTAATGAGGTTTATATCCTCTTTTTATATTGATCCTTTATCATTATATAATGCCATTCTTTTTTGTTATAGACTTTTTTTTTAAAGTCTATTCTGTCTGATATGAGTATCACTACCTCTGCTTTCTTGTTGTTTCCATTTGCATGGAATATCTTTTTCCAGCCCCTCACTTTCAGTCTGTGTGTCTTTCATTCTGAAGTGAGCCTCTTGTAAGCAGCATGTAGATAGGTCTTGTTTTCTTATCCAATCAGCCACCCTATGTCTTTTGATTGGAGCATTTAGTCCATTGACATTTAAAGTCATTATTGATAGATATGTACTTATTACCATTTTGTTACTTATTTTCTGGTTGTTTTTGTAGTTATTCTCTGTTCTTTTCTTCTCCTTTTAGTTTCTTCCCTGTGGTTTGCTGATTTTCTCTAGTGGTATGTTTGTGTTCCTTTCTCTCTAGTTTTTGTGTATCTATTGTCAGTTTTTGATGTGTGGTTACCATGGGATTCATATATGTTGACCTATAATGATATATACTTTTTTTTAAACAGGTGGTCATTTAAGTTCAAACACATTCTAAAATAGCTAACTTATTTAGTCCCCTCCCCTACATTTTGCGTTTTTGATGTCATATTTTATACCTTCATGGTTATCCCTCTACTGATTATTGTAGTTATAGTTGATTTAAAATTTATTTTATCCTTTAATCTTTGTATTAACTTATTTAAGTAGTTGATCCTCAGCCTCTACTATACATTTGCCTTTACCAGTAGAATTTTTCCTTTCCTATAGATACTTACTTCTTGTTACAGCGTTTTCTTTTCCACTTAGAGAAGAGCGTCTAACATTTATTTTAGTGTAGGTTTAGTTTTGATGAACTCTTTTCATTTTTGCTTGTCTGAAAAGTTCTTTCACTCTCCTTCAATTCTAAATGGTAATCTTGCTGTGTAGAGTGTCTTAGGTTGCAGGGTTTTCCCTATCAGCACTTTGAATATATCATGACATTTCCTTCTGGCCTGCAAAGTTTCTTCAGAGAAATCAGCTGATAGCCTTACAGGGATTCCCTTGTACAGGACTCTTCATTTTTCTCTTGCTGCCTTTAGAATTCTCTCTTTACCTTTAACTTTTGCCATTTCAATTATGATATGTGTTGGTGTGGGTGTGTGTGAATTCATCTTGTTTGGGACCCTCTGTGCTTCCTGTACCTGGATATCTATTTCTTCCTTCAGGTTTTGGAATTTTTCAGCCATTATTTTATCAGTTACATTTTTTGACCATTTTCTCTTTCTGGGACCCCTATCATGCAAATATTGGGTCTCAGAGGCCCTTTAAACTGTTTTCATTTTTTTAAATATGTTTTTCTTTTTGCTGTTCTGATTGGGTGATTTCCATTACTCTACCTTCCAGATCATGTACATATTCTGTATCACCTAGTCTGCTGTTAATTACTTCTAGTGTATTTTTCATTTCAGTTACTTTATTCTTCAGTTCTGACTGGTTCTTTTTCATATTTTCTAGTTCCTTGTTAAAATTCTCAGTGTATTCATTTATTCTTTTCCCCAATTCAGTAACATTCTTACTACGAATGCTTTGAACTCTTTATCTAGTAAATTATTTATTTCTGTTTCATTAGTTGTTTTTTCAGAGGTTTTCTCTTGCTCTTTCAATTGAAACAAATTCCTCTGTCTTCTTATTTTGCTTGACTGTCTCTATGAAATGAGGTGAAACAGTTACCTATTCTGGTCTTGAAGAGGTGGTGTTGTGTGGGAGCATCCCTGTATACAGACTGCATGTGCCCAGTGCCTTTGGTGGGAGAGCTGGATCTGAGGTGAACACAAGTCAAGTCTTTCCCCAGGGTGCTGGTAGCTATCACCTTGGTAGGAGGTGGGGCTGCAGATGGAGGGTCTTAGACCAGACTTAGATGTGAGCCAGGGCTTCTCCTCTATTCAGTGGCCATCCCTGCCCTATCAGGGGTGGGGCAGGTCCCAAGTTGCTGGAGCAGGAGCCCTGAGGGTTGGGTCCAACTGTTTTTTTCCCTTTAAGTGTGTGCTCTCCCCTTTCCCAGCACCAGCACACTTGCCTCTGAGGAGAGCAGTACTGGAGCAAGAGGGGCTACTGTGGATCCTAGGCATGGGTCTGGCAGTGGGCTGTGGCAGTTTCAGCCACAGTCAATGACCCAGACCACTTCTAATGTGCTGCCTGTGTAAGTGCTAGCAATGGCTGCCCTCACCCTGCTGAGATGCTGCTCTGGGTCTAAGCCACCTTTGTTCCTCAGAGCTGAGCTCTCCCCTCAGCTGCTGCAGCCCTCACCCTAGTGTGGAGCTGCACTGCAGAGCAGGCGGGGCTGGTGTGGGTGCTCAGCATGGTTTGGGTCACAGGCCATAGTGGTCTGACTGCATTCAGAGACTTGGACTGCTTTTGCTGCATTGCCTGTTTAAGCAAATGTAATGGCTGTCCCTGCTCTGCTCACATACTGCCCTGGGTCTTAGCCACCTTTGTCCCTTACAGCCATATCCTCCCCTTGGCTTTCTGCTAGTCTCTATTTAGTTTTCAGTGAGAATTGTTCCACATGTAGATGTATTTTTGATGTGTTAGGGGTGGGGATGAGTTCCATGTCCTCCTATTCCACCATCTTGATCTCCTCTGCTTGCCCTCATTATTTTCAATCAGGTTCTACAATTGAAAGATCAATTGCTTGTTAGTTTTTCAGTTAAATCAAAATGTTCCTTTTTATAAAATGTCTAAAACTGATAAAATTTTCAGTTTTGTGTTTTCCCCCCTAATATTCCAACAATTCTACTAATAAATATTAGTCATTCAGCATGACTTTTTTATTAATTTGTTTTCTTAAACATTGTGGATGTTTTCTTTTCTCTCATTCTGTTTTTTTCTACTAGTAATCTCATTTTGATGTTACCATCTTAGTTTTCATTTCATTATTTTAAAAATTTATTTCCATATTCAGTCACTCTACCATCAGATTTCACAGTCATTTCTTCTAAATCTAGAAAATTTCATTCTCTTTTGAAATATACAGATGGTGTCTCATAAAACATGCTCATCTAAATGTTGGAACACAATGATAACTCTTTAAGTATATTACAAAATATTTAATATCAGTGATTACTTTTGTTGAAAACTCTTGATTAGGTTTCTATTAGCCTCTTTTATCAATTTTAGGAAACACGTGTGCTATTTGGGTGTAAGCTTTTTATTTTTTTTTTGAAGTGGATAATTAGATCTTTATGTAGTATATAATATGAAGTTGCAGGGATATCATATGATCTCCAAGTTGCAGAATCATGATATTCTCTCTGTTAATTTTGTGTAGGTCTTGCTTGATAGAGTACTGCTCACTTGTTTACAGATTTAAAAATTTAAGTGGATTTTCTCTGTGGAATTAAAAAAACTTTTTTCTTTATAGCTTTCTATTTTCTTTTTCTCTGAGCTCCCCTTTCTTATTATTTATTTCTACTTTGATCTGTACTCTTACTCACTTTTAAAAAAGATTAAAAAGTAAAATAATTATATTTAAAGTATATAAGTTTAAATATATTTTCATTTAGATGTAAATCTAAACCATGAATACAGTTATTTTACATGTTTTGAAAAAATTATTTTTCTTATAAAATATTCTCAACTATCTACTAAAATTTAATGGTAAGATAAAATTTAAATTAATATATGAATTAATAATATCTTAATATTTAATTCATATACAAATTGATTCATATGAAAATAATATATGAACAAATAAAGTTATTTTAAAAATATGGATAACTTTGTATCTAATTTTTGAGCATTTAATAGAATCCTATTAAAATTTTTTAATAGAGTAAAACTATTTTACAATTCTGGCTTTCCATTTGCATCTAGTCAATATAATGCATTGGTATTATGTTTCATGCATATGAAATACAGGACTACATGTGTACAAATGTAAGAGTAAGATGAATGGTTTGTTTTTTGCCTTTTTTAATGAATGGTTTTATTTCAAAATATTTCTTAGTTGCCAAGTGCAAATCTTTCAAATACTGTACTTTTTTTCTGAGTACCCGAGGACCATGAATTAGAACCTCAAAAGAAGAATAAAAACAGATGCTTGGCAAGAGTAGTTAAAGCTACTTTGTTATGTGTGATTTGATTGCATTCAAGTAACCTGATAGGGAATTTCAACTAAGGGAATTTTTAAGTAATTTAATTTGTCTTTTCTCATATTCAGGCACTTCTGTCAATCAGTTCCTCCTCACACTATGAAAGTGCTCATTTCTGATATTGACAAGGGTGTAATCCACAAACATTCAAAGCATTTGGAGGCAGATGTTGTTCGCTTCAAAGACATAGAACAGTAAATATGTCCCTGGGACTTGAATGATGTTGGTCATGAAAGTGTATGTTTAAGGTTGCAGATTTCTCTGTGCCAGACTCGTTGAGTGACACAGGAGGCCATGTGTTCTTGATAGAATATATGTAGAGTCATCTAATAACAAAGCCCAGACAGGAACCCTTCATGCCTGAGTCCAAGGGTAGTGCTAGCCATCAATCATCATGTTTCATTTTAAACAGCATTTTCTCAGAGGTTTTTGTAATCTCCCAGATAGCTCACATCTCTTACATACTTTCACAGCACATTAATCTTCCCTGTTTAGAGTAACAATTGCACTAATAATTATTTGTTTAAAGTTTATATTGGTCATTATTTCCCAGACTTCATACCTTGTTCATTGCAGTACCTTTAGTATTGCATTACCAAGAATGTGGTAGGCTCTCAATAAGTATTTGCTGAGTTTCTCCAGAAGCGAATGATGTTTGCTTCTTTTACACAACTATTACTGTATCTTTCTGATTACTGTTTTATTTTTTTTTTAATGAATTCTAATACTTGGAATTACTGAGTCAGAATTCACAGGCACTTAAATGTTCTGTTGCTAGATATGACTCAAAGTTTGAGCCAATTTCCATGTAATAAGCATGCATAATAGTGTGCATTTTATTGTACTTCTTACTCCTCTATGTATTACATTTTTACTTTTTATCAATTTGCTAGAAAAATGCATTTTTTATTTGTAGTTTTAGTTGTATCCATTTGACTTATGAAGTTGAACAGTTTTCTTATGGCTAGACTATATATTTTACTTATTTTTTACATTGTCTATATCCTCTCTAGAAATAATACATAAATAGCTTATGAGCATTCTTTTTTTTTTTTTTTTAAAGTAGAGGGAACGATTTTTTTTTTTAATTTATTTATTTTTGGCTGTGTTGGGTCTTCGCCCCATGCGAGGGCCCTCTCCAGCCGCAGCAAGCGGGGGCCACTCTTCACCGCAGTGCGCGGGCCTCTCATCATCGCGGCCTCCCCCGCTGCGGAGCACAGGCTCCAAATGCGCAGGCTCAGTACCTGTGGCTCACGGGCCCAGTTGCTCCGCGGCATGCGGGATCCTCCCAGACCAGGGCTCGAACCCGTGTTCCCCGCATTGGCAGGCAGACCCCCAACCACTGCGCCACCAGGGAAGCCCATGAGCATTCTTTATGTGCTACAGATCACGTCACCATTTCCTGTCAGAGACTGTGAAAATATATTTCCTGTCTCACTGTTTGCTTTTCAAAATCTGCTTTTCAGTTTTTGATGACAAGAAATTTTAAAACATGAAGGAAAATACTTCGATATTTTCCTTCATGGTTTTAAATAGAGTTTCACTCATAGACTTATGCAACTGAGTAATAAAAAAATAATCTTTATGGATATCTTTGCTATATTTAACTTTTAATTCCATACTGGATTTATCTTCTAATACACTGTGAGAAAATGATCTAGTATGACCCTTTTTTTCTCCAAAAGGTGACACCATTTCTCAGCATTAATTATTGACTAATTCTTCCTTTTAACCCTATATTTTTGGAGAAAATGAGAGTTATAAATATGGCTTATAGGAGAGTTAGACTCAAACTCAGTGTTTCAAATTACGTATTTTCTTTTTAGGATTGTTATAAGCTTTTAACAAATAATTATTTTTATCTCATCTTGGAACATTTCTTTTTTTACATGGAAGCATAAGTTACACATGGACACATCTTAATTGTACAGTGAATGTTTATGAATATGAGAGTCACCCAGCACTCAAATCAATGTAGAGAGTATTCCTGGCACTCTAGAAGAACTTGCTTCCTCCTGGCAGTACTGCCCTCTCAAAGGAAACTAATACTTTTCTCACCAGTCACCAGAGTTCAGTTTTCCGTGTTTTAGAACGTTATGCAACCAAGCGGTCTACTATTTGTGTCAGGGTTCTGTAGCTCAGTTTTATGTCTATGAGATACGTAGTTGTCCTTTTTCCATTGCTATTCCACTGTACGACTATACTACAATCTATATTATTCATTTAATTCTTTATAGACTTTTAAGTTGCTTTGAGTTTTAGGCTATTATTAATAACTCTGACATGAACATTCATATGCATGGCTTTTCATAGACATATGCACTTATTTCTTTTGAGTACATACCTGTACCCAACAGTAGAATTACTGTTGACCAGGTACATCTATGTGTAGCTTTAGTAAGAACTGCCAAATAGTTTCCCACTTTATACCCACACCAATTGTGTAGGAGAATAACTGCTTTTTCTTCCCTTTGGGTGTACTACTTTAAAGGTAAAAAAGATAATTTCTTTAAAGCTTTTAGTTGGAGTCACCCATTCAATTTGTTTTCTTTTTAATAGAATTTCAGGGGAGTTAAGGTTGGGTTTCTTAGGAGAAACTTAGAAAAATGACTAAAAGCCTCATCTTTGAAGTTATACAAGACTCAATTTCTAATTTGAACTCTTTTGCCTATTTTGTGTGTGACCTTGAGTAACATACTTGAATTATGTGTTTGTTTTCACATCTGTAAAGCAGTTAGTGAATACTCTGGAACAGCGGCCCCCAACCTTTTTGGCACCAGGGACCAGTTTCGTGGAAGACAATTTTTCCATGAACCAGGGGGTTGGGGATGGTTTGGGGATGATTCAGGTGCATTACACTTATTGTGCACTTTATTTCTATTATTTTTACATTGTAATATATAATGACATAATTATACAACTCACCGTAATGCTGACAGGAGCTGGAGCTCAGATGGTAATGCAAGCGATGGGGAGTGGCTATAAATACAGATGAAGCTTCACTCGCTAGCCTGCCGCTCACCTCCTGCTGTGTGGCATGGTTCCCTAACAGGCCATGGACTGATACTGGTATCGGTCCATGGCCCCGGGTGTTGGGGACCCCTGCTGTAGAACATATTCATTGAATAATGTTTTTTAAGTTCCAGTGAAAAGTCAGGTACCATAGTAGATTCATGTAGTACTCAGAAGATTATGTCAGTCATCATCATCACCACCATCATCATCATCATTTTATTATTGTTGTCATTCCTTTTTAACACTACAGTTGCAATATTTAAGTATAGTATGGTCTCTAAAACCAATGGAATTTAGAATGTGTTTTGCTTGCTTCTAAATTATTCAAACTGTTCACATATAAAAATTTATTTAGAATGAGTTGACTCATGAAGAATTTATTACATTTAAAGTAGCAGCCCAAGAGATCTTGAAAACACTGCTTGGAAGCCTTATCAAATTTGAGTATTTTATCTAAAAGAAATGTGACCAAATGTTGAAATTTTGTCTAATTACTGTGTTAAATTCTAGAATAGGAAGTGTCAGTAGAACTTTACACACACAGGGGCTGTGAGTGGAGATAAATCTTAGGGGTAGAAGCAGAATACAAAACCAGGGTAGATGAAGCAAACTAAAATACTGGACAGGAATCAGGTAAGCAAACTGCAAATCAAGAAGTACATAGATATCAGAGATCACTCCAAAACAAGTTGTACTAATCAGGAACCAACAAGCATATGGAAGTCAGTTGCCATGCCATCAATTCAAAAGCCAGGCAAGAAGTTAAGAGTCGAAGCTGCTCCTGGGTGACAGAAAGGATGAGACAGAAGCTTCTTAATTGGTTATTATAGGAACAAGAGCCAAAGACTCTTGTCCAGGATCAGAGATTAAAATAACAGTAATAATAATGAGAGATAGTTTATGGTGGGATATGTGCCTGGCAATAACAGTAGACATACTTGACAAGAAAAACTGTAAACAAGTCTTATTTTCTGTTTTCTTCCACAACTCATTTTTGGTGTATAGCTAAACCAAAGCTTTTTTTGAAAATGGCCTCTGTAATATTAATGATTTTGATAGATGTCATTGATGAATTTTATCCAACTAGCCAAAGTCAAGTCTCCTTTATTTTGGCAAACATTTCTAGTTGAAGTAAGAGGGGTTAGGTACTAAGCGCTAATGCAGACAGTTTTATAAATCAGTGATTCTGGAGTACTTTTTCCTTCATTTCATCATAGGTCTATTTGGCTTATGGGAAAAAAAATGAGTCCATCCTCACAAATTACTAAAAGCCAATAATTTTTAAATTTCTGGCACTCACTTTTCCTGTTACCATATCCACCCCTTCCCACTCCAAGTCTTGTATTTTTTTCTTTTTATTAAGAGATAGATTTAATAAGTGAATAATGAAAGTAGTTCCCTCTAAAGAACAGTTAGTTTATACCAACATGTTTATTTACTTTGTTGCTACACAACCAGCCAACCTCTCTCTTTCTGGTAAGCACTTCACAAATTTATTGTCACTGTTGGGCATAAAATGTAACAAAATTGATTCCTTTACTTTTAACACCAAGGTTATCCATTTAAAGGGGTACATAAAGATTAAATGACAACAGGCATAAGGCCCTTTTCTTTTGCATCTTGGTCTATTGCTCTGCTGGCTTTTTTTTTTTTTTTTTTTTGAGGCAATCTCAATACTTTGCAACATTAATTGATTCTTTTGAAGTTGATGCTTTATAAACAAGGGTCTTGGATGAATTTTATTTTTAACATTATTGCAGTTTGAATAGCAATATGCAGCCACTTCTTTGTTACGTGGAAAAGCAAAAACATGGCAAAGTAAAATTATGGGCAGTGTGTATTGGGAAGAGCTGGAAACCGGGAAACCTGAAATCAGTCTTACTAGTTAGTGAAACTTGGGTAAATCATTTAATCTCCCTGGGTTTTCGTTTTCTTATTTATCAGAGGAAGAAATTTATATTGTATGAACTCTGGATTCTTCCAAGTGGAAATTAGTTGTTTTATTATTATTCATTTCCAAGTCTCTTCAACCAATACTTTCCTTGAAATTGGAAACAAACAAAAAAAAAATGGCATTTAGTTTTAGATGTATGTTTTATTTTCTCTGCTTACTCTTGTATAGTGGCATAAATAAACAATTTAATTCCCAATGCATGAATAGCAGGGGGAACAGAGAAGTATGAAAATGAGTAATTCTTAAATTGGAAAATATGATTTTATTATAAGACAATTGTTCTGTTTCTGGCCTCAGCTGATGAATTCTTTCTAAAATAAACAATGTAAAATTCATGTATGATACCTATTTTAAAGGAAGATGGTCTTTTGTAGTCAGAAGATCATCTCTAAGATTTTGAAAAAATAGTCACACAGAGAAATCACACAGAAGAACATTTATTTTGTCTCCATGCTATGCACTGCATTTTCTCCCTTTTCCAAATTAGATCACATGCTTGACATTTGAAGGGTATTCATTCAAACTACATTTGGTGGTGTGTGCTTGTTTTTATTTTTAACCTTTTGACATTGTTTTAGGAGAAGAGTAGATTGTTTTGCATTTATTTGCAAATCACTTATTGTAGTGGAAAAAGATAAGAATATAGCAGAAAGGCTTATTTACATTTATTTACTATATTCAGATTTAATGTATCTTACTTTCAAAGTAATTCAAACTTTTTACATAAGATTTAACAAGACACACCATGAGTAATGTCGATGGATAATAAGCATGACAAATAAAAGAGGAATAAAGAAATCACAACTGTATCTATTTTACCCAAATGTAACATAGCAGTAGTTTTGGAAGAGTAACTGTATTGGATGAACTTGGGATGGAAGCGTTGTCAACACAGGTCTAGGTGCTGTGGTCCCTGCCTCTTCCCAGGGCCATTACACTGGCCTCTCCAGCTGCCCTGCTATTTGTGCAGCCCAGAGGCAGGAACCATTTTAAGTCTCTTCAATACATATGGTCCTTCCTACTTCAGAGTCTTTCCCCATGTTTTGCCTTCTTGGGTAATCATCTTCTATTCAGTTTGCCCTACCAATTCCTTCTTATGCTTTAGAACTTGACTCTGTCAACATTTCCACGAGGAACTATTCCTGCCTTGTCCCACTCTATCCTCTCCTTAGTCTAAAGAGGTTTCCCTCTACACAATCTCAGTATTATCCTGGATACATTCCTTTCAACTGTGAAACGTGAATAGTTAAGTAATCCATTGTTTAATATCTATTTTCTCTGCTAGGCTGTAAGTTCTAAAAGGGCAGAGACTCTGTCTTGTTTTCTCTCTCAATTCACAGCACTTAATACGGTGGCAGCATCTTATACATAATAGGCATTCAATAAATATTTTCTGAATGAATGAGTGCAATGAAATTTTAACTCCCTACCATATTGGGAAAGTAATTATGAGCCCAAGTGTTTGAACTTATGAGGTGACTCTCATTTCAGGGAAAAAACAAAACAAAACTGTATCAAAGTTTCAGTGTATAAGTTTTATTTAAATTAAAGTCCCTTACAGGACCCTAACAATTCATTCTTAATTTATAGATGTATTTAGGTATTCTCTTTTTTAAAAAGCTTAAACTAGAAATTGTACACTTCTTTCAATTTAATTTTTCATTTTCTGAATGTTGCGCTAATATTGGTCATACAAAATTTATTCCAATTGTCTACTTATAATTTTCCTTGAGTTAAAGTATTTATATTTAATTTTAAAAATTAAAGTTAGTGGCACTTTAGTCAAATAAAGATGGTCATGTTCCCAATTTTGCATATATTTGTTTTATCATAATTTTATTTGTTAAAATTTACCAACACTGACATACACCTTGAGCTCTAAATTTTAAAATCCCAAGAAAAAAAATTTTAAAAAGCTTTTTAACCTCAAAGAAGATGAATTAACACTTATTCTGAGCCCATTTTTATTTTCTAACTATACATAAATGATTTTTCAAATTCATTAGTTAACAGTGTTATAGTCAGAAGAGTTAAAATGAAAAGCACAAAAGAGACCATAGTCAGCACTAGAATTAAACATAGTTCTATAATATCCATGTCATGAGACTGGATACAGAGGGATTGCAGTATCTTCAGGATGGAAGTCTGTTTAGAGACCATCTAATCCCAATCTGATGGCCACTCTCCACAATAATCTCTCATAACATTTCTGAAATAAGTACTTTACTACTTCCTCAAGTATCTCCTTACATTTTGGGGCATCCAGTATTATTAGAGAGTTTTCCTTTATGTTGATATAAAATATTTCAAGTTATAACTTCCACATGTACCTACCTTTTGTTTTGTGTACACAAAAAAAACACGATATGTTTATTCTTTATTGAACATTTGGAAAGCATATCTTTACTGTTGCACCAGGATTGCTGTTGGTAGCTCAGGGATCTCCTCTGAAGTTGGGCTCAATGCTCTAGAATATAATTAATTTAGACCAAGAAGCTTGAGCTCATTGGTAAAGCTTAGGTCTACTCTTCATGTTCTCCTGACAATCTTGGTCTTCAGTTGGCTCTTGTCTAGGTTTGCCACGTTCTTCATGTCTAAAGATTATTCTCTTTGATTGAGAAGATAGAAATAAAATGGAAGGAGCTGAGAGAGATTTCAGTGTTGTCTATCACTATTGTAGTGATGGGTTATGCTCTGGGAGGGAGGAGTACATGAACAAGTCCAATCTGGCAGGCAGCATCATTCTCAGGAAGTAATAGGTCTGTGTTACCCTTCTTCTGGTGCCTTGTTAAACTAAAATTTCCCTTTATGTCGTCCTTAGAAACTGTCCTTTATACTAGTGATATACTTAAAAACCTAGGCCAACTTTAAAATCTCTTCTTGATTATGCATTTTATTGAAAACTGATGAAGATGGTTTGAACATGCATAACTATCAAATTCTCTTTTGGGAAAATATATCTAAATTCTATTAATTAGAGGTGAAAGAGGCTATTGTTGTCATCCCTACAGCCCAGATGAAACTCTGACACACATTTTGCTCTTCATTGGGAAGTAGACACAAACAATGATATGACCTTTGTGAGCTGGATGACTTCTTATGCTCTATTTTATGCTCTAACTCTCTCAGGCCAGTCTGCATTTCTGCACTTACCCCAAGGACAACTTAGGGCAAGAGCATCATGGGAGTGATGAAGGGGGAAGGTCTTTTACTTACAAGGATGGTCTTTTCAAAGAAATCCATCCAGATGCCAATCATTGTCTGAAGGAAAAAAAAAGCTGATGAAATAAAAATACCTGTTTTTATAGTCATAAGATCAATCATATTTGACTTGAATGAGCCAAAATTGAATAATCTACCTGGTATTGATATTAACTGATCCATAGATTAATTTGAAAAAAAAATTCAAACATATATTTATTGCCTGATTGATATAACCTTGCCTGTATAGTTTGTATTTTTAAAATCCCCATTTGTAGATAAGAAAATGAGTCATAAGGTAACACACAATTTGATTAAGGTTATAATATTTGTATAGTTCAGTCTCCCGCTCGCCCCCAATGTAGAAATCTCTTGATGTGAGTTCAAATTTCCAATTCACATACCATATTTCATCATAATACTTCAGACTGCATATGATCAGACATATAATATTTACTGTCAAACATATTTTAAGATGTAATAAAACATTTTCTTTTGAAACTGGTTCATTTTGTGCAAGTGAGGTATCATTAGAAATAAGATTAAATTTAGTTCAAAACCTTAAAATTACGAATGAATTACAAATTTACTCTGAGCATTGCAAGGCAAAGGCCTTTATTAAAAAGAGCCTAGAACTTGATTACCTAGGTCAATTTTGGGGATTGCCATCTGCTAGCTGTGTGACTGTGGGCAAGTTATCTAAACTCTCTGTGTCTGATTTTCTTCATCTATAAATTAGGAATAATTAAAGTATCATTTTTATTGCGTTATTGTAAATATCAAACGAGTTGCAAATATCAAACCAATGGCACAGAGAAAATGATATCTAGATGTATTTGTTAAATAACTAGAAAATGCTCTGCCGGGAAAGTGTTGTACACAGTTAATGATTAGAGATGGTCTATGAAAGAACAACGGTAATTTCCTTCAACTTGGAGTAATACTCAGGTTTCTAAGACTGGGAGGCAAGAAAACAAGGCATTCATAATGAAATTAGAATTTCAATGTTATTTTCTTCTCAATATATCAATTTTATGTCTTAGATTAGTACAAGTATTTCCAATGTTTTTTATTATCTCTTTAAAAATGTATATTGTGGGGCTTCCCTGGTGGCGCAGTGGTTAAGAACCCACCTGCCAATGCAGGGCACACAGGTTCGAGCCCTGGTCCGGGAAGATCCCACCTGCCGCGGAGCAACTAAGCCCGTGCACCACAACTACCAAGCCTGTGCTCTAGAGCCCGTGAGCCACAACTACTGAGCCCGCGTGCCTAGAGCCCGTGCTTCGCAACAACAAAAGCCACCACAATGAGAAGCCCACGCACCGCAAAGAAGAGTAGCCCCTGCTCACTGCAACTGGAGAAAGCCCACGCACAGCAACCGACCCAATGCAACCAAAAATAAATAATGAATTAATTAATTAATTTTTAAAAATATATATTGTGAATTGTTCAAAGAAAAAATAAAAATGTTAATGATGTGGTCAGCAAAACCAATAGGTCTGACCACATTGTATACTCATAAAGTTGATTTATAGCAATTATTACCAGTGTTGTTCAGTTTCCTATGTAGTGTCTTATCAACAAATAGTATGACTCCTGAAGGTCAAAAATGAAATAAAAATATTTTGTGCATCTGCTAATTCATTCTGTTTTAAATGGCAAAGTGATTGGCAATTGCTCCATTGAAAATTTAATTTCCCTTTCATATCTTTAATCCTCTGTGCTTATATAAATGACTGTATTTGAAATCATGCTTTCCCACAGATAAAAGCCCCTTGGGTTCAGTCATTGGTTGAACTTTTAAAATAAATATTGGTAAAAGAATTTTTTATGCTGTATTTTCCCCATTTACTTGTTCTTGTTATAGTGAACTTCTTTATACTATTTTAAACAACTTTCTAGAGCAAATCCTTTTACACTGCTGCTCTTTGAAACTTGTTTTCCCAACTTCATTGCTGTACTGATTTTCCTTTCCTTATCATGGCCAAATAAATGTATAAAAAATAAATATGCAATAAGGTGGTTTTACTTTTTAATGGTGGAGCAATTTTTATAATCTTTAAATGCCTATTAACTGAACTTCCTTGATCCAAATGTATCCTGTGGGCTGCACAGCAATTTAGACAGACATACTCCTGTGTTTCAGGAAATAGTCTGTCAAAAAAAAGACAAAATATGCTCAAACACATATCTATCATAATATTTCTGTTTTGTATTAAAGTAGCAGAGAAAAAGGCATTTTCATATTTCACTACTTTTTGGTTCAGTTAGCAATAATATTCTGTTTAAAAATATCCTCCCTATTGTTATAATGTGAAACTTTTTGTCCAAAGCCTTTTGTTTTTTCATTATGATTACCCAGAATTCACTTGGTAATATTTAAATGAAAAATAAAAAATCCATAACATGTGGTTTATCTAAACAGAAAAGGATTGGTCTACAGATCCTTCTGTAGTTGGTGCCCTTATCTGGTTTGTCCCCCCTCTCAGACACAGAACTTCATGGACATTTTAATTTTAGTTGATACATCTAGTTGTGGTCTAGTCAGTCAAAGGCAGTGGATCAAACTCAATTTTAAAAAAGTCTGAACGCATACTATAGAACCATCCACTTTCTGTTTACCAAATAGAAAAAATACTTATACATACAGACAAACTGAGGTCAATCCATACTTTATACATAGGTCTTTGTATGGTATATTTCTGGTCTTTCTTTTGATTCCTCTTTACCAGAGGTTCTGCAGCATTTCTTCTTCATATCTTCATTTAATCCTGATATGGCTCATTTTGAAATATGAAATTTCTTTTATCAGTGTTTTATCAGTGTTCTAATTGCGTAGAGTTCTGAAACTGCAATTTGCCAAACTTCCAATGTCAAAGTATAGAGCAACATTTTGCAAAGTTTGTTCAATGGACCATCAGGATCCCTCAGCTAATTTTGGGAGCTATAAGATATTTTATCTTATTTTAGGATGTCTATAATTTATATAGACTTACCTGTTAAAGGCTATAAAATGTTTTACTCTAAAGAAACCAGGTTAATTTTGTTTACACCAGTGTTTTCCCATTTCCAGACCATGATATCTTTTTACTGGAAAATGTAATTTCTTTAGCTCTGTGAATGCCATTCTTATTAGTACCCCCAAGATCCTTGCAAGGCTATAACCTAATGGGTTGAGGCTGCTGCCCATTTTACAAAACATGACTACTGTAGCTACCTAAGGATGAGTGTCATTCCTTTCTTTTCAACAATGGTGGGAAGTTATATTAACCACCTTGACTGTAGAATAGAATTAATTTCAAGCTAAGTAATACTTCAGTGACTCTTCTTTGCTTAATCAGAAGAATTATTTTGGTTACTTTAGTCCATACTTAATTAATCCTACATTATGAAAATTAGAACTAGGGTTTTGCTATTTAATTATGTCATGCTAAGCTTTTCTATTTGAAATCACTGAATTGACTGAGTGGTTGACAAAATTATACAACTATATACGTTACACATTATGTCTATATATATACACATACATACAATAATCTACCAAGTGCCAGGCAAGATAGGCAAAGCAGACTTATCTTCATGATGTTTAGAGTCTAGGACCAACATTGTAACATAGAGATTAGCTGAGGAGAAACCCAGTCATGGAAGTGGATAGCAAAAAGGAGTTGGACCTT
This sequence comes from Balaenoptera ricei, assembly GCF_028023285.1. Taxonomy (NCBI): domain Eukaryota; kingdom Metazoa; phylum Chordata; class Mammalia; order Artiodactyla; family Balaenopteridae; genus Balaenoptera; species Balaenoptera ricei. Next base: position 81,112,664 of record NC_082641.1, read on the forward strand.
TATATTTTATGCCAGCAGCTTGCATGAGACAGGTGTCCCTCAAGTGGCTTGGCACGTGACCTTGTTAAAGACTCAGGATCGTGGTGCAATGATGCACAGCCATGGAAGAGTTCACCAGAGGGGAGAGTTCCCACGGTGGTCATGCCAGGGGCAGGATCTTAACCTGAATCTTCCTTTGGAAAGAACTGGGGTGTGTTTTCTGCTACCTTGTCACCTCTTTCTTCTTGTTCCCACCTATTTCCTGGGCCTGTTCACTGGCTATTTATTCAGTTCTGTCACTTGCCTGCTATCCTTAACGTGGTACATTTGCTTCTTAAATTAGAATTGTCTGTGTAGCTTGATTGATAGATCTATTGTGAAAAGTCTAGGGTAGAGGGAAATTAATGTACACAGGAGGGAACCTCTCACTAGCTGTGAGAATTAAAACTTTAGTAGCATATCCCCAACTATCAAGGGAGGAACAAATCTCAAGTACAGTATTTGAAATGAACTAAAATATTTAGTTTCTATAGACTCTTTGCTCTGAGGGATTGAAAGCCATGTATGCATAAATAATATGCATGCTCTTCACACTGATTCTCTTGGAATTCTCTGACATTGCAAAGAACAAGGATAATGATGAAATTTCATGTTTATAATACTTGGTTAAGGTTAATTTCATTTTCACAGCTGTCTACAATGAAATTAAGTTAAACTGTTATACATGCCTTGCATTTACTGTATGTTATAGTTTTTTTTTAATGAATTTTTTAATTTAATTTATTTATTTTTGGCTGCGTTGGGTCTTCGTTACTGCGCGCAGGCTTTCTCTAGTTGCGGCGAGCGGGGGCCACTCCTCGTTGCGGTGCACAGGCTTCTCATTGCGGTGGCTTCTCTTGTTGCAGAGCACGGGCTCTAGGCGCATGGGGTTCAGTAGTTGTGGCACGCAGCCTCAGTAGTTGTGGCTCATGGGCTCTAGAGCACAGGCTCAGTATCTGTGGCGCACGGGCTTAGTTGCTCCACAGCATGTGGGATCTTCCCGGACCGGGGCTTGAACCCGTGTCCCCTGCATTGGCAGGTGGATTCCCAACTACTGCACCACCAGGGAAGCCCCATGTTAGAGTTTTTAAAAAGGACATTTTAATTTTATATTTTACTTTCTCTAGGCTTAGCAATATTCTGTGCAACCACTGTGTGTGGACAACTCCATTAGGTTACACCAAATTTGCTTTCCTTGAATATTTTGCATGAGTAAATAGGCCTAAGGTGTAGTATAGGAGGGAAATAGTGATTTTGGAACCCATTCTGCTTCCACTCCCATTTCCTCACCAACTCTGGTGTCCCCTCTCTTTGGCTTTCTTGTTACTGCTTAGAGTGTCTTCATTCTGAGCTATGATACTGAACAAAACTTAATTCCTCTTTGATTCCTCCATCTCCTTGGTCCCTATCTGTAGTCAGCTGCAAAGTTGATACAGATACACGTCTCCACTGGAGCTTGACTGGTCTTCTCTTGCTCTAACTGGGCCGTCATGACGTTTAAACTCTGCTCTTGTGATCATCCCGTGGCTTTCCCACTTCATTCCATGCAACATTTCTGCTTCGGCACTTCCGGTCCCTGAGAAGGACCTTCCTGTTCTGGCGTGCATGGTCTTTCACAATGTGGCTCACATTATGTTTCTAGGCCGATGATCCTAAGTAGTTCCCTTATGACTTTCCTGCCCTATATTCAGACTAGCCCACATGTTTAAACCCCAGTTTTTCCCCCAACTTCTGTAATTTTTGTTCATGCTGCTACCTCTGCCAGAGTTCAGAATGCCTAACGTGTATGAGTTACCTACTGTGTTCCAGGCTCTCCTTAAGCTTTTTACATGTTTTTTTTTTTTTTTCCCACACACACACACTGTATTTTATTATTTTATTTTTACAAGAGATAAATAGACTGACACCAAGCATTGTAAATGGATGACCACAACAAAAGCAACAATGATTGCAATTACCAAACACGAAACGCACTCATGCTATGTCATAATATTGACATTCAGTCCAGTAATCCTCCACTGTAACAGCTCCTTTACTTTGCAGTGAAAATTGATTTGTATATTCTTTGCCTCTGAGTCCTTGTTGGATTTTTTTTTTTTGAATTCAAACAGAAAGTCACAAAAATTATAATCATCCTCATCAGTTCACTCAGTCCCATGTAATTAATTTCTTTTTTTCATCTTGATCTTTTGTTAACACTTTTATGAGTTCATCAGTTTTTCATTAGAGTTATGAAAATGCTTATTCATTCAGTTCAGCAGTACAGTCAGTTACCAGAAACCTGTACTTGTCAGAGACTTTTCCATGAATTCCTTGAAGATGAAACGCTTTTATAGGAACATATTTGCAAAAGCATCAGAGTACACCCAGAACTGTCTGTAAATGACAAAAGACTTAAAAATGACCACAGTTAAAGGTTTGATGAAAGTTCATAATAATGCAATTGACAAGGAAATTTAGTTATTTCTGAGATATACATTTTAAAGTAATAACTAGAATTATGACTTACAACATTATACCAGAACATATAAGATATTTAGAAATTTCATGTAATGTCTGAAACATTTATATTAACCTATTTCCATACAAATAACCCAATGAAAGTTTAGTATTAGTTGTTTGTTTGTTTTTTATACTGCAGTTTCTTATTAGTCATCAATTTTATACACATCAGTGTATACATGTCAATCCCAATCGCCCAATTCAGCGCACCACCATCCCCACCCCACCGCAGTTTTCCCCCTTGGTGTCCATATGTCCGTTCTCCACATCTTTGTCTCAACTTCTGCCCTGCAAACCGGCTGATCTGTACCATTTTTCTAGGTTCCACATACAGGCGTTAATATACAATATTTGTTTTTCTCTTTCTGACTTACTTCACTCTCTATGACAGTCTCTAGATCTATCCACGTCTCAGCAAGTGACTCAATTTCGTTCCTTTTTATGGCTGAGTAATATTCCATTGTATATATGTACCACTTCTTCTTTATCCATTTGTCTGTCGATGGGCATTTAGGTTGCTTCCATGACCTGGCTATTGTAAATAGTGCTTCAATGAACATTGGGGTGCATGTGTCTTTTTGAGTTATGGTTTTCTCTGGGTATATGCCCAGTAGTGGGATTGCTGGATCATATGGTAGTTCTATTTTTAGGTTTTTAAGGAACCTCCATACTGTTCTCCATAGTGGCTGTATCAATTTACATTCCCACCAACAGTGCAAGAGGGTTCCCTTTTCTCCACACCCTCTCCAGCATTTGTTGTGTGTACATTTTCTGATGATGCCCATTCTAACTAGTGTGAGGTGATACCTCATTGTAGTTTTGATTTGCATTTCTCTAATAATTAGTGATGTTGAGCATTGTTCACGTGCTTCTTGGCCATCTGTATGTCTTCTTTGGAGAAATGTCTATTTAGGTCTTCTGCCCATTTTTGGATTGGGTTGTTTGTTTCTTTAATATTGAGCTGAATGAGCTGTTTATATATTTTGGAGATTAATCCTTTGTCCGTTGATTTGTTTGCAAATATTTTCTCCCATTCTGAGGGCTGTCTTTTTGTCTTGTTTGTGGTTTCCTTTGCTGTGCAAAGGTTTTGAAGTTTCATTAGGTCCCATTTGTTTATTTTTGTTTTTATTTCCATTTCTCTAGGAGGTGGATCAAAAAAGATCTTGCTGTGATTGATGTCAAAGAGTGTTCTTCCTATGTTTTCCTCTAAGAGTTTTATAGTGTCCGATCTTACATTTAGGTCTCGAATCCATTTTGAGTTTATTTTTGTGTATGGTGTTAGGGAGTGTTCTAATTTCATTCTTTTACATGTAGCTGTCCAGTTTTCCCAGCACCACTTATTGAAGAGACTGTCTTTTCTCCATTGTATATCTTTGCCTCCTTTGTCATAGATTAGTTGACCATAAGTGCGTGGGTTTATCTCTGGGCTTTCTATCTTGTTCCATTGATCTATGTTTCTGTTTTTGTGCCAGTACCATATTGTCTTGATTATTGTAGCTTTGTAGTATAGTCTGAAGTCTGGGAGTCTGATTCCTCCAGCTCCATTTTTTTGCCTCAAGACTGCTTTGGCTATTCGGGGTCTTTTGTGTCTCCATACAAAATTTAAGATGATTTGTTTTAGTTCTGTAAAAAATGCCATTGGTAATTTGATAGGGATTGCATTGAATCTGTGGATTGCTTTGGGTAGTATAGTCATTTTCACAATATTGTTTCTTCCAATCCAAGAACATGGTATATCTCTCCACCTGTTGGTATCATCTTTAATTTCTTTCATTAGTGTCTTAGAGTTTTCTGCATACAGGTCTTTGTCTCCCTAGGTAGGTTTATTCCTAGATATTTTATTCTTTTTGTTGCAATGGTAAATGAGAGTGTTTCCATAATTTCTCTTTCAGATTTTTCATCATTGGTGTATAGGAATGCAAGAGATTTCTGTGTATTAATTTTGTATCCTGCAACTTTACCAAATTCATTGATTAGCTCTAGTAGTTTTCTGGTGGCATTTTTAGGATTCTCTATGTATAGTATCATGTCATCTGCAAACAGTGACAATTTTACTTCTTCTTTTCTGATTTCAATTCCTTTTATTTCTTTTTCTTCTCTGATTGCCGTGACTAGGACTTCCAAAACTATGTTGAATAATAGTGGTAAGAGTGGACATCCTTGTCTTGTTCCTGATCTTAGAGGAAATGCTTCCAGTTTTTCACCGTTGAGAATGACGTTTGCTGTGGGTTTGTTGTATATGGCCTTTATTATGTTGAGGTAGATTCCCTCTATGCCCACTTTCTGGAGAGTTTTTATCATAAATGGGTGTTGAATTTTGTCAAAAGCTTTTTCTGCATCTATTGAGATGATCATATGGTTTTTATTCTTCAATTTGTTAATATGGTGTATCACATTGATTTGCGTATATTGAAGAATCTTTGCATCCCTGGGATAAATCCCACTTGATCGTGGTGTATGATCCTTTTAATGTGTTGTTGGATTCTGTTTGCCAGTATTTTGTTGAGGATTTTTGCATCTATGTTCATCAGTGATATGGACTGTAGTTTTCTTTTTTTGTAGTATCTTTGTCTGGTTTTGGTATCAGGGTGATGGTGGCCTCATAGAATGAGTTTGGGAGTGTTCCTTCCTCTGCAATTTTTTGGAAGAGTTTGAGAAGGATGGGTGTTAGCTCTTCTCTAAATGTTTGATAGAATTCACCTGTGAAGCCATGTGGTCCTGGACTTTTGTTTGTTAGAAGATTTTTAATCACAGTTTCAATTTCATTACTTGTGATTGGTCTTTTCATATTTTCTGTTTCTTCCTGGTTCAGTCTTGGAAGGTTATACCTTTCTAAGAATTTGCCCATTTCTTCCAGGTTGTCCATTTTATTGGCATGGAGTTGCTTGTAGTAGTCTCTTAGGATGCTTTGTATTTCTGTGGTGTCTGTTGTAACTTCTCCTTTTTCATTTCTAATTTTATTGATTTGAGTCCTCTCCCTCATTTTCTTGATGAGTCTGGCTAATGGCTTATCAATTTTGTTTATCTTCTCAAAGAACCAGCTTTTAGTTTTGTTGATCTTTGCTATTGTTTTCTTTGTTTCTATTTCATTTATTTCTGCTCTTATCTTTATGATTTCTTTCCTTCTGCTAACTTTGGGTTTTATTTGTTCTTCTTTCTCTGGTTCCTTTAAGTGTAAGGTTAGATTGTTTACTTGAGATTTTTCTTGTTTCTTTAGGTAGGCTTGTATAGCTATAAACTTCCCTCTTAGAACTGCTTTTGCTGCATCCCATAGGTTTTGGATCGTCATGTTTTCATTGTCATTTGTCTCTAGGTATTTTTTGATTTCCTCTTTGATTTCTTCAGTGATCTCTTCGTTATTTACTAACGTATTGTTTAGCCTCCATGTGTTTGTGTTTTTTTCCCTGTAATTCATTTCTAATCTCATAGCATTGTGGTCAGAAAAGATGCTTGATATGATTTCAATTTTCTTAAATTTACTGAGGCTTGATTTGTGACCCAAGATGTGATCTATCCTGGAGAATGTTCTGTGCACACTTGAGAAGAAAGTGTAGTCTGCTGTTTTTGGATGGAATGTCCTATAAATATCAATTAAATCTATCTGGTCTATTGTGTCATTTAAAGCTTGTGTTTCCTTATTTATTTTCATTTTGGATGATCTGTCCATTGGTGTAAGTGAGGTGTTAAAGTCCCCCCCTATTATTGTGTTACTGTCGATTTCCTCTTTTAGAGCTGTTAGCAGTTGCCTTATTTATTGAGATGCTCCTATGTTGGGTGCATATATATTTATAATTGTTATATCTTCTTCTTGGATTGATCCCTTGATCATTATGTAGTGTCTTTCCTTGTCTCTTGTCACATTCTTTAGTTTAAAGTCTATTTTATCTGATATGAGTATTGCTACTCCAGCTTTCTTTTGATTTCCATTTGCATGGAATATCTTTTTCCATCCCCTCACTTTCAGTCTGTATGTGTCCCTAAGTCTGAAGTGGGTCTCTTGTAGACAGCATATATATGGGTCTTGTCTTTGTATCCATTCAGCAAGCCTGTGTCTTTTGGTTGGAGCATTTAATCCATTCACGTTTAAGGTAATTATCGATATGTAGTTCCTATGACCATTTTCTTAATTGTTTTGGGTTTGTTTTTGTAGGTCCTTTTCTTCTCTTGTGTTTCCCACTTAGAGAAGTTCCTTTAGCATTTGTTGTAGAACTGGTTTGGTGGTGCTGAATTCTCTTAGCTTTTGCTTGTCTGTAAAGCTTTTGATTTCTCCATCAAATCTGAATGAGATCCTTGCTGGGTAGAGTAATCTTGGTTGTAGGTTCTTCCCTTTCATCACTTTAAGTATATCATGCCACTCCCTTCTGGCTTGTAGAGTTTCTGCTGAGAAATCAGCTGTTAACCTTATGGGAGTTCCCTTGTATGTTATTTGTCGTTTTTCCCTTGCTTCTTTCAATAATTTTTCTTTGTGTTTAATTTTTGTCAGTTTGATTACTATGTGTCTCGGCATGTTTCTCCTTGGGTTTATCCTGTATGGGAGTCTCTGTGCTTCCTGGACTTGGGTGGCTATTTCCTTTCCTATGTTAGGGAAGTTTTCGACTATAATCTCTTCAAATATTTTCTCTGGTCCTTTCTCTCTCTCTTCTCCTTCTGGGACCCCTATAATGCGAATGTTGTTGTGTTTAATGTTGTCCCAGAGGTCTCTTAGGCTGTCTTCATTTCTTTTCATTCTTTTTTCTTTAGTCTGTTCCGCAGCAGTGAATTCCACCATTCTGTCTTCCAGGTCACTTATCCGTTCTTCTGCTATTGATTCCTTCTAGTGTAGTTTTCATTTCAGTTATTGTATTGTTCATCTCTGTTTGTTTGTTCTTTAATTCTTCTAGGTCTTTGTTAAACATTTCTTGCATCTTCTCGATCTTTACCTCCATTCTTATTCCGAGGTCCTGGATCATCTTCACTATCATTATTCTGGATTCTTTTTCTGGAAGGTTGCCTATCTCCACTTCATTTAGTTGTTTTTCTGAGGTTTTATCTTGTTCCTTCATCTGGTATGTAGCCCTCTGCCTTTTCGTCTTGTCTATCTTTCTGTGAATGTGGTTTTTGTTCCACACACTGCAGGATTATAGTTTTTCTTGCTTCTACTGTCTGCCCTCTGGTGGTTGAGGCTATCTAAGAGGCTTGATGGGAGGCTCTGGTGGTGGGTAAAGCTGATTGTTGCTGTGGTGGTCAGAGCTCAGTAAAACTTTAATCCACTTGACTGTTGATGGGTGGGGCTGGGTTCCCTCCCTGTTGCTTGTTTTGCCTGAGGCAACCCAACACTGGAGCCTACCTGGGCTCTTTGGTGGGGCTAATGACAGACTCTGGGAGGGCTCATGCCAAGGAGTACTTCCCAGAACTTCTGCTGCCAATGTCCTTGTCTCCACAGTGAAACAGAGCCACCCCCCGCCTCTGCCGGAGACCTTCCAACACTAGCAGGTAGGTCTGGTTCAGTCTCCCCTGGGGTCACTGCTCCTTCCCCTGGGTCCCGATGCACACACTATTTTGTGTGCACCCTCCAAGAGTGGGGCCTCTGTTTCCCCCAGTCCTGTCGAAGTCCTGCAATCAATTCCCACTAGGCTTCAAAGTCTGATTCTCTAGGAATTCCTCCTCCCATTGCTGGACCCCCAGGTTGGGAAGCCTGACGTGGGGCTCAGAACCTTCACTCCAGTGGGTGGACTTCTGTGGTATAAGTGTTCGCCAGTCTGTGAGTCACCCACCCAGCAGTTATGGGATTTGATTTTACTCTGATTGCGCCCCTCCTACCATCTCAATGTGGCTTCTCCTTTGTCTTTCGATATGGGGTATCTTTTTTGGTGAGTTCCAGTGTCTTCCTGTTGATGATTGTCCAGCAGCTAGTTGTGATTCTGGTGTTCTTGCAAGAGGGAGTGAGAGCACGTCCTTCTACTCTGCCATCTTGGTTCCTCTCCAAGCTTTTTACATGTTTTATCTCATATAATCCTCATAACAACCTTGTGAAGTAGAAACTGAAATCCTGCTCATTTTACAGTTACAGGAACTGAGACACAAAGCATATAAGTAACATGCCCAGGGCTGCACAGCTAACCACTGAAAGAGCCAGAATTGGAACCCAGATGGTCTTAACTAGCAACATCACCTAATGAATGAATATATGTTAAGTAGATAAACATGTTGAAGAGAAAAAGTTCTTTACTTTGTCATGGTTACCATTCAAGATGGGTAGTAAAATGTCATCTTATTGATGATAATAAAGAAAAGAAAGAAGAAAGCTCCCCTCTTCTGTATTTTAAAATTCTACTCGTCCTTCAAGTTCCACGTCAAATGATACTCCTTCCAGGAAGGCTTTCTTGTCTTCCATCTTCCTAGATGAAATCCACCCACTTTTCAAACTCCCATAATTCTTTTTTCATATTTCCCTATCCATTCTACTTTACCCTGGCATGGATTAGGATTCTTCTAGTGGCTCATATTCTTGCATTATGTTTCCACCAGTCTGTCAGCTTCTGAAGCTCATGTCTTCCTCATCCTTTTGTTCCCTGAAAAAAAAAAGAGCTCAAAGATATTTGTTGTTAGTTTCAAGCTTTTACGGAAACAGAATTACAATCATAGCTAAGGTTAACTTGCTTTTGATACCTCTGATGTCTAAAATTGAAACATTGTTATTTTTTATTTAAGACAATTTTACACAGTGAAAGTATATTTTAGTGTTTTTCACATTTTGAAAATAAATATTCTGCGTATTTTTCTTTGACTTTATGATTAAAATATGGGGTTTCTATATCAGTTTTCAAGGAGGGCTTCTGTTTTTAGGTATCCAGCTACAACTGTAATCTCTTGCTTCAGTTATGAGCTGCAGGAAGAGGTTAAAACCAGTTTCCATATGATCATATAATCAGGGAGAATACATAAGTATCCCTGTGCAGGGGACTGAGAAAACCCATGTAAATTTGGGAGGGGGTACAGGATGTATATGGAAAAATCTTCCAAATGTGGTCCTGATTTGATGGTTTTAGATGGTGCTTGTATTTCAACCTGTACTACAGAATGAAAAATAGCAATGCAGGCAAATAGACATTAATCCACAAGGAGCTACAGGCAGGAAAGCAGCCATAGCAGCTATAACTCTATTTAGACAATTAGTATGCTAGAATGAGAATCAGGTAGCTGGGTGAATGCTTTTTATTTTTTTCTCTATGTCTGATCATTTGGTACAGAAGGAGGTCACCATGAAGTATAGCTTTGAAGTTAATTTCCCCTTTTTCTGATAATGGGTGGTTTATCAAATGGACCTGACAAGTAAAGATGCATAAAAGAGACAAAAGAAAGTGTATTTTATTTACAGTGTTATAGTAAGAAAACTGTTCACAACAGGGTATAAGATTGATATATATTGTTTCTGTTGTTTGGTCTCATCATGGTCCCAGCATCTGCCAGAGGGTAAGAATGCCCTGGACCGTTTCATTTTTTGACGTTCTGGTATATTGAAAAAAAGAAAGAAAAAGTAATTGCTAACACAGGCTACAACAATAGTTTTAAAGTTGTATAACATTTGCTTTCACAAAGCCCATATTTTATCCTCCCTAAAGTTGTCCGTAGTACCTCCAGGGTTTTAAACTATAATGGCAAGAAAATGCAGTATTTTTTTTTTAAAACTACAAAAACGTTTAATATCTATCCAATTTAGCATTGACGTCTACAGAAAAACTGCTTTATTATTAAAAGTTACTGAATTCCATAAAGCACACAATCTAGTTTATATTCAACTAACAAAAGTTTGATACATGTATTTAAAAATATATAGATTTATCTGTCAACATTTATATTCTATTTAAAAACCAGTAGCTTTACATATTTTACAACTTGATTTTATAAAATACATACATCCACCCTATGCAAATCTTCAAGCATGAGCTTCCATTCCTATTAATAAAATGCACAATCTGTATTTCTGAATATTGAGATAAATGGTACCAACTAAAAAATCCATTATGACTTGAACATGCACCTAATTCTTAGCTACTAGATAATTGACCTAATAATCTATTCAAATAACTATGTTCCTTGAGCTTGACAATCAGTTTGCATTATGTAAACAATCTGTGATTAACTATGAAGAGACTTGCATTTCCAGGGTATCTGACAAAATCTACCAAATTCTTTATTTGTCCTGTTTCAGGTTTTTAATTAGAGAGGCAAGATATTCAGTAATTTGATATGTCAGGAAATCTGACAAGTGAAGTCACACCTAACAAGCCAAAGCCCGGTGAGTTTTGAAACCGTGCTTTTGCCTTTGAGAAAACAGCTCTGAGAGTTATTGTAGGAGCAAACTTTTCTCAAAACCCTGATGGTGTATGTGCCAAGAAATAGAGCAAGAACTGTTTCTCCTTTCCCAGTCAACTGCGCTTAACTTACAAAACTCGAGTTCTTTAGGTATGTGAAGACGTACTGGCTTCTATTCAGACATTCCTTCCACATATTCAAAATGGCTTCAGATATCACAGTTTTATTAACAAAACACTTTTCATATAAAAGATATTCATGTAATAATTTTGGAGATTCATTCCCAGCTATAAGTCCCAATGCTAACTTTTGAGAATTAAAGTCACAATAAACACCTCAATTATCAGGACCATAGTCAGAACCAGAACTTCAACTTTAAGGACAGAGATCTAAGTTTGAAGTACATGTTTAGATTTGACGGGCCTCTAATGATAATGGTGTAAATAAATCTGTCTTTAATTTATGCTGAGAAAGTAGAAGTCTCCCACAAATTATTATTTTTAAAAAATAGTTCCAAGTCTCAAAATGGTTTAGAAACTTAAATGGAAAAACACTTTCACCAAAATAAGTAATTTAATTCATTTGGGCAATAATTAGAGTATTTTAATACTCTAATACTTTAATACTCTGAGTATTTTAAGGTAAGATTTTAAACAAAATATTTAATTTTCTTCTTACATTTCATAGATTTTAAAGTTACTTTTAACATTACATTTTTTTTAATGTTTTCTACTGTTTATTTTTAACATCTTTATTAGAGTATAATTGCTTTACAGTGTTGTGTTAGTTTCTGCTGTATAACAAAGTGAATCAGCTACATGTATACATATATCCCTATATCCCTTCCCTCTTGTGTCTCCCTCCCACCCTCCCTATCCCACCCCTCTAGGTGGTCACAAAGCACCAAGCTGATCTCCCTGTGCTATGCGGCTGCTTCCCACTAGCTATCTATTTTACATTTGGTAGTGGATATATGTCAGGGCTACTCTACCACTTCATCCCAGCTTACCCTTCTCCTTCCTTGTGTCCTCAGGTCCATTCTCTACGTCTGCGTCTTTATTCCTGTCTTGCCCTAGGTTCATCAGACCTTTTTTTTTTTTTTTAGATTCCGTATATATGTGTTAGCATATGGTATTTGTTTTCTCTTTCTGACTTACTTCACTCTGTATGACAGAATCTAGGACCATCCACCTCACTAAAAATAACTCAATTTTGTTTCTTTTTATGGCTAATGTTCCATTGTATATGTGTGCCAAATCTCCTTTATCCATTCATCTGTTGATGGACACTTAGGTTTGTTCCATATCCTGGCTATTGTAAATAGTGCTGCAATGAACATTGTGGTACATGACTCTTTTTGAATTATGTTTTTCTCAGGGTATATGCCCAGTAGTGGGATTGCTGGATCATATGGTAGTTCTAGTTTTAGTTTTTTAAGGAACCTCCATACTGTTCTCCATAGTGGCTGTATTAATTTACATTCCCACCAACAGTGCAAGATGGTTCCCTTTTCTCCACACCCTCTCCAGCATTTATTGTTTGTAAATTTTTTGATAATGGCCATTCTGACTGGTGTGAGTTGATACCTCATGGTAGTTTTGATTTGCATTTCTCTGATGATTAGTGATGCTGAGCATCCTTTCATGTATTTGTTTGCCATCTGTATATCTTCTTTGGAGAAATATCTATTTAGGTCTTCTGCCCATCTTTGGATTGGGTTTTTTGTTTTTTGGATATTGAGCTGCATGAGCTGCTTGTATATTTGGGAGATAAATCCTTTGTCAGTTGTTTCATTTGCAAATATTTTCTCCCATTCTGAGAGCTGTCTTTTTGTCTTGTTTATGGTTTCCTTTACTGTGCAAAAGCTTTTAAGCTTCATTAGGTCCCATTTGTTTATTTTTGTTTTTATATCCCTTTCTCTAGGAGGTGTGTCAAAAAGGATCTTGCTGTGATTTATGTCATAGAGTGTTCTGCCTATATTTTCCTCTAAGAGTTTTATAGTGTCTGGCCTTACATTTAGGTCTTTAATCCATTTTGAGTTTATTTTTGTGTACGGTGTTAGGAAGTGTTCTAATTTCATTCACTTACATGTAGCTATCCAGTTTTCTCAGCACCACTTATTGAAGAGGCTGTTTTTCTTTCATTGTATATTCTTGCCTCTTTTATCAAAGATAAGTTTAGCATATGTGTATGGGTTTATCTCTGGGCTTTCTATCCTGTTCCATTGATCTATATTTCTGTTTTTGTGCCAGTACCATACTGTCTTGATTACTGTAACTTTGTAGTATAATCTGAAGTCAGGGACCCTGATTCCTCCAGCTCTGTTTTTCTTTCTCAAGACTGCTTTGGCTATTCAGCGTCTTTTGTGTCTCCATACAAACTGAAATTTTTTGTTCTAGTTCTGTGAAAAATGCCATTGGTCGTTTGATAAGGATTGCACTGAATCTGTAGGTTGCTCTGGGTAGTATAGTCATTTTCACAATGTTGATTCTTCCAATCCAAGAGCATGGTATATCTCTCCATTGTTTGTATCGTCTTTAATTTCTTTCATCAGTGTCTTATAATTTTCTGCATACAGGTCTTTTGTCTCCTTAGGTAGGTTTATTCCTAGGTATTTTATTCTTTTTGTTGCGATGGTAAATGGGAGTGTTTCCATAATTTCTCTTCCAGATTTTTCATCATTAGTGTATAGGAATGAAAGAGATTTCTGTGCATTAATTTTGAATCCTGCTACTCTACCAGGTTCATTGATTAGCTCTAGTAGTTTCCTGGTAGCATCTTTAGGATTCTCTATGTATAGTATCTTGTCATCTGCAAAGAGTGACCATTTTACTTCTTTTCTGGTTTGGATACCTTTTATTTCTTCTCTGATTGCTGTGGCTAAAACTTCCAAAACTACATTTAATAATCGTGGTGAAAGTGAGCAACCTTGTCTTGTCCCTGTCTTAGAGAAATGGTTTCAGTTTTTCATCACTGAGAACGATGTTGGCTTTGGATTTGTCATATATGGCCTTTATTAGGTTGAGGTAGGTTCCCTCTATGCCTACTTTCTGGAGAGTTTTTATCATAAGTCGATGTTGAATTTTGTCAAAAGCTTTTCTGCATCTGTTGAGATTATTATATGGTTTTTCTCTTTCAATTTGTTAATATGGTGTATCAAACTGATCGATTTGCATATGCTGAAGAATCCTTGCATTCCTGGGATAAACCCCACTTGACCGTGGTGTATGATCTTTTTAATGTGCTGTTGGATACTGTTTGCTAGTGTTTTGTTGAGGATTTTTGCATCTGTGTTCATCAGTGATACTGGCTTTAGTTTTCTTTCTTTGTGACATCTTTGTCTGCTTTTGGAATCAGGGTGATGGTGGCCTCATAGAATGAGTTTGAGAGTGTTCCTCCCTCTGCTATATTTTGGGAGAGTTTGAGAAGGATAGGTGTTAGCTCTTCTCTAAATGTTTGATAGAACTTGCCTGTGGATCCATCTGATCCTGGGATTTTGTTTGTTGGAAGATTTTTAATCACAGTCTCAATTTCAGTGCTTGTGATTTGTTTGTTTATATTTTTCTATTTCTTCCTGGTTCAGTCTCGGAAGGTTGTGTTTTTCTAAGAATCTGTCCATTTCTTCCAGGTTGTCCATTTTATTGGCATAGAGTTGCTTGTAGTAATCTCTCATGATCCTTTCTATTTCTGCAGTGTCAGTTGTTACTTCTCCTTTTTCATTTCTAATTCTATTGATGTGAGTCTTCACCCTTATTTTCTTGATGAGTCTGGCTAATGGTTTATCAATTTTGTTTATCTTCTCAAAGAACCAACTTTTAGTTTTATTGAACTTTGCTATTGTTCCTTCATTTCTTTTTCATTTATTTCTGATCCGATCTTTATTATTTCTTTCCTTCTGCTAACTTTGGGGTTATTTTGTTCTTCTTTCTCTAATTGATTTAGGTGTGAGGTTAGGTTATTTATTTGAGATGTTTCTTGTTTCTTTAGGTAGTATTGTATTTCTATAAACTTCCCTCTTAGAACTGCTTTTGCTGCATCCCATAGGTTTTGGATCGTCGTGTTTTCATTGTCATTTGTTTGTAGGTATTTTTTGATTTCCTCTTTGATTTCTTCAGTGATCTCTTGTTTATTTAGTTGCATATTGTTCAGCTTCCACATGTTTGTATTTTTTACAGTTTTTTTACCTGTGATTGATATCTAGTCTCATAGCATTGTGGTTTGAAAGGATACTTGATACAACTTTAATTTTCTTAAATTTACCAAGACTTGATTTGTGACCCAAGACATGATCTATCCTGGAGAATGTTCCATGAGCACTTGAGAAGAAAGTGTATTCTGTTGTTTTTGGATGGAATGTCCTATAAATATAAGTTAAGTCCATCTTGTTTAATGTGTAATTTAAAGCTGTGTTTCCTTATTATTTTCATTTTGGATGATCTGTCCATTGGTGAAAGTGGGGTGTTAAAGTCCCGTACTATGATTGTGTTACTGTCAATTTCCCCTTTTATGGCTGTTAGCATTTGCCTTATGTATTGAGGTGCTCCTATGTTGGGTGCATAAATATTTATAATTGTTATATCTTCTTGGATTGATCCCTGGATCATTATGTAGTGTCCTTCTTTGCCTCTTGTGTAATAATCTTTATTTTAAAGTCTACTTTGTCTGCTATGAGCATTGTTACTCCAGCTTTCTTTTGATTTCCATTTGCATGGAATATCTTTTTCCAACCCCTCAATTTCAAGCTGTATGTGTCCCTAGGTCTGAAGTTGGTCTCTTGTAGACAACATATATACACGTCTTGTTTTTGTATCCATTCAGTCAGTCTATGTCTTTTGGTTGGAGCATTTAATCCATTTACATTTAAGGTAATTATTGATATGTATGTTCCTATTACCATTCTCTTAATTGTTTTGGGTTTGTTTTTGTAGGTCTGTTCCTTCTCTTTTGTTTCCTGCCTAGAGAATTTCCTTTAGCATTTGTTGTAAAGCTGGTTTGGTGGTGCTGAATTCTCTTAACTTTTGCTTGTCTGTAAAGCTTTTGATTTCTCCATCGAATCTGAATGAGATCCTTCCTGTGTAGAGTAATCTTGGTTGTAGCTTTTTCCCTTTCATCAGTTTAAATATGTCCTGCCACTCCCTTCTGGCTTGCAATTTCTGCTGAAATATCAGCTGTTAACCTTATGGGGATTCTCTTGTATGTTATTTGTTGCTTTTCCCTTGTTGCTTTTAATATTTTTTCTTTGTATTTAATTTTTGATAGTTTGATTAAAATGTGTCTTGGCATGTTTCTCCTTTCATTTATCCTGTACGGGCCTCTCTGTGCTTCCTGGAATTGATTGACCATTTCCTTTCCCATGTTAAGGAAGTTTTCAACTATAATCTCTTCAAATATTTTCTCAGACCCTTTCTTTTACTCTTATTCTTCTGGTATCCCTATAATTCAAATGTTGTTCCATTTAATATTGTCCCAGAGGTTTCTGAGACTGTCCTCCGTTCTTTTCATTCTTTTTTCTTTATTCTGCTCTGCAGTAGTTATTTCCACTATTTTATCTTCCAGGTCACTTGTCCGTTCTTCTGCCTCAGTTATTCTGCTATTGATTCTTTCTAGAGAATTTTAAATTTCATTTATTGTGTTGTTCATCATTGTTTGTTTGCTCTTTAGTTTTTCTAGGTCCTTGTTAATTGTTTCTTGTATTTTCTGCATTCTGTTTCCATGATTTTAGGTAATCTTTACTATCATTACTCCGAATTCTTTTTCAGGTAGACTGCATATTTCCTCATCATTTGTTTGGTCTGTTGGGTTTTTGCCTTGCTCCACTGTCTGTTGCATATTTCTCTGTGTTCTCATTTTCTTTAACTTACTGTGTTTGGGGTCTCCTTTTCACAGGCTGCAGGTTCATAGTTTCTGTTGTTTTTGGTACCTGTCCCCAGTGGGTAAGGTTGGTTCAGTGGCTTGTGTAGGCTTTCTGGTGGAAGGGACTGGTGCCTGTGTTCTGGTGGTTGGGGCTGGATCTTGTCTTTCTTGTTGGCAAGGCCATGTCCAGTGGTGTGTTTTGGGGTGTGTGTGAACTTAGTATGATTTTAGGCAGCCTCTCTGCTAATGGGTGGGATTGTGTACCTGTCTTGCTAGTTGCTTGGCATGGGGCATCGAGCACTGGAGTTTGCTGGCCGTTGGGTGGAGCTGGGTCTTAGCGTTAAGACAGAGATCTCTGGGAGAGCTCTTGCTGATTGATATTACATGGTGCCGGGAGGTCTCTGGTGGTCCAGTGTCCTGAGTTCAGCTCTCTCACCTCAGAGGCCCAGGCCCTACACCAGGCCAGAGCACCAAGACCCTGTCAGCCACACAGCCAGGTATGTGGGTATTTTCTTGCCTTTTGGGAAGTCTGAGGTCTTCTGCCAGCATTAAGTGGGTGTCCTGTAGTAGTTGTGCCCCATATAGATGTATTTCTGGTGTGCTTGTGGGGAGGAAATTGACCTCCACGTCTTACTCCTCTGCAGTCTTGAATGTCCACTCTAACATTAAAGTTTTACAGAAAGAAATAAAATGAATTATGAGAAGTGAAGGGAAGATAAATAAAGAAGTGTTCAAAGAGAGGTCCATGATAGAAGTAAAAGCATCTTGGAATTTCCAGAAAATGTTGTGAATGGTGCTCAACAGATAGGATGCATTCTGGAAAATGCTCTATCCAGATACATCATTGAACAGTGGAGTCCTTCAGTGATCAGGCATCCATAGTGAACTTCAAGAGATATAATCCTTTGCACATTCCTCTCTTTTGTCAAACATTGAGGAACAGAGGTTCAGCCATGAAGCACACAGCACTACTGTGTGAAATTGTGCTAAGAATAGTGTGAGCTTCTTAGTATGAGACAGACCAGAAGTGGCTGGGAGGGTAAATATCAGCATTTAAACTAGATGATGAAGTTTGGTTTGAAATGTTACAGCAATTTCCCTTGTTTCACCTGAATGTTCCTGAAGCTAGGGTAGCCTTGGTGAACAGGAATTCAGCTCATTTTTATGCATTAAATTCTTTGTTTGAACATTTTCCCCAAACATGTCATCATCCTAGTTGATTAAGTAATTCAAAGTTTGAATTAGAATATTAGAAAGTCAGGTTGTCAGTGTTCTAAGAAAAATGAAAATGATTTAACAGAAAACTCCTACAAATAGAGTGACCAACTGTCCTGGTTTCCCTAGAACTGTCTGGGTTTTTGCACTGCAAATCAAGCACGCCAGGAAACACTGCAGTCATGGGCAAACCAAGATGGTGGGTCACCCTAGATAAATGTTTAGAGAGTAAAAGCTCTCTGTGTTCAGAGGTATTTTTATTCTCAAGAAGCCTAAGCCTCCTCTAACACAGATAGTGTTTTCTCAATTTTAGGCCAGCATTTCAGGTTCATCTGTTTAGACAGGCTTTCCTCCTTTGATGGGGGAGATAAACTACTGTTATTTCTCCTTCGCATTTATGATGCTCTTTTCTCCATATGCATAAAATACTTTTTAAATATCTCATTAATCTTCACAACATCCCTGTTGGTAGGGGAGGAAGCATTATAACTTCAGGTAGTGAAGCTTCTTGTCACTCCAATAATGGCATTTTATTACTTAGCTTGATGTGATTTTTTAGCAGGTTCCTGGAAGTTTGAAATGGAGTGGCTTTTGCAAATGGAAATAGTAAATAAAGAAAAATATCACCTTGAATATAAATGCTTGAGAATAAATGCTAAAGATTGACAGTGAGGTTTGAGATAGAAGAGCACATGGTGCTTTCTCTTCCATTTCTGTTTTGCATTCAGCTTCTCTGCTTTGTTAGTTTAGCCAGCTTAAAACTGTTTTCTATGTAAATGTTTAACATTTTTCAAGCTTTTCCTACGTTGATGTGGAAATATGCAACTTTAGAGTTGGAGGGGATGCTAGAGAGCACTTAGTAGTCCATAGTAATTCAACATGTTGATTTCTTTTTCAGATGAGTAGGGGTAGCATGGTGCAGTGGCAAAAATTCTGAACTGAGTTTGTGTCTGTTTATGCCCCTGTCAGGCTGTGGGACTGTTAGCAAGTCCCTCTCTCTCTCTGAGACTAAGTTTCTACACCTTGAAAATGAGATGTTAAACTAAGAAATTGTTGGGGTTCTCTCCAGTTCTGAGATAATGGAGAGCAGATGCTTAGGGAGTCTGTAATTAAGCTGGGGTCATAGAGCCAGGACCCACATCCAAGCCTCTGCATCCCTGTTCCAATGAGTCTCACACAGGCTAAACTATCGCCCCTTGTGAAATTTTAAGTTATTTATTTAAGAATCCTACTTCACCTCCCCTGAAATATAGCTGTATTGAATATCTTGCCTGTGTTTCTCTGCCCCCATCTTCTGAGATTGGAAATACAATGAAACTTGCTTAGGAGACCACCTGGATTCACAGACCACCTGCATAAACAAATTTGCCAAGCACTGATTCTGTTTCCTAAAGGTGTGATGCATCTGGTGGCCACCTGCTTTATGGGTCTGTGAGAAGCTCACCAAGTGCATTAGGTGGTGAAGTCAGGATTTTTTTTTAGTAGGAATATAATAAAAACCACAGTCCTCAGAAGTTTGTAGGAAATTGAGCCTTTAAAACTACAAATGTTAGTTGCTTAACAAAAATTCACTTAGCATAACTTGTAACTTGAGAAATTCACAAATCAAATTTCTATTCACTCTAATAAATAGTAATTCTGATCTATTTATCATTGTTTTTTCCTCCTTTTATTTGTATTAAAATGATCTTTTCCTTCCAAGAAGCAAATATTGCTACACATTTTGATTGTGTTATTTGCATATTATCTGATAGAAACTGAAAACATAATCATTTCCAATTTATAACTGAGAAAATGTTGGCCTTGTGAGGAAATGATGGAGAGAGATTAAACAGAAATAGTTTCTGGATTCCCAAGCTGGTGTTTTACCCATTAAGGTGATTCTCACTTAACTATTTCATCTTCCCCTGTGGCAGGTTTTAAAGCAAGCATTCTGTCTTGGGCAGTGGTACCATTTTCATCCTGCTATATAATTAAGATAGAATGGTCACACAAGTGATTTGCAGTGGTTCTACAAGTGGTAATTAAGTTTGCTACCTTCACACTGTCAGGCATTTATTTTCCCCTGGCAAACATTAAATAAAACAAACTATTTAATTACCTGAGCAGCTATACTTGTCTCTGGGGCATTAAAGTTTGCATCTAAGTGAAGGTGAAAGTAGCCATTTTAAACAAGTTTCTGGTCAAGCAGAAAGTTCACTGAGTAAAGATTGTGCCACTGATGATACGGCTAATGCATTCCAAATAATAACTTCACAGGTCTCGTAAGAAAGTCTTCACCTTTTTCATACCTTATTTACAATTTTTCTTTGGGTCACAAATTCCAAGATATGTTGGGGATTTATTGCTGGATATAAGAATTTGTCTTACTATATTTCATCAAATCTAAGACACACTGAATTCTGTGAATGTCCAAGAAAGTAAAAATCCTTCCAATCAAGATTTGAGAGATTTCAAGGCATCCTAGAAGCAATGCAATGTGGCTGTTTTAAAAAGTTTGTCATCTATCACCCCAGACCTATGCCAAGATTGTGTGGACTTATAAATAAAGCTGTTATCTTTCAGTTTTGACAAGGTCCAATATGAAGTACCATTATAAGGGACTTATTTCAGCAAGGAAAGTAGGAGAAACAGTTTCAGAGAAAATGATTGTTTTTCTAATACTATGGACTAGAAATAGCTATTTTCTACATAGATAATTCAAATAGCTTCCAGTGGATTTACTTTCTCTTGAATAACTCATTTTAGATCTGAAAATACTTTATAATATTTCAAAGGCATTTTATATCTAAAAATACTTTATAATAGTCCAAGGAAGAAGATATCATTATCGCAAACACACCTTAAAAAATGCCTGAAACTCAGTGCAGAAAATCTTTCATTACTATTTACCTTTGGTTCATAAAGCTGTGGGTAGGGAATATACAAATCCAGGAGCAAAGCACTGCTGTATTATTTGGTGCTGACATTTGTAGGTGAATAACAACATCTTAATATTTTCTTCAACCATCAACCAAATGCTTTTTGACATTATACTCTAATTTTGCAAGATACAGAATTAGATGTCATAAATGGCAGAGGAGGTGAGCTGCAAGACTCAGTTTAACGTCTCATTTTTCTCATTTTCCAGGGGTTGAGATAGATAGAAACATTCTGAAAAATTCACTTCTATGCATATGAATCTTCATAAATGCAAATTCTATTGACTTTGACATTCAGTTTGCTAGTAAGCTTGAAAGGTTTGAAATTGCACTTGAAAATGCCTTCTTTGGCAGTCAACAATAAATATTTTCCAAGCAGTCGATGACATTTGCATTAAGTCACAGTGAAACCACAATTCAATGTATGAAGATGATATGTGGATTTCTATTTGTAGTTGGAAATGTCTTCTCTTTTTTTTTGAATTTTATTTATTTTTTTATACAGCAGGTTTTTATTAGTTATCTGTTTTATACATATTAGTGTATATATGTCAATCCCAATCTCCCAATTCATCCCACCACCACCCCCCACCCTTTTTTCCCCACTTGGTGTCCATACATTTGTTCTCTACATCTGTGTCTCTATTTCTGCCTTGCAAACAGGTTCATCTGTACCATTTTTCTAGATTCCACATATATGTGTTAATATATGATATTTGTTTTTCTCTTTCTAACTTACTTCACTCTGTATGACAGACTCTAGGTCCATCCATATCTCTACAAATAACCCAATTTCGTTCCTTTTAATGACTGAGTAATATTCCATTGTACATATGTACCACATCTTCTTTATCCATTCGTCTGTCGATGTGCATTTAGGTTGATGTCATATGGTAATTCTGTTGTTTGTTTTTTAAGGAACCTCCATACTGTTCTCCAAAGTGGCTGTATCAGCTTATATTCCCACCAACAGTGCAAGAGGGTTCCCTTTTCTCCACACCCTCTCCAGCATATGTTGTTTGTGGATTTTCTGATGATGCCCATTCTAACTAGTGTGAGGTGATACCTCATTGTAGTTTTGATTTGCATTTCTCTAATAATTAGTGATGTTGAGCATCCTTTCATGTGCTTCTTGGCCATCTGTATGTCTTCTTTGGAGAAATATCTATTTAGGTCTTCTGCCCATTTTTGGATTCGGTTGTTTGTTTTTTTGATATTGACCTGCATGAGCTGTTTATATATTTTGGAGATTAATCCTTTGTCCGTTGATTTGTTTGCAAATATTTTCTCATATTCTGAGGGTTGTCTTTTTGTCTTGTTTAGAGTTTTCTTTGTT
Organism: Balaenoptera ricei; assembly: GCF_028023285.1. Taxonomy (NCBI): domain Eukaryota; kingdom Metazoa; phylum Chordata; class Mammalia; order Artiodactyla; family Balaenopteridae; genus Balaenoptera; species Balaenoptera ricei. Next base: position 81,134,804 of record NC_082641.1, read on the forward strand.
GTACAAAAGCACTTAAGTTTCATTAAGACCCATCTGTTTATTTTTGTTTTTATTTCCATTACTCTAGGAGGTAGGTCAAAAAACATCTTGCTGTGATTTATGTCAAAGAGTGTTCTTCCTATGTTTTCCTCTAAGAGTTTTATAGTGTCCTGTCTTACATTTAGGTCTTGAATCCATTTTGAATTTATTTTTGTGTATGGTGCTATGGAGTGTTCTAATTTCATTCTTTTACATGTAGCTGTCCAGTTTTCCCAGCACCACTTATTGAAGAGGCTGTCTTTTTTTCTCCATTGTATATTCTTGCCCCCTTTATCAAAAATAAGGTGACCATATGTGTGGGGGGTTATCTCTGGGCTTTCTATCCTGTTCCATTGATCTATATTTCTGTTTTTGTGCCAGTACCATGTTGTCTTGATTACTGTAGCTTTGTAGTATAGTCTGAAGTCAGGGAGCCTGATTCCTCCAGCTCCGTTTTCTGCCCTCAAGATTGTTTTGGTTATTTGGGGTCTTTTGTGTCTCCATACAAATTTTAAGAATTTTTGTTCTAGTTCTGTAAAAAATACCATTGGTAATTTACTACGGATTGCATTGAATCTGTAGATTGCTTTGGTTAGTATAGTCATTTTCACAATGTTGATTCTTCCAATCCAAGAACATGATATATGTCTCCATCTCTTTGTGTAATTTTTGATTTCTTTCATGAGTGTCTTATCGTTTTCTCGCTACAGGTCTTTTACCACCTTATAGGTAGGTTTATTCCTAGGTATTTTTTGTTGTTGTTGCAGTGGTGAATGGGTGTGCTTCCTTAATTTCTCTTATTGATCTTTTGTTGCTAGTGTATAGGAATGCAAGAGATTTCTGTGCATTAGTTTTGTATCCTGCTACTTTACCAAATTCATTGATTAGCTCTAGTAGTTTTCTGGTGGCATCTTTAGGATTCTCTATTTATAGTATCATGTCATCTGCAAACAGTGACAGTTTAACTTCTTCTTTTTCAATTTGTATTCCTTTTATTTATTTTTCTTCTCTGATTGCCATGGCTAGGACTTCCAAAACTATGTTGGATAATAGTGGCAAGAGTGAACATCCTTGTCTTGTTCCTGATCTTAGAGGAAATGTTTTCAGTTTTTCACCATTGAGAAAGATGTTTACTGTGGGTTTGTCGTATATGGCCTTTATTATGTTGAGGTAGGTTCCCTCTGTGCCCACTTTCTGGAGAGTTTTTATCATAAATGGGTGTTGAATTTTGTCAAAAGCTTTTTCTGCATCAATTGACATGATCATATGGTTTTTATTCTTCAATTTTTTAATATGGTGTTTCATATTGATTGCTTTGCATATATTGAAGAATCCTTGCATCTCTGGGATAAACCCAACTTGATCATGGTGTATGATCCTTTTAATGCATTGTTAGATTCTTTCTGCTAGTATTTTGTTGAGGATTTTTGCATCTATATTCATCAGTGTTATTGGCCTGTAATTTTCTTTTTTTATGGTATCTCCACCTGGTTTTGGTATCAGGGTGATGGTGGCCTCATAGAATGAGTTTGGGAGTGTTCCTTCCTCTGCAGTATTTTGGAAGAGTTTGAGAAGGATAAGTGTTAGCTCTTCTCTAAATGTTTGATAGAATTCACCTGTGAATCCATCTGGTCCTGGGATTTTGTTTGTTGGAAGATTTTTAATCACAGTTTCAATTTCACTTCTTGTGACTAGCCTGTTCATATTTTCTATTTCTTCATGGTTCAGTCTTGGAAGTTTATACCTTTCTAAGAATTTGTCCATTTCTTCCAGGTTGTCCATTTTATTGACATAGAGTTGCTTGTAGTAGTTTCTCATGGTGCTTTGTATTTCTGTGGTGTCTGTTGTAACTTCTCCTTTTTCATTTCTAATTTTATTGATTTGAGTCCTCTCCCTCATTTTCTTGATGAGTCTGGCTAATGGCTTATCAATTTTGTTTATCTTCTCAAAGAACCAGCTTTTAGTTTTATTGATCTTTGCTGTTGTTTTCTTTCCTTCTAATTTATTTATTTCTGCTCTGAGTTTTATGATTTCTTTCCTTCTACTAACTTTGGCTTTTGTTTGTTCTTCTTTCTCTAGTTCCTTTAGGTGTAAGTTTAGGTTGTTTATTTGAGATTTTCCTTGTTTCTTGAGGTAGGATTGTATTGCTCTAAACTTCCGTCTTAGAACTGCTTTTGCTGCATCCCATAGGTTTTGGATCATCGTGTTTTCATTGTCATTTGTCTCTAGGTATTTTTTGATATCCTCTTTGATTTCTTCAGTGATCTCTTGGTTTTTTCAGTAACGTATTGTTTAGCCTCCATGTGTTTGTGTTTTTTACATTTTTTCCCCCTGTAATTGATTTCTAATCTCATAGCGTTGTGATTGGAAAAAATGCTTCATATGATTTCAATTTTCTTAAATTTACTGAGGCTTAATTTGTGACCCAAGATGTGATCTATCCTGGAGAATGTTCAGTGTGCACTTGAGAAGAAAATGTAATCTGCTGTTTTCAGATGGAATGTCCTATAAATATCAATTAAATCTATCTGGTCTGTTGTGTCATTTAAAGCTTGTGTTTCCTTATTTATTTTCATTTTGGATGAACTGTTCATTTGTGTGAGATGTTAAAGTCCCCCACTATTATTGTGCTACTGTGAATTTCCCCTTTTATGGCTGTTAGGATTTGCCTTATGTATTGAGGTGCTCCTATGTTGGGTGCATATATATTTATAATTGTTATATCTTCTTCTTGGATTGATCCCTTGATCATTATGTAGTGTCCTTCCTTGTCTCTTGTAATAGTCTCTATTTTAAAATCTATTTTATCTGATATGAGAATTGCTACCCCAACTTTCTTTTGATTTCCATTTGCATGGAATATCTTTTTCCGTCCCCTCACTTTCAGTCTGTATGTGTCCCTAGGTCTGAGGTGGGTCTCTTGTAGACAACATATATGTGGGTCTCTTTTTTGTATCCATTCAGTAAGCCTGTGTCTTTTGGTTAAAGCATTTAATCCATTCACATTTAAGGTAATTATTGATATGTATGTTCCTGTTACCATATTCTTAATTGTTTTGGGTTTGTTTATGTAGGTCCTTTTCTTCTCTTGTGTTTCCCACTTAGAGAAGTTAGTGTTTGTTGTAGAGCTGGTTTGGTGGTGCTGAATTCTCTTAGCTTTTGTTTGTCTGTAAAGCTTTTGATTTTTCAGTTGAATCTGAATGAGATCCTTGCTGGGTAGAGTAATCTTGGTTGTAGGTTCTTCCCTTTCATCACTTTAAATATGTCCTGTCACTCCCTTCTGGCTTGTAGAGTTTCTGCTGAGAAATCAGCTGTTAACCTTATGGGAGTTCCCTTGTATGTTATTTGTCATTTTTCCCTTGTTGCTTTAATAATTTTTCTTTGTCTTTAATTTTTGCCAATTTGATTACGATGTGTCTTGGCAAACTTCTCCTTGTGTTTATCCTGCCTGAGACTCTCTGTGGTTCCTGGACTTGGGTGGCTATTTCCTTTCCCATATTAGGGAAATTTTCGACTATAATCTCTTCAAATATTTTCTCAGGTCCTTTCTCTCTCTCTCCTCCTTCTGTGACCCCTATAATGCAAATGTTGGTATGTTTAATGTGTCCCAGAGGTGTCTTAGGCTGTCTTCATTTCTTTTCCTTCTTTTTTCTTTATTCTGTTCTGCAGCAGTGAATTCTGCCATCCTGTCTTCCAGGTCACTTATCCGTTCTTCTGCCTCAGTTATTCTGCTATTGATTCCTTCTAGTGTAGTTTTCATTTCAGTTATTGTATTGTTCATTCCTGTTTGTTTGTCCTTTAATTCTTCTAGGTCTTTGTTAAACATTTCTTGCATCTTTTCGATCTTTGCCTCCATTTTTCTTCCGAAGTCCTGGATCATCTTCACTATCATTATTCTGAAATCTTTTTCTGGAAGGTTGCCTATCTCCGCTTCATTTAGTTGTTTTTCTGGGGTTTTATCTTGTTACTTCATCTGGTACATAGTCCTCTGCCTTTTCATTTTGTCTATCTCTCTGTGAATGTGGTTTTCTTTCCACAGGCTGCAGGATTGTAGTTCTTCTTGCTTCTGCTGTCTGCCCTCTGGTGGATGAGGCTACCTAAGACAATCAAGTTTGTGCAAGCTTCCTGATGGGAGGGGCTGGTTGTGGGTAGAGCTGGGTGTTGCTCTGGTAGGCAGAGCTCAGTAAAATTTTAATCCACTTGTCTGCTGATGGGTGGGTCTGAGTTCCATCCATGTTGGTTGTTTGGCTTGAGGCAACCCAGCACTGGAGCCTAGAGGCTCTTTGGTGGGGCTAATGGTGGACTCTGGGAGGGTTCACACCAAGGAATACTTTCCACTGGCTGTGGCTTAGTGTCCTTGTCCCTGCGGCAAGCCACAGCTGTGCCTCTGTTTCTGCAGGAGACCATTCAACACTAGTAGGTAGGTTTTGTTCAGTCTCCTGTGGGATCACTGCTCCTTCTCCCTGGGTCCTGATGCACACACTACTTTGTGTGTGCCCTGCAAGAGTGGAGTCTCTGTTTCTCACAGACCTGTCGAAGTCCTGCAATCAAATCCCACTAGCCTTCAAAGTCTGATTCTCTGGGAATTCCTTCTCCCGTTGCCAGACCCCCAGGTTGGGAAGCCTGACGTGGGGATCAGAACCTCACTCCAGTGGGTGGACTTCTGTGGTATAATTATTCTCCAGTTCGTGAGTCACCCACCCAGCAGTTATGGGATTTTGATTTTATTGTGATTGCATTCCTCCTACCATCTCATTGCAGCTTCTCCTTTGTCTTTGGATGTGGGGTATCTTTTCTGGTGAGTTTCAGTGTCTTCCTGTCTATGATTGTTCAGCAGTTAGTTGTGATTCCAGTGCTCTTGGAAGAGGGAGTCCCATCATCTTTAATGTGACAAATAAGGAAGCTCAGACACCATTTGTGCTGTCCACCCCTAGCAACAAACTCACCTGATACATAGTGTGTACTAAATATGTTTGTTGAACTAAACATACTGTCACTCAATGAATTACTAGTTATTTCATTCAAGAAATATCTTTTGATAAGTTTCATGTTGCCAGTTCCCCAAGGAATCATTACAACTGCTTTCTACTATCTAGTCCCTGTTCTTCTTTATATTATTTTCTCATTGTAAAATAGACTTGATTATCTTCAGCTTGCCTGCTTATACCTCCTTTTCACTTGATTTCCCATTTTCAGGATTGAGTACTTTTCATCTGTCTGGCTATTTTTGTCAAAGCTGGCTTCTTCCTCTGTCACACTGACCCATCTTTCCCTACCTGAGGCCCTTCATCAATTTTCCATTGTGTGGAACACCAAGTCTGCAATATTCTCATTATTCTTAAAGCCTTTCACTGGAAAGATCAAAATACTTTCCCTTTTTCTCTCTTCTCCTCTCCCAGTCCCTTTTGTCTGATTTGAGTTCCCCTTCTTGGGCGTGTCTCATTTAAATTGTCAACATTTTTCATCCTTTTGCAAAGCACAGTTTATCTTGGCACACCCTCCTATTCTAGCACAAAAAACATTATTTAGGTAATTTAAACAGCCTCTGAAATTCCACTGTTTTCACTAAACCTTCATAGACTTTCAAATTAGTAATAGTTTACAATCATCCTGACCAGTCAAGATAATGAGATTTCCTTTTATCATGACATGATCTCTCCTGTAGTAATGGAGATTACTCATCCCATATTATGTTACCTAGAATATCTTATATTTCATTCAGTTCTTGGTGTAGGAATTTATTCCATTTTCTGTGTATCTTACAGTTTTCCATGTCTGTGCTGTCTCTTTGAAATAAGAGACTGTTTACATAAACTGCTCTGAAAATATAATAAAACATCCTGCATATCCAATTTAGTGCTTAATTTTGACTTCCTCTGTTAGTTATTTACTAATTATACTTGGAATAAAGAGTATGACAACCAGATACTAAAACTGTATGTTGAAAAGAGCTCAGCAATTGGTGTGATGATACTTTATTTTAAAAAAAAAAGGTTAAGTTTAAGTTTTTTTTGAAGGCGTAGGGAAGGACCTAATAGTTTATACATAAACAATAAAGCTCTTTCTGTTGTAACTGATAGTTTCTATTTTTCTTCTCTAAAGCTGTGGTTCTCATACTTCAATATGCATAAGAAAAATATAGAACTTAATAAAATTACATAGTTCTAGACCCTAGCAGTAGAGTTAGGGCAACCACTGACCAAAACTGCCTGCCCTGGCCAGGCAAGTTAGTAACCATTTGCATGAGTTGTCTTACAATAGGAGGTCCTGGTAAGGAATGCAGAACTAACAAGCTACCACCAACTGGAAGAATTTGGGAAAGGTCAAAAGGAGAGAGGAGACGCCAGTCCATATGTCCTACCAACCTTCCAGAATCCTTCTCGCTGGAATCCATCTTGGCTGAGTGATGCGTGCGCCACCAGGAAGGACCCTGAGTCAGAATGATTGTCCAGAGACAACCTGGAAACTAATCCCATCACCATAAAACCTGAGACTGTAAGCCACGTGGCAGAGCAGTTCTCCTGGGTTCCCTTACCCTGCTGCTCTCTGCTTGGGCACCCCTTCCCAATAAGGTCTCTTGCTCTGTCAGCACGTGTGTCTCCCCCGACAATTCATTTCTGGGTGTTAGACAAGAGCCCACTCTCTGGCCCTGGAAGGGGTCCCCCTACCTGCAACAGTAGCAATTTTAATTTACTTATCCAGGAATGGATCTTAAGAATCCACAATTTTAGATTAAAAATTTAGCTTCTATTATGGACTGGCTGCTTATTCTCCCCTCCCCCCAGTTCATATATTGAGGCCTTCACACTTAATGAGATGGTATTTGAAGGTGAGGTGTTTTGGAGGTAATTAGGTTTAGATGAAGTCATATGGGTGGGACCTCTGTGATGGGATAAGTGTCCTTACAAGAAGAGGAAGAGAGACCAGAACTCTCTGTCTCCATGTGCCTGCACCCAGGAAAGGCCATGTGAGGACACAGCAAGAAGTCAGTGCTCTGCATGCTAGGAATAGAGCTCTCACCGGAAGTTGAAAACTTCAGGACCTTGATCTTGGACTTTCCAGCCTCCAGAACTGTGAGAAAGTAAACATCTGTTGTTTAAGCCACCCAGTCTGTGGTATTTTTGTTCTGGTAACTCTAGTAGACTAAGACAGCTTCTTACTATGCTGTCTGAAAGTTTGATTTTTTAAATTATATTAGCCCATATCAGCAGGTTGATTTATCCCATTATATGTCTATAAAAAAAAAGGCTCAATGAACCTAGAATTGTTATCCCTATTTCTTATTACTTTACATTGCTATTTTCATTTGGAAAGTAAATTCATATTATATATTATTTTACCTTTTCACTGGAATTTTTGTTAAAAATATGAGGCTTTCAAATTTCCTGCTTTATCCATTCTGTGGGAAACCTCAGTCTCTGGTAATACTGTGCTTTATTTTGATCTTTTTTATAATTTTGAAGTGAAATTGCCTGTTAGTTCTGTTGTACCATTTCATAGATTCAAAACAATCTTTGCAAAAGAGTTTTCAGAGCCACTTGCAACAGGAATGTGATGTGCAACAAATAGGAACTTCATAAATAACTAGTTCTTAGTATTGGAAGGGGTGACAAGCTATGTAGAAATTCATTGTTGTTTCAGCAGGAAGATAATGCTAGGGGAGGGACATTCTTTTTATATTTTGAACATAGTTTATAGAAATTTTTTTTCACCTACTTATATGCCCCCTTCTTTCATACCCAACAAAGGAGCTAATTGTCTCATCTGCTTCCCCATAAGGCACTGTCCCTTCCTTAGCAACAAACCTGTACCATTGACTCCCAGAACTTTCTATTTCAACTTCCATCACTTTCTCCCTCCATCTCCTGTGGCCAGAGAATCATAGCCTAAACATGTGGTTGTCAGGATTTAAAAGACTTAAAGCTATGTTTTCTATTGAGGATTTTTTCTTTTTACTGCATATGTGAGCATTCACGATTTTATTTTTAAGAGGAAAATTTAATTTCTATTTAGTCCTAAATAATCGCATTTCTTCCTACAAAGTCTTTAGGGAGGACAGGGATGACTCTACCATTGTTATCTATTGTGTTACCTTTGCTTAAATACCATCATATCTGCTTTGGTAGTATGTAGCCCACTCAAAAAGGCATAAGCCTCGATAAGTCACAGATCTAGAATGGAGAGCTGGTTTGTGTAAATCTGGGGTTTAGGAATTTTGTCACTAAACGTCATGTAGAGACATTTACCATATAGTTCTTGTAAGAATTTAAAAGTACGCCAAGTGTTCTACTCCTGTCTTAGAAAGAAAACATATGAATACAGAAAAAAATGAATGGACAGAACTTTATATAGAGAATCTCATAAAGTTAACGTATGCTAATTCTATACAACACGTTATTTTTTTGGCATTCTGATATAAATTCTTAATTCCTCCTTAATACACACTGGTGAAAATTCATTTCCTACTAATCCTTGGGAATTTATGTTAGTCTGGTTTGATCTCAGTATCATTTTCTCCACATTTGTCTAAATTCTGCTGATGTTCTTTAATATGTATTTACCACACTGGATGAAAAGATCATCAAGTTTAGAGACAAGGCTCCCTTCCCTTGGCTGTGTGTGGACTCTGATACTTGCTAACTCTTCTACTTTAGGTTATTCACCCCTTTTGAGATGTGGTTTCTTTGTACGTTTAGTGGTACTAATACTACTTTGTAGAGGGGTGATGTCTACACAAAATTGTGTCACATGTATAAAGTACTGATTGGAATGCCTATCATGTAGCTGGCTGGTAGTGAATGGTAGCTGCTATTACGGTGGAGTTGATGGTGATGGTTTATAACTTTTTCATATGTTTGTTTCTCTAAAGTAAGTCCTGACCTCAGAAAATCATTTTCAATTGGTTTAAAGAATTTTTTTTTTTATTGTTCTCTGCTAAAGGCCTACCACATATTATTCTAGGTGTTATTTATTTGCCCCTGATACCTCTGTGATCAACCTTTTAGCTCAATAGCTGGGGGAGGGAAATTGCACTGCTCCGGTTTTAATGAAAGGACAGTCTTCTGCTGGCAGAAGCTAAAATAAAAAGCATCTTATATATATACAAACATGGCTTCCATTATGTTCCCTGTGTAGCTTGATTTAACACCCTCATGGGGATGGACACTAGCGCCAGTGCCACTGAAACTATTAATGGCAGACAGTAGTAGTAGGTACAGAAGAGGCAAGCTCAACTTGCTCTGTAGGAGATGTCATTAAACCTCAACTTCTCAGTAAATGATTAAAAAAAAAAATCAGACATCGAACGGACTGGGCTGATGTCAGTGGGAATATTTCAGGGACAGGACTTTAGCCTGTGAGTAACTTACATTTAAAAGAGTAGTACACTATTTTTCCTTTATGAAGAGTGTAACAGCAACAAAATATTATTCAAAGGAAATGAACTAATCTTCTTTTAGTTGGGATATTGGTTTTTAAATAATATTCTTCAATTCAGAGTTTCATTCCTCACTGGAAATATCTAATGCTTGTTCCCAAAAGTCCAAGTGCCTGTTAAAACTCCCACTGCAATTTATAAACCAGGGTTCCAAGTGATGCAATCATTTTATATATTTATCTCTCGTTGGCAGTTCTAACAGCTGAAGACTTAGTATCAGCTATGAATTTCATTACTGTAATTTTAGTCCCATTCCAAATCATTAATATTGATGCTAAATAAATGATAGTGTTATCCAAGCTAAATAATATTATTCCAAACTGCTTAGAAAAGGAAGTACTCTCACAGTTTTTCTCATTGCTTTTGTAAAATGAGGAAGAACTGAAAAATGACAGCATAGTTTTATCCAGCAATTTTAATGCTGCCATTCTATTTTCTTTCCCCTAATGTTTGTCACATTTATAAAAAAATTAAAAGACTATGGTGTTGTTACTGAAAATGTTTTATTCATCAAGTATGAAGGCAGAATAATACTGATTTCTATTAACTGTTCAATTAGAATACTTTAAAAAGAAAATGTAGTATAGAGGTTGGGGGAGGTGAGAGGTGCTTTTGCCAATGGCAGCGGTCTCCCCCAACCCCCCGCCTCGCACACACACACACACACACACACACACACACACACATCACACACACATCACACACACCTCACAACTGCAATGGGTTCTCCCAGCTCATATCCACCCAAAGGAGAGGAGAAAGAGAAAAGGAGCAGAGGGAAGCTGGGAGCAGATAGAAAGGAAAAGGAAGAGCTCAGAGTTGGACATTGTTGGAACTGGAGTGTGGAGGAGAAAAGGAGTGTGCCTGCTCGATTTTCCCCTTCCCAACCCTCTTTGCTTTTCTCTCCCCTTCGTTGTATAGCATTTTCCAGAACTGGCAGCAGAAGGGGACAGAAACCTCTAGTCTAGAAAGATTTAGAAGGGTGGCCGGGGCTCCTGCCAGTCACTACCTAGAAGCTGGAGCTGGAGTATATGTTTGTGCATGTAAGGGTGAGATTGTGGGTCTTTCTGTCTCTATAACCCTCACACTCGCATGTCAGCTACCTCTGTCAGTTTCCCCATGTCAGTTTCTTCCCCTGCTCTTAGTGTGTGTCAGGTGGTGTGAAGGAGTGCGTGCATTTGAAGGGGTCCATGATGGGTCAGAGAGCTGGGAGAAGCAAGTGAGGACAAGGCAGGAGCAGGGGTAGAGCAAAGAGTTTCAGGGTGCTGACTAAGGCAAAAGGTGAGCAGAGCTGGCCAGCCACAGGGAAGTTTGGGAAAGACTGAGAAGTGAAGGGAGAAACCAAGGTAGGAGCCGGCAACTGCACTGCTCACCACACCCCAACTCTTTCCCAGTGCTCATCTGCCCACCAGCCAGGCAGCCTTGAGGCCCCAGCTGGGCTGTCCCAGGCTGTTACTGTTGGATGCTGTGGGAGAACCGATAAGGCGGCTGCACTAAGCTCCTTGGCTCTCGGACGGCAGATGATGCAATCCAAACAAATCACTTGGCCTGGGCCGTGTGGCTGACAGGGTCTTGGTGCTCTGGCCGGGTGTCAGGCCTGAGCTTCTGAGGTGGGAGAGCCAAGCTCAGGATATTGAACCACCAGAGACCTCCCAACCCCACGCCCACTTAATATCAATCGGTGAGAGCTCTCCCAGAGACTCTGTCTCAAGGCTAAGACCCAGCTCCACCCAACAGCCAGAAAACTCCAGTGATGGACGCCCCATGCCAAACAACTAGCAAGAAAGGCGCAAAACCACAACCATTAGCAGAGAAGCTGCCTAAAATCATAATAAGGTCACACACACCACAAAACACAACATCAGATGTGGCCCTGCCCAACAGAAAGATAAGACCTAGCCCCACCCACCAGAACACAGGCACCAGTCCCCTCCACCAGGAAGCCTAAACAAACCACTGAAACAACCTCACCCACTGGGGACAGACACCAAAAAAATGGGAACTACGAAGAGGCAGCCGCAAAAAGGAAACCCCAAACCCAGTAAGTTAACAAAATGACAAGACACAGAAGTATGCAGCAGATGAAGGAGAAAGGTAAAACCCACCAGACCAAACAAATAAAAAGGAAATAGGCAGTCTACCTGAAAATGAATTCAGAGTAATGATAGTAAATATGATCCAAAATCGTGCAAATAGAATGCAGAAAATACAAGAAACGTTTAACAAGGACCTAGAGGAACTAAAGAGCAAACAAACAATGATGATGAACACAATAAATGAAATTAAAAATTCTCTAGAAGGAATCAACAGCAGAATAACTGAAGCAGAAGAATGGATAAGTGACCTGGAAGATAAAATAGTGGAAATAACTATCACAGAGCAGAATAAAGAAAAAAGAATGAAAAGAATTGAGGACAGTCTCAGACCTCTGGGACATTAAACACAGCAACATTCGATTTATAGGGGTCCCAGAAGAAGAAGAGAAAAAGAAATGGTCTGAGAAAATATTTGAAAGATTAGTTGAAAACTTCCCTAATATGGGAAACGTAATAATCAAATACAAGAAGTGCAAAAAGTCTCATACAGGATAAATCCAAGGAGAAACACACCAAGACACATATTAATCAAACTATCAAAAATTAAATACAAAGAAAAAATACTAAAAGCAGCAAGGGGAAAGCAACAAATAACATACAAGAGAATCCCCATAAGATTAACAGCTGGGGCTTCCCTGGTGGCGCAGTGGTTGAGAATCTGCCTGCCAATGCAGGGGACACGGGTTCGAGCCCTGGTCTGGGAAGATCCCAAATGCTGTGGAGCAACTAGGCCCGTGAGCCACAACTACTGAGCCTGCGCGTCTGGAGCCTGTGCTCCGCAGCAAGAGAGGCCGCGACAGCGAGAGGCCCGCACACCGCAATGAAGAGTGGCCCCCACTTGCCGCAACTAGAGAAAGCCCTCACACAGAAACGAAGACCCAACACAGCCAAAAATAAATAAATAAATAAATAAATAAGCTTTCATTTAAAAAAAAACAAAACAATAATACCTGTTGTGTAGGTCTTTATGTACTGAGGGTTTTACCAGGTGTAGTGCTCAGCACAACCTTGTTCATTAAGGATATCAGTATCCACATCCTGTTTACAGTTGTGGAAACCTGGGCACTAAGAGATAAGCAAACTGCCCAAGATCATGCAGTTGATTTCAAGTCAGAAGTAAAATGCAGACCTGTCGGACTCCAAATCCCATATAGTTATAATTCCTGCCCTCTACTGTCCATCTTTAAGATCCAGAGTGCTCTTTCATGCAAATACCTTCAGCGAGATGATTTTCTTTTTGTTTTTGTCAGCATCATAGGTTAGCCCATTTTTTTTGTTTGTTTTGAAGAAATCGACTCTTCTGTCAGAGTTAGATATATGTTAAAAGTTACATATAAATGTAACTGTAATAGTGGCAAAATTAAATATGAGGGACACATCAACCGTACATATTTTGGAAAACATCTAACAGAGAATCCCACCACTTTGAAGTACCTGGATTAACTTTAAAGGTTTGTTTTCTCCTTTTTTTTTTTTTTTTTTTTAATGAGAAAACTAACAACCAATAGATTTTAGGTATTGGCTCATACCAGTGAAAACCTGGGGAACTCTTCTAGTGCCACACTTTGCCATTTAGGTGAACCCTAGCCGGCAGGAGGATTTGTTGAGAGCTGGCAAAGTTGCTTTACAGAGAAAAGTAACGTGCATGGGTGAATCTTGTCGGTGGAATCCTGTCCTTGTGATGCTAAGGAAAGGAACACAAATTAAAACCAAAGAAGCTCAAAGGAGTTGAGTCCAGCTTTAGAAATGCAGAATATCAGTCCCCTTCTAGACTTGCTGAAATATCATCTGCTTTGAGAAAAATCCCCAGTAATTTGTATGCATATTAGAGGTTGAGAAGCACTGTCCTGAAACAGTAGGTCCAAGGGAATTTAAAACTCATTCTTGTGAAGTAATGCTTTGGTCCTCAATGTATGTTGTTTATCAAAATCATCTGTGAGGCTTTAAAAAAACACAGCTACTGGGCCCATTGCTGTTAAATGGTTTGAGCTATTGACACGTGGCACAAGTACTTTGAGGAAAATCAATCATGCGACCCCCAACACACACACACACACACACACACACACACACACACACACACAAGTACATATGTAAACACTCTTCCCAAGATAAATACATTTTAAAATGTATATGGATGATTCTGATACGACCAAAGTTTGGGAAAACTGAGTTACGTCTACCTGATGCAGAACAAGCCATCTTATATAAAATGGCTTTATATAAGGAAAAGAAGTACTTTATCCTAACATTTACTCTGATGCCATCGATTCTAAATTTATTGATCCTTTCAAGTTTGGCAGGATGCTACTGATACATCATTCTTAAAGTCTTTTCTCAGTGCCCATTCCTTCCAAAGTAAAGTATTCTTTTTCTTTAAATCCCAATTCATCTTTATCTGTACTCTCCTATGAAACACTTCACATCCTCTTTTGTACTAATATGTGCATTGTTGATAGTATACATATTTGACTATTATTATATTGCCCAGAATACCTAGAAAATTATTTAGAATGTCATATAATCAGTATTCAGTTTGTTGAGAAAACAAGTGAATAAAAAGACGACTACACAAAAAACAGTGTAATGTAAGCAAATACTGGCTGAAACAGGAGTCAGGAGACTTAGGTCAAGACCCTGCTCTGCTGTTAAATCAAGTATGGTGTTGAGTTCATTGAACCTCTCCTTTTTACCAATTATAGAAATATTGGGTAAGATTTTTAATGACTCTTTCAATGCATATAAACTTTGAAACAAAATAGCCAACTCTTTTCTTGGACTAAATGCTCTAAAAGTTTAAAAAGTGCCTTTCTTCCTATGTCTCAAATTTATTTTTACCTAATTAATCAAGTCATAACATTGTTCTCATTAATAATTATTGTGATTCTAGCACAAAGACATCATAGAACATTCAGTTTTCACGCTCCCAAGCTGTGCCTGAATTTTATTATATGACTACTAATTTTCCGTGCTGTATAACAAATTACACAAACTTAGTGGCTTTAAACAACATATACTTATTATTTTTCACAGTTACTATACGATGGAAGTCTGAGCACAGTTTAGCTAGTTTCTCTGCTTTAGGGTTCAAGCTACAATCCAGGTGTTAACTGGGACTGCAGTCTCAACAGAGGCTCGACTAGGGAAAGATCTGCTTCCAAATTCTCTGAGATACTTTACGTATAACTGATGGAGACGATTTCACTAAGTTTTCTGCTGCTTTATAAATGGGATCCCCCTTCCTTTGTTTTCTGATGACATGCTTCTCCCTTCCTTCTGAGCAACCTTACATAAATGACAACAACCTTGACATCCATATTCCTACTAGCAGTCTGTTCAAGTTGATTTAGGCACTTTTGTGCTCATCAGAATTCTCCCAGCTTTTTCCCACTTTCTAGTTCCAAAAGCACTCCCATATTTAAGTCATTTATTACATTATCACCCATTTGTGGTACCAAAATCTGTATCAAATTTCCATTATTGTGTAACAGTTTAACACAAACTTAGAAGTATAAAACAACACACATTTATTATCTCATAGTTTCTGTGGGTCAGAATTCTAGACCCTAATCCTCCATCCAACTCCCACTCCTAGATCTTACCCACTGGCTTTTCTTCTTGTCTACTTGAAATGAGGGCTAGGGTCTTGCCTTCTGCTGATGACCCCAGGTGCCCACTCATGGGAATCTATTCTTCTCAGGTTGAGGCATCAGTACAGTAGGGATGGATGGTGGGAATGGCTTACCTGGGTCCTCTACTCAGACTCACAAGGCTACAGTCAGTTTTTCAGTTGGGCTGTGTTCTTATCTGGAGACGCCACTAGGCAATGATCCACTTCAAAGCTCACTCATGTTGTTGGCAGAATTCATTTTCTTGCGTGTTTATGAATGAAAGCCCTGACTTTTCACTGGCTATGGAAAGATTAGGTAGCAGAGGACTTTGGGCAGCCTGTAGGGGCTGAGAGGTCCCCCCATGACAGCCCGCAAGAAAATGGAGACTTGAGTCCTATAGTCACAAAGAGATGAGGTCTGCAAACAATCTGAGGGAGGCTGGAAGGGGACCATTCCTCATTTAAGCTTCTGATCAGAGCTTAGTTCTAGCCAACACCTGGATTTCAGTGTGGTGTGACTGGTAGAATGATGATGTTTGTAATTTTCATTTTAATGTTACATCATCTCTAATTTACTACATGAGCACAATTAAGTCATTTAATTCTTCTTTGCTCAGTTTCTGCATACATAGAACAATGTAACACTATAACTAAGCACAGAAAACCTGTAATCAGAATCCCTGTTTTCGCATTCTAGCTTTGCCCTGTGTTAGTTATTAACTTCTGTAAGCATGGGTTTCTTTTCCTATGTAACTTTGTCATACCAGAGGGTTGTTGTGAGGATTAAATAAGATGCTTATATAAGGTCTTTACTTGGGCACCTGGTACATGTAACATGTCTATATATTATTAAAATGAGAAGAAATCTCATGGGCCTTCTTACTTAGGTTAGATTAAGTAATGATTACTTTCCAGGTATCAACATTTTGAATAAGAATATTTGACACATTATTAAATTTCACAAAAATCCTTTCAACCTGAGGATACAATTACGTTTCTTAATATCAAGGAAACAGATGAGTTTTCAAAGTTTTGGTTAAAAGGGTTATATTAATTTCAGAAACTACATTAAATTAACAAACTGTGTCAATCCCCTCAATCTCAGGTGTATTACCCTGTCACAATAGCAACTTCTTATATGAGTTTTAATTCACAGCCTGTTTATTCTTTTCACAGTTATAAGTTCTAAAAACTGAAGCCCTCAGGAAATGAGGGAAAAGAGGACAGTCAGCAGGTTCTGCCATGTCTAGGTATCAATTAAAAGCATAATTCTTGGCAGCATCTTGCTTACTCTATCTTGTTACCTACTTCTTTTTTAATGTGATTTTTTTTTCTAACCATCATAGTATCAACAGTTTCACTTATGCCTTCCTGATCATACTTCTTTCTCATTACGTTTCTGTGCCACTTTATTTTTATACGCATCTGTCTTAATCTGTTTGGGCTGTATATAAACAACAGAAATTTATTTCTCACAGACCAAGATCAGGGTGTCAGAATGTTTGGGTTCTGGCAAAGACCCTCTTCTAGTTTGCAGACTGCAGACTTCTTGGCGTGTCTTCACATGGTGGAAAGGGCCAGGGGGCTTTGTGGGGCTTCTTTTATAAGGTCACTAATTCCAATGATGAGGTTTTCTTCCTCATGATCTGATCAACTTTCACAGGCCACACCTTCTAATACCATCATCTTGGGGATTAGGATTTCAATATATGAATTTGTGGGGATGAAACATTGAGAACATAGCAATATCCCAACGTTTGTCTCAGAGCCACCCATTTAAAGTTCCAAAGAAACTGAGTGCAAATAAATAAAATCCCTGATTTGCACAGGTTTATAAGTGCCAGAACTCTAGTTTAATGTGATAGAATAGACATTAAACTAGGAATCAGAAGGTACTGGTTCCTGTCCTATCTCAAACACTAACTTGCAAGTTAAAGAATATTTAAGACCCTCAATTCCTGTGTCATGTGTGGGGATTGAACTAGATCCTAATTCCTCTTTAACTACCAAATCTATGTCTCTATATTTTTGGGGGTATATTTAATGGAAAATGATTGTCTGAGCCAGAAATAAGGATGGGATGAGAAAGCCCTTTTAAGTGATACTAAATAGCTTTCTTATCTGAAGGCCCTTGAGACTTCATGGGGCAGCAGGGAATAGATTTCTTCAAAGCGGCAAAGACTACCCTCCTCCTCTCTCGCCCTCCAGCTCTGCTCTGGAGGTAACATCACGTTGTAAATCTAGGAATGTGAAGTAATGGTGGAAAGAAAGGCTTTTCTTTTCTTTTCTTTTTTTTAAAATAAATTCATTTATTTATTTTTGGCTGTGTTGGGTCTTCGTTGCTGCGCGCTCTTTCTCTAGTTGCAGCGAGCGGGGCTACTCTTCATTGCGGTGCGCGGGCTTCCCTTTGTTTCAGAGCATAGGCTCAAGGCATGCAGGCTTCAGTAGTTGTGGCTAGTGGGCTCAGTAGTTGTGGCCAGCGAGCTCTAGAGCACAGGCTTAGTAGTTGTGGTGCATGGGCTTAGTTGCTCTGCGGCATGTGGGATCTTCCTGGACCAGCGATCCAACCCGTGTTCCCCGCATTTGCAGGCAGATTCTTAACCACCTCGCCACCAGGGAAGCCCAAGAAAGGCTTTTCTTGATTAACATATTTGAAAAGAGGTTTCCCAAATTAGACTGTAGATAGCTGAATTTTTGGTACATCTTTTAAGAACAAGTAATCTGTATATTCTTGTTGTTTTAAATATATAAACCCCATATTTTATGCCTAGATTCTCATCAGTATTAAAGAAAAAAAAAACTAAAGTTATTTTTATTTGCTTAATCTTTATTCAAAGCATGTGTGGTGTATTTTTAAGGCTGCATTGTGTGATGATTATTAAAGTTAATTACTACCTACTATCAAAAGACTTAAGAAATAAAGTGCATTTGTGTCTTTTATATTTAAACAAAGATTTTTAAAAATTTATAAACACATAAAACGTAGTTTGGTAAGGCTTCATTTTATATACAACTTTCGATGTAAAACAATCAAATGGTCCAGCTGTAGAATGTGATATCACTTTTCATTATCATTGATAAGAAAAAGAACTAAAATTCAAGAGTAAGAGTGAGGAGAGAGAAAAAAAATATTCATTTAGAAGTTTTCCTACCTCTTGATGAACCATAGTGCTCAAGGCAAAATCCATTTCCAGAATATATACGTCCAAAGAGGATTTATAAAACTTCAGAACCAAAAAGCCAGCTGCCAATGAAAGAACAATTTCAGTTAGGAGAAAAATATATAATTGGAATTCTCCGCCTCCCCCATATTTTTTAAAGAATTGAGAAAGAAGAATTCGTGTTAAGAAAAGGGAGCTGTATTTTTTTTGTTTTCTTAGAAAATAGGGATATCACAGTTTGATATTTATGGTAGCCAACTTAAGCTCAAATATATGATTGATTACTTGTAACAATTCTGAGATCTCCACATTATTTTCTAATGTTAGAGTTTAAAAATATGTTTAAATGTTTTCAAATTATATATTAGATAAAAAAGAATCAAAACAAGTTTTTAAATTTACTTTTTTGTCATTTTTAATGAGTACACAGATCGTTTGTTTACTCACTTTCATGATGATTATTAGTCTGCTGGAAATCCTCTGCTTTATATGCATTTTGTGGCAGAAAAGCTATTTTTACCTCTTGTTATTCTTATGAAAATAATTATACTCAACTAAGTAGGTGAGATTATACTTTTTTTTTTGCTGTTATTGAAATTTGATAGAGAAGTACAAGAAAATTGGTAATGAAGTATAAAAAGTACAAAAATACAATACTGAATATTAAAAATTATTAATATTAGACCATACCACATATGAATATCTCATCTGGAAATTTAGAATTCGACTAGTCATATTTATTATATGCTTTATACAATAAATAAGTACAAATTTTTAAATGTAACTTTAAGACTCAATATAATTAATTTTTATGTCTACCCATCCTCACGTCATGAAATGTGCTAAAACGTAATTATTCCAGATATAGTTCAGAGTTTATATCTATTTTCCGTTGTAGCGGTGAAAATAACATACTTTGTATGATTTCTGTTCTTTAGTTTTATTGATGTTTGTTTTACAACCCAGACTATGGTCTGTCTTGGTCAATCTGCCATGCCCACTGGAAAAAAATGTGTGTCCTGCTGTTGTTGGGCAGATTGTACTATAAATTTCAATTTGGTCAAGCTGGCTGACAGCTCAGGTCTTCTAAACCCTTACTGAATTTCTGTCTTCGTAAATTGATTACTGAGGGAGAAGTGAGAAATCTCCAAGTATATCTGTATGTTTTTCTGTTTCTTCTTTTACTTTAGCAGTATTTGCTTCATGTAATTTGAAGTACTCTCGGTAAGTAATACATATTTAGGATTGTTATGTTTTCTTAATGAACTGACTAGCTTAAAATTATTTGATGTTTCTCTGTACCCTTGGCAATTTTCTTATTCTGAAATATAATTTTTTCTGGTAATCCAGTCATGCCAGCTTTGACTAATGTTGCATGATGTATTTTTTTCCCAGTCTTTTACATTTAACCTATCTATATATTTATATTTAAAGTTGTTTTCCTATACACATGACATAATTTGGTCTTTTAAATTTTAATTTGACAGTCTACTTCAAATTGGAGTCTTTCGATCATTCCTATTTAACATAATTATGTGGTTTGATATGAGTATTCCCTCTTGTTAGATATGTTCTCTGTGTCCCATGGAGTCTTTGTTCCTTCTTTTTGCCTTTTTTTTCCACCTTCATTTGGATTGAGTACTTTTTATTCCAACTGTTTTGTATTGGTCAATCAGTTACATCTTTCTTTTTTTTTTTTAATTAATTGGCCTAGACTTAATGAAATATGTCTTAACTTATCATAGTCTACTTTTAAAAAATTTATTGAAGTCTAGTTGACTTAAAATATTATTAGTTACAGATGTACAACATAGTGATTCAATATTTTTATATTTTATGCACCATACAAAATTATTATAAAATATTGACTATGCTGTACACTACATCCCTGTTACTTACTTATTTTATAACTGATAGCTTGTACCTCTTAATCCCCTTTGTCTATTTTGCTCCTCCCCCCACTACTCGCCCCTCTGGTAATCACTAGTTTGTTCTCTATATCTGCGAGTCTGTTTCTGTTTTGTTATATTTGTTTATTGTTTCGGTTTTTATTTATTATACCACTCTGCACAAAGTTTATAAAACTTAAAACAGTGTGTTCCCAAATCTTCCCTCTTACCTTTTGTGCTATTTTTAAAACACATTTTATTCTAATAGACCTTGTAAATCTCAAAATATGTTAGTGTTTTTGCTCACGTAATCAGTTATCTTACAAAGTGATGTCAAATAAGACAAAAATGTCTCTTATATTTACCTCCATTTGAGGACAGGACACCTCCTGTCCTCTTCATTTCCTTTTGTCCATTCAAGTTTCCATAAGATGACAAACATTTACTGTCATAGAACTTTGTATAGTATTTAGTGTACATCAAGTCTCCTGGCAATACATTCTCGGCTTTTGTTTTCTGAAAGAGTATTTATTTTTGCTTTATTTTTGAAATGTATTTCACTGGGTATAGAATTCTGGGTTTATTTTTCCCCCCAGTATTTTGAGTTGTTTCTCAGAAGAAGTGAGCTATAGTTATTTTTGTTCCTCTTTATGTATTTTTTTCTGGCTGCCTTCAAGCTTTTCTCTTTACTTTTAGTCAAAAACTTTTTAATTATGACATGTGTTTTTATTATCCTGCTAGTGTTTCTCCGTGCTACTGGCATCTATATTATGTTGTCTGTTTTTTAAATTTTTTATTTCTTTAGGAAAGTTCTCAACTATTATCTCTCCAATATTTCTTCTGCCCCCCTTTTCTCTCTCTTCTCATTCTAGAACTTCAATTATATGTAATATAGGCCATTTGTTTAATTCCACAGCTTCTGGATGCTTTCATCTATTTTTTTTCTTTTTAAATCATTTTCCTCTTTATGCATAAGTTTGGATGATTTCTGCTGCCTGTTGAGTCTATCAAAAGAATTCTTTATCACTAATTTTTTTTTTATTTCTAACAATCCCATTTTATTCTTTCTTATAGACTACATCTCTCCACTAAAATTCCCTATTTGTTCATGTATGTTAATCAACCTTTTCCACTCAAATTTTTCATAAATTAAATATAGCTGTTTTCCATTTCCTGTCTAATAGCTATAATATCTCAGTCACTTCTAAGTCTGGTTCAGTTTATTGCTTTATGTCTTAAAAGTGGGCTATTTCTCCTTGTTTTTTTACATGCCTTTTAACTTTTGATTGAATGACAGCTGGCATGTGTAGAATAACAATAGAGACTGAGAAAAATTCTACTTTCCTCAAGGAGTGGTCATGCTGCTTTTTCTATTAGGCCTGAGCGTAGGTGGTTGATTCAGTCTATTTAGGAGTTGAACTGTGTTTGGATTTTATTCGTATTTTTATCTTGGCAATGTATTCTTCATATTTCTCTAGGAGAGGACTCTTGCTACCTTGTGCTTTAATGTAGGGCCCAGGAAGCTAGAGGATTGCTCTCAATGTTTTTACTCCTCCCTGAACTTTCTGCTGTCCTTCCTCACTTGTCCGCACAGGGGGGGTCTCTATCCATGCTCTTTGTGCTCCCTCAACAGTGGACTGTTTCTGCTTGTTGCTTGTTCCTAGGCTTATGACAAAGGCAGGGGCAGATTTCTGTTGTCCTGGTCCACTTAAATCTTAGACAAACCTTGTGCTCCTGGGCATCAGGCTGAGGCTTTCTCAGAAACCTGCCCTTCATCCTTATGTCTTGGGTGGTAGGGATTTTACTAACTCTTGTTTGAGGTTACAAATCTCTGCTTGCCATCAGTATAGGACCCTATGGCCAGGATGTTGTCCTGATTCTCTACCATGGGCAGAGCGTTTTGACATCTACTCTATCACCAGCATCAATGTGTTATTGCTTGTGTCTAAGATATGAGTAGTTTCTCTACACTTTCCCCAGAGGCATACTTTATCTTCCCGACTTCTCCTCCAGAAGAAGTCATCCTTGCCTGAGTCCTTGAACAAGACTGTATTTGTTGCCCCTTCCCCAAAAGCTTTTTTCCTGTTTTTATCACTTTTGCTAAGGGATTATTATTATCAACAGAATAAGAATTAGAAAACCTACCAGAGGGCTTCCCTGGTGGCGCAGTGGTTGAGAATCTGCCTGCCAATGCAGGGGACACGGGTTCGAGCCCTGGTCTGGGAAGATCCCACATGCCGCAGAGCAACTGGGCCCGTGAGCCACAACTACTGAGCCTGCGTGTCTGGAGCCTGTGCTCCGCAACAAGAGAGGCCGCGATAGTGAGAGGCCTGCGCACGGCGATGAAGAGTGGCCCCCGTCTGCCACAACTAGAGAAAGCCCTCGCACAGAAACGAAGACCCAACACAGCCATAAATAAATAAATAAAAAATAAAAAAAAAAAAAAAAAAAAAGAAAACCTACCAGATATATATTACATATACATAAAGAATAAAATCCAAGATGATTGTGAAGGAAGAAGTAAAACTCTATCTGTAAATGAAATTGTTGTGTATCTAGACACTACTACTAGAATTAGTAAGTAAATTGAGCGAGATTGCAGAATAGAATGTCAGTATGTAGAAATAAATTACATTTTTCTATAGTAGCAATGGAATATTGGACATTGAAATAGAAAAGTACCTTTCTCATAGCATCAGGACATTAATATATCAAACGGTAATATATCTAATAAAAATTATGCAAGACATCTACACTGAAAATGACAAAACCATGCAGAAAGAAATTAAAGATCTAAATAAATGGAAAAATATATAATTTTCATTGACTAAAAGACTCAATGTTTTCTTGATGTGAATTCTTTCTAAATTAATCTATAGATTTGAAAAAAATTATAAGTAATAATGGATAGGTTTTTAAAGAAATTGATAAGCTGGTTCTGAAATTTGTGTGGAAATTCAAAAGACTTAGAGGAGACCAAACAATCTCTAATGCTGCTGTGGACTGAATGTTTGTGTCCCTTGGCCCCAAATTCACATGTTGAAACCCTAGTCCCCAATGTGATGGTATTTGGAGGTGGGGCCTTTGGGAGGTAATTAGGGCTGGGCCCTCATGATGGGTTTAATGTTTTTATAAAAAGAGGAAGAGACTCAACATCTCTTTCCCTCTGCCATGTGGGGACACAGTGAGAAGGCAGCCGTCATAAACCAGGAAGAGATCCCTCACCAAGAACTTGACCATACTGGCACCCTGATCTCAGACTCTAAGCTTCCAGAATTGGGAGAAATAAATGTTTGTTGTTTTAGCCACCCGGTAAATTGTATCCTATTATAGGAGCCCAAGCTAAGATAAATAAGGACGAAGTTGGAGAATCTATATTATCTGATTTTGAGACATATAATAAACCTATAGTAAACAGAACAATGTGTAATTGGTATAAGTATAGGAGAATATATCGATAAATTATAGTAAAGAATTTTGACAAGCACAATATTGTAACATGATTTTTGACAAAGGTGCCAAGTTAAATCAATGGAAAAACTCCTTTTAACAAATCACACTGGAACGACTAGGTATTCATAAACATATAAAACAACAAAAAAACAACAAACAAACAAGAAGTGTCAGCAAAAATTGAAGATCATTCTTAGACCCAAACATAAAAGTTAGGACAATAGCACTTCCAGAAGAAAATAAGAGAGAACCTTTTTGCAACTTGTAGTAAAGATTTTGTAGACAGGACAAAACATGCACTAATCATAAAAGAATAGATAAATTGGATTTCATCAGAATTAAATATTCTTCTCACTAAAGGAAATCATTAAAAAAACAAATAGGCAAGAAGCCCCAAACTAGGACATATTTTTGCAGTACATATATTTCACAAAGGAGTTACATTGCAACACTCTATAAATCAAAATAAAAAGACAAATGGACCATTAAAAATGGGAGAAATTTTTGTATACTTTACAAAAGAAAATACAAAAATTGTCAATAAGTGGCTTACAGTGTGCTCAACATTCTTACTCATCAAGATAATGCAAATTAAAATTGTAGTGAGATACAAGTTTATACCCAATAGAGTAAATAAATTTAAAAATATTGACCATACCACAGACTTTATTCATTGATGATACCAAATGTCGGCAATATTTTGGAGCAACTGAGAATTCTCAAACATGGTTGATAGGAATATAGAATGGAGCAATCCATTTGAAAAACTGTTTCTTATAAAGTTTAACTGTGTAACTGTTCTGAGACACAGAAGTTCCACTCTTAGGTAATTATGTAAGAGATATAAAGACATAAGTCCACAAATGACTTTTACAAGACTACTTATACAAGCCTTATCCATAAAATTTCAATATTTCTGAAGATAACAGAAATATTCACTAAAAGGAAAATGGATAAAATTCTGTTATATTCATACAGTGAAGTATTCAAAAATAAAGAGAAATGAGCTGCTAACACACTCAAGAAGCATGCATGACTCAAGAAGTATTATGTTGAACAAAAGGATATATACTCTATGATTTCATTTTTCAAGTCCAAATATAAGCATAATTAACCTAGTATTGAAAATCAGAAAGTGGTTGCTTCTAGTAAGGTTGGGGTTGAGTGGGGAAAGTCATGAAGGAACATTCTAAGGAGATGGAAACGTTCTATATGTTACTTTGAATGGTTATTACATGAATACATATAATTGTCAAAATTCATCAAACTAAACACCTAAGTATTATGTTATAATGTATGTAAATTTTATCTCAATTTTTAAAAAATACTAAGATGAAAAATTTTGTGAAAAATGTATCTTTCTGATTTATTATTATATAAAATACAGATTAAAGTTTAATAAGTATATTTCCATGTTTGTAAATAAAAAAATATACATGAACATAGTCACAGAAAAACAGTAAAGGGATAAACCCAAAAGGAGGTGTCTGTAAATTTTATATTAACTTTTAGTTTATTTTATAATATGAAAGTATAATACTAATTTTGATTTACTCTGCTTTTTCTCCTTAATTTGTGGGAATTCTGAGTACATAAACTGAGGATGCCTTCCTTTAGGAAAAATTTGCATTTGCTGCTGCCTACATGACAATGAACCTACTCAATTAGCAGCAGTTTAGCCTTTTTCTATAACTTGGCTTTGTAAAGAAGTCTTTAATTGAGTATCCTCATCTGCTGCTGACTCAGATCTTTGTTTCCGGGACTGACTTGCTTGGTAATGCAGTAGAAACAGAGGGTTTTACTATGGACTATACACCAGTGAGAACAACCTAATGACTCGTGGCGGCTAATGATGGAAGTGTCCTGACCCTGTATTGTAAACTTTCTCCAGAGCAAAGATAGTGGCCAACAAAGAGCTTCTACTCACAACCTCCTCATGGTCTAACTCCATTAAATCCTCACAGCGACAGAGTCCCACTACACAGTAAACACATTAGAAGTCTCCCTCTAAATAGATTAGGGAGGTTGGTCTACTGAAAGAGTTCCAGAAGAGTTTTTAAAAAGTAGAACTTGATTCATGAGCTTTACATAATATTGTGCATTTTTTCCCAGTTGTAATGTGTGGCCAGTCTTAAAAGAAAATGGTGCACTGACTTTGGCTTGTTTTGATTAAAAGCAAGGGTCATATTCTTTGTCTCACATATTCTGACAAAAAGGAAAAATTGTTGTTGCACTGTCAGGTCCCATTTGCAAATTTTTCAAATATTCCCTTACCAAATTTACTGGCCTGAGTGCATACATTCCTCTCAATATTTTTATTTAAAAAAATTGAAAGAGCAATATATAAATAAATTTTCTCATGTGAAACATTAAAAAAAGACAGATACCCCCAACCTCTGTTTCTTGACTATTATCCCATCTCTCTTCTCCCTAGGAGGGGCCACTGTTTTGAATTTAAAATGCAAGCCTCAGAATTAAAAGCCTGCTGTTTATTCCCTCCCTTTCTATTTACTATAATATTCTTGAGTTATGCTTTAACTTGACATTTACTATAATTTCTTTGTAAGTTTCTTTAATAGAAATGATATTATACTGAATTTTTTGTTCTTAAAATTGTATCTTTACTAAAATTTTTCTTTGGCTCTCTCTCCTGGCTCACCAACTTACTCTACAATGGCAGCCATTCTGCTATATAATTTAGTCCTTCTTTTAGAGTTGTTCGTTTCAATAATATTTCTAAATTTTCTATTATAAATAGTATTTCTAAATTCTTTTTCATAGACCAATATGCTTTTGCTCAGTATTTGTGTAAAGACTTTTATATATGTACAGGCCTGTCTTTACTAGTGATATATTCTTGGTCAGTATAACTCCTGTGGTGGACATGGTCCACTCAGCAGTTCACTTCTTTTGACATGTTTTTTTTCATACTGTATATTGGCATACAAAAGAAGCATATTTAACTATCTGCTATAGAAAAAGGGGAAATAGGCTCTGCTATTTTTCCAAAAATGTAAATAGACTTAGTAAATGTAGATATTTTCATTCAAAATATTTTTGTCAGGTACCTATTATGGTTAGTCATTGTATTAAGCATGTATATAATAGTATAGTATTAAATGACATTCCTTCATAGAATTATTTATTCAACAAATATTTACTGAAAGCTACTATGTGCCAAAGCAAATCTACATGCCAAGATTAGACCTTGAGGTTGAGCACAACATAAACAGCCCACTATGAGTAATTATTCAATGAATGATTTTTTTTTATACTATGGACCTAGAGTCTGTCATGCAGAGTGAAGTAAGTCAGAAATAGAAAAACAAATAACATATGCTAACGCATATATAGGGAATCTAAAAACAAATGGTACTGATGAACCTAGTGGTAGGGCAGGAATAAAGGTGTAGACATAGAGAATGGACTTGAGGACACGGGCGGAGAGGGGGGAAGCTGGGGCGAAGTGAGAGTAACATCGACATATATACACTACCAAATGTAGAATAGATATAGTGGGAAGCAGCCACATAGCACAGGGAGATCAGCTCGGTGTTTTGTGACCACCTAGAGGGGTGGGATAGGGAGGGTGGGAGGGAGACGCAAGAGGAGGGTATATGGGGATATATGTATGCATATGGCTGATTCACTTTGTTGTACGACAGAAACTAACACAGCGTTGTGAAGCAATTATACTCCAATAAAGATGTATTAAAAAAAAGAATACTATGATTAAACATTAAAACATGTAAAAATGAAAAAAAATAAAGTAATGGAAATAATGTATGTCAGGTGACTGAGTAGTACTGAGTGGCTGAATTCGATAGTGAAGTCTGAATAACGTAAAGAAGCCAACCAATCAAAGATTAGGGGAAATAACAATTCAGTCAGAGGAATATTTAGGGGAAGTCATTATGGGAAAAATGAGCTTAGGATGCTTAGAGAATAGGACTAAGTTGATTAATATAGGAATATGTGATTAAGATAAAATGAGCAAATAAGAAATGTGAAATTATGCCTGAGAGGTAGGCAAGAGCTAGATCATGTACATGTGGTAGATCACAGTAGTGAGTTTTTCTTTTTCTTTTTTTTTTAAGTTCAATAGAAAGCCATTGTTGCTAAGTTCAGTAGAAAGCCATTTGCTGTGATACTCAGCAGAATGGTCTGATTTTATTTACATATTTCAAAGCTCACTGTCTGATATGTGAAAAATGGATTGTAGAACAGCAAAAAGAGGAAACAATATCGGGGTATTCCTGGTGAGACATGATGATGGCTTGGAGGATGGACATAGAAAAATGGATGAATATGTTTGGATATATTTTAAAGTTAGAGGTC
The DNA here is from genome assembly GCF_028023285.1 of Balaenoptera ricei. Taxonomy (NCBI): domain Eukaryota; kingdom Metazoa; phylum Chordata; class Mammalia; order Artiodactyla; family Balaenopteridae; genus Balaenoptera; species Balaenoptera ricei. The sequence goes on from NC_082641.1 coordinate 81,162,805, forward strand.
AGAAGGACTACAGATAATTTAGATACGAGGGCAGTGAAGAAATAGAGGATTCAAAGATGAGATCACCAAAGCAAGGATATGGAATCTGTTTGATTATTATAGGAAGAGCTATTTAAGCTGAGTGCTACAGGATAGTGAAGGGTTGGTCCCATTGTGGTAGAGAGAAGAAGCCTTTGAAGAGCCATGTCAAAAAAAGTTTTATCATTATTCTAGGGATAATGGTGAACAAATGACCTTTTTGACTAGAAGGTGAGATAATCATATTTTTCAGATCAGAACGATGGATCATCAGAATCATCTGGCTCCTCGCATTGTAAATTCAGACCTATTCTCAGACAGATGGAATTTAGCTTATTCCAAATTTGGATGAAGTAAAATGGGTTTTCATTTTCTTGAAATTCTGATAGTGTATAGGTTACTGAGGAAGGATTTTCTGCATGGATGAGAAGACTGCTAAAATCTCAGAAATCTGACATGAACAAAAATTGAAAGTCTATCATTCTCCAACCTTAACCACCTTGAAAATTTTGCAAGGTACATAGCAGAAGCTATTAGATAAGCTACAATAAGTATAGGTACCTTTGAGGAAGCAAAATGAGATATGACTCTTCCAATCATCTGTACACAGATTATTTCCATGCGCTATGAACCACTGCAACTCATGTTATGAAGTACTAAAATCCTCAGCTCTCTAATTGGATGTTTGATATGTGAGGAAACATGAGATAATATTAAAAGTGCTGCACTGTTTATTTTTTTACAAAGCGTTCCTTATAATTCTTAATTTTCGGTACTTTTATTTTTAAGATTTTGTAAGAATTTCCCATAGGTGAAAGTGGAGATCTAGCCTGTCCATTAAGAAACTGCTTTTCCTGAAATGAAACAGCCATCTGTGTAGTGAACAGATCTGAATTTTTACACTATTTGACAGCACAGATGGTTCAATAACCACCACAACCACTGATACTCTTTGCAGTTTTCTCTTTCTGGGCATGTTATGGCAAGTACAGTATTAGCAGGTGCCTTGCAACTGAATCACAGTGATGAGATGTGTTCAATGAAGTAGATAAGGAAAGTAGTTCCCTGCCCTTGGATCTGTGCTTAGCCTGCGAGATGGCAGAGGAAGTGATGTGAAAGACCTCCATTTTTGTCTTGGACTTTCTTGTTTAGAATTCCATGTTACCAAAATCAGGCTCTTCCTTCCTCTCTTAGCTTCCTTCTATCATAAGAGCTTAGCCCATCTTGCTATTTAGAAATATGTATAGACATGGATGAAACTTTGTATTCCTAACTCTCTGTTAAAACTTCAACTGAAATACAGAAAACCTTGGGAATAGAGGGTTGTGGCTTTACTCGCAAGATTACTCCCTGTCTCTGTTTCAATGTATGCTATGAAAATTTTGCTACAGCTAACAAGAACAAAAAGGTTTTTACTAATGTAGAATTTTGCAGAGCTGGATATTTATTTGGGGGGATTATCAAAAATTTTTCTTTTTGGTTTTAAAATGTTTCAGGTTTTGCATTTTATGATTACATTTTCTGTTGCTTCTCTGCCAACCAGTTTCCCAGAAATGAAAGAAAAATAGAGATACTTGGTAAGGCAGGTAGATGATGAGGCAAGTTTTGGTTGCTAATACTGTTATTCTGTTGTGTCAGACATCATGTGAAAGAATTTGCTCAACTGCTACAAAGAGATAAACTATCCTTTTAGGGTCTAATTTCTGCATTCTTTAATTGCTGACCTACACTCGCATTTTAAATTTGAGCAAAATCTCCTTAATGTCAGACTTCAAAGCTACATAACGTAATTATGGAATTGAATAATGGGGATCAAACAAATTCTACCATGTGGACTCAGAAATTAAGGGAATTTGTGCTGCTGATTCTCGGGTTGCTTTCTTCCTTATTACCTACTGTTTCTGTTGTACTTGAACCGATGCCCCTCATATTGGACTTCTGTCTTCTCACATGGATTAGGGGTGTTTACAAATTGTATCTTTAATACTGCGCATCTTCACCGTTAGTGATTTTATGTTATTCGTATTCTCAGTGCCCATTGGACTTTGCCTTTCTGTTCAGACTCTCATTCCTTGTATTTCTCATCTGTCCTTTTCTGTCAACATGCAATGGTCAAATTAGAGAAACAACTAGGACACAAAGGAAAACAACAAAAGCAAGATTTGAAACTCACAAAAGGAGATAACGGACTGCTGTATATGTTGTTGTCTCTGAACACAAAGGTTTACTTTCCAGGTGAATTTTATCCTTAGTTTAGCCAGGGCCAAAGAAGACCACAGAGCGTATGTCAAGTGAGTTTTTGTCTGAGCAATTGAGATTTAAAAAGAGAAATTTTCACAGATTTTCTGAATGTTAGTAATACTGCCCCAGATACTATCTTGGAAATACCATGAGATGATTGGCTATGCTTAACAATCTGGGCGGTGTATTGGTTTGGGTTTCCCCAGAGTGAGACCCTGAAACAGCAATTTGGTTGTAAGTCATTTATTGGGAGGAGCTCTCAAGAGGGTGACAGCAAAGTTAATGAAGAGTGTCTTACTGAGCGGGAAGCTGATCGTCTTCTCTGAAGTCTGTGACAGAATGTATGGAAAACACCTCAAAATTGTCCCAGGGAGGGATGACTAACTTACACTCAGGACTTACCTCCCTCACAGCGTGAGAGCTATTTTGGAGGCATAACATTTTGTTATGTCTGGCCTGTTTCATGGGCAGGAATATTACTGAATCCAGAGAACAAGAGGTTGTCTCTGTGTGACATTTGGGGGTAAGTGAGGAGATAGGAGCAGGGTACCAGTAACATTTGTTTCACAGCATATATGCAAAAACATTTTTATTATGCATTTAAGCCTTCCCTTCTCTCCCATGGAAAACAGAAACTTGGAATTTTTAAAAATTAGTAGACAAAATTAAACAATTTTTTTTCAATAATTCCCATCCTAAAATCAATCTAGGTGGCTTATCAAGGCACTTTTCTGTAATACTACTGCTTTGCACAGCCAAGTTCCAGTATCCTTTTTCCAGGGGAAAAAGCACTAGAAAGTTCACTCTTACAGTGTGATGCCCATTATGGAAAGTACTTTGAGATACACCTTTCACAATATACAAGCAGTGATCAGCACTTACTGACTAGACATATAAGGCTGTTTAACATATTGTCAAGGAAAAGGGCGTGGACTATGCAGTCCACCATTATCATTCCTAACCCTAGAATCAATACTTATATACTATTTGGGAGTACTTGTAAACAAATTGATATTCTATTTTTCCAAATTTGTATAGACCCATTGCTATAGCCAAAGGATAGGAAGATTTGGACCTAACTAGGGAAAAATCATCTTTGTAGATGCAGTACACCTGCTAGGCTGCTTGATTCTTGTCACATCACAACACATGTGACACTCTCCTTTGCTTTTCAACATCTGTTGTTATGGGCAGAAAGGAAGCATAGCCTTCCCAGCAGTTTCCTCTGGGTTATGGACAGTAGCCAGGTTTGGTAAGAAAAATCCCACCTCAGCCATTTGTGAGTCGGTGAAATTTTAAATAGCACAGGTTTTTCTGGTTTGACTCATCACTTCAGTATTTACAGAAATTGAGATGGGGTCATGTGTAAGTAGAACAAAACCCCAGTTGCTTCTTCTGCCTTTGCTCTCAGAGTCATTTCTGGGAAAAAATCCAAACTTCTACCATCTGTGGTTCCTTAGCAATATGTAAAAAAAAAAAAAAGAGTCTGATTATTAATTGAGCTAGAATGAGCTGTTCACCAGAGATGTGCGTCCCGATAAACCCCCGCTGGGCCACTTGGCTTCCTTGTTTTCTCTCTGATGAAGAAGCAGCCTGAACTGTTCAACCACTTCAGGCGATACAATTACTCCTCCTCCAGAAATCACAGTGGCGGCTCGCAACTCACAATGCAGCACAGAATCTTACTACAGTAGAATTTGACATGATTATAAGGTGTTTTTTGTTTGTTTGTGTTTTTGCATACAGGTAACTTAGGGTTGAGCATCTCAAGAGAAGAAAACATGAACATACATTACACTCTGCACTCAGACAGTTGCATTAAGAATGTTTTATAGTAATTGATCTCTAGCCATTAAAAAGGAAAAATTTGTGGATAAATAAAATGACCCTTTCTTAGGAAACCACATAGGACCTAAACTGGCTGTTTTCTCCACTGTCCTCAGTGAACATAAGTAATTCTTTGAATTCTTCTTTTTGAATTGAAATCTCAAATAATTCTTTTTTTATGCTAACCCCTATTTTACACTTGTTCGTGATGTATTTTTTCTTGTGATTATTCTGTTATGAGTTTGTATTTTCTCTTTAGTTTTCAAATTCTTCATAAGATTTTTTACCTTCTATACTTTTTATTTCTGTAAGAGGTTAAAGTAAGAGAAATAAGGCTGGTCATTAAAGACAACTTTATCATAGTGAAGGTTTTGAAATAGGAAATATAACCAAAATCTTGTAAATATTGTTTACCTTGTAAATAAAAAAAAAATATATTATACATATATACATACACACATATATACATATATGTAGTACATAATACAATTCTATTAATTTTACATCTTATCATCTTGACCTATAATATGTTTTTTATGCTTTCCCATGTGTGATATATTCTTATAAATAGATTGCAAACCACCTTTTGGAAGGAATTCTTTTACATACTGCATTTCTTATCTTTTACATACTGCATTTCTTTTACATACTGCAAAGCTACTCTTAACTCTGTCCTCATCTTTCTGTGTCTTGCATTTGCCTGAAGGCCTTCATGTTCTTGTCTCGGCATCCTCTCCAGACAGGCCCTTCCCTTACATACTCTACTGCTAGGACTTCTTGCAGAGCTCCGAATACAATTTGTCCCCCCTTTTTTTTCCTGCTGGGATTCTCACTCCGTCCCAAATGCTCTTTCCACATCATTGTCTGGTTAAATTTACTAATTCTGTAAGACTCGTCTTAAACATACTCTTCTTTGAGGTCCTCCCTGATTCTCTAAAGTAAGTTAAATTGACTTGCTACGCACTCCCCAGCAACCCATTCCTCTCCTTTGTTTCTTGGTTTCAATACTCATCATGCTGGTAACACCGTATTTGTTTTTTTGCCTTTTCCCACTACATGGTAAGTTTCATAGGGCAGGGATCATGTCTTTCTTATTTACTGATGAATCTTGAGTATCTAACAAAAATTCTCTGGCACATAGTAGGTGCTGAATAAAATTCGCTGAATATTTATTGTATGACTTTAACTGACAGTAGGAGGAGTTTTATCCTAGGAGAAGAAGACTGATGGACACTGCAAACAATGAGAAAAAAACCTCTCCCCTGTCGGCAGTGCGGTGTAATACAAGCATGCACACACATATAGACAAACGGACCCATACATACACATCTTCCTTCAAGGTCTAGTTGTGGGTTTTATTTGATCGCTCTTCTGGCTATCCAGTAAAATGTGGAAGTGGGCTGAGTGAGTATGGTGTTTCTTGGTAGAGAGGAGGCTAAAAATAATCTATTTTCATACAGTTATGATTAAAATACATGGTGTAAGTTACTTTCCAGATTCGGTAGAGCCCATCTGTCAGATGTAGTTTAAATTCAAATCATTTTAATACAAAATGTAGTTTGAGTGTTTCGTAGAGATTTACACATTTGAAGATGCCTGTGTTTTGCATTCTTAAAAAATAGTTTCAGCATTTTCTAATGACCTGTAAATTTTGAAGTTCCCATTTTTCTGTCAGACATTTCTTTCAGACATTATAGAATTCTTTGAATGTTTAAGAGGTTAATCAAGTGACTGGGATTTTCTTTTTTTTCTAATTACTACTGTCATTAATTATTCAATATAATTATTGTTTAAAAAATCTATTTCTGTCATACTGTCGAAGGAGAGCATGTAAAAGAAAGGGCTGGTATAAAGGAATATGGGTGACTTTTATGAGATTATAGGATTTGGAATCATGACAAATACATTAACTTATTGTATAAAAAGATATCACTGTGATTAATTTGATAAACATTATCAAAATATGTTGGGAAACTATTTAAACAAACTTAATTGCTCTAGTACATAAACTGCTCCCAGAGAGTAAATTAGATGCTTCTACAACTACACTCACTCTTTAAGATTACATAGAATACACTGGAGCAGTTATTTATCAATGTTCCTCTAGTTTTAAAAAATGACTTTTAAGCATTTCCTCGAAGTATGTTTCAAAATCAGAGCCCAGTAACAACATGTTTGTTTGTAAGTTTTCCTTAGACATTTAGTAATGGGCAAAACATTCTTAAAGATTTTTAAAATGATAGCATACTAAATTTTAAATTTTTACTAAGTTTTCTGGACAAATTGTTCCTACAATGCAAACTCATATTGCAACAATTTTCTTTCATCCTTTTGTCATGATGTCTATTAAAAGGATAGGTGATAGAGTATGTCAGTGTCCTTGTTCCGAGGACTGCTTCCCACCCATTGGGGAGCAAACCTGCTATTCATTAGAATAATCAATCCCATGTACAAGTTAATTAACCTGTCTCCTTGGGTTTTAAGAGTGTTCATGTCCATAGGCAAAATGTGAACTTAATCTTTTAATTTGACTAATTTAAAGTAAAAATAATTCTGGGCTTAGTTTAGGGAGTTATATAGCACTGCAGGGTTATTGAAAGAATCAGGAATGGAACCTGGTCTCTTGGATTTAGTATGTTAAACCTCTTTTGCATTATGCTGGATTTGGAATATTCATTCACTTTTTCACAAGTATTTGTTGAACATCTACAAGGTGAAGGCCCTGGGAATACAGTGGTAAACAGGTCATAAAATAGTTTGTGCCCTCACAGACATTAAATTCTACTTGGAAATATGATATTAGATCTATTTTCCATTTTCTTTATTCTTTCTCTGTATTTTACATATTTATTTTTTAATATTGATTATATTAAAATGGTACATGCTCTTCATAAATAATTCAAACATTTCAGAAAAGTTGAAGCCATTGTCTCTGGGTTAATTATTGTGATGAGCATCCACCAGATATGTCATGTATCTGTGAGCACACTTTCCATAAATACAATTATACTCTTTTGTTAATATTCTTCTCCTTAGGGATTAATTTTTTAAAGACATTGCTTAAGATATACTTACCCTGGATCTTTCACATCAAAATCTTACTACGTTATCATTTTCTAATAAATCTATATCATGACCCTCCAAAGTTCATGATAATCTGATAAACTGCAGGGGAAATTGGGAATATTAAAACTAGAATAACTCAGGGTATCTTCTCTGTGACAGGGTGGAGAAGCATCATATAGCAGACTCAGGTAAAGGGATCAGGCAGGTGACAGCAATGAAATGAAGAGAAGAGAGCTGAATAGGAGTGAATTAGTTTCCTTGTGCTGCCATAATAAAAGACCACAGGCTGCATGGCTTAAACAACAAACATTTATTTTCTCACAGTTCTGGAGGCTAGAAGTGCAAGATCAAGATGCTGGCAGAGTTTCCAGTAAGGCTTCTCTTTTTAGCTTGCAGATGGCTTCCTTCTTGCTGTGTTCTTATATGTCCTCTCCCCTGTGTGTGGAGAGAGAGAACACTCCTGTGTCAGTGTCTCTTCCTCTTAGGTGGACACTAGTCCCAGCAGATTAGGGCGCCACCCTTACGACCTCATTTAACTTTATCTCCTTAAAGGGTTTCTTTCCAAGTATAGTGACTTTGGGGGGTTAGGGATTCAACGTATGATTTGGGGGTGGGGACACAGTTCAGTCTATTAACAATAAGTAAAAATGCCCTGCAAGCACATATCTTTCAACATCAGTGAAAGAAATTGTGGAGTCTTTGGTGAAGCCATGTCCAAACTAAGGAGCATAGGCACTGTTGACAGGAGAAATGGCAGCTCCTTCAGTTTTTAATGTAAAATCTGCTCTTTTAAAATTTGGCAAATAATTATAAATTGTTCCAAATCATTATGCAGGTCAAACAATACAGTCTGTGGATCATATTTGGCCCTTAGGCTGTCAAATTATGGTCTCTACTATAGTCAAAAAAGCATGCTTTTAACATTACATAGAGCTGGGTCCAAATGTTGGTCCAGCCATTTATTTACAATATAACATAGTAAATACCCCCACCCCACTCCTTAAGGATTCCTTAGTTTCCATATATTCAAAATGAACATAATAAAATATCTCTTTTTAATGGGTAATGAGATATTTAAATACTATGAATATATAAAAATTATTTGGACGTGGTGTTGCATTTCCCTCACCCCTAAGATGTCATGGGTTCTCTGAAAGGAATTTTCTAATTGACTGAACAATGTAGGGGTTAATAGAAACAGAATTGCCTACTTTTCCCCTTTCTGAAACATTTTAAATTATCTGTGTAAATATATGAAAAGCAGTCATTCTCTCTTATTGAGTCTATTGCTACTTGCTGTAGCCCAATACCTCTGTCCTTGCAAGCTAAGCAAGCAATAGCATCTCTTCTCCTGAATTCTACAGCAGATTTGTTGTCTTGCTACTGAAGGGTTATAACAAGCCAGTATTGGCAGAAGCAAAAGTTTTTGTCTTTATGGAAGTAACTCCTTTTCTCAAGCAAGGCCAGGTTGAAAAAAATAATCTGTAAAAGATTTTCCCCCTTAGAAGTACTTCCAATCTTCAGAGCTCAAGAAGGGGAAACAAGCTTGTCAGGAATCCAAGGACTTTTTTTTTTTTTTTTTTTTTTAAATAAATTTATTTATTTATTTATTCATTTCTGGCTGTGTTGGGTCTTCGTTTCTGTGCGAGGGCTTTCTCTAGTTCTGGCAAGCGGGGGCCACTCTTCATCGCGGTGCGCGGGCCTCTCTTGTTGCGGAGCACAGGCTCCAGACGCGCAGGCTCAGTAATTGTGGCTCACGGGCCTAGTTGCTCCGCGGCATGTGGGATCTTCCCAGACCAGGGCTCGAACCCGTGTTTCCTGCATTGGCAGGCGGACTCTCAACCACTGTGCCACCAGGGAATCCCAATCCAAGGACTTTTGACGTTTACTTTTCCATCTCCTTTCAGAGCCATTTTGGTTTTGGTGGAGGCTCTGAATTCATGCTATACCTGAGCAGCTGAAAAGCTGCTCTTTGAGCATAGACCTTCAGTTTGATGAAAGGTCAATAACGTTTGGCTGAAAGTGTCTGTAATGTGCTTTAATTCTCGAGTGAAACCTGGCATGCACGTATTTATAAATAAGAGACTATATGGGCTTAACTGCTAGATCGCTGCAGATTTTCTAAGAGCTGAATGGCTACTCCAAAACTCAAGACAAACTTATTACTTATGCTAAAACAGATCATTTGTAGGTAGAAGCCAATCTTCTTGCTTTCAAAAAATAATTCAGTAAAACTCTACTATCATACTTAGTCTAAATTTGAATTTCTGTGCCAAAGGTACTCAGTTAACATAGTAGCTAAGGTCATGGTTATAGAGTTTCTTGCTGTAGTAAAATTAAGTCAGTTTGTTATGAGAAAATAAATCGGAGACAATTTATTTAAAAACAGACAAAAATCGTGTGCACGTATATTATCAGTAATGCATTTCGTTGGTTCATGTAGTCTCTGTGCAATTGTTGCTTTTATGTTCAAAGTAGAATGAATTTGCATAAAGAAATGTGTTTTTATTTTTGAAAATACTGATGAGTGAAAACTTAGATTAAAGGAGGACTGTGGACGTTTCTGAACTGGTGAAGACTCTGATTGAAAAATCTAGTTTTAACACAGTGCTATAATGCTGGCAAATATTTAGTATCATTCATAATATAGAACACACTGGGTGCATAAAATAAATGAGTTCACTTACAAGTTTTGTTATGCAGTTGTTAATATAGTAAAGTGCGTTGCTACTTTATGGGTAAATGAAACTTTTCCTGAATAGGCAAATAGTTCTTGATGTTTAACCCTTCCTATTTTAGAGTTCAACTTGTCAAAATGGAAATATAAATTTCAAATAATTATAACATTCATTTATAAGGTTTTGCTGTTATTGGGGGGTCAGAAGACAATTTTTTATTTTCAAAGTTTCTTAGAAATTGAACATTAGCTTGCAGCAGGTACTGTAGTGTGCTATCCAGAACCCCTCCCACTTCCAGAACTGAGATGCCTATTTCTCCATCTTCCACAAACATTAACACCTAAAGGCTCACAGCTGAGTCCCTCTCTAGTAATTGCCCTTATCTAGAGAGAGCTCTCTCTCCCAAGGTTTTGCCTCATCCAGAGGATCATGCCATCCCAGCCTCAAGCTCTCTGTGCAATGGGCAAAAGCCTCTGATGGAATACATTTCAGTTCACATTATCTCTCTACTCAATTTTGCATTCCTCACCCCATCATAAGTGTTATTCTAATAGCATTTCCAGTAAACTCTTGGAATATAAATCTCCATGTCAGAATCTCTTTCCTGGGAAACCTACCTGAGACACTACTATATTCACTCGTCTAGCAAAACAAAACCCACTGTCAGGTGAAGTCAAATATATTGTTCCTTGGTACCTAAGAATTAAACAGTAACCTGGCTATTTTGATATTCCTTTTGAGGTTAATTACATAAAAGAATGATGGTATACTTTTTTTTTTAACATCTTTATTGGAGTATAATTGCTTTACAATGTTGTGTTAGTTTCTGCTGTATAACAAAGTGAATCAGCTATATATATACATATATCCCCATATCTCCTCCCTCTTGCATCTCCCTCCCACCCTCCCTATCCCACCCCCCCATCCCACCCCTCTAGGTGGTCACAAAGCACCGAGCTGATCTCCCTGTGCTAAGCAGCTGCTTCCCACTAGCTATCTATTTTACATTTGGTAGTGTATATATGTCCATGCCACTCTCTCACTTCATCCCAGCATACCCTTCCCCCTCCCTGTGTCCTCAAGTCCATTCTCTACGTCTGCATCTTTATTCCTGTCCTGCCCCTAGGTAAAGAATGATGGTATACTTTAAAAAGACTTAACAAAATGTTTATGTCTTGAAGTATGTATCTTGAATTTATTTTTTATTATGTAAATTATTTGGAATTGGCAATAAGAAACAAAGAACAGATACATTTTGAAAAGATGACCTTGCTTCATGACTACCTTCTGCTTCATTCCCACTCCCACTCCCCATATAAGTGATTTAGATAGTATAATGAGTCCACTTTACTCTGGCACTATTATTTCTGACCTGTATGGTCTATTTACCTATGTTACCAGGTTTAGAGTAGCAGGCAACTTTAGGAACTGGAAATCATTTTTTTCATTATGTTGGCATTAACGTAACATTGGAGGAATCCTGTGTCCATTATTTTCAAATACACATAAAATATCTGTAGACAACCTGAAAAACAATTGAATTAAGTGGTTTTAGACAACATGAAGTAGATGAAGATTATTCTCCATGCTACATACAGCTAAAATTCTTGGATATTTTTGTAAACTGTAAGATTATTCTGTAAAATGGAAGAGGAGGTGAACCCATTAGGAACCTTGGCACACAAGGAATGACATGGCAGTGAGTTCCTTTTTTTTGTTTGTTTGTTTGTTTTGCCCCATATATTCTAGACTGAGTTCTGGAATGGCCAACAACCCAGAAACACCAACAGATGCAGACAAAAAAGTCTAAAGTAAAGTTTGTGATCTCTAGCCAAAGGACCAGAAGGAACAGCCTAACTAGTCAAAAAAGTTTTAAACAGTATCTGGTGTGCCGTAGCCAAACTCCACAGAAAAATCTTCAGCCCTAACTCACACCGCTGGCATCAGAGACCGAGTGGGGGCCTAAACGTCTACCCTAGCCTGGCTGTGGGAGATGCCCTTTCCGTCCTGTAGATCCCCCCACCCCGCCTCCCGCCCCACCACCAGGTGGAGTCACAGGAGTCGGAGGGGAGAGCTGAGACTTAAATCTCCTCTCCCTCTGCACTGGCCCCTGTCAGTGGAGACCATGTGTGGAGCCTCAACTTTCACTCCATTCAATAATCTGGTGAATCTCAAGGGCATTACATGACGTTAAAAAAACATTTCAAAAGGTTATATACCATATGATTCCATTTACATAACATACTAAAAGTAACACAATTTTAGAGATGAAGAATAGTTTAGTGGTTGCCAAGGGTTAGGGATTGTGCAGGGAGGAGGTTGGTGTGACAGTAAAGGGTTTGCACAAAGATATCTCTATGGTGATGGAATAGTTCTTTATTTTGATTGTGATGTTGATTAATCTATGCATATGATAAAATGGAATAGAACTATATACACATATTGTGCTAATGTCATTTTCCTAGTTTTGAAGTTATACTACATAATTATATAATATGTAGTCATTGGGGGAAAGTGAAGCGTACATGGGACTTCTTGACACTATTTTTATTTATATTTATTTCAAAATAAAAGTTAAAAAAATTTCCAAACAATTGAATTGAGTGAAAGAATTAAGGAGTAGTATTAATAGAGCTGCTAAAGATTTTGGTCTAAAAAAATAAAGTCTAGGGGAACTGTAGGGCATGTGAAGCCTGTTTTGTTTGTTATCAGTTGAAGGAGACCAGTAGTTATCTTTCTCTTCATTTAAGGATTTAGATAAGGAAAAGGAGTTCAAGTTACATTCAACAAGGTTTGGGCAAACAATTGGGAGACATTCTGAGCTAAAATGTGATAATAGACTTGAAAAGGCAGTTAATATTAAAAGATTGTAATTCTTATACCTGGAGGTCTTATAAAATTGAAAGTTCAAGGACACTTTGGAGACAGGAGCTAGCATAACAGTGTAAAAGATAAACCATAATAGGTTATTTGTACTTCTATGATATGAACCTTTAAAATTATTCAATCCACAGGCAGATTCTTTTCAGAGATTTGGCTAGTAAATCGACCCATAATTGTTTTCCACTATTTTTTTCTCTCTGCTCATTTTTCTACATTCCCATGGAAGGACTTCTCAGGTACAATTTTTCTGTCCTTTACTCACACCACAACATTTTTAAATGAAAAAGAAACCCGAAAAATAGTAAGAGTCATTCATCTTAACACTTTATGTCTGAAGTATTGCTTGGACTTAGGACATCCATAAATACAGTCTCTTTTTTTTATTGCACTGACTATTAAAAACATAGCAGTAGTGAAGTAAAAGAGCTCATTCATTTGTCCCTCAGTTAATGTGATCATCAATATGCTATTAGAAACTTGTACTGCTTCATTGTTTAAGAACTACTAGTCTGCCACAGATGTGACAGCCAAAGATTATTTTTAATATTTGAGAAGCTCATAAAGATGACCATAGAATCCAATAGGAAAAACGGTGCCAAAGAACATGAGCAATTCACAGAGGTTGAACCACAAATGAATTCTCTAAACATGCAAAAGGTAAAATCTCATTAGTAACAAAGTAAATGAAAGTTAAAACACAAACTTGACAACAATTTCCCGCTTCTTATATAGGCAAAGAAAGAGTCAGAGGGCCTTTTGTTTTAGCTGAGGCAGCATCTCATGATTGTGCTGAGTTCTGGAAAGGGAGACTTAAAGATCCAGAGAGTCAGAGCTCTTCTGTGAGTTCAGGATTGGTGACCCACTCACCTTCCCCATCCCTGACAACTTCTTGGTGAGATTCAGAGTTAAGAATTCTTTCACAGTGGTTATGGAGGCTCTAATCAAGGCCAGTGTCAGGGAAAGATAATAAGGTTTTGAAATGAAGTTACCATTAAAAATAAGAAGGGAAGCACAGAACTAATATTCTAGTCCTAGTCCTGAGTTAGGAGGGAAGGAATGAGAGAGGATAGTGTTTTAGGCCTATGTGTCAGCCAGTAGTGAAACTGGTCTTGATCTAGCCCATCTACTCCCAGCATCTTTATTTTCTACTAGAAATACTGTGCCTGCTGCTGCCACTCAAGCAGAGCTTTTTTCATGAGAAGAATTTCATTTAAGAACATGGGCCTCACCTACTTCCGTCCACATCTCTTCATCAGCCATCTTAGGAGGCACTGGATCTTACTCTTAGATTGCCACTTTTGGGGGAGTTGACCACAATGTACAAGTGGCTGAAGGAGAAATCTTAGAGTTTTGACCTGAAGTTCTGTGTAATGGTTTGCGAGAGAACTTTCCTAAACAAACCCTAGGAAGTGAACCATCTTACCCTAAAAAATTGCTGCTGAAGAGGCAAAGGTTCAACTAAGCATTCAGTATAAGCTACTGAAGCATGTAGTTTATACTAAACACTGTGCTTCAGACATTAGATATAGTGAGAAGCTCTCTACAATTGTAGATTTAGCAATAAACTGTTCATGAGACTGAACCAGACAAGATTGGATGCCTTTTCTCCCTGACCCAAGTGAGCCCAGGGGAATCTTTAAACTTAAGCAGGGGTTAAACCTTGAGTCCTTAAATAGCCACAACAATCTTGAAAAAGAACAAAACTAGAAACTTCACACTTCCTGATTTCAAAACATATTATAAACCTATAGCAATTAAAACAGTGTGGTACTGACATAAAGACAGACATATAGACCAGTGGAATAGAGTCCAGAAATAAACCTTCATGCATATTGTCAAATGATCTCTGTCAAGAGTGCCAAGACAACACAATGGGGAAAGAACTGTCTCCTTAACAAATGGTGTTGGGAAAATTGGATATCCACATTCAAAAAGAATGAGTTTGGACCCTTATACATGGTACATAAAAACTAACTCAAAATGGATTAAAGACCTAAATATATGATCTAAAACTTTAAAACTCTTAGAAGAAACATGGGGAAAGTTTTATGATACTGGATTTGGCAATGATTTCTTGGATATGACTTTGAAAACAGAAAACAAAAGTAGACAAAATTGGATTACATAAAAACTTTAAAACTTCTGTACATCAAACAACAGTGGAAAGGGCAATGTATTGAATGGGAGGAAATATTTGCAAGGCACATACCTGATAAGAGGTTAATGTGCAGAATATATAAAGAATTCCTATAATTCAACAACAACAAGCAACCTGATTAAAAACTGGGGAAAGGACTTGGATAGACGTTTCTCCAAAGAAGATTTACAAATGGCCAATAAGCACATGAAAGGGAGCTCAACATCACTAATGACTAGAGAAATATAAAACAAAATCACAATGAGAAATCATCACATACCCATTAAGATGGCATTTATCAAAGAAACAAAAATTAACAAGTGTTGGTGAGGACGTGGAGAAATTGGAACCCTTATGCACTGTCAGGGGTGGGGTGGAAGGGAATGTAAAACATTGCAGCCTGTATGTAAAACAGTAAGGCAACTCCTCAAAAAATTTTAAAAAAATTACCATATGATTTGGCAATTCTACTTGTAGGTATATATCTAAAAGAATTGAAAGCAGGATCTCAAAGAGATATGTGCACACCACAGCATTATTCCCAATAGCCAAAAACTGGAAGCAACCTATTGTCTATTGACAGATGAATGGATTAAAAAATGTGGTGTGTATACACACACACATACACACATATATATATTTAATGGAATATTAGCCTTTAAAAAGAAGAAAATCCATCCATATATATATATTTAATGGAATATTAGTCAGCCTTTAAAAAGAAGAAAATCCCATCACTTACTACAACATGGATGATTGTCCTAAGTGAAGTAAGGATCCCATGTATCCTTACTTTATGATCCCACGTATACTGAGTTATCTACAGTAGTCAAACTCATAAAAACAGGAGGTAGAATGTTGTTGCCAGGGGCTGGAGAGAAGTGGGGAGTGGGGAATTGTTGCTCAATGGGAATAGAATTTCAATTTGGGAAGATGAGAAAGTTCTACAGGTCTGTTGCACAATGATGTGAATATAGTTGACATTACTGAACTGTGCACTTAAAAATAGTTAAGACAGTAAATTTCATGTTACGTGTTTTTGTTATCACAATTGAAAGAAATATCTTGACTAAGTGTATGGGCAAGAGTAGATATAAATTTTCTGACTTGATATTTAAATTTCATGATTTCAAGTTTATTTTTTTTCTGAGAATCTTGTAAACTTATTTTGGAAGAAAGGAAAGGAGGTAGAGAAGACTGGAAGAGGAATGGAGGGAGGGGAAAATTTAAGTTTCTTTTTTTTTTTATTCCAGTATAGGTCATGGATCAAGAAAAAGATTTGGATTAAAATTTTAAAAATTATTCATTTTGTTAAACTGGATTCTATCATAAAGTCTAGTCAAACCAGTTTATAAAAATGAAAAACAAAAACGTCAACTGATCAGATTTAATAAGAAGAAAAAAGAAAAAAAAAAAAACACATGGGAAAATGGTTGGTACCAAACAAGTATATATTGTCCTTGAAGAATAAGAAATTTAGGGTTTTTGCTCAGATGTTCCTGTTTTGAGCCCAGAAAAGAATTTCCAGGAGTAGTTCAAAGCCTTCCTCAGCAGAAGGTTTTATCAAACCAGCTATAAACAGAAATAGCCAGCATAAAAATAGTTCAGTTGCTTTGAGTTGGGGCTATTTGCAGTACTGACCTTAAAACATTCAGTTAACTAAAATGATTGCACACCAATTTACATAAAGTACTTTGTAAATACACTGTGAGTGAGTTTTTCCTTGACATCCGCTAGGAAACGGCTACTATGTGGTTGACTTAGGCCAGAGAAGAATTACAATGGTGAGGGCAAATTCACTGGTAACATCATGCACTTTTCTAAAAGTGAGCCCAACTCAGTTTAGGGGTCAGAAATCAGTGATGATCTAATAAAATATTAAATGTATATTTATAGTTTATTTTGCTATTTTAAATATTTTTTTTGTTGGTGGGAAGCATCTTGTAACACCTAGAACAAGTTAATGTTACCTTCTTCAGTGAATTTCAACAACAAAGTATTTCTCACTAGAGATAAATCAGGGCATTACACTAAATTCTCTGGATCTGAGCATCCATGAGCAGCACATATGATCCTTGTCATGCAGTTGGTATATTTTGTTTCTAGTTCTGTGATTGCCTGTTTTGAAGGTAATAGATATTAGGGCATGTACTTCATAGGATGTCAAAATAGTGTGAAATACAAAGCAATACCGGTCCAGCGAATCAAATGGTTCTTTTGTATGGTAGGTTTTATGTTATTGAGGTGAAGTGACTGTTCTTTGAGTCTCTGGCTCTTTGGAATAATGGGAATGTGGAGACCATAAAGGTGTCCAAAAGGCAACTCTCAGGGTAATTGTGGGGAGGGACGGGTGAGCAGCTCTGCCTAAAGCCTCTCACGCTTGCAGATTTTTATAAAAGTAAGTCATTAAAAATGTTTGAGGAAAAAGGCTTTAGATGTTTGGCAAGTTTGAAAGCAGAAATTAATATAAAATGAAAGATATTAAGGTGATATAGAAGAAACCATTTCAAGCATACAAAAGCCACTAATACAAAAACATTGTGTTTTACAATGAAAGACTTATGATAGCTGAAATTTAAAAGCAAAAATAAATACTGAGTTTAAGGAAGAACAAAAGATTTTTTTTTTTTTTTGCGAGATTCCCTCCATCGCTACTTTTTTTTTTTTTTAATTTTTATTTATTTATTTATTTATTTATTTATTTATTTATTGGCCGTGTTGGGTCTTCGTTTCTGCGCGAGGGCTTTCTCTAGTTGCGGCAAGCGGGGGCCACTCTTCATCGCAGTGCGCGGGCCTCTCACTATCGCGGCCTCTCTTGTTGCGGAGCATGGGCTCCAGACGCGCAGGCTCAGTAGTTGTGGTGCACGGGCTTGGTTGCTCCACGGCATGTGGGATCTTCCCAGACCAGGGCTTGAACCCGTGTCCCCTGCATTGGCAGGCAGATTCTCAACCACTGCGCCACCAGGGAAGCCCCCGAAAGATATTTTAAAAATATTATTTAAAGTATGGAAGGTAAGAAAAAAAGAAGAGAGACATTGAAACTAACATTTGTAATACAAGATTTAAATTAAAGAATAGCATACATCAACTGGCCACTTGTTAGAAATACAAGTTTTGGAACTACAGACCTACTAAATCAGAAACTCTGAAGATGTAACCATCTGTACTTTAACAAGCCTGTAGGATGCCATTCTGATGACAGCTAAAGCGTGAGAATCACTGAATTATCTAAGGATAAGCAGCATGCATATCTTGCTTACCAGTTGCACAGCATCCAGCATTGAGCCTAATGTATAGCAAAGGTTCAATAAATGCCCGTTAAATAAATGAAGAGTCAAATAAAGCATAAAATTAGGAATCACTAAAAATAAAAAGTAAAGCCTAGTTAAACAGATTTAAAGTATGGTAATAGATAAATAGATGCTTAAATAAACAAAATACCCAAAGAAAATATATTTGCAGTTAAGAATTAAAGGCCCCTAGGGAATCTCTTGAGGCAAGTCTTAAGTCCCTGTAAATAACACACTGCTGAGGAAGCAGAAATTTGTTAACTGGAAGAAAGCCAAGATGTAAAAAGGCATAAATTGTCCTTTATTTTCTCAATTAGTTTGAGATCTGAAGCTCATACTATTTTGATGGAGTCATTTTTGCTCTACTACAATAGAAAACAAAATGTGTAAGAGTCTTATTCTTTATTTTCTACCATGGTACTACAAGCAGGGATACCAACCACTGGTATTATAACTCATTCTTAGGAATCTTTCTTTGATTCTCTAAAAAATACTGGTGTATTTTGACATACCGAAGTTTTCCTATATGTTAAAAGAAGTTGTAAACATACAGAAAAGTACAAAAAAATAACGTAGTGCATACCCATATGACACAAATCTTTATTTCCTCTTAACGTTTTACCATGTGTGCTAGTTGAAATATCTATTCTTATGCTTTTTCCAAATAAATCATCCTCTCATCTAAATTAACAAAGACATTGGAAAAATATTGCTAATAGTATTTTTAAAATCTCTGCTCTATCTGTACTTAGGCGCCCCCTTTTCTCTTCCTTAAGTACTTTCTTTGCTTTAATTGGTTTTGCTAGAGATTTGTCTTTTTCAAGTTTTCTAAAAGAACCAGCTTTTGGTTTTAATCATTCCAAAATAATTTGTTTTCTAAAGTGTTCTAAACATTTCCACTCATCTTTTTTATTTCCTTTCTTGTACTTTTCTGCATTGTTATGGGCTAAATTGTGTTTCCCCCAAATTCATGTTTAAGTCCTAACCCACAGTACCTCAGAATGTGCTTGTATTTAGAGATAGGCTCTTTAAAGAGGTAATTAAGGTTAAATGAGGTCATCAGAGTAGCCCCTAACCTAGTATGACTTGTGTCTTTATATGCAAAATTTGGGAACCAACTCACATAGGGGAAAGACCAGGTGAAGACACCAGGAGAAAATGGCCATCTACAAGCCATGGATAGGATAGAGGCCTCAGAAGAAATCAACCCTCTCAAAGCCATGATCTTGGATTTCTAGCCTCCAGAATTGTGAAAAAACAAGTTTTTGTTGCTTAAGCCACCCAGTTTGTGGTACTGTGTTATAGAAGCCCTAGCAAACTAATACGTATGTTTTTTAAACTTGTTAATTAGTGCTTATTATAAAAAGTCACAGATGCTGGCAGAAGAAATGTAACTAATGTCAGGTACAGGTGTAGTGAACGAGGTGACAAGGATTAATTTTAGGCAAAGTGCTGTGTGTGAAACTACTCAGGCTGCCTGAGGGTCACTGAAAGACTGTTGGAGAAGCATTGTGATAGGAGAGCCAGGCAGAGAGCGGGGAGCCCAGGGCAGAGATGAAAAGATGGATTGGGGAAAACAAGAGAGGAAGTTTGAAGGATAAAGTAGGAGACAGAATGCACAACTTAATTTTTAAGGTAGGAAAATGTGGCTTTAGAGTTTTGTTTGGGTATCCTCTGTTTGCTCTGTGGGTGAGGAAGAAGACTGTGAATGAAATTTGGGATTTCTAAATGAACATTCCAAGTACATGGCTCAGGAAGGTCATGTCCTGAGAAGAAGAAATGAGAACTCAAACCACTGGAAAGATAGAGTCAGCAATAAATTTACATTCTTGTTCATACTCTCTTCTTTGATCATTTTGATCAGCCTGATTCAACAGCCTGATTCAACCCCTGAGAGCTTAGTAGAAATTGGTATAGATATCAAATTGAAATGCTGGACCAGAAAACCTGAGGGTCAGGCTATGAATATAGCAATCATTCCAAATGCAGACCATCCTGTAAGTCTTCATCTGGGTGTGTGCTGGGGGTGAGGCTGGGAGCCATTTATCCTGCTTTTGTAGTATTTTTATGCTATCACTCTTTAACTGCACAAGCCTATGGGCTGAGAGGATGTAAGAGATAGCCATTATTTGCAATTTGACTGCTTCAACCTAATCACACCCTACATCGAGAAAGGCAAAAATTAATGTTGGTATAGACATCCAACCTGTGTGAAGGTGTTTAATGTGCACGCATGTGCTTAATTTAATGCTGTGTTGTAAGTTGATACTCACTGATTCTCACAGTATAGATGTTTTGAGCGTTTTTCTAATGTTAGCTAATCATGTTGTAACTATTTATAAACAGCTGCCTCATTACAAAAGTGCTGACATACCCTTTACTGTATTGATGCTGATTAGTGGGTAGAAACTAGCTCACTACGTTGCAGAGTATAGGAAGTGTGTCCTTCTTAGGGGTATTTTTATATTCCATGGGAATTTAGCATTCTTTTAAAATGAGGAGTCAGCTACTGATATATCCTCGTCATCAGATTTTATAATCTTTCTTCCCAAGCCTTTAACATTTAAAAGAATAGACTTTGAACGTATTCTCTAGCATGACTCTCATATTGGAAAAAGGCTGTTAATTTCAAATCCAAATTTACAAAGGCATATGTCATTTCTTCTATTCCGTCTATAAACTAGTAACTATCCTTTGTTATAATTCCATTAAAACTGTTGTGAGCTTCAGCTTATCAAAGTAAAATTGACTATATTTGACAATGGTCATACTCATATTTCCTTTTTAAACAGATCTTTCTTTAGCAGGGTACTAAGGAGCAGTGTCACTCAGAATTTTGGAAACATTTTGTGAAGGAAAATTGTCTGTGAGGCATGACTTTAAGATTCTTAGAAATCCTTTTGTCCAACTGAGCAGGTGCCAGACCTTTATACATTCTTTGAAGCCTATTAGATACACCGTTAGATACACTTGCAAAGGATCTTATAATCATAATTCTGTGATCTACCCCCTGGAGCTGTACTTTTCTGTTATCATCCTGGGGTTCATGTTTGTTCTGAGTCCACTTCTTTCTTACCACTTATTCCTTACATGTTTTGCTAGTAGACACTGTGGTGGAGAAGCTGCTTTATGTTTGAAACTGAAAGTCCTGACTCTTTTCTATTTCCTCCAAATATTGCTCAAAAAAATGAACAGTTCTTCCTCTAGTTTATCTCTGTCTTCTTGTATTTTTCATGGGCAGGCAGAAGACTACAATTGACACTTTCAACATCTGCCTGGAAATCTTCACATCCAGATTGTGGAAATCGTTCTACTTTTCTAGCTATCTAAACAATAATTTCAGCACCTCATCTATCAGCACAGAACTTGGGTGTCCTTTTCTCTAGCTGTAGGTAACCTTCTCTTTGCTTACTTTCTATCCTCATCAGCAGTCTCCTCAATGTCTTTTTTTCCTTTTTCCTTTTTATTTTATTTTGGAGTATAGTTGATTAACAATGTTGTGTTAGTTTCACGTGTACAGCAAAGTGATTCAGTTAAACATATACATGTATCTATTTTTCAAATTCTTTTACCATTTAGGTTGTTACATAATATTTTTAAAATTTTTATTGGAGTATAGTTGCTTTACAATATTGTGTTTCTACTGTACAGCAAAGTGAATCAGCTATACATATACATATATCCCCTCTTTTTTGGATTTCCTTCTCATTTAGGTCACCACAGAGCACTGAGTAGAGTTCCCTGTGCTATACAGTAGGTTCTCATTAGTTATCTATTTTACACACAGTCTTTTTTTTTTTTTTTTTTAAACATCTTTATTGAAGTATAATTGCCTTACAATAGTGTGTTAGCTTCTGCTTTATAACAAAGTGAATCAGTTATACATATACAATATGTTCCCATTTCTCTTCCCTCTTGCATCTCCCTCCCTCCCACCCTCCCCATCCCACCCCTCTAGGTGGTCACAAAGCACCGAGCTGATCTCCCTGTGCTATGCGGCTACTTCCCACTAGCTATCTATTTTATATTTGGTAGTGTATATATGTCCATGACACTCTCTTACCCTGTCACATCTCACCCCACCCCCTCCCCATATCCTCAAGTCCATTCTCTAGTAGGTCTGTGTCTTTATTCCCGTCTTGCCACTAGGTTCTTCATGGCCTTTTTTTTTTTTTTTTTTCCTTAGATTCCGTATATATGTGTTAGCATACTGTATTTGTTTTTCTCTTTCTGACTTACTTCACTCTGTATGACAGACTCTAACTCCATCCACCTCATTACAAATACCTCCATTTCATTTCTTTTTATGGCTGAGTAATATTCCATTGTATATATGTGCCACATCTTCTTTATCCATTCATCTGTCGATGGACATTTAGGTTGCTTCCAGGTCCTGGCTATTGTAAATAGAGCTGCAATGAACATTGTGGTACATGACACTTTTTGACCTATGGTTTTCTCAGGGTATATGCCCAGTAGTGGAATTGCTGGGTCGTATGGTAGTTCTATTTGTAGTTTTTTAAGGAACCTCCATACTGTTCTCCATAGTGGCTGTATCAATTTACATTCCCACCAACAGTGCAAGAGTGTTCCCTTTACTCCACACCCTCTCCAGCATTTATTGTTTCTAGATTTTTTGATGATGGCCATTCTGACCGGTGTGAGATGATATCTCATTGTAGTTTTGATTTGCATTTCTCTAATGATTAATGATGTTGAGCATTCTTTCATGTGTCTGTAGGCCATCTGTATATCTTCTTTGGAGAAATGTCTATTTAGGTCTTCTGCCCATTTTTGGATTGGGTTGTTCGTTTTTTTGTTATTGAGCTGCATGAGCTGCTTGTAAATCTTGGAGATTAATCCTTTGTCAGTTGCTTCATTTGCAAATATTTTCTCCCATTCTAAGGGTTGTCTTTTGGTCTTGTTTATGGTTTCCTTTGCTGTGCAAAAGCTTTTAAGTTTCATTAGGTCCCATTTGTTTATTTGTGTTCTTATTTCCATTTCTCTGGGAGCTGGGTCAAAAAGAATCTTGCTGTGATGTATGTCATAGAGTGTTCTGCCTATGTTTTCCTCTAAGAGTTTGATAGTGTCTGGCCTTACACTTAGGTCTTTAATCCATTTGGAGTTTATTTTTGTGCATGGTGTCAGGGAGTGTTCTAATTTCATACTTTTACATGTAGCTGTCCAATTTTCCCAGCACCACTTATTGAAGAGGCTGTCTTTTCTCCACTGTATATGCTTGCCTCCTTTATCAAAGATAAGGTGACCATATGTGTGTGGGTTTATCTCTGGGCTTTCTATCCTGTTCCATTGATCTATATTTCTGTTTTTGTGCCAGTACCAAACTGTCTTGATTACTGAAGCTTTGTAATATAGTCTGAAGTCAGGGAGCCTTATTCCCCCAGCTCCATTTTTCGTTCTCAAGATTGCTTTGGCTATTCGGGGTCTTTTGTGTTTCCATACAAATTGTGAAATTTTTTGTTCTAGTTCTGTGAAAAATGCCAGTGGTAGTTTGATAGGGATTGCATTGAATCTGTAGATTGCTTTGGGTAGTAGAGTCATTTTCACAATGTTGATTCTTCCAATCCAGGAACATGGTATATCTCTCCATCTATTTGTATCATCTTTAATTTCTTTCATCAGAGTCTTATAATTTTCTGCATACAGGTCTTTTGTCTCCTTAGGTAGGTTTATTCCTAGATATCTTATTCTTTTTGTTGCAATGGTAAACGGGAGTGTTTTCTTAATTTCACTTTCAGATTTTTCGTCATTAGTGTATAGAAATGCAAGCGATTTCTGTGCATTAATTTTGTATCCTGCTACTTTACCAAATTCATTGATTAGCTCTAGGAGTTTTCTGGTAGCCTCTTTAGGATTCTCTATGTATAGTATCATGTCATCTGCAAATAGTGACAGCTTTACTTCTTCTTTTCCGATTTGGATTCCTTTTATTTCTTTCTCTTCTCTGATTGCTGTGGCTAACACTTCCAAAACTATGTTGAATAATAGTGGTGAGAGTGGGCAACCTTGTCTTGTTCCTGATCTTAGTGGAAATGGTTTCAGTTTTTCACCATTGAGGACAATGTTGGCTGTGGGTTTGTCATATATGGCCTTTATTATGTTGAGGAAAGTTCCCTCTATGCCTACTTTCTGCAGGGCTTTTATCATAAATGGGTGTTGAATTTTGTCGAAAGCTTTCTCTGCATCTATTGAGATGATCATATGGTTTTTCTCCTTCAATTTGTTAATATGGTGTATCACATTGATTGATTTGCGTATATTGAAGAATCCTTGCATTCCTGGGATAAACCCCACTTGATCATGGTGTATGATCCTTTTAATGTGCTGTTGGATTCTGTTTGCGAGTATTTTGTTGAGGATTTTTGCATCTATGTTCATCAGTGATATTGGCCTGTAGTTTTCTTTCTTTGTGACATCTTTGTCTGGTTTTGGTATCAGGGTGATGGTGGCCTCGTAGAATGAGTTTGGGAGTGTTCCTCCCTCTGCAATATTTTGGAAGAGTTTGAGAAGGATAGGTGTTAGCTCTTCTCTAAATGTTTGATAGAATTCACCTGTGAAGCCATCTGGTCCTGGGCTTTTGTTTGTTGGAAGGTTTTTAATCACAGTTTCAATTTCAGTGCTTGTGATTGGTCTGTTCATATTTTCTAGTTCTTCCTGGTTCAGTCTCGGCAGTTTGTGCATTTCTAAGAATCTGTCCATTTCTTCCAGGTTGTCCATTTTATTGGCATAGGCTTGCTTGTAGTAATCTCTCATGATCTTTTGTATTTCTGCAGTGTCAGTGGTTATTTCTCCTTTTTCATTTCTAATTCTATTGATCTGAGTCTTCTCCCTTTTTCTCTTGATGAGTCTGGCTAATGGTTTATCAATTTTGTTTATCTTCTCAAAGAACCAGCTTTTAGTTTCATTGATTTTTGCTATTGTTTCCTTCATTTCTTTTTCATTTATTTCTGACCTGATCTTTATAATTTCTTTCCTTCTGCTGGCTTTGGGGTTTTTTTGTTCTTCTTTCTCTAATTGCTTTAGGTGCAAGGTTAGGTTGTTTATTCGAGATGTTTCCTGTTTCTTGAGGTAGGCTTGTATTGCTATAAACTTCCCTCTTAGCACTGCTTTTGCTGCGTCCCATAGGTTTTGGGTCGTCGTATCTCCATTGTCATTTATTTCTAGGTATTTTTTGATTTCCCCTTTGATTTCTTCAGTAATCACTTCATTATTAAGTAATGTATTGTGTAGCCTCCATGTGTTTGTATTTTTTACAGATCTTTTCCTGTAATTGATATCTAGTCTCATAGCGTTGTGGTCGGAAAAGATACTTGATACGATTTCAATTTTCTTAAATTTACCAAGGTTTGATTTGTGACCCAAGATAGGATCTATCCTGGAGAATGTTCCATGAGCACTTGAGAAAAATGTGTATTCTGTTGTTTTTGGGTGGAATGTCCTATAAATATCAATTAAGTCCATCTTGTTTAATGTATCATTTAAAGCTTGTGTTTCCTTATTTATTTTCATTTTGGATGATCTGTCCATTGGTGAAAGTGGGGTGTTAAAGTCCCCTACTATGATTGTGTTGCTGTCGATTTCCCCTTTTATGGCTGTTAGTACTTGCCTTATGTATTGAGGTGCTCCTATGTTGGGTGCATAAATATTTACAATTGTTATACCTTCCTCTTGGATCGATCCCTTGATCATTATATAGTGTCCTTCTTTGTCTCTTGTAATAGTCTTTATTTTAAAGTCTATTTTGTCTGATATGAGAATTGCTACTCCAGCTTTCTTTTGATTTCCATTTGCATGGAATATCTTTTTCCATCCCTTCACTTTCAGTCTGTATGTGTCTCTAGGTCTGAAGTGGGTCTCTTGTAGACAGCATATATATGGGTCTTGTTTTTGTATCCATTCAACCAGCCTGTATCTTTTGGTGGGAGCATTTAATCCATTTACATTCAAGGTAATTATCGATATGTATGTTCCTATTCCCATTTTCTTAAATGTTTTGGGTTTGTTATTGTAGGTGTTTTCCTTCTCTTGTGTTTCTTGCCTAGAGAAGTTCCTTTAGCATTTGTTGTAAAGCTGGTTTGGTAGTGCTGAACTCTCTCAGCTTTTGCTTGTCTGTAAAGGTTTTAATTTCTCCATCACATTTGAATGAGATCCTTGCTGGGTAGAGTAATCTTGGTTGTAGGTTCTTCTCCTTCACGACTTTAAGTATATCCTGCCACTCCCTTCTGGCTTGCAGAGTTTCTGCTGAAAGATCAGATGTTAACCTTATGGGGATTCCCTTGTGTGTTATTTGTTTTTTTTTCCCTTGCTGCCTTTAATATGTTTTCCTTATATTTAATTTTTGACAGTTTGATTAATATGTGTCTTGGCGTGTTTCTCCTTGGGTTTATCCTGTATGGGACTCTCTGTGCTTCCAGGATTTGATTAACTATTTCCTTTCCCATATTAGGGAAGTTTTCAACTATAATCTCTTCAAATATTTTCTCAGTTCCTTTCTTTTTCTCTTCTTCTTCTGGGACCCCTATAATTCGAATGTTGGTGCGTTTAATGCTGTCCCAGAGGTCTCTGAGACTGTCCTCAGTTCTTTTCATTCTTTTTTCTTTATCCTGCTCTGCAGTAGTTATTTCCACCATTTTATCTTCCAGGTCACTTAACCTTTCTTCTGCCTCAGTTATTCTGCTATTGATCCCATCTAGAGTATTTTTAATTTCATTTATTGTGTTTTTCATCATTGCTTGATTCCTCTTTAGTTCTTCTACGTCCTTGTTAAATGCTTCTTGCATTTTGTCTATTCTATTTCCAAGATTTTGGATCATCCTTACTATCATTATTCTGAATTCTTTTTCAGGTAGACTACCTATTTCCTCTTCATTTGTTAAGTCTAGTGTGTTTTGACCCTGCTCCTTCATCTGCTGTGTGTTTTTCTGTCGTCTCATTTTGCTTATCTTACTGTGTTTTGGGTCTCCTTATCACAGGTTGCAGGTTTGTAGTTCCCGTTGTTTTTGGTATCTGTCCCCAGTGGCTAAGGTTGGTTCAGTGGGTTGTGTAGGCTTCCTGGTGGAGGGAACTAGTGCCTGAGCTCTGGTGGATGAGGCTGGATCTTGTCTTTCTGGTGGGCATGTCCACGTCTGGTGGTGTATTTTGGGGTGTCTGTGGCCTTATTATGATTTTAGGCAGCCTCTCTGCTAATGGATGAGGCTGTGTTCCTGTCTTGCTAGTTGTTTGGCATAGGGTGTTCAGCACTGTAGCTTGCTGGTCATTGAGTGATGCTGGGTCTTGATGTTGAGATGGAGATCTCTGAGAGATTTTTGCCGTTTGGTATTACGTGGAGCTGGGAGGTCTCTTGTGGACCAGTGTCCTGAAGTTGGCTCTCCCACCTCCGAGGTACGGCCCTGATGCCTGGCTGAAGCACCAAGAGCCTTTCGTCCACACGGCTCAGAGTAAGAGGGAGAAAAAATAGAAAGAAAGAAAGAAAGAAAGGAAGGAAGGAAGGAAGGAAGGAAGGAAGGAGGAAGGAAGGAAGGAAGGAAGGAAAGAAAGAAAGAAAGAAAGAAAGGAAAGAAAGAAAGAAGCTATAATATAGTGAAGTAAAATAAAGCTATTGTAAAGCAAAGCTATACAGACAAAATCTCCCCCAGAAGCATATACATATACACTCACAAAAAAAAAAGGAAAAGGGGAAAAATTAATATATCCTGCTCCCAAAGTCCACCTCCTGAATTTGGGATGATTCGTTGTCTATTCAGGTATTCAACAGATGCAGGCATATCAAGTTGTTTGTGGAGTTTTAATCCGCTTCTTCTGAGGCTGCTGGGACAGATTTCCCCTCCTCTTCTCTGTTCGCACAGCTCCTGGGGATCAGCTTTGGATTTGGACCCGCCTCTGCGTGTAGGTCGCCTGAGGGCGTCTGTTCCCCGCCCAGACAGGACGGGGTTAAAGGAGCAGCTGCTTCGGGGACTCTGGCTCACCCAGGCCGCGGGGAGGGAGGGGTACGGAGGAGGCAGGGCGAGCCTGCGGCGTCAGAGGCCGGCGTGACGTTGCAGCAGCCTGAGGCGCGCAGTGCGTTCTCCCGGGGGATGTTGTCCCTGGATCACGGGACCCTGGCAGTGGCGGGCTTCACGGGCTCCCGGGAGGGGCGGTGTGGAGAGTGACCTGTGCTCGCACACAGGCTTCTTGGAGGCGGCAGCAGCAGCCCCAGCGTCTCACGCCCGTCTCTGGGGTCTGTGCTGATAGCCGCGGCTCGCGCCAGTTTCTGGAGTTCGTTTAGGCGGCGCTCTGAATCCCCTCTCCTTGCGCGCCGCGAAACAAAGAGGCAAGAAAAAGTCTCTTGCCTCTTCGGCAGCTGCAGACTTTTTCCCGGTCTCCCTCCCAGCCAGCTGTGGTGCGCTAACCCCTTCAGGCTGTGTTCACGCCGCCAACCCCAGTCCTCTCCCTGCGATCCGACGAAGCCCGAGCCTCCGCTCCCAGCCCCGCCCGCCCCGGCGGGGGAGCAGACAAGCCTCTCGGGCTGGTGAGCGCTGCTCGGCGCCGAGCCTCTGTGCGGGAATCTCTCCGCTTTGCCCTCCGCACCTCTGTGGCTGCGCTCTCCTCCGTGGCTCCGAAGCTTCCCCCCTCTGCCACCCGCAGTCTCTGCCCGCGAAGGGGCTCCTAGTGCGTGGAAATCTTTCCTCCTTCACAGCTCCCTCCCACTGGTGCAGGTGCCGTCCCTATTCTTTTGTCTCTGTTATTTCTTTTTTCTTTTGCCCTACCCAAGTACGGGGGGAGTTTCTTGCCTTTTGGGAGGTCTGACGTTTTCTGCCAGCATTCAGTGGGTGTTCTGTAGGAGCAGTTCCACGTGTAGATGTATTTCTACTGTATCTGTGGGAAGGAAGGTGATCTCCGCGTCTTACTCTTCCGCCATCTTCTCTCCTCCCCTACACACAGTCTTAATAGTGTATATATGTCAATCCCAATCTGCCAATTCATCCCACCCCCCCACCCCTTTCCCCCTTGGTATCCATACATTTGTTCTCTACATCTGTGTCTCTATTTCTGCTTTGTAAATAAGATCGTCTATACCAATTTTTTCAGATTCCACATATATGCATTAATATACTACGATATTTGTTTTTCTCTTTCTGACTTACTTCACTTTGTATGACAGTCTCTAGGCCCATCCATGTCTCTACAATCCTCAATACCTTTCTAACTTCCACACATTGTGTGATCCCACAGCCAATGTCATACATTTTAAATTTTTGTTATGACGGCATTCCGCTTCCAGGTCATACATTGTGTTATGCATACCTACCTACTGCTGTGAAACAAACCACCCCAAAGTCTTATGGTTCCATGGGTTGATTGGGTTCCACTGAATAGTCTTCATTTGGGATTTCCCATGCAGTTGAAGCAGATGTTGGCTGAGGCTGGAGTCGTTTGAAGGTTTGACTGAACTAGATGTCCCAGATGACTTGTTGCATGCCCATTGGTTGATCTGGTTATTGTTCTGCACTTCAGCTGAAGCTATCAAACAGAGTAGCTATACTTGGTCTCTCTATGTGACTTGGGTTTTTCACATCATGGTGGCTAGTTTCTGATAGGGATCATCCTAAAAACAAATCTTCCCAAAGACCCAGGTTGAAGCTGTGAGGTTTCTTATGGCCCAGCCTCGGAAGTATCTTCTGACATATCCTATTAGTAAAACAATTCAAAAATGACAGTCCAGGTTCAAAGAAAAGGGAATTAGACTCAACTTTGAAGAGAGTGTGTCAAAGAATTTGTGGTCATTTTTAGTCTGCTATACTAATGAAATGCTAAGCTTTCAGAAATATGTATGATTATTTTAAAATCTCCTCTATATAAATCCTTACTTGTCTCTAACACTCATATATAATCTTGTATTAGAATCATTAGAAGACCTAGTAATCAGTTCATCATAACTTTTAAAGAACAATTGTAACTGGGAATGAAGAAGAACAAATAATATATTTAGAATATTTCCCTTCATATAAAATAAGTAAAAAGTAAGTTAAAAAATTTAAGAACTGAATTAACTGTTGAATCAAATTATTTGACAAAATTATTTTGGATTTATGAAAGTAGTTCTTCCTC
Source organism: Balaenoptera ricei (assembly GCF_028023285.1). Taxonomy (NCBI): domain Eukaryota; kingdom Metazoa; phylum Chordata; class Mammalia; order Artiodactyla; family Balaenopteridae; genus Balaenoptera; species Balaenoptera ricei. The sequence continues at coordinate 81,193,053 of NC_082641.1, forward strand.
TGAGTATTGCCCAGCTTAGCATTTTTATTTTACTTTCAAAACATGAATATCTTCTTCCATGTATGGAAGGCTGTCATGCTCTCTATGAATCCTATACTAAATCCTTATCATTGAATATTCCAATTATAGTACTTAACTTATTGCATAAAACAGATGGAAAAGTGACTTAAAATAGACTTCACTTCTGGCAGTATGAAAATTAAATACACTTACTTGAATTTTAAAAAATATTACTTACAATATAGAAAAAATAGTTAAGCATGTTACAACTCATATGACAGTAAGGAATTTCCAGAATTCCTAATGAAGTAAACTATGGGAAGTAAGAGAGGACCAAAGATGGGATTTTAGCCCTTAGGCATGAACGAAAAAAGAACAGGAAACTTCCTGCTTTGAGCTTGGTGTTCAGTAGAAGGGGGCAGGATGGAAAAAATAACAGAAAATAAAATGGCTTAGGATTTTCCAAAAGTTTTGATCAACAGTAACCTTGACATTCTGGAAATCCAGTGACACTTAAATAGGATACATAAGAATAAATCTTTACCATAATATATCATAGTTAAACTGTGGAACACCAAAAAAAAAAAAAAAAAAAAAAGAGAGAGAAACCTTTTAAAAGCTCCCAGAGAAGAAAAACAGATCAATTATAAAAGAACAGTGATTGATAATCAATTTATATTTAACAACAGTATTAGGATACAGAGACAAAGGAAGAATTTCTTCAATGTGCTGAGATAATGTAACTGTCAACCTAGAATTCAATACTTAGAATGAATATTTCCAGCTGTGAAGGAGAAATAAAAATATATCAGGAGAACAAAAACCTGGAGTTTACTACCAACAGACTCAGACTAAAAGAAATTCGGAAGAATATACCTATATAAAAATGATACAAAATTATATCACATGGAAAGCCTATGATGGAAGAAAGGGTGAAAAGAGATATTGATAAATATGAGTATGAACCAACACTGGGAAAAATAACTGATTGTGAAATAAAATGCTAGAATTAAACTACTGTACAAAATAACCTATGTATCAGGAAGAGATTATTTAAAGGTCCTTTAATATTTTTGGAAATTATGTGACTATTGATAAATTTAGTACTTTCTTTTTTCCTTTATTTTTAACCATTTTTAAAAATTGAAGCATAGCTTAAAATGTTGCGTTAGTTTCAGGTGTACAGCAAAGTGATTCAGTTATACATACATATATATCTTCTTTTTCAGATTCTTTTCCATTATAGGTTATTACAAAATACTGAATATAGTTCCCTGTGCCATGCAGTGGGTCCTTGTTGTTTATCTATTTTACATATAGTAGGGTGTATAGGTTAATCTCAAACTCAAACTCCTCATTTATCTCTCCCCCCTGCCCCACCCAATATCCCTTTTGGTAAACATAAGTTTGTTTTCTGTCTGTAGGATACCTACTAGGCCTCTGCTGATACCACCTGGCTGGGAGGGGGAGGAAGAACGCCTGGCGATGTTGGTGGCTATGGGAGAGGGTGGCATCATTACTGCTGAGCAGTGAGGAAAGCCCTACTGGGCCTGCCCTGAAACCTCTTCAGTGGGGGAGGGGAGTGACACTGGGTTCTGGGTGGGGTTGAAATTGTAGGTTGAACTTGTGGTTTCCACTGACGAAGGCGGGGAGGAGAGGAGGAAATAGGGGGCTTGCAAGGGAAGGAAGCTCCACACCTGGCCTTCACACCAGCAGGGACATAGCGGTTCCTTGTTCCAGCTTAGCAGAGGTAGAAGTTTAGGCTGTCTACTCAGTCTTTGATGGTGGGGATGGAGGTGGGGCTTCAGTTTTTCTCTCTGGTATTTGGCTGGAGTAGAACAGTTTTTATCTAAAAGTTTTCAGTCCAGGCTGCCTATTCCCTGTTTCTTTAGTGAGATAAACCAAATTTTTCTTGGGGCTTTTTTCATCCGTGCCCATTGATGTTTGCAAGGTGCTTCTGACATTATGGCTGCCATAGTGAAGATAAACTGAACTCATACGACCTCAGTTTATCCCTGTCACTTGTATGGTGTCCTTTGAAGCTCTGCTACGGAGCAACAGTCCACTCTGATGATTCTGGGTTGGCCTGGGCCTTTCTGTGTCCTTTTGTTCACCAGCTACTGATGAAGGAAAGAGACAGAGATTCTTTAGCGTGCCATTGAAGACTGGTGCTAAGCATAAGGAAAATTTGTGCCAGTTGGTCTCAACCACATCTATGGCTTAGATTAGATTACCATTTTAATACTGATCTTCTTATCATGATTAGCAGGAATAACATTCAGCTGATGTGTGCCTGTAAGGATGAACAATGTGACAAATTACTGAAATGATCTGGTATTGCTAAATAGTCCCTAAGTGTCCCTCCTGACCCTGCTCTCCAGCCCCACAACTGTGTTTACTGCCTTGCCCTATCTTAAGGACCCTCATGGACCTCTGGCAATTTATTTTCTAAGGGATTATTTTCTGGAACATGGGGGAGCTTCTGGGAATCTGCTCAAGTGCTATGGTGAAGATCTGTTCTGATTGGGTAGTGCCATATATATATAGCTCAAATTTGCCTCTACAACTTCAGCTCCATTTATTATCCAACTGCCTACCAGATATATCTGTTTGATTATCCAATGTGTAATATGCACAGACGCATTATCTTTCAACAAAATCAACTTCTCATTTGTATACACGGTACAAGGTATCAGTGGATGGCCCTGATTTTTACTTGTTTGTCTAAGCTAGAACTTGCAGGGAATCCTTGTCCCTTTCTTCTTCACTTCTGATTTCTAATCAGTGGTAAAATATCCCTTGTTCCTCCATTTTACGAGACCCCAAGCTCACCATTTCTCTTTACCTTTACACTCTTTGCTTAGGTTACTATTACCTCTCACCTGGATCAATGCAGCACAGTCTTGGCAGGGACCCCTGCCTCCTGTAATCTTCCCACCCCTCTATCACAGTCTATTTCATTATCCAAATAACGACTTATTTTCCAAATTGTAAATGATCTAAGCTACATCCGTCTTAGTGGTCTGGTCATCACTGCGTCCACCTTTGACCCCTTGCTGCTCAGCAGAGTGGTCTTGATCATTTTACACATAAATCAAAGCGTGATGTACCTTCATTTAAAACTGTTCAATGGCTTTCCATTTGTATTAAATGACATGCTAACTCTTTTTTTTACTTATGATATTTTATATTATCTGACTCTGCCTCCATCTGCGGACTCTTCTTATACCTTCTACTTCTTCTTTTGCTCTGCTTTATGTATGCTGGAATTATTTCTCTTCTTCATATAAGCCATGCTCTTTCCAGACTCCATTCTTTTTCCTTTTCTGTTTCAGATTTGCTGAGTTGCTCTTCTCCTAGTTCTTTGAATGTTTGGCTTGTTCTTTAATATTCACGCTCCAGGTTTTAGCTTAGTAGCACTGCCTCAGAGAGGTCTCTCCTAGCTCTCCTCTGTAAACTAGTCATCTCCAGCTTTGCTGGAGCTCAGCGTCATGTTCATTTCCTTCATAGCATTTTTCACACTCTGCGTTTTTTGGCATATTTAGTTTTAACATGTACTTATTTTTCACAGGTTTGTTTGTTGTCTTCCCCAATAAAATGTAGACTCCCTGAGGGCAATGCCTATATCAATCTTGTTCATTCTGTATCCCCTGGTATTAGAATGGTGTCTGACACATAGTAATTATGATGATGGTGGTAATAATGGTAATGACGATGGGTAACTTGTGTTTACTACTCACAAAAAGCTAAGCACTGTGCTAAATATGTTGTATGTATCATTCCATTTAACTTGCACAATAACTCCTAGAGCGAAATATAAGTATTAACCCTATGGCTTTAAGAATAAAATCCATTAAGCTATGCCCACTTTAGCTCTAATGTGTTATTTAAAGATTACTGGAAGAAAAAAAAAACTACAGGAAAACTAGGAAAAATAAGCTCTAGAAAAATGCAACATGGCTTCAGATTATCAGAAAGTAAAAGAAAGGGAATATGATCCATATTCTGGGAAACCTCAATTTTAGTGTGTTCACTGCCTCAGTGAACTCCCGGGGTCCTGGCTGATTTTTTGGTTAACTGGTATGATAATCAGTCTCAGTGATTCATCTTGCTTTTTAAGAACAAAAACTTAAAATCAATTTTCAAAAACCTGTTCCACAGGTATATAGTATATGCACATAGTATTGCACTAAGTATTCCTTACCCATCTCAACACATGGCCTATGCAAGTGCTGGACCTTTATGTTGTGGGCTCAGAGTAAACAGTCATGTGGTTTCCAAAGCAGTTTTCTGCCTCTGGAACATGGAGGGTTTTCAGCTATCCTCTACCATACCCATCTGATATTTGAGAAAAACAACACAAGGTGATTGATTACCTTGTTTATTACCACAAACTAGTAAGTCACAAAGCCAGAATTTGATTCCAAATACTCTGTTGAGGGCCCAAGCTCTTAAACATGAATCTATGTTTTAATTCTGTGATATTTAACCAAGATAACATGTGTTCTATGTAATTGAGTAAATAATTTTCCATTTATTAAACTCAATATTTGTCTCAAGAACACTTTCATTTTATTTATTTTCAACACCTGTTAATTGTTAACATTTAATGAAATGCTAAGAATTTTTAGGTTTGATAATGAAATGACAAACCTTGCATATATTTAAATAGTAACAAAGAACGATTTTGGCATGTTGCACACGGGGGCGTACACATTTAGTGTGCTGTAATGTGTTTTATTTTTCATTCAAAAAATAGCTCTGTTCTAGCTTCATATACTTCACTGAGAATTGAGTTCAGTCAGCTAATAGCTTGGGCATTGCAACAGATAAATCAGAATTGCAATTACTGGAGACAGATAAAACTAGGCAGAGAAAAGAATGTATAAAGTTGCCATCTCCTGAGAAGTCAGTGGCAATTTTCCTTGGAAAAGTCGAGCTCCATCAGTTCGAGGAAAAAGATTAGAGAAGTTTCTTTAATTAGAAAGTTCACGTGCACAAAGCAAGGAAAATCATTTTCTCTCAGCTTGATGACGTTTCGAAGGGTAAAGAACCAGGCTGTTAATTCAGCTCCTCTTAAATGTCGCTCTGGAGTCAAGGCTGTCACCCGTTTGATGGGTCGTTCTTATGGCTCTTCACTGTGTGTGTCAGTCCTCTGCGAAGTGAGGAGACAACGCATAAATCCTAATAGAGAGGGTGGATGGTAGATTGGTTCTTAAAGCAGCCAGTGGCTAACAAATTACCAACCCTGGATGAAAAATGAGGTCATGAAGATTTAAATGTGGCAAGAAAGAAGGTGCTGTCTGTGCAGGAAAGATACTTAGTGTGAACCCATCTGTGGTAATAGATTAATTGCCTTCATTAGCAAAGATGTATGTCTTACACCAGCCATCAATAAATGTTTCAGGTCTACTCAGGAGTGATGGCTCTGTTGATTCAAAAGATAAGACTATTCCCTAACAAAAGTAAAAGTAAATATATTTCTAAAAATTTCCGCAATCTGATTCATAGTTCCATAATAAAGAATAATTATATATGAGGTTTAAAAAATGAAGATGAGAAAAGAGTTGCTCTGGTAAACTAAATTACGACTTAATGAATAGTTTTTATAAAGCTCTACAACAGTTGGGGAGGTATTTCTGGCTGGAGGAAACTTTCTTTACTAGGCTTGCCTTTGCTTGGCCTTTAAGATAATCTATTTTATTTTGTTTTATTCTTTTAAATTAAAAAAACATTTTTTTTTGATGTGGACCATTTTAAAAGTCTTTATTGAATTTGTTACACTACTGCTTCTGTTTTATATTTTTGTTTTTTGGGCACGAGGCATGTGGGATCTTAGCTCCCCGACCAGGTATCAAACCTGCACCCCCTGCATTGGAAGGCAGTCTTAACCACTGGACTGCCAGGGAAGTCCCCGTGATAATCCAACTATTTTAAAAAAATTATTTAATTCAGTTATGTCCTATCTTAGCTTGTAGATTTTTACCCTCCTCACTTCAAAGAGATGATTCCTGCACTTCATTCTTCCATTAATATATCAGTATTATGTATGATGGACAGTAGTGAAAAATACCTCCGTCAGAAAAACTTCAATTTTTTTCTTTTTTTAAACAATGCCAGAGTAAATGGTAGTAGACTAAGAAATTAATCAGGGAACAGTATCAACATAGGAGCTGTCTCTTCAGTAGACTGAATGTTAACTATAAGAGAATAAGAAAATAGAGGTGTGAGGTATCATCTTAAATCATAGCATACAGGAGGCTCTGTAATTCATTCATTTATCCATTCACTCAAAAGTATTTATTTAGCACTTACTACATCACAGGCAAGGCACAGGTTCTGGAGAAAAATCAGTTAACAAAAGAGACAAAACATTCCTGCTTTAGTAGAATTCACATTCTAGCTGAAGAAGAAAATTTAAAAAGTAAGTTATAAAAAATATTAGAAAGCGGTAAGTGTTATAGAAAGAAAATTGAAGAGTGTTAAGGAGACTGAGAATGTGGAGGTGGGGGACAGCAGTTTAAATGGCCTGGCCCTTGGGAGTCTCCCTAAAAAGGCAAGGCTTCAATAAAGACTTGGTGGAGGTGAGAAATGTGTCACATGAGTAAGTGAGAGAAGACCATTCTAAACAGAAAGAATAGCCAACGTGAAGACCAGGAAGTGGGAGTACACTAGTCATGGCTAATGAACTTAGGAGGTCACTCTAAGTAGAGCAGAGTTAATTAGGGGGTCCTGTAGACAGAGACGTGATCTGGACCTTATACTTCTCTGTTACTTATATTTGTGCTATCTTACTTATAAATAGGTTCACACATAAATACATAGACACACATAACGCACACCTTGTTGGCTTTTAACTAACTTACAGTTAAAAAAAATCCTAACTATCATGTAAAATGACATTAAAGCAGACCTTATTCTGTCTTTGTTTAAAAAAAGGGCATCTATGGCTCTGTTTTGTTATGTTTGTTCATTTGTTTTGTTTTTTAGATTCCATGTATAAGTGAAGTCGTAAGGTATCTGTCCTCTGATATTTTACTTAGCATATTATCATCTAGGCCCATCCATGTTGTTGCAAATGGCAAGATTTCATTCTTGTTCATAGCTGAGTAATATTCCATTGTGTAATACCACATTTTCTCTATCCATTCATCTATCATTTGACGCTTAGGTTGGTTGCCTGTCTTGGTTATTGTGTATAACTGCAATAAACATAGGAGTCCATATATCTTTTCAAATTACTATTTTTGTTCTCTTTGAAGAAATACCCAGGAGTAGAACTGCTGGATTGTATGGTAGTTCTATTTTTAATTTTTTGAGGAACCTCCATACTGTTTTCATAATGGCTGCACCAATTTACATTCCCACCAGCAGTACCCAAGTATTCCCTTTTCTCCACATCCTCACCAACATTTGTTATTTGTAGTCTTTTTGATGATAGCCATTCTTACAGGTGTGAAGTGATCTCATTTTGGTTTTGATTTGCATTTCCCTGATGATTAGTGATATTAAGCATCTTTTCATGTGTCTGTTGGCCATCTATATGTCTTCTTTGGAAAAATGTCTATTCAGGTGCCCTGCCCATTTTTTAATTGGGTTGTTTGTCTTTTTGATGTTGAGTTATATGAGTTCTGTATATTTTGGGTATTAACCCTTTACAGATACAGAGAACAAACAGGTGGTTGCCAGAGGGGAGAGGGGTGTGGGGATGAGTGAAACAGGTAAGAGAGATTGAGAGGTACAAACTTCCAGTTACAAAATAAATGTCACGTGGATGAAATGTACAGAGTGGTGGATATAGTCAGTAATAATGTAATATCTTTGTATGGTTACACTCAGTAACTGGATCTATCATGGTGTCACTTTGTAGTGTATATCAAATCACTATGTTGTGCACCAGGAATTAACAGTGTTGCATTTTGAAGATCAGTTTTGTGGTTACCAGAGACAGGGAGTGGGGTGAGGTACAAACTCCCAGTTATAAGATAAATAAGTACTAAAGATGTAATGTACAACATGATTAATATAATTAACACTGTTGTATATTATATACATATAAAAATTGTTGAGGGTAAATCCTAAGAATTCTCACCACAAGGAAAACTTTTTTTTCTTTTTCTTTTATTTTGTATCTATACAAGATAATGGGTGTTCACTAAACTTATGGTAATCATTTCATGATGTACGTGAGTCAGATCATTATGCTGTATACCTTAAACTTACACAGTGTTGTATGTCAATTATATCTCAATAAATAAAATCAGAATAAGAAGTAAATTTTAATTTTTAAAAAAACATTGAAAGGAGAATAATTTGGAATGAATGACTCAGTGAATTCAAGGTTTTCCTTTAAACTAGTATTTTTTAAATTTTTATTGGAGTATAGTTGCTTTACAATGTTGTGTTAGTTGCTGTTACTGTACAGCAAAATGAATCAGCTATACATATACATATATCCCCTCTTTTTTACATTTCCTTCCTATTTAAGTCACCACAGTGCATTAAGTAGAGTTCCCTGTCCTATACAGTATGTTCTCATTAGTTATCTATTTTATAGATAGTATCAGTAGTTTATATGTGTCAATCCCAATCTCCCAATTCCCCCCCCACTTTCCTCCTTGGTATCCGTACATTTGTTCTGTATGTCTGTCTATTTCTGCTTTGCAAATAAGATCATCTATACCATTAACTAGTATTTTAATTATTTTTCAAAAGCTACTGCTTTAATCATTTGATTTAAAATTTTTTTAGAATTTCATCTCACCATTTCTTCCTTGTTGTTTTGAAAATCACAAATACATTTCTCTGTCAGAACTGCCCCCCCCAAAATCCTTTTTATTCTGAAGCATTACATGTTCCTATCCCACTCCCTGTCTCAGAGGGCCTATCTGTCTGTCTGTATTTTGTGTTAAGGCAACGAAGTTCCCTTTTACCTACAGATGTTTTCTGGAAATGGTAAGACATTAAATAATCATTAATATAATAGCTTGAGTTGATCAGATAGCAACACTTAACATTTTAAAGCATTTTATAGCACTTTAAAGCATTTTCACATAATTAACATATTTTAGTCCTTTGGGGTATTGTTACACCTATTTTGCAGATCAAGAAAGTAAAGCTTGTAGAAATTAGTGATGTGAGCTTAATCATATTAGCTAGTAAACAGGAAAGTCCAATGTATATTTCAGATATTCTGACTCTAAGTGCAGTTCTTTGTTTTACAAGGTATGGTGGTGGGGGGAATAATTCACAAGGATTCCCTCCTTGCCCAAACTTCAGTCAGACTCCTCGGAGCTCTCTTCTCAGCCAGGCTTTGTCCTTGGCCTGGTAGGTCCAGTTAAGCAAGAATCCTGCTAAGCCACTTTAGCAAGAATCTCCCCACTTTTGATACCTAATCAAACTCCTCTGAGTAATTTTCCATCCATTGACTCCCTTACTCTGCCTGCTGGCTGTAAATCCCCAGTTGTCCCTGCTGTATTCAGAGCTGAGTTTGATCTCTCTCTGCTATTGCAAAATCTTGAATGAAGTCTCCTTGGTCTGTTTAACTCTATCTGATGCAATTTTTCTTGACACAACCGAGGAAAAATGTTACTACACATAGAACACAGGCCATAGTAAGCCGTTCTGAGCATTTGTTTAGAAGTATTGAGACGTGAGATAATTGTTGGGCAGTATGATAGGGATCAGAAGCGAGAGACTATACATGCTTACAGGTCCCAGAAACAAACTTTGTATGTGTGACAATATTCTGAGGAGCCTGCATTAGCCTCAGGAAAGAGCCTTATTTTATTAACAGATACTCATAATAGCTTTTGTTTTATCGAATACTGTTTTTTTTATCAGAACTTGTCTTAGAAATCATACTATTTAAAAGTTATTTTAATGTAAAATTTTAGCTTTTGGAAAGAAGTTTATCCTGCTGTCAAAACTGATTTACCCATTTCTGAGTAACACTGATTCAACAAAATAGTGAATTGAAATTGACATAATACGTAATAGGAGATTAAGTAAATCAAAATTCTTTTACACGAGAATAAATCAGTGGCCATGCATTTGTGTATCCTGGTGAAAGATTTTTTAAAAAGATAAGACTTTTTTTGGAATTCTCTTTCCATGTAACTTAACTTCAATGTGACCAGTTTTCTCACCTGAAACGAGGCGATAATATCATAGACCACATCTTGATATGATTAAGATTATAATATTGTGATTTATAATAAACATTTATTTGGTATTTGTCCCATTCCTGGCACACTGCTCCTAAAACCCTTGTAATTTCCTAGGTGATAAGAGTACTGGGAGCATCTTTTATTAAACTATTTCGTCTTTTGTCCTCAGTTCCTAAAATAGCTCCAGAGTGATAAGGTGAAAGGAATGTCTTCGTATTCATAACAAGCTCTTTCAACCACAACCAAGCCTATGTTAATGAGGTGATGTTTTGGAAAGCCCCTAGTTAACCACAGGATGAGGGCTGGTTGCCAGGAGAACCGTCCTGTGATTAGAGGGTTGGAACTTTCAGTCCTACCCCCTTACCTCCAGGAAGGAGAGAAGGGCTGGAGGCTAAATTAATCACCAGTGGGCACTGATTTAATCAATCGTGCTGTGTAATGAAACCTCCCTAAAAATCCCTGGGTTGATGTTTCTGGGTTGATGAACACCTAGAGGTGCTGGGAAAGTGGCACATCTGGAGAGGACATGGAAGGTCCATGCCCCTTCCCACATAGCTTGCCCTATATGTTTCTTCTATACAGCTGTTCGTGTGTTGTATCCTTTTATGATAAACTGGTAGTCTAGTAAGTAAACTGTTTTCCTGAGCTCTGTAAGCTGCTCTAGAAAATTATCAAACCCATGGAGGGGATCATGGGAGTCTAGTTTATGGTCAATAAATCAACAGTACAGGTGACAAGTTGGGTTTGTAGTTGGCAACTGAAGTGGAGGAGGGGGGCGCTTTTACGGGACTGAGCCCTTAATCTGTGGGTCTGTGCTAACTCCAGGTAGACTGTGTCAGAATTAAATTGAATCGTAGGGCACCCAGTGGTGTTGGAGATTTGGTTAGTATAGACAAACTTCATACATTTGGTGATCAGAAATGAAATGTTGAGAGCAGAGTGGAGAGAAGACATAGTAATTTTTCTTTTTCATGATTAAATTAGGTAGCATTTAAACGGCCTAGTATAATTTTTGGTCCATGGTAGGAATTCAATAAAAAGAGAGGCACTCTTTTGTTCCCTTTTCCTATTAATAGCCAATTCCAGCATCCTTTCTTCAAAATATAACTGATTAAATTAGCCAGAATCAAACCCATAGTCATAACAATATGTTGCATTATGAAGGTCAATATTTCAGAAAAGAGGGAAATAATTTAATATCAAGGCTGTAATTCACCAAAGTGGTTGAATGTACCACCAATTAGCAGTCAATTTTATTAAATTTCTCCCAACTGTATTTTTTATTTCAGTTAAGAATATACAATTTAGTATATAATTAGTTAGAGAACACATTTGGGACTTTTCCTTATGAGAGTAAGGACTTTTACAAAAATGTCCTCTAAACTTAAATTATTATGGAAACATTTTGAACTTGAATTTCTCAAGAAATTTAAAAAATCCAAACTTTTTCAGAAGTTTAAATACTCTATTTTTTCCAAGAAAATGGCAACTATTTTTTTTTCTTGATCCTTTGTAGTGCTAAAGGGCATTTTTTAAAAAACTGCTTCAAGTAAAAGCTTCTTTGGAAACAAAATTAACTCTTTCAGGTGATTAGAGTGGTTTTCATCAATTATTGATCATATTTGTTGTATTTCCTAAACAATACTTTAGTGAGGTCCAGAAATTGATGTATCTTCCAAAAGTCTTTCATAAACTCCTAGGGAATAAAAAACAATCATGAACTGATAGGGTTTAGTTCATTCTTCCATATTAAAAATAAGGTCATATTAATGACATTGTTGAACATTTACAAGCCACTATTTGTGAGTCCAGAGTAGGTGATTTATAGCCTTTTGGCCATGAAATTATGAATTTTACTGAGTTGTGACCATATTTATAGCTGTGGAATCATGGAGCCCTCTTGTTAGAGTATTGTATAGAAGTTAAAAGTCAAAAATCTGGAATTCACTCATAGGAATTTTAGAAAATAAACTGAGACAAAATATCCCACTATGATGCAGGCAATAATTATTAAAATCTGTAAGGAAGTGAATGAGCTGAACCATACAGCGCTCTGGGAATGTAGCATTCCCAGCAGAGGGAAAAGCAAATGTGAAATCCTTGAAGCATGAGCTTGCTTGGGTTGTGATTAAGCAGTGAGGACCAGTGTGGCAGCACAGATTGGTTAAAGAGGGACATATTAGAAATTGAGAGGGACACCTGTGCTTGTTCTTTTTTTTCCATCCTCCTTCACAGGCAGGTTTTGACTTCTCTGACTGCAAATAGTTAAAGTTAAGTATTGCCTTTTAATCTTTATCACAGTACCCTGATTGTTGCTTATTTATTATCACCACTTGTTTTTTGGTCTGTCTCTTTAACTAGAATACAGATGCCACGAAGTCAGGCATCTGATGTGATGTGTTATTTAGCACACTAGTGTTATCGCAGGTACTTAGCACAGTTCCAGGTACCTAGTAGGCACTCAAATATCTGTTGAATGAATGAATGACTGCTCCGTGAGATGGTAGCTGAGATATGTTGACTTGCTAAAAATTTATCAAACTGTGATTTAGGACTTGTAAACTTTTCTGTCTGTACATTGTATTTCAAGGAAAATTAATCCATCCAAAAGCGGCATAGTGGAAAAGTATACAATTAAAATTTAACATGATTTTAACAAACACTGAGAGGTGGTGATTAAAAAAAATGAAACAAAACCAAAACTAATGGCCACTGGATCAGACCAGTATGCAGCTCTCTGAAACTGTTTGGGTAGCCATGTACCCACCCTCTCTGTGATGACTGTAAAGCACCTAGCAACTCCCCACTTTCCCTGGACTCTCTCTTTTGCCTCTGCCTCTAAAGAGTGAAAATTCTACTGCTTCTGTGTCCCAGGGCAACAGTGGACAAAGAGTCCTGCTTTCTATCAACCTAAGCGGAAAAACTATCCCTTGGAAAGCTTTTCCCCAAAAAAGCAGAGATATAATTTTGATTGGGATATCTAGCACTTTATAGTTCAGTTACATTTTCAGTTAAATCATCTTTTGTTAGCATTTGGAGAATGGATGCCATTTAATTCACTGGAAACAGTAAAATCAGAAGGCATAATTTTACATTACTGGGTCTTCCTAAGTACAACTATGGTATATAATATATGTTCAAAATAGCTAACTTAAAAATAAGGTATTTTTATTACTTTGTTAAATATCAGCTATTAGTGAGAATGAAAAATGTGCTTTCTGATACCATCTGAAGTTATATGTACATTCCAGATGCTAGCTTATGCTCTCTTGCTTGTGTTCAACCCACACACAGCAGGCTTTGTTAAAATAGGAGGGTGCAATGTAACAAAGGACTCAGTTCCTTCAAAATAAATAAAACAATAATTAGGTGGCTTGGTCAAGGAATTCCAAGAGATGAACTAAAATTTGATTGTAGAATACACAGGTTACATAAAACTTTTTCATCTTGTACAACGGCAGTTACTTGATAAATATACTTTGTGTTCTAATCAATAATAATTTAAAAATTTATTTAAAGTTAAATATGAAACAAGATCCATCTCCAAGTTGGCTACGAAGTGGCTTAGAAACACTTTCAGTAGAGGTTTGTTAGTCTGGAAAACATTGTGACTCTTGGGAAATACATAAAACATTCTCTCCCCTTCACTACACTCTTCAGCAGCTTAGTATGATAGGCAGAGGTAGACAAATGCATTGCCATCTTTCTTTATGATTCCATTAATTAAAAAAAAAAAAAGAAAAGCTAATTATCTGGGAAGGAGTGTATTCATTTTTCATACCTCAGCCCTTCTTATTGACTGATTACTTAAACCCAGTTATTGCTGTATATACTTCATATACTACGTAAGGAGACACAGAACTTGAATTAACATGTTTAATTCCTTGTTTACTGTGAGAGAGAATACCTTGTGTTCCAATGGCTGAGTTTTTATCTTGAAGAGCTTAAGTGCCTATTACCATTTGTTGATTAATTTGTAAGACTGACTTATGTTTTGAACAGATCTTCTCAATCATTAAAGGCTTGACTTATTGTCTGGTAAATGGACCAGGCTTCTCAGTCACAACCTGAACCTAGAATGATGGAGTGTTCTTCTTAGCCAACTGCCACACTACACGTGACGTGACTACAGGACATAAGCAAACTACATAACTTTATTTTTTAATTAAAGTATAGTTGATTTACCATGTTGTGTTAGTTTCTGGTGTAGAGCAAAGTGATTCAGTTATACAAATATATACATATGCTTTTTCATATTCTTTTCCATTATGATTTATTACAGGATACCGAATATAGTTCCCTGAACTATACAGTAGGACCTTGTTGTCTATTTTATATATAATAGTTTGTATCTACCAATTCCAAACTCCCAATTTATTCCTACCCCACCCCCTTTTCCCTTTGGAAACCATAAGTTTTCTATGTCTGTGAGTCTATTTCTCTTCTGTAAATAAGTTCATTTGTGTCATATTTTAGATTCCACATATAAGTGATATCATATGTATTTGTCTCTCTCTTTCTGACTTACTTCACTTAGTATGATAATCTCTAGGTCCATCCATGCTGCTGCAAGTGGCATTATTTCATTCTTTTTTATGGCTGAATAATAGTCCATTGTATAAATACACCACCTCTTCTTTATCCACTCATCTGTTCATGGACATTTAGGTTGTTTCCATGTCTTGGATATTGTAAATAGTGCTGCTATGAACATTGGGGTGCATGTATCTTTTCAAATTAGAGTTTTCTCCAGATACATACCCAGGAGTGGGATTGCTAGATTAAATGGCAACTCTATTTTTAGTTTTTTAAGGAACAGCCATACTGTTTTCCATAGTGGATGCACCAATTTACATTCCCACTAACAGTGCGGGAGGGTTCCCTTTTCTCCACACCCGCTCAAGCATTTGTTATTTATAGACTTTTTAATGATGGCCATTCTGGCTGGTGTGAGGTGGCACCTCATTGTAATTTTGATTTGCATTTCTCTAGCGATGTTGAGCATCTTTTCATGTGCCTATTGACCATTACCAAGTTACAGTAACTTTAGATATAATTCTGAGGTTTCACAAATGAATCTTCCTAACAAAGTCATGTTTTGCATCTAAATGTATTAGTGGGGATATTTTATTGATCATGACATCTGCTTTAGTAATGTGGTATGACAATCATTTAATGGTTTTTCTAAAGTATTCTGATTCTAAAATGAGCAATTAAGATAAATATAAAGGTGTGTGCCCACTTACTACATATATTCATTCATTTACTTGTTTTTTCATTTATTCATTTAACTAATGTTTATTTACTATTGACTTCTGTTTAAGGTTAGGGGTCTGGAATTGGAAATGCAGGCATAAAAAATACATGGCTCCAGCCATCCAGGAGCTTATTATTTAACTGGAAAGAAATATCCATGCAAAGTGCAGGTCATAGGGCTATGAAAGCAGCCCATAAAAGGCTGAATTTTATTTAATTCACAGGAAAACATTAATGTTCGAGATTTATTACTTCAGTGAAAACTCAACCTAATGTAACTCTAATATAGTTCTTGTTATTTTATTATAAAAATAGTATCTTCTGAATTCCTTTTACTGCAAGTCTGGTAGTCATCCCAAAAGAAACCATGTTTTATTTAAAACACATTTGAAAATTTTTAAGGAGGTAGAATGTGTGAATAATCTTTATACTATTAAAGTGCTGTGCTCTTTTGACTGCAATAGTAAGAAAATTCTTTCATTTGGCTTTTCTCAAGCCTTTACATAATGATTTATATCTGAAAAATTATAACACAGAGGGAGAGGATAGAAGGAGAAAAGGTCATTTCTTGACTTTCACATCAGCTGTTATTGTGGTTGTTTTGCTTTTGCAACTAACAAAGAGAAAAATGCTGTAGTAAACATACATCCATGTTAATGAAGTGGGGCAGAATTAGAGTTTTACTGATCTATCTCCATATTTTTATGTAAGAAGGAGGTTTTATAATGTTTCTATTGATAGTATTTAATTTTCTGTTTTTATATAAAAACAAATCTTACAATGTTTAACTCATTAATCTATTCAAATTAGAAATATGTACAGTATGAATAGAGAACCAAATATTCAGTGTTATAAAGAAACATTGTTTTAGTGACTTCAGTTTCATAGAGAAAATGTTTCCAATGGTTTTAATCTGTAAAAATCTCCCTTTCAAGAGAGATTTTATATGGAAACTGTATGTAAAACCGAAAAATCAGGAGACTCCTAAACTTATATCCCATTTGTACAAATCCCCTCAACCTCGAAAATGTCGTCTCTGCAGAAGTACTAAACTCCACAACTTATAAGAAAAAAATCAAAACGTTATTTTTGTCACAGCATTCATTACCTCTGATGGCTGTAAGAAGAGGCTGAAAGAAACAGGATAGTGGAACCAAGAAACATGATAAGATGGGCAGCACAATAAGTCTTTGGCCAACTGAGAAAGGAAAATCAATGGCTGCATCCATGGCAGAGGGCAGAAGTTACATGACTAAACATCCATTAAAAAGGACTTGTCTTGTACCCCATGCTCTATTCAAAGGACATCCCTCTATCAATAGTTTCATTGCTTAGATGCCTTAGGAACTAAGTGCCCAGTTTTCCACAGAAACTCCATCCAGAGTCCTGGCATCTCAGGGATCCTATGTGGGAAGGAGTCCCAGCACTGTATTTTTGTTTGTTTTTTGTTTGTTTGTTTTTTGGCTGCATTGGGTCTTCATTGCTGTGCGTGGGCTTTCTTTAGTTGCGGCGAGCGGGGGCTACTCTTCATTGCAGTGCACGGGCTTCTCATTGCGGTGGCTTCTCTTGTTGTGGAGCACGGGCTCTAGGCACACGTGCTTCAGTAGTTGTGGGGCATAGGCTCAGTAGTTGCTGCATGTGGGCTCAGTAGTTGTGGCTCGTGGGCTCTAGAGTGCAGGCTTAGTAGTTGTGGCGCATGGGCTTAGTTGCTCCACAGCATGTGAGATCTTCCTGGACCAGGGATTGAATCCATGTCCCCTGCATTAGCAGGCAGATTCTTAACCACTGTGCTACCAGGGAAGTCCCAAGAGTCCCAGCTTTATCCCAATCCTGGAATACTATAAACTTTCCTACTCCTCATATGAATGAACCCAGCCATCAAAGCCACCACCCTCATCACCTAGAAGCATCATTCTCCATCATCTCTCTCGTTTTTCAAAGTCTCGGTCCTTCTAAGTCAAAGACTTATAAATTGCATGATTTCAGGCAGCCCAATCCTTAACAGGAACATGGCTTTTTCAGACAGAAAGAATGTCACCTCTTTCTCCTCTTTACCAAAGGGATACCAGAATCTACAAATTTGAAAGTCCTGGGTAATTACATCTTCCCACAAGATGATGTCATTGTTAAATGTGTGTGTGTGTGTGTGTGTGTATGTATATGTATATATATATATATATATGTATATATATATATACATATATATATATATATATATATGTATTTTTTTCCTCTGAATATTATAGCCAAAGCATCTGAATAAGTTGAGATACCCTACTTTTACTTTCAGTACAAGCTGACCTCCCTCCCCACATCTCTTGGGCATAAACCTACAGGTCCTTTGGCTTTCAGACTCCCTAGCTGCTGTGCTATGAGCCAGACCTATGCTATTAAGGGTCCTGAAATCAGGGCAAATGCCCAGGATAACCTGTCCTTGAAGAGCATACCTAGTTTTCCATAATTCCTGAGTAATGTGCTTCTCCCAGGCTGGGCTGCCAAAGGATCTGGCAAGTCACTTGATAACAACAGTTATTCATCCTCTCACACACAAGAAATGCTATAATTCTTGAGAAATGACTTGAGTTTTCAGGGCTTTGATCCTGTTTGTTGCCAGTTATAAGAATGAGCATACAGGCAATTCACTAAGATATTTTGGTGAACCTCAGCATTGGTGAATTCATTTTCCAGTCCCAGCCTATACGTAACTGAGGTTATGCTAGGTTATACATAACTAGGTTTATGCTAGGCAACCGTGTGTATATATTACCCCTAGGACACTAAGTTCTTTAGGAGCTGGAAACACATCCTTTTAAAAAACAGTCTAGCAGAGTGTCTGGCACATTGTGAATAAATATAATAGATTATCATATTATCTTTTCACATACGACTTACAAGGGATATATTGCAACGATATTACAGATAATAAAATTGGCATTCAGAGAAATTAGACAATTTGCCCAATGACATTTTTTTTTAACATCTTTATTGGAGTATAATTGCTTTACAGTGGTGTGTTAGTTTCTGCTTTATAACAAAGTGAATCAGCTATACATATACATATATCCCCATATCTTCTCCCTCTTGCGTCTCCCTCCCACCCTCCCTATCCCACCCCTCTAGGTGGTCACAAAGCACAAAGCTGATCTCCCTGTGCTGTGTGGCTGCTTCCCACTAGCTATCTATTTTACATTAGGTAATGACATTTTAAAAGACAGCCCAGCATTCAAAATCTGAGGTCTAACTCTAAAATCTATGCTCTGTACTCTGTCTATTTTCATTTGTTTTCAGTTTAAATATAAATTATAAAAACTTACTTTCAAAAAAGAGTTGAAGCAACTTAAATATTAACAGTTATATAACAAAACAGATTTTTTTTTAATTTCAGAAACTTCCTATAATAAAGGAAATAATTATATATATATTTTAAAACTTGAAATAAGCTATTTGTTTCTACCAAGTGATACAATAAGATGTAAGCGCTTTAAAAGACAAAGCAAAGGAACACACAGTGGATTATATACATAGTTTAATTTGGTAACAAGTGAAAAAATACAAGTTCTTTTTGCTAGAACAATTTTTTTCTTATGATAAACATAAAAGATGAAACAAGACTAAATTCTCCCTAGGACTAACAGGGACTCTAGAACTAATAAAATGATTAGGTAACTAATAGTAAGAAATGTTGTATTAGTTTTAGCTTGTGATTCCATTGATAAGCTGGTGGAATAATCCAAGTGACAATAGCACTGCTGAGGGCTCTACTGACTGCGGAATCTATAGCTTATGATACATATTCAGTGATTTTTTTTGAGTGGGGATTCCTGATATGGAATCTGTGAATATAAAATAGTCATCAAGGAAGGTCTCTGCACCCTTGAACTTATGTGTTCAATTGTCTCAAGGTACTATTTTCTGGTGTTCATGTCAGTAAATTCATCAGATTAACAAAGGAGATTGAGATCCCAAAATGTTATGAACATTTTAAAATATTAGCAGTTATGAAAATTACCCAATAAAATAATTACTGCGAACACATAGAGTGTCTACCAGCTGCAAAATATATGCTAAATACTTCACAGGAAATAAATTTTCTGAACCTCACAGCTACCAGATGAAGTAACTACCATTATTATCCCCACTTTCCAGATTAGTAAGCTTAGATAAAGAAAGATTAACTAATTTTCCCAAAGTCACACAGCTATTAGGTAGCAGAACTAGGATTTGAATCCAGGGAGTCCAGCAAAGGAGTTTACATACCTAATCACCATACCATCTTGAAAGAATGGAAAAATTTTAGGTCAGGAAATCCTTGTTTTATTACCTGATTTTATTCCAAATGCTAAAATAATGCTTGACTCATTGCAGATGTTCAATGAATGTTTGCAAAATTAATGCTTTCCTTTTCTCTTCTTCAAATATATACCATTACATGTATGTTTTTTCCCCAAAATTCAATTCCTTAATATATCCTATTGATTATTATTTATAATTCTCATATAACCTCATTGGCCACTTTTTACTGAATGATCTGACATAACTATAAGAAAATATATATTTCCTCTCTCTGAACTTTTAGAGTTATGTTCCTAAAAACCTTCACAATAAGATAATTTGCACTTGAAGAACATAAAGTCTTATGAGAAGCATAAGTTAAAATGCTAAAACTCACAAGTGAATTGTAAAACCATGTATAAATATTTTATGTTTATTAAAATAAAATAGAAATCAATCCAATTAGTTTCCGCTTATAATCTCTCAAAAGATTTGTCCTCCACAATATTAGTAAGATGCTTGAAATCTGTTTGCTTTATTAAAGGTAACGTGCATAGCAAGAGTCTTTTATCCCCTATGCCTAATTCTCATCAATTCAATTCTGATTTTATGGCTAGGAATTTTTGACTCTGATCTCAGAAAACCCAACTGAGGATCTTGCAATTCAGAATATCATCATAGCTAAACGGTAATATTCATAAACATTAATATTTTCTCAAATCAACATAGCCAAGAAATTATGTTGAAACTCTCTTCCTCTATGTGCAGTTACAGCACCTTAGTTCTATCCATAACTTAATTCCAGCTCATGTGGGCATGAGGACTGAAACACTCTGACTTGACTTTTAAATAACTTATTTTATACATATATACACACACACACACACAAATATATATATATGTTCCACAAAAACTAAATACCCTCATTTAAAAGGTACCCAGATCAAGAAACAGATAATAGCAGCACTCAAGAACTCCCCCTCCCCTTGCTACTTTCCATGTCTTGGTACTTTATATAAAGGGAACTATATAATATACAACTTTTTTCCTGACTTCTTTCTCTCAGCATTATGCTTGTGAGATCCACACATAATGTAGTGAGGAGGTGAGGAATGTTCATTCTTATTCGTGAGCACATGTCTTTTGATCAACACAGGTGTGTATTTTTGTTAAGTACATACCTGTAACACTGGTGCTTCATAAGCATGTATATATTCAGTGTGAACAGATAGCACCACACACTTTTCTAAAGTGACTGCAGTAATTGTCAACTCCAAGAGTAGTTTATGAAAATTTCTGTTGTTCCACATCCTCACCAGCACTTTGTATTTTCTGTCTTTTTTATTTTAGTAATTCTGAAGATTATTCAGTGATATCAAATTGTGATATATTTCTCTGTAATATGCATTTCTCAGATGACTAAGTTGCTCATTTTTTACATGATTATTCACAATTTGCATATTCTTTTTTTGTTAAGTGTTCCACACTTTCCAATTCTTATATTTTTAAAAATATATTCTGGTTATGAATCCTTTCTTGTATATATATATCCTTGCTGATACCTTTTCTCATTCTGTTGATTGCTTTTTCATTATTTTAATGTCATCTTTTGCTAAGCAAAAGTCCATAGTTTTAGTGTATTCCAGTTTATTTTACTTTTGTGGTTAGTATTTCATTTGTGTCTTGTTTAAGAAAACTTAGCTTAGCTCAAGGTCATTCTCCTTTATTTTCTTCCAAAAGCTTTATTGTTTTGCCTGTCACACATTTAGATCTTCAATTCATCTGGAATTGATTTTTATACCTGGTATAGGCAGGAGTCAAATACAATTTTGTTTTCTTTATAGCTATCCAATTGATGCAGCACCATTTATTGAAAATACTATCCTTTCCCTACTGACACTCTGACTTAACTTTCTCTTATCTTTTTTTTTTTTTCCTGGCAGATACATTTTCCATTTTATATGCATATTCTTTTCTCAGCACCTTCCTTTATTTCTTTCATTACCAATATGTGTGGCTTAAAAGCAATATATCTTGTTTTAAGGAAAAGATATACACACATAAATCTTGCATAACCACTGGAATTCTTTTAAATGGACCATCCTTGTCAGAGAGGGCAGAACCCTGTTATAATTACCATGATTAATTGGCTCAGCAACTCCCGGAATGGGCAGGTCTGTAATCGGTGGAGGGGAGATGGTGAGCAGGCAATCAGCACCTGTTCCATCATCCTCCTTGCATGGCTTCCCGTCCTGTGGAACCAGGAGGTGTAAAAACTACATAAAACCACCACTACCACTGCCACTTTTTTTCCAGTTCCCCGTAGAGTTAATGTTTATATGTTGTTGATTAGTCGAGTTCACACAAGATTTGAAAGACTGACAACAGCCCAGGATATCTTCCTGTACCTTTACCTATTTTTGTTCTTAAGTTCCGATGTGGAGAAGTTCACAATTTCCACAGCAGTGCTCAGAATCCTGTTTTAGTTTGGGGTACTGAGTAGTAGTTATATCTGTTTCTTGGTTCCTAAACCAGAGCTCCATCAAACATCCTTAGAGACTGAAATCCTGTTTTCCATTTTTGTATTTGTGACAGAAGTTAATAGTTTCTCCAAACAACCTTACCTGTTGCTCATTCTGGGAGGTTTGGCTGGAGATCTAGCTTCCAGCCCACCATTTCAATATTTCTAACAAATGTATAAGCATCTGATTTCCTGTAATAAACTCCTTGGTGCCTAAATAACTAGAGCAGCTTATTTCCTGCAGTTTTACCCTATTGAATAAAGGAGGGACTACAAAATTTTACTGAAGGGCGAAGCACTGAAGGGAAGGAGGGCAAAAATTTCAAGTTGCAGCAATTGACTCCAAAACAGAATTTTGACCCTCAGAGGCAAGGTTGAATAATTGAAACATATATTGAGGGATATCAAGATAATGACACAATAGCACTGGTATTAAGGAAATAGTACCATGGAAGCAAATATGCTCATTAAATAATCATGTACTATAATTTGCTGTTAATTGTCAACTTCATTCATGTATTTGCTAATTTCTTTCCCCTATTTGTCATTAACCAATTCAGGATTAGCTCATAATAAATAAATTTAGAACTCTGAACTCCATCCTTGCTGCATGATGTAGCTACACTGATCCAAGTTTTCAATTTTACTATTTGTCATAGAGATGATTACTCAGATGAAACAAAAAGAAGTAATTGATTCCTTTTCCTTTCTTATTATTTGTAACCCACCTAAATCCATAAAGGATCTGAGGTACCATATATAATAAATCATTAAAATAAAGCTAAAATACAATGAGTCACATTAAATCAAAGATAGTACTTGTGCCAAAACATATAGACAGAGGCTAGAAGCAGCAACTGAGTACGAAGTTTGACTTTAATACTCTTAGAAACCAAGATAATAGAGAAAACATTTTTTCTATTACCTACATTTTATCATCTAAGGAAAGTTAAATTCCACACTATCAGGATAAACAAAGATTTTCCAAATATAAATTGTGAGAAAAATTTACAGAAAGAGCTGCCAAACTCTGTAGTATATTAAATGTAATAAACGTAATATAATAAAATTTAAAATTGTAATATAAAATGTAATAAGAAAAATCTTAAACACATTTCTGTATTTGAAGATTAATGGTAGACTCTACACACTAACAGATCAAAATATATTAAATGCTATTCTGGTTTTCTAGTGACATCCAATATTAATCATTTTAAAAAATAGACTATAAACAATGAACTCAGTACATTTTTTAAAAATTATTGAGTTATATTATATCCAGAAACTTAATCAAATATGATTTATTGCATTTTCATAGGGCTTCTTATCATTTGCTGACTTAATGACCTCATGGGAAAATAAATGTTTTGAAAATACAAAAGCAGAGGTAAAGTTGAAAATAAGTATAAACAAAATCTTTTTTTTTTTTTTTTTTTACCAAAATCTTTATTTTTCACTTTGATTTTTTTTTAGGCTGTTCCTTTAAGAAATCTTTATGTTACCCAAAAACTGGTTTTGCCTCTTGGTGGGTATAGAGCCAAAAGACACAAAAAAGCCAAAGAGCGGGAGAAGGAAGTGTTTATTATTTAGAGCAAATAAGGAGAACACCAGGAATCTTTCCCAAAGCAGTGTCTCTTGGAACAGCAAAACTGGGGAAGTTTTAAGCTAAGGGTACAGGCATATTCATGAAGGGGCTTGAGCAGAGGAGAATTCAGCATAGAATTGGGGCCAAGGTCTACAGAGTCCAAGCTTTAGTTGATTAAGTCAGGAGGGTCAATACAATCATTCCATCCTTCACCTGGGTGCCTTAGTGCCTGCAGAACTCAAAGACTGTATCAGATTGTTATGCATATCCCTTGAGGAGGAACTAGGACTCTGTTTTGTTGCTGAACTATTGTTTTTTGACTGCTTTTCTTTTGTTCCTTCGTTCCTTTACTTCCCATAAGATCATTGATTACTGAGACCGGTTCAAGAGCAAGCATTGTGGCCAAGCTTAGATAACAAAATGGCTTAGGCCAAAAATGGCTTCTCTTATGTCAAGAAAGCCATGCCTGGTTCTCTTTCTCCAGGCACCCCACACCCTATCTCCTTACACTTACTGAACCTATTTTGTTCTAAAATATTGGTAGTGTAAAGATATTTAAGATACCACACTTGCATGATCCAGTTTTTAGTCAAATGCTCTGATTATTTATTTTTTAACATGGGTGAGGCAGAACAAATGAAACACAGACCTAACATTTCTGTTTTCCTGTTCTGAGCCATCTTTTTTTTTTTTTTTTTTTCCCCAAGGTTTTAATAGCCATCCTCACAATGTTTCTGCTCTGAACCCTTGGGTTCTTACCAGGTTGTTAAAGATTTATTACAGGAGACTACTTCCATATTAATAATCTCTTACTTATCAAACTGATGTTTTATACCTCAGATTCCAGTCTTATTTACATTCTATCAGTTCTTGCCAGCATATGTTTTCTAGGTGTTGTAGCTTCTGCAATGTATACTCTCTTTTTTATTGTGAAGCTGAGCTGTATTGGGATTTAACCCTCGTTATTTGTTGGATCGTCAGGAGGAGATTGTTTTATAAGGTTCCTGTCTCCTTTGAGACCGCAGCATTGTCTTCCAGCATGGCAAGTTATAATCTTCTAGTACCAAAGAGCGAAGGGCCACATCAGTAAACTCAGTGGGTTCAGGGGAATCTGGGATTTCAAGTTTCAGAGCTGTACTTGACCAGATTTCCTCATCTCCACATGAGGGTCCTGCTTCTTTCCTATTATGGCTTTAACCTTGGCTTAGGAAAACTCCTGGGACTGCAAATTCAACATTTTCTGAAGCTCCTCCATTACAGTTAAGTCCTAAACCTGGTCCTCTGCTCTGCCTGCCTTACAGATATAAATGGTCAGGGTTTCCATAATGTTGCCAAGGAGACACTGGCTTTCACACTGTGCCTTGAATTGGTGATAAATCACCCTAACCCTGTCATTACCTATTTCAACAAATCAATGGAAATCAGCAGCACTTACTCAGTTCCATGGTATTTATGATTAAGTATCCTGTCATGCTTCTCCAGTCACAATGATGCTGTACCAGGCAGGACATCCCCTTCCACTGATATCTCATTTCAGTTAACCACTGGTGGAATTTTTAACAGCTTCATTGTTATAACATATCAGTGGCTATTCATACTCCACTTACTACCAATTGTGGCCTCTCAGTGCAAGCTAGCTGGCAAGTGATCCATTTCCAAAATCTCATTTTAGAGTGTGCTTTCTAGAACCATCTTTGATAGTGGCTGTCTTAAATTGTATTCCCTGGAAATAAACTCTGAGACAGTGTTGTACCAGAAGATTTACTGAATTTGTCTAGGGGTATACACCTGTAAGGAACGGAGAAAGACAAAATTGGACAGAGAAAGAACTTATCCCACAATGTGGTTGGAAGTGAGGCCTCAACTGTTTTATGGAAAGCTCTGGAGCTAGCTGCTCTTTCAGAATTGTCCTGAGTTGAGACAAGGGAGCTAGAACTTGTATCCCTGAGTCAGTCAGTCACTGACTTCAGACTGAACCCTGTGCAAGGCAACAACTTTATACAAGGGTGTTCCCTGTGGCCATCGTTAATTCCCAGTGAAGAGCACACAGTACAAGCCATCAGCTGCCAATATTCTTTGCAGCTGAGGGTAGGTGCATTGACCCTAGAGAGGGGGATCTAGGCAGAATATCATGGTATTCACTATAACCTGAAAAAAGTATATGGTAGAGTTTACCGCATTCAGGAGATTATAATCTTTGGGCAAGAGGAAGCTAACATTTTTGAAACAATGAAAAGGACATTTATGTGTTTAATAATGTTGTGAGGTATTTGTTGTAAGTCCTATCAAACTATACATGTAGAACAGATTGTGGGAGATTCTAGCAAGTAAAGGCAAGCTGATATTCACTGGGTCTTAAATTTTTTTCCCTGAGTATACCCATAAATTAGGAATTCCCACCATTTCTGCCCTCTCTTAGAAGTACTGGTGACAAGGCTTCTACCATTGTCTTGAGGTCTTCATTTACTTGTTCTGATGAATAGTCTTTTCTGATTGTGAGACAGGAAGAACTTGGCATCAGCTGGATAACAGCAGCCTTTTGGGTATGACAGGTTTTGCTTCTGCACAACCTGGACTCGTAAACTTACTCGTTACTGTGTTTTCTTTCATGGCTTTCTGCCCTCACAGTGGCAAGTTCTACTCATTGCCTTCTTCCCTCACCAGCTCTGTGAGGGAGCATCTGCAAATATCACACCTCACCTAACCCATCACTGCGTGTTCCAGGTTCTACTCTGGCTGCCTGATAGCATTCTATTTCTTCCCACACAGATAATCACATCTTCCTCTTTGCTTCCACAGTACTTTGCGCATACCCCTTTTATCCCGCTGCATCAAAATTATTAGTTTTCCTGTCTGATGCCACTCCTCTTCCTCTCCCACACCACACGCGTGCTGCAGAAGGATGACTGAATCTTACTCATTTTTTTTTCTGTTCATTCACCAAATGATTATTATACTGGAAAGGCACCAGGAGATCCTCAGATACTTAAGGCAAACCACTGTTCTCAGTGAAATCATAATCTATTAAGGGAAACCAAACCGTAACAAATAAATTGCAATGGATCATAATAATATTCCTACACTTTCATGTCTTTATATGTAAGCATTGAGTCTGGTAAATTTTGAACTATTTAATGATCCCTGAACACAGCACCTAAGTACAGACTTTGCTTTTGCTCAGACATTTCCTTATGCCTGAGTCACTCTTCCTTCATGTAACTAAATCCTGTTCTTCCTTCACGACTCAAAGGAAGTGGGTGATCCTACTTTGAGAAGGTCTCCAAAGACTTAACCTGATATATTTGTTTGGGTTGGGTGAACTTCCTCTATACTTTCATGGCAAAACCCAAGCTCTATCTTAGCACTTATTAATGAACACAATTATTTAAAAACAGTTGCTATTATTTATTAATAACTATTGCTCATTTACCATCTACTCTGTGCTGGCCACTGTCCTATATGCTTTGCATGTATTTTTACAGTAATTTTTCATACAATCTTAGAAAGCAAACATTATTATTTTCATCTTACTGTAAGATAATACAGTAATCATTATCACTCAAAGGCAGTTTTTGGTACCTGAGAATGATTTACCTATCATCCAAAACCACAGAATCACTGTCTTCTTCCTCTTGAGAAAATCTATTATACTTTACCTCTTGAGAAATATTTCCTGTGGAGGTTAGTGAAATAATAATATATCTAAGACATTCCCAAGTTCTCAGAGACAGTGCTATTTTTTCAAACAGTTATGTCCCTTGGCCACCTAGATTCTCTCACTTTCTGATGTTGATTTTTATAGGAACACTGTGAAATTTCACAAAAGTATTCATTAGGTCATGGAGATGACATTAGATTTTAGAAACATTTAGCTTTATAGAAGAAAATGTGCATCAAGCCTGTGTAAATGATTCCCTCTTATTTACAAATCTCTTTCTAAATTGTTTAAATCTTATCTTTCTACAAGTGTCATCCTTAACCCTGAGGTAATTCTAGTCTCTTTATAGATGTTCACCTGCTTCATTTAATTTACTGACAAAGAAAGAAAATGAAAACGGCCTATGGGTTAAATTTCTTCTGACAAGATGAAAACATTTTGTCAGAAATTCTGTGATCTTCTATTCAGGCTTGTGGAGCACTATTAAATATGAATCCAAACGGAAGACAAACAATGTGCATGTGTGTGTACGTGTATATGCATGTCTTTGTGTGTGTATATATATATGCGAAAAATAACCTGGAAATGTGTGACTTTCAAACAAGTGTTAGCTGAATTTTAAAGCAGTGTTTCAGAAATGTAGACCTTAAAATGTTCTTCCAGTTAAGGAGAAAATAATTTTTTAGACTTTAGATCTTTACCACATTATATTTACTTTTTATTTTTGCAGCTGTTCTCTTAAGTATTATATTTGTATATATCCAAAGGTTTTGATGATAGTGACTAATGTAAATAATTTTGTGGTCACTCTAACAGAACAAACGCATTGCTTTCATTACAGTCTTCTAATATCACAGTGTTCTTTTTCCTGAATTTTTAAAAATTGTGGCTATCAGATGATGGAAATCATTTCATGCTCAATGAAAAGAAAAATAGATTTAACGCTCTTAGAAGTCAAAAGAACCACTGAAAATAGATCTCAATTTGCCTTTATAGCTTTCATTTCTCTTTGTGAGTCAAAGAAGTCACACGGGGAAAGAAACAGGTGCTGGAAGGCTGCTCTTACAAGAGACCGTTAGCCTCAGGAAATGATAAGCATTGAGAAATATTTTCTTTTCCCTGACTCACAGTCAGGTGCAACTTTCTCTGTATTTAGCTTCTCAAATGCCTATGTCTACCCACATCCTGTCTCTCTTTCTGATTTCTTGTTACTGAAAGACTCACAACAAAATGCTAGTTTGCTACAAGCTATAGTTCAAAATTTATTTAGAAAAAAAAAAAAAAACTTTAGGTTGCTGTGCTACTTTTCTTCCGAAGCATTATAATTTTCTTTGTGAAAAGCAAATATAATTCTTCTTACAGGTCACTACTTTCAAGCAACATAGTATTTAACATAATGATCACCCCCTTGTAGAAAGAGGGAAAAAAACATGTTAAATCATTTCTTATTTTGAAGAGACATGAACAGGACTTTATTGAAACTCTTGTTTATAAAAACGGTAGGCAAAAAAATGAAGAAAGTAAACATGTATTCCTATCAAATTTTTTTATCTAATCATTAAAATGGAGTGGCATTATTATAGGTAAAATTCAATCTGCCTATAAATATTAAATATCCTGTGAAACCATAATTATATACATTCAGGTATATTTGAAACATAAAGAGCTCTGGTGAGCAAACCCCAAAACAAGCTGTCATTAAAAAGAATATTTTTGTCTTCTACTTACCAGAAATCAAAGAGCTGTTTGAAACAAAATACATACATGCCTCCAGCTTTAAAACAGAATATAAAAGGATATCAGATAATTTGTCCATCAAGTGTTTTCCAGTGACTGAACTGTGTTTGAAGGAGTTGAACAGCACAGGCGAATGAAAAGGGGGAGAAAAAAAAGCCTATTATACAGCTGTAATTCTTTTCAGATAGTTCTTTAATACCCCTTTTCCTCTTCCGAAAACTTCCATTTCAAGATTGATGATTTGTAATAACTTAATTTAAAAAATGTCAGTGCATGGGAAGTAAGAATATTTGTTGCTTATTTGCTATATATTATGCCAATTTACCAAAAGAAATGCATCCAAGCATGCTGTGTGGTCTGATTTACTGAGCTATGACTGCTTATAAAACCTACAATTGGATCTAAAAGGCAAAAAGATTACGTGCACGGGGCAACTGGATTTAAAGATCAGTGACTTGGGACTAGGTCCTTGGGCATGAATTTTATGATAGTTTTATACCTGCATTTATGTTTCATTTAAATTTAAAAACACTTGTCTATATCTGCCTTGCATTAGCTTCACTATTATAAAAATTCATGTCCAAATTAATATTTGTAATTATTGATAATTTTACTATTTTCTTCTTTATTCCTAATAATTATGTTTGCTTTAGGAAGATGATTTTACTCTTTCTCCCCATAACCCAAAATATCACAGTAAAAAAGGTGTTGGATTAATTGTTAGGAACTCTGTGTTCAAGACTAGTTTGTCACAATGGCCAGAGACTCTTAATCTCTCTGGTGTTCAGTTTTCCTACCTGTCAAAACAAAGAAACACCCACTGTTATCTGATGTTTTCACTCACGGTGTAAAGGAAATGCTTGAGGTTTTAATGCCTATATTTTATCCTATTTACCAATATCAAAGCAAAGTAGAGAGGATATCTTATTTTTCTTCTCTCCTTTTTGTTTTCTGTAATTTACTTTCCTTCAAGAAGAAGAGCATTTGAATTTGGTTAGAAGTCTCTAAGTCCACTTGTCTTCTGTGACATCCGAAGAAAAACCCCAAAAACAAAAAAAAAACCTTTCCTCTAATTCAGGATTAGAGAGTTACAGAGTTTAGGAATTTAAGGAAACAAAATTAAAAATGATGTAACCATCCAACAGAGCAAATTTAAGCTGTAAGTTAGATGTTTCTTGAGCTAATATGCCTTTCTCTTAACAACCAAGTTGTTTCTTCATATGGTTAATAAACAGTGATGATAATCAATAACCACTGAGTTCTATGTTGTAGGAAGTATACACTTATCTTCATTAAAAAAACCTCTGAAGAAACTGATTTCTGCTTTTTACATAAAGTGTTAGAGTCATCTTTACACAATATTACAACTTTTTTCTTGCCTATATATCAACTCATTTATTTTTTGTGCCTTTTAACTACCTCTATTTTTTTGTAAAATAATATATCACTTATTTTAAAACTTAAGTAAGTATTGCCTCATCTTAAATGATAGTATTTGGAAAAACACTTATATGAGAGTTAATGTGTTAAATTCGGTATTATTGAAATTTAAAAATGTCCATCTTTGAATTATAAAGTCTTCTGAGATGACCCCAGATTAACGTGTACCACATTGTGGTACACTCTATAATGGGTACTTGAAGAAAAAGTCTCTTGATAATTAAAAAAAATTTTTTTTGGCAATAAAAGTGATATCTGTCGCAAAGAATGAGAATTTTATGTCCTTTCAGCTTTCATAGATTCCATATTTTATTTTTTAACCATACTGAAAAAAAACTTTCCTCACTTCTATGCCTGTGAAATTTAGTTGGGTTTTTCCCCCCATTTTAAATAAACATTAAAAAGTAAGAGAGAAAATATTCAGTTCTGAAATATTTCAATTGAAGTGAGTAGAAAAGATGAAATACCATTTAAAGGAAATGAAAAAAATTTCACAGTTATCTCATCTGGAGCATACTAAAGAGCTACATATAGAGAACAAGAAGTATTTTATGGGCAAAGAAAATGGAGTTTAGTTATCAGACAGCTATCACCCACAAAACCTAAACCCTTTCACAGTGTAAAGGATACTTCCCATGGAAGAGATTGAGTTATGATATTGTGCAAAAAAAATATAACCAACACCAAAGAAAAGTTTCTTGAGATAGGCTGATAATTCTAACTACTATTCTACATTTCATAGTTTTTTTTTTAAATTTAGAATTCAATAATATAGCTTTCAATTCAAAGCAATACCTTTAAATGTCTAGATTTTTATTCTGATATTTCAGATTTACGTTGAATTTCTAATTCCAGAATCAGTGGTTTTATTTAGATGTTTGTAACAATTGAAACAATACAGGAAGTCCTCATGGAAGTTTTATTTTATCTTATTTTTATTGAAATACAGTTGATTTACAATATTATATTTGTTTCAGGTGTACAGCATAGTGATTCAGTATTTTTTACAGATTGAACTCCATTAAATGTTACTACAAGGTAGTGGCTGTAACTCCCAGGGCAATATAATACATCCTTGTTACTTATCTATTTTATACATAGTAGTTTGTATCTCTTAATCCTATACCCCTAATTTGCACCCCCCTTCCCTCTCTCCTCTGGTAACCACTAGTTTGTTTTCTATGTCTGTGAATATGTTGCTGTTTCGTTATATATATTCATTAGTATTATTTTTTAGATTCCACATATAAGTAATATTATACAGTGGTTGTCTTTGTCTAACCTGTTTCACTAAGCATAGTATTCTCTGTGTTCATCCATGTTGCTGCCAATGGCAGAATTTCATTCTTTTTATGGTTGAGTAGTATTCCATTATATATATGTATGTATATGTGTTTGTGTGTGTGTGTGTATGTATATATGTTACATCTTCTTTATCCATTCATCTCTTGATGAATACTTAGGTTGCTTCCACATCTTGGCTGTGTAAATAATGCTGCTGTGAATGTTGGGTGCATATATCTTTTTGAATTAGTGTTTTCATTTTCTTTGGATATATACCCCAGAGTGGAATTTGCTGGATCATCATATGGTAGTTATATTTTTAGTTTTTTGAGGAACTTCCATACTGTTTTCCATAGTGGCTACACCAATTTACATTGGTTCCCCTGGACTAGGGATCCATTATCTCCACATCTCACCAAAATTTGTTATTTGTAGACTTTCTGATGATAGCCATTCTGACAGGTGTGAGGTGATATCTCATTGTTGTTTTGATTTGCATCTCTCTGATAGAGATGCTGAGCATTTTCTCATGTGCCTATTGGTAATCTGTATATCTTCTTTGGAAAAAAGGTCTATTCAGGTCTTCTGCCCATTTTTAAACAAGTTGTTTGTTTTCTTGATATTGAGTTGTATAAGCTGTTTGTGTATTTTGGATATTAACCCATGTCAGTCATATCATTTGCAAATATTTCTCCCATTCCATAGGTTTTCTTTTCATTTTATCAATGGTTTCCTGTGCTGTGCAAAAGCTTTTAAGTTTAATTAGGTCCCATTTGTTTATTTTTGCTATTATTTATTTTGAATTAGGAGACAGATCCAAAAAATACTACTATGATTTATGTCAAAGAGTGTTCTGCTTATGTTATCTTCTAGGAATTGTATTGTTTCCAGTCTTACATTTAGGTCTTTAGTCCATTTTGAGGTTATTTCTGTGTATGGTGTGAAGAAATGTTCTAATCTGATTGTTTTACATGTAGCTGTCCAGTTTTCCTAGCACCACTTATTGAAGAGACTGTCTTTTTTCCATTGTATATTCTAGCCTCCTTTGTCATAGACTAATTGGCCATAGGTACATGGGTTTATTTCTTGGTTCTCTATTCTGTTCCATTGATCTGTGTGTCTGTTTTTGTGCCAGTACCATGCTCTTTTTATTACTCTAACTTTGTAGTAATTTTGAAGTCTGGGAAGGTGATACCTCCAGCTTTGTTTTTTTTTCTCAAGATTGTTTTTGTAATTTGGGGCCTTTTGTAGGTCAATATGAATTTTAGAATTATTTGTTCTAGGTCTGTGAAAAATGTCATGGGTATTTCGATAAGGATTACATTAAATCCATAGATTGCTTTGGGTAGTATGGCCACTTTAACAATATTAATTCTTCCAATCCAAGAGCATGGGATATCTTTCCATTTCTTTGTATAATCTTCAATTTCCTTTATTAATGTTTTACAGTTTTCAGAGTATATGTCTTTCACCTCCTTGGTTTATTCCTAGGTATTTTATTCTTTTTGATGCAATTTTAAATGGGATTTTTTCTTTTACTCTCTCTTTTTAATAGTCCATTATTAGTGTATAGAAGAGCAACAGATTTCTGTATATTAGTCTTATATCCTGCAACTTTGCTGAATTCATTTGTTAGTTATAATAATTTTGGGGTGAAAACTTGTAGGGTTTTCTATGTGTAGTATCATGTCATCTTCAAATAATGACAGTTTTACTTCTTTTGATTTCCTCTTTGATTTCTTTATTGACCCATTGGTTTTTTAGTAACATGTTGTTTAGTCTCCACAAGTTTGTTCCTTTCCCCATTTATTATTCCTGTAACTGATTTCTAGTTTCATATTGTTGTGGTCAGAAAAAAATGCTTAATATAATTTCTATCCTCTTAAATTTGTTGAGATTTGTTTAGTGGCCTACCCTGTGATCTGTGCTGGAGAACGTTCCATGTGCACTTGAGATGAATGTGTATTCTGCAGTTTTGGGGTGTAATGTCCTGTAGATATCTATTAAGTTCAAATGGTTTATTGTGTCTTTTAAGACCACTGGTACCTTAATGATTTTAAATATCCTACAGTTTTATCTACAAGATACATTTATTTAGACTTTTTAGAAAAGTAATATACAGTAAGTCCCCTACAAACAAACCTTCAAGTTGAGAACTTTCAAAGATGCGAACGTGCATTCACATGTCCAATCATGTAAGGTGTGAGTGAAGGTGCAGCTTGCCCTCCTTCTCCTATTGCTGACAATCCTTCAGCTCTACCATCTCCCACCTCCTTTCCCTCCTCCAATCGGTAACTCTTCTTACCTGTTCACTCGATGCCAGCCCCTGTATTCCAGCTGTTGTACTGTACTATTGTATTTTTCAAGGTACTGTAAGAGTAAAAACGTTTTCTTTATTTTTTGTGTTTGTTTTTTATGTATTATTTGTGTGAAAAGTATTATAAACCTATTACAGTACAGTACTATATAGCTGACTGTGTTAATTGGGTACCTAGGCTAACTTTGTTGGACTCATGAACAAATTGGATTTATGAACATGCTCTCAGAATGGAATTCGTTCATATGTAGGGTACCTAATGTATTCAGATTAAAGGCAAACTTAATATGATTTTTCTATATCTATTATTTGTAATCAAAATAATACTGTTATCTACTTGTAAAATACATGCAAGAAAATATCAATGAAATGGAGCTGACCTTCCTTACCTTTTTGCTTTTTTTTTGAAATTCTGTCTCACCATACTCTGTTCTTATATGCATCACATGCCTAGTATATTGAAATTTCATTTCTCCTCTACTACATTGAATTTTTTGACTTGTACTTTGATAAATATTCATTTTCTCTACCCCCAAAAGCCTGTCTCCCATTTTTTCACATATCATAATCATAGTCATTCCTCAAGAATCAGTTCAAACCTTTGTGAACCTTATCCTACTTGTGAATGCAGAGATTCTTTTTATTTTCAACATCTTTTGTTGCCATAAAATATGTTCATATCCAGCAATTGCAATTATTTTGTGTTGTGATTTTTCTGTTTACATTTCTGGGTCTCTCACTTGTGCAAACTAAGGTGCAGATAACATCCTATTCTTGTATCATCTGTGTCAGGCATAATTCCTATCTTATAATATGCATTCATCAAATATACTGAAAAGATGATCAAATAAGTCACACTGATACTACAGAAAATAGTCAAGGTTTTATTCACTGAAAACAAAATGTATTAGTTGAATTTTTCCTTTGTCACTGAATATTTAGATACTATGATGATACTGCATTAGAGAGCTTGGGAAATTACTGGGTCCACTAAATTTTTTTTTTTTTAAGACAAATTTATCTCGCAGTACCATGGAGAATAAACTAGAAGCAACTGACAGATTGACATAAGAAATAATAGAGGAAGTCAAAACAGTAATATAATTACCAAAAGATGCTGAACAGCTGAATTTGGGCAAAGACAAAGTTAAGAAAAATGCAAAATCTTTTAGAAAACAAGATTTGGTGATAACTGGCTATATTCAAAATGGTGCTATAGAGGAGTCTCCAATGACAAGGATTATTATTTGAGTGGCATTTATAAAAATAGGAAATGAAAGAGGATAAAAAGATTTTATTTATTCTGTTTATAGTTTGTGAGATAGGAGTGAAGAATATGATTATCTGAGTCTTAAACATACTGTCATTGGAGTACTAATAGGCAATTTAGATAGAGACAGAAAATAAGAATAATGTCTAGGGATTAAGAAAGATTTTTAAACAAAAAAAATGTCTTGGAGATCATAATCAAGAAAGATAACTGTTTAAAGCAACAGCTTACCAGTGAGATTATGTAGAATGATATGAGAAGTGAATGAGAACATGAAGGATAGAGAGATAGGAATAAATGTACACAAAGAGAATTGAGAAGAAAAAATCCAAATTAGGAGAATCCTGTGAAGATGGGCATCAAAAAAGTAAAGGGAGAGGGTGCTTTCAAGAAAGAGTAATGGGGCTTCCCTGGTGGTGCAGTGGTTGAGAGTCCGCCTGCCAATGCAGGGGACACGGGTTCGAGCCCTGGTCTGGGAAGATCCCACAAGCCACGGAGCACCTGGGCCCATGAGCCACGATTACTGAGCCTGCGCGTCTGGAGCCTGTGCTCCGCAAAAAGAGAGACCGCGATAGTGAGAGGCCCACGCACTGCGATGAAGAGTGGCCCCCGCTTGCCACAACTAGAGAAAGCCCTTGCACAGAAACGAAGACCCAACACAACCAAAAATAAATAAATAAATTAAAGAAAAAAAAAAAAGAAAAAGTAATGGTAAACAACACCAAATCCATGAAGATCTGAGTGAACTAAATCTAGTTTTAGAAATATTAGACTATTGCTTTCATATCTTGGCTATTGTAGATAATGCTACAAAGAACATTGATTGGGTTGCATGTATCTTTTGGAATTAGTTTTTTTGTTTTCTTCAGATAAATACCTTGGTTGTATGATAGATATATATTTTACGTTTTGAGGAACCTCCACACTGTTTTCTTTATAGTGGCTGTACCCATTTACATTCCCATCAATCATGCACGAGGTTTTCCTTTTCTCCGCATTCTTTCCAACACTTGTTACTTCTTGTCTTTTTGATGATAGCCATTCTAACGAGTGGAGGTGATATCTCACTGTGCTTTTTTTTTTTTTTAATTAATTAATTAATTAATTTATTTATTTTTGGCTGTGTTGGGTCTTTGTTTCTGTGCGAGGGCTTTCTCCAGTTGCGGCGAGTGGGGACCACTCTTCATCGCCGTGCACGGGCCTCTCACTGTCGCGGCCTCTCCCGTTGCAGAGCACAGGCTCCAGATGCACAGGCTCAGTACTTGTGGCTCACGGGCTTAGTTGCTCCGTGGCATGTGGGATCTTCCCAGACCAGGGCTCAAACCCCTGTCCCCTGCATTGGCAGGCAGATTCTTAACCACTGAGCCACCAGGGAAGCCCTCTCATTGTGCTTTTGATTTGTCTTTCTCTGATAATTAGTGATGTTGAGCATCTTTTCATGTGCTTGTTGGCCACCTGTACGTCTTCTTTGGACAAATGTCTGTTCAGGTCCTCTGCCCATTTTTTAATCAAGTTATGTAATTTTTCTTATTAGAAAGTTTCATATTATGACCAATAAAGACAATTTGATTGCCATTTTTTATATAGTGAAAAACTAAATATAAACAGCAAAGAATTTCATACAAACACATGCACATGTAAAAATAATGTTTGCTCAAAATATGAATTAAAATTAAATTGTGCCACTTAACCTAACAAGAGAAATAGAAAACATAAATTTAAACAATATAAAACTCTAATGTCAAAATAGGAGGGTGTTGTAAAAAATTGTGATACATTCTCATGGGTGGATGGGGGGATTAATATACCGAAGAGACAGATACACTCTAAGTTTAACACAGAATTTTTGTTAAATATTTATTATGTGCTGTTAATATTTGTACTATTATACTACTTGAAATACAAACTTTAAAAATTTAATGATCTAATAAGAATCTGAAAATATGTTAATATACTTGATGTAGAAAAGTAAGATGGCAAGAAAACACTGGAAAAAGGCACAATAGGAAATATCTTCTGTCAAAACACATAAAAAATTGTTGAAATTGTATGAAAACTAGGTTTTAAAATAAATTAGTTAATTGACAAACTCTAGAAAAATAAAGCCTATAGAATATTTAGTAGGTG
Source organism: Balaenoptera ricei (assembly GCF_028023285.1). Lineage (NCBI taxonomy): Eukaryota > Metazoa > Chordata > Mammalia > Artiodactyla > Balaenopteridae > Balaenoptera > Balaenoptera ricei. Next base: position 81,230,689 of record NC_082641.1, read on the forward strand.
ACTAATAAAATGTATATTAGCAATAAAATAGCAAAAATATCAAATATCAAAAATTATTACGGAGAAAAATAAATTTATTTCTCACACCCAACAGAGCAATAAGATTTCAGATGAACTATAGTCTTTAAAATTAGAAAGAACAAACAACAATTTAACGTGTTAGAGCATGTAGTATCAATAGGACTGTTAATTGATTATATTTTTCTTGCAGTTAGTTTCCAATCCCCTGGCAACTCCATTTTATTCTCTGTTTTTATGAGTTTGGCTTTTTTTAGATTCCACATTATAGGTTATATCATACATTACTTGTCTTCCTCTGTCTGACTTATCTCACTTAACATAATGTACTATCCATGTTGGCAAAAGTGGCAGAATGTCTTCTTTCTCATACTTGAGTAATATACATCACACACACATGTATACATATGTGTATATATATATCACATCTTTTTTATCCATTCATCTATTGATGGGCACTTATATTGTTTCCATATCTTGGCTATTATGAATAATGCAGTAAACATGGAAGAATGTTTCTCTTTGATACTCTGTTTTCATTTCCTTTGGGCATATACCCAACAGTGGAGTTGCTGGATCATATGGTAGATTTACTTTTAATTTTTCAGGCAACCTCCATATCATTTTCCATAGTGGCTGAACCAATTTACATTTCCACCAACAGTGCACAAGGATTCCCTTTTCTCCACATTCTCACCAACAATCTTTTGTCTTTTTGATGATAGCCATTCTAACAGGGGTAAGGTTTTTATTTACATTTCCTCGATCATTAGTGATATTGAGCATCTTTTCATGTACCTATTGGCCCTTTGAATGTCTTCTTTGAAAAATGTATATTTACTTTCTCTGCCCATTTTTTCATTGGATTGTTTGGGGATTATTTGTTGTTGTTGAGTTGTATGAGTTCTTTATTTATTTTAGATTTTTACCTCTTATCCAATATATGGTTTGCAAAATTTTCTCCCTTTTTGTAGGTCACCTTTTCATTTTGTTAATTGTTTCTTTTGTTGTGCATAAGTATTTAAATTTAATATCGTCCCACTTGTCTAATTTTGGTTTTGTTGCCTTTTGGTGTTGTAGCCATTAAATCATTGGCAAGACCAACATCAGGAAGCTTTTCCTGTATATTTTCTTTTAGAAATTTTAGAGTTTCAGGTCGTATGTTTAAGTCTTCAATCCATTTTGAGTTGATTTGTGTGAATGGTGTAAAATAGGGGACCAGTTTCATATTTCTGCATGTGGAAAACCAATTTTCCCAGCACCATTTGTTGAAGAGGCCATCATTTCCTCATTGTGTATTGTTACCCTTGTATTGGGTGGGCCAAAATGTCATTCATTTTTTTCCGTAAGATGGCTCTAGTAGCACTTAGTTGTCTTTAACGTCATTTGAAACAATTTTGTTAGATTGTATGTGATAGCTGTCATATCAGCATGCATTTTAAAAAAGACATCAAAATTGGTGAATTTTTGTGTAGCTATTCTAATATTGAAGATGGAAGAAAAAAACAACATTTTTGACATATTGTGTTTTATTATTTCAAGAAAGGTAAACATGCAAACTGAAACGCACAAAAAGATTTGTGCAGTGTATTGAGAAGGTGCTGTGACTGCTTGAATGTGTCAAAAGTGGTTTGCATAGCTTTGTGCTGGAGATTCATCACTGGATGATGCTCCAAGGTCGGGTAGACCAGTTGAAGTTGATCGTGATCAAATCGAAACAATAATTGAGAAGAATCACCATTATACCACACGGGAGATAGCCGACATATCAAGATATCCAAATCAAGCATTGAAGATCATTTGCACCAGCTTGGTTATGTGAATCACTTTGATGTTTGGGTTCCACATAAGTTTAGCGAAAAAAACCTTCTTGACCATACTTCCACATGCAATTCTCTACTGAAATGTAATGAAAACATTCCGTTTTTAAAACAAATAGTGATGAGCAATGAAAAGTGGCTACTGTACAACAATGTGGAATGGAAGAGATCACCAGTGCCAACCACACCAAAGGCCGGTCTTCATCCAAAGAAGGTGATGTTGTGTATGTGGTGGGATTGGAAGGGAGTCCTCTATTATGACCTCCTTCCAGCAAACCAAATGATTAATTCCAACAAGTACTGCCCCAATTAGACCAACTGAAAGCAGCACTCAATGAAAAGAGTCCAGAATTAGTCAACAGAAAATGCATAATCTTCCATCAGGATAATGCTAGACTGCATGTTTCTTTGATGACCAGGTAAAAACTGTTACAGCTTGGCTGCAAAGTTCTGATTCATCTGCCATATTCACCAGACATTGCACCTTTAGATTTCCATTTATTTCCATCTTTTCAAAATTCTCTTAATGGAAAAAATTTGAATTCCCTGGAAGACTGTAAAAGGCACCTGGAACAGTTCTTTGCTCAAAAAGATAAAAAGTTTGGGGAAGATAGAATTACGAAGTTGCTGAAAAATGGCAGAAGGTAGTGGAAGAAAAGGGTGAATATGTTGTTCAATAAAGTTCTTGGGGAAAATGAAAAATGTGTCTTTTATTTTTACTTAAAAAATGGAAGGCACTTTTTGGCCCACCCAATAGAAGAGTTGTTGACCATACGTGATCTCCATTTTGTTCTGTAGCTCTCTGTGCGTGATTTTATGCCAATACTGTACTGTTTTGATTACTGTAGCTTAGTAGTATATTTTGAAATCAGGAAGTATGATATATGCAGCTTTGTAGTTACATATGAATTGTAGAATTATCTTTTCTATTTTTGTAAAAAATGCTATTGAGATTTTGGTAGGGATTGTATTGAATCTGTAGATTGCTTTGAGTAGTGTTAACACTTTAACAATATTAACTCTTCCAATCCATAAACACAGGATGTCTTTCCATTGTTTGTGTCTTGTTTAGTTTCTTTTATGAATGTTTTGTAGTTTTCAGTATACAAGTCTTTTGCCTCCCTTTAAGTTTATTCCTAAGCATGATATTGTTTTTGGTGCTATGTAAATGGAAATGTCTTTCTAATCTCCTTTTCAGATAGCTCATTGTTAGAGTATGGAAACACAAATATTTTTGTATGTTGATTTTGTATCCTACAACTGTACTGAATTTGTTTACTATTTCTAAAAGTTTTTTGATGGAGTCTTTAGGGTTTCTGTATATAAGACTATGTCATCTACAAACAGGAACAGTTTTACTTCTTTCTTTCCAATTTGGTTGCCTTTATTTGTTTTCCTTGCCTAATTGTTCTGGCTAAGATTTCTAGTACTGTGTTGAATAGAAATGGTGCAATTGGGCATCCTTACCTTGTTCCTGACCTTAGATGGAAAGTTTTCAGTTTTTCATGATTGAGTATAATGTTCACTATGGGTTTGTCATATGTGGTCTTTATTACCATGAGGTATGTTCCATTTAAGATGGATTTTGGAGATCCAAGAGAATATGTCAAATAGGCAATTGGATACAGGTAAAAATTAAACATTAGGGTTACAAATTTTGGAGGTGTCAGCATATATGTAAAGTAGTGGGGCTGCATAAGATCACCTACAAAAGAGAAGAGATAAGAGAAGTAAAGAGGTTCATTTCTAACAATGATAAACTGAGTAATTTGAACCATAACTTCTGCTGAGATTTTAAAAGATGGATAGAATATTTATAAAAATCTTCTTGAAGTCAGGGGATAGCTAAAAAGTCAATGAAGAATATTGGGGGTGTGATTAGAAGTAATGAAAATGCAAACTAAAAGAAAATGCAAACACAAATCACAAATTGTGAAATACAACTAAAGCAACACTTAGAAAATTTATAGCATTAAAATGCCTATATTAGAAAAGAAGGAAGGTCTAAAATCAATTACCTCAACTTCCAAATTAAAAAACTAGAAAAGAAATCAAATTAAACCTAAAGTAAGTAAATAATGAAAATCAAAGTGGAAATCTGTAAAACAGGAAAATGAAAAAATGAGATACTCAAATGAACCCAAAAGCTAACTCTTTGAGAATATCAATAAAATCAATCAGGGCTTCCCTGGTGATGCAGTGGTTGAGAATCTGCCTGCCAATGCAGGGGCCACAGGTTCGAGCCCTGGTCTGGGAAGATCCCACATGCCATGGAGCAACTAGGCCCGTGAGCCACAATTACTGAGCCTGAGCATCTGGAGCCTGTGCTCCACAACAAGAGAGACCGCGATAGTGAGAGGCCCACGCACCATGATGAAGAGTGGCCCCCACTTGCCGCAACTAGAGAAAGCCCTCGCACAGAAATGAAGACCCAACACAGCCATAAATAAATAAATAAATAAAATTTTTAAAAAATAAATAAAATAAAATCAATCTGCATCATCGATCAGGGAAGCAATATCAGGAATGAGACAAGTGACATCATTGCTAATTCTAGAGATATTGAAGGGGTAATAAAGGAATACACTAAGCAACATTATGCCAACAATTTTGACAACTTAGATGAAAAAGACAGATACTTTGAATGACACAAAATTTCAAAACCCATTCATGAAGAAATAGATAGCCTTAATGGCCTCATAATGGATAACACAATTTAATTTGTAGTTAAAAACTTTCCCACAATAAAAAATTCCAGAGTCAGATTGTTTCACTGGAAAAGTCTACCTAACATTTAAGGAAATAGAAATATGGTTTTTCATTCAAAGTGTTACAGAAAACTTGAAGGCAAAGAAACACTTCTCCATTCTACTATGAGGACAACATTACCCTAACACCAAACTCAACAATAACATTAAAAGAAAACTATAGGCCAATATTCCTTATAAACATAGATTTAAAAATTTGAAACAAAAATATTAACAAACTAAATCTAACCATTATAAGAAAGATAAGGTGTAATGATTCAGTGAAGCTTGTCTCTGTAATGCAGAGTTGGTTTAACATATGGAAATCAAAGTAATTCACTGTAATTCAAAGTAATTCGTTAACAAAGTGAAAATGAGACATCATATGATCACTTCAATAAATTCAGTAAAAGTATTTGTCAATCTAATATCAATGCCTAATAACAAATCTCAGCAAACTAAGTATAAATGGATACTTCCTCAATTTGATAAAGGACATCTCAGAAAAAAAAATCTATAGCTAACATCTGTCTTAATGATGAAAGGCTCAATTTCCCCCAAGTATATTAAAAATATGAGGAAAATCATTCCCACCGTTTCTATTCAATATTGTACTAGAGAGTCCAGCTAACAGAATCTGGTTTGAAAAAAAAAAAAAAAAAAAAAGGTAATTTGGAAAATTAAAAAAGTAAAAATTAAAAGTAAAATTAAAAGGTTAATTTGGAAAATTAAAAGTAAAACAACTGTTTTAATTCACAAAAGATATGATGATTTATGTGCAAAATCCAGTGGAGTCTACAAAAACTACTACTTAAACTAATATGTGAGTTTTGCAGCATTGAAGGATACAAGATCAATGTAGAAACATCAAATATATTTATATATACTTATAATTAATAACTAGAAATTTAAATTTAGAAAGTACTACGACTTACAATAGCATCAAAACATATGAAATACTTATGGATAATCTGACGAAAGATGATGTTATAGTAGACAGAATACTGGTCCTCCAAAAACATCCACATCCCTGTGCCTAAAATGTGTGCATATGTTATGTTACATGATAAGCAGAGATTAAAGTTGTAGATGACGTTAAGGCTGCTAATTAATTGACTTTAAGATATGGACATAATCCTGAATTATCCTGGTGAGCCCAATATATTCCAAAAAGTCCTTTAAATGTGGAACAGGGAGGCAAAAAATCAAAGAGTTGAAGGCACTCTCCTGTTGGCTTTGAAGATGGAAGAAGGTACCACAAGCCAAAAAATGCAGGCAGCCTACAGAAGCTAGAATAGGTGAGGAAATGGATTCTTCCCTTGAGTCTCCAAAAGAAAAGCAACACCTCAACACCCTGGTTTTCAACCAATAGAACCTTTTTGGACTTCTGACCTTAGGAACAGCAAATTAATAAAAGTGTGTCATTTAAAGTGACTAAGTTTTTAGTAATTTGTTACAGCAGCAATAGGAAACTCAAATAGTTGTGAGTGGCCTGCACATTGCAAGTACAAACATTGTTGAGAGAATTTCAAGATCTAAATAAATGGAGAGATAGAACTTTTTTCATGGGTCAGAAGATTCAGTATGTTTCAGATAACAATTTTCCCCAAATATAATTATAGATTAATCACAATCACAGAATACAAGTAGACTTTCTGTTTTATTTGGAGAAATTGGCAAGCTAATTTAAAAAGTTATATGGAACTGAAAAGAACTAGTATAGGCAAACATCTCTTAAAAGAAGAATACATTTGTAGCACTTATGTTACCTGCTTTCAAGGCATTATAAATTTACAGTAATCGAGACAGTGTGATGTTGATATAAGAACTGTCAAATAGTTAAATGGAACAGAATAGAGATAGATCAATACATATATGGACAAAAGATTTTAAATAAATATACAAGAGGCAGTCTAGTGTAGAAGGAATATTTCTCAACCAATCATTCTGGAACAATTGGTTATCCATATGAAAAATAAGAAACATACATAAGTCCTTTAATTTATACCTCATATCATACCAAAATTAACTTAAAATATATCATAGAACTAAATGTAAAACTTTAAAAATCTTCTAGAAGAAAACAATAAAAATGTTAATAAGTAATGCAAAAGCTTCTAAGATATGACATCTAAAGCATTACTTATAAAAAAACAATAAATTGCTGAATTGGATTTAATCAAAATTAGAAAATTCTATTCCTCAAAGATAATTTGAAGAGAATGAAAAGACACACTATCACGAGAAGAAAAAGATAAGCAATGGACTGGGAGAAAATATTTGTAAAAACCACATGTGATAAAGAACTGTTATCCAAACTCTACAAAAACTCTAAAATTTAACAATAAGAAAATGAACCACACAATGAAAAAACAGGCAAAAGACTTGGACAGACATCTCATCAAAGAAGATACACAGATGGTAAGTAAACATACGAAAAGATGCTCATTCTCACATGTCAGTGGAAAATTTCAAATTAAAACAATAATGAGAATTCAAAGTGCAAAGTAAAGGGGTGGAGTCAAGATGGCATACTAGGAGGATGGAATTCGCATCTCCTCACAACTAGAGCACCTACCAGGCACCCATGGGGGATCATGGACACCTAAGGGGACGGGAGGAAACCCCAGTGACCAGGTAGGATGTGGGGCATGGGGGGAGTGAAGGGGGAGGAGAAGTGGAGGCAGGAGGGGCGGATGGAGGAGGGGAAGGGATCCCACGCCCAAAGGGGGAAATTGGGGAACCATTGGGAATGCAGAGGATCAAAAGGGAGCATGGCCAGGTTTCCCCTGCCCACTTGGACCCTCAGGAACCTGTTGAGATCCCAGGCCTGATCCTCTGCCCACCTAGGCCCCCTACAGCCCCCTGGGTCCTGAGGGGGTGGGAGGGAGGGGAAGGGGAGCAAAAGTAAAGGCCAGACGTACGGGATGGCACCCCTGAGGGGTGGCTGGGGGAGGGGAGGAGTTCCTACACACATTGGGATGCATCCATGGTTAAGGGTCCAGCAGCAATGGGGGAGACCCTCAGGGAGACAGTGGGGGAGGGGTACGAAGGAAAGGGACCAGTGCTTTCCCTGTCCACTTAAGCACTGGGAAGCCTGTTGGGCTCCCGGGCCTAATCCTCTGCCCTTGGAGTCTCCCTCCTGCCATGCAGAGCCCAAGCCCCGCCCCTACATCCCCACCCAGGGGCCTACCTCTACACTCAGAGACCCCCTCCAAGGAGCTGGGCCTAAACCCCACCCACACACCCTCACCCAGGGCCTTACCTCCAAACGCTGCAACCCAACACTCCAGAGGCCCTTCTTTCCACATGCTGCCTCTCCCCATCTGTGGAGGTCCTAAGCAGAGGCCCCGCCCCATGCTTGAATGTCGCCCCACCTAGGTCCCGCCCCTGCCTAAGTTCCACACCCCCGCCTAAACTCCGCCCCCATAACCAAGGCTGTTTTTTTTTCTTTTCTTTCTCCTGTTGTGGTTTTATTTTACCTTGTTGCAGTTCTTTCAATTGTAGTTTTATTTTTCCTAAAATATTTTTTATCTTTCTAATTTTATTTTGATTTTTATTCCTTGATATTGTACTGTTCCTTTTTTCCTTTCTTCCTTTTTTTTTTTTAGTCACGCCACAAAGCTTGCGGGATATTGGTTCCCAGGTTGGAGGTGGGCCCAAGCTCCTGGGGTGGGAGCTCTGAGTCCAAACTGTGGGATTAACAGAGAATCTCAGACCCCAGGGAATATCAATCGACTGAGGCCTCCCAGAGGTCCTCATTTCAGGACCAAGATGCCACTCTATCTAACTGCCCACAAACTACAGTGCTGGACATCTCAGGCCAAAAAACCAGTAAGACAGGAATACAGCACCACCCATCAAAAAAGAAAAAAGAAATGACAAAAAAAATTTGTTACACATGAAGGAGCAAGGTAAAAACCTAAAAGACCAAATAAATGAAGATGAAATAGGCAACCTACCTGAAAAAGAATTCAGAGTAATGATGGTAAAGATGATCCAAAATCTCAGAAACAGAATGGAGAAAATACAAGAAACATTTATCAAGGATCTAGAACTAAAGAGCAAAGAAACAGTGATGAACAACACAGTTACTGAAATTAAAAATACTCTAGAAGGAATCAGTAACAGAATAACTGAGGCAGAAGAACAGATAAGTGAGATGGAAGAAAAAGAAAAAGAAAAACATACATATCAATAACTACCTTAAATGTAAATGGATTAAATGCTCCCACCAAAAGACATAGACTGACTGAATGGATTCAAAAACAAGACCCTGTATATATGCCATCTACAAGAGACCCACTTCAGAACTAGGGACACATACAGACTGAAAGTGAGGGGATGGAAAAGATATTCCATGCAAATGGAAATCAAAAGAAAGCTGGAGTAGCAATTCTCATGTCAGACAAAATAGGCTTTCAAATAAAGACTATTACAAGAGACAAAAAAGGACACTACATAATGATCAAGGGATCGATCCAAGAAGAAGATACAACAATTGTAAATATTTATGCACCCAACATAGGAACACCTCAATACATAAGGCAAATGCTAACAGCCGTAAAAGGGGAAATCTACAGTAACACAATCATAGTAGGGGACTTTAGCACCCCACTTTCACCAATGGACAGATCATCCAAAATGATAATAAGAAAGGAAACACAAGTTTTAAATGACACATTAAACAAGATGGACTTAATTGATATTTATAAGACATTCCATCCAAAAACAACAGAATACACTTTCTTCTCAAGTGCTCATGGAATATTCTCCAGGATAGATCATATCTTGGGTCACAAAACAAGTCTCAGTAAATTTAAGAAAATTGAAATCGTATCAAGTATATTTTCCAACCACAGTGCTATGAGACTAGATATCAATTACAGGGAAAATATCTGTAAAGAATACAAACACATGGAGGCTACACAATACTAAATAACCAAGAGATCACTGAAGAAATCAAAGAAGAATTCAAAAAATACCTAGAAACAAATGACAATGAACACACGATGACCCAAAACCTATGGGATGCAGCAAAAACAGTTCTAAGAAGGAAGTTTATAGGAATTCAATCCTACCTCAAGAAACAAGAAACATCTCAAATAAACGACCTAAACTTACACCTAAAGCAATTAAAGAATGAAGAACAAAAACCCCCAAAGTTAGAGAAGGAAAGAAATCAAAAAGATCAAATCAGAAATAAATGAAAAAGAAATGAATCAAACAATAGCAAAGATCAATAAAACTAAAAGTTTGTTCTTTCAGAAGATAAACAAAGTTGATAAATCATTAGCCCGACTCACCAACAAAAAAAGTGAGAAGGCTCAAATCAACAGAACTAGAAATGAAAAAGAAGTAACAACTGGCACGGCAGAAATACAAAGGACATGAGAGGTTACTGCAAGCAACTATATGCCAATAAAATGGACAACCTGGAAGAAAGGGACACATTCTTAGAAAAGCACAACCTGACAAGACTGAACCAGGAAGAAATAGAAAATATAAAAACACCAATCACAAGCACTGAAATTGAAACTGTGATTAAAAATCTTCCAACAAACAAAAGCCCAAGACCAGATGGCTTCACAGGCCAATTCTATCAAACATTTAGAGAAGAGCTAACACCTGTCCTTCTCAAACTCTTTCAAAATATAGCAGAGAGATGAACACTCCCAAACTAATTCTACGAAGCCACCATCACCCTGATACCAAAATGAGAAAAGATGTCACAAAAAGAAAACTACAGGCCAATATCTCTGATAAACATAGATGCAAAAATCCTCAACAAAATACTAGCAAACAGAATCCAACAGCACATTAAAAGGATCATACACCATGATGAAGTGGGGTTTATCCCAGGAATGCAAGGATTCTTCAGTATATGAAAATCAATCAGTGTGATTCACCATATTAACACACTGAAGGATAAAAACCATATGATAATCTCAGTAGGTGCAGAAAAAGCTTTAGACAGAATTCACCCCCCATTTATGATAAAAACTCTCCAGGCAGTAGCCATAGAGGGAACTTACTTCAACATAATAAAGGCCATATATGAGAAACCCACAGCCAACATAGTTTTCAGTGGTGAAAAACTGAAACCATTTCCTCTAAGATCAGGAAAAAGACAAGGTTGACCACTCTCACCACGATTATTCAACATAGTTCTGGAAGTTTTAGCCATAGCAATCAGAGAAGAAAAAGAAAAGGAATCCATATCGGAAAAGAAGAAGTAAAACTGTCACTGTTTGCAAATTACATGATACTAAACCTAGAAGATCCTAAAGATGCTACCAGAAAATTACTAGAGCTACTCAGTGAATTTGGTAGAGTAGCAGGATACAAAATTAATGCACAGAAATCTCTTGCCTTCCTATACACTAATGTTGAAAAATATGAAAGAGAAATTAAGGAAACACTCCACTTACCATTGTATCAAAAAGAATAAAATACCTAGGAATAAATCTACCTAAGGAGACAAAAGACCTGTATGCAGAAAACTATAAGACACTGATGAAAAAAATTAAAGATGATACAAACAGATGGAGAGATAAACAATGTTCTTGGATTGGAAGAATCAACATTGTGAAAATAACTATACTACCCAAAGCAATCTACAGATTCAGTGCAGTCCCTATCAAACTACCAATGGCATTTTTCACAGAATGAGAACAAAAAATTTCACAATTTGTATGGAAACACAAAAGATGCCAAACAGCCAAATCAATCTTGAAAAATAAAAATGGAACTGGAGGAATCCAGCTCCCTGACTTCAGAGTATACTTCAAAGCTACAGTAATCAAGACAGTATGGTACTGGCACAAAAACAGAAATATAGATCAATGGAACAGAATAGAAAGCCCAGAGATAAACCCATGCACATATGGCCACCTTATCTTTGATAAAGGAGGCAAGCGTATACAATGGAGAAAAGACTGCCTCTTCAATAAGTGGTGCTGTGAAGACTGGGCAGCTACATATAAAGGAATGAAATTAGAGCACTTCCTAACACCATACACAAAAATAAACTCAAAGTGGGTTAAAGACCTACACGTAAGGCCAGACACTATAAAACTCTTAGAGGAAATCATAGGCAGAACACTCTATGACATAAATCACAGCAAGATCCTTTTTGAACCACCTCCTAGAGAAATGGAAATAAAAACAAAAATAAACAAATGGGACCTAATGAAACTTAAAAGCTTTTGCACAGCAAGGGAAACCATAGGCAAGATGAAAAGACAACCCTCAAAGTGGGAGAAAATATTTGCAAACAAAGCAACTGACAGAGGATTAATCTCTAAAGTATACAAGCAGCTCATGCAGCTCAATATCAAAAAAACAAACAACCCAATCCAAAAATGGGCAGAAGACCTAAATAGACATTTCTTCAAAGAAATATACAGATTGCCAACAAACACATGAAAGAATGCTCAACATCACTAATCATTAGAGAAAGGCAAATCACAAGTACCATGAGGTATCACCTCACACCATTCAGAATGGCCATTATCAAAAAATCTAAAAACAGTAAATGCTGGAGAGTGTGGGGAGAAACACTCTTGCACTGTTGGTGAGAATGTAAATTGATACAGCCACTATGGAGAACTGTGTGGAGGTTCCTTAAAAAACTAAAAATAGAACTCCCATATGACCCAGCAATCCACTACTGGGCATATACCCTGAGAAAACCATAATTCAAAAAGAGTCATGTACCACAGTGTTCATTGCAGCACTGTTTAGAGTACCCAGGACATGGAAGCCACCTAAGTGTCCATTGACAGATGACTGGATAAAGAAGCTGTGGCACATATATACAATGGAACATTTCTCAGCTATAAAACGAAATGAAATTGAGTTATTTGTAGTGAGCTGGATGGATCTAGAGTCTGTCGTACAGAGTGAAGTAAGTCAGAAAGAGAAAAACAAATGCCGTATGCTAAAACATATATATGGAATCTAAAAAAAAAAAAAAAAAAGCTTCTGATGTACTTAGGGGCAGGACAGGAATAAAGACGCAGACATAGAGAATGGACTTGAGGACACGGGGAGGGGAAGGGTAAGCTGGGAAGAAGTGAGAGAGTGGCATGGACATATATACACTACCAAATGTAAAATAGATAGCTAGTGAGAAGCAGCTGCATGGCACAGGGAGATCAGCTCGGTGCTTTGTGACAACCTACAGGGGTTGGATAAGGAGTGTGGGAGGGAGACACAAGATGGAGGGTATATGGGGATATACGCATGCATATAGCTGATTCACTTTGTTATACAGCAGAAAGTAACACAACACTGTAAAGCAATTATACTCCAAGAAAGTTGTTAAAAAAAAAACACAATAATTAGATACTACTACACACCGATTAGATTGGCAAAAATTCAAAATACTGCCAATACCAAATGCTGCCAAGATGTGGAACATCAGAAACTCTCATTCATAGCTTGTGGGAATGCAAAATCAAGCAGCCACTTTGGAAATCATTTTAGGTTTCTCACAAAACTAAACATAGTCTTACCAGGTACGAACTTGGAGAAAGTATTTGTATCCAAAATATACAAAGATTTCTGACAACTCGTTAGAAAACAACTCCTCAAAAAATGGACAACAGGTTAAAACACATATTCACCAAAGAAGATAAACAGATTGTAAATTAGCCTTTGAAAATATGCTTAAATCATTAGGGAAATGAAAGTTAAAATTATAATGAAATACTACCACATATCTAATAGAATGGCTACATTGAAAAGAACTGACCATACCAATGTTGACAAGTATGAAGAGAATTTGGAACTCTTAAGTATTCTCTGAAGGAAGATGATTGAATAATTCTCAAATTATTTTATAAATTTTTACTTAAAAGTATCCAGTATACAATTTTAAACAAAGTCCTGAGGACTCAAGATAATATAATAGCAAAGCAAGTTAAACTATAGAAAATACAAAGAGATGTACAGAAAAATTATATAAGAAGGGTATAAGATATAGATTCTAAAATAGCTATGCTTCATATATTCATATGCACATAAAGGCAATATTGCAAATTTCAACAGAGATATGAGTACGATGCATAACTGAATGGAAATTTCATGACTGAAAGCTACAAATAGTGAAAACTAAGAACACAAGTAATGAATTTAATAGCAGATCTGACCCAGCTGAAGAGAGAAGTATTGAACTGAGAGACAGTTCAGAAGATGAGTCACAAATGAAGCACCGAGAGATCAATATTGTGAAGTACATAAGATATAATGACAGACATAAAGTATAGAGTAAAAAATGTCGAAGACATATGCAATTAGACTCCCAGAGGAAGGGAAACAAGGGTAGGACAGAAGAAATATTTGAAGATATAGTGGCTGAGATATGATCAAAATCAAATAAAAATAATAAAGTATAGTTTAAAGAGGAATAGTTTAAAGAGGGCTATTCAAGTTGGATAAATTGAAAGAAAATCACACCTAGTACATAACATTAAAATTAATGAAAGCCAAATACAAGGAGGTCATCTTTAAAGTAAGAAGAAAAAAAAAAATACAGTGTACCTTCAAAAGAGTAGTTTTTATTGGAAGGTGACTTTTCAATAGTCAGATAAAATTTAAAGCCAGAATATAGTGGAAGGATATCTTCATTTATCAAAAGAAAAAAGACAAGCTAAAACTGTATATCCACTTCAAAAGTAAATCTTAAATAAATCTATTCTTCAGGAAAAATAAAACACTTAATCAGGTCAAAGGAAAATGATTCCAGATAGAAGATTTAAAATGCACAAAGGAATTAAAAGGAATAAAAAAAGGTAACTACATGGATATATAAAAATAAATATATATTTTAATATTAATAATAATATCTGGTTAGGTTTAGTATATAAAGAAAATTAAAATATATTTAAATATTTGTATATAATGTAAATTAAGTGAAATAGATCTAATGTCCCTGCATTGTACTGAATGAGATAACAATGTTAATTTGTATTTGAAACTGATAAGTCAAATAGTATAGTTTTAGTAGAAAAAGTTCTAAAATAATAGGAAAAAAACCTGTTTAAACTTAATGCCACTTGAAGGAATGAGTAGAATAACAGATAATCTAAAAGAATGCAAAATACCTAATATAGGAGCACATAAATATATAAAGCAAATATTTCCAGATATAAAAGGAGAAATTGACAGTAATATAAATATACAGTAATAGTAGGGGACTTAAAAACCCCACTTACATCAATGGGTAGATCATCCAGATAGGAAATCAATTTAAAAAAACAAACAGAATAAACAACCAACCTAACAAAAAAAGCCTTAAATGACACATTAGACTAGATGGACTTAATAGATATGTACAGGACATTCCATCCCAAACCAGCAGAATACACATTCTTTTCAATTGCATTTGGAACATTCCCTAGGATAGATAGATCACATGCTAGGCCACAAAACAAGTCTCAGCAATTTTTAAGGGAGCAGATATTACATCACGTGTCTTTTCCAACCACAATAGTATGAAACTAGAAATCATTTACAGGAAGAAAAATGGAAAAATACAAACGTGGAGACTAAACAATTCGCTACTGTAAAAACAATGAGCCAATAAAGAAATAAAAGAGGAAATCAGAAAATTCCTTGAGACAAATAAAAATAAAAACACAACTCTCCAAAATAAATGCATTTTTTATGGAGCTAGAACAAATCATCTTAAAATTTGTATGGAGACACAAAAGACCCCGAATAGCCAAAGCAGTCTTGAGGCAAAAAAATGGAGCTGGAGGAATCAGACTCCCAGACTTCAGACTATACTACAAAGCTACAGTAATCAAGACAATATGGTACTGGCACAAAAACAGAAACATAGATCAATGGAACAAGATAGAAAGCCCAGAGATTAACCCACGCACCTATGGTCAACTAATCTATGACAAAGGAGGCAAAGATATACAATGGAGAAAAGACAGTCTCTTCAATAAGTGGTGCTGGGAAAACTGGACAGCTACATGTAAAAGAATGAAATTAGAATACTCCCTAACACCATACACAAAAATAAACTCAAAATGGATTAGAGACCTAAATATAAGACTGGACACTATAAAACTCTTAGAGGAAAACATAGGAAGAATACTCTTTGACATAAATCATAGCAAGATCTTTTTTGATCCACCTCCTAGAGTAATGGAAATAAAAACAAAAATAAACAAGTGGGACCTAATGAAACTTCAAAGCTTTTGCACAGCAAAGGAAACCATAAACAAGACGAAAAGACAACCCTCAGAATGGGAGAAAATATTTGCAAATGAATCAACGGACAAAAGATTAATCTCCAAAATATATAAACAGCTCATTCAGCTCAATATCAAAGAAACAAACGCCCCAATCCAAAAATGGGCAGAAGACCTAAATAGACATTTCTCCAAAGAAGACATACAGACGGCCACGAAGCACATGAAAAGATGCTCAACATCACTAATTATTAGAGAAATGCAAATCAAAACTACAATGAGGTATCACCTCACTCCTGTTAGAATGGGCATCATCAGAAAATCTACAAACAACAAATGCTGGAGAGGGTGTGGAGAAAAGGGAACCCTCTTGCACTGTTGGTGGGAATGTAAATTGATACAGCCACTATGGAGAACAATATGGAGGTTCCTTAAAAAACTAAAAATAGAATTACCATATGACCCAGCAATCCCACTACTGGGCATATACCCAGAGAAAACCGTAATTCAAAAAGACACATGCACCCGAATGTTCATTGCAGCACTATTTACAATAGCCAGGTCATGGAAGCAACCTAAATGCCCATCAACAGATGAATGGATAAAGAAGTTGTGGTACCTATATACAATGGAATATTACTCAGCCATAAAAAGGAACGAAATTGAGTCATTTGTTGAGACGTGGATGGATCTAGAGACTGTCATACAGAGTGAAGTAAGTCAGAAAGAGAAAAACAAATATCGTATATTAATGCATGTATGTGGAACCTAGAAAAATGGTACAGATGAGCCAGTTTGCAGGGCAGAAGTTGAGACACAGATGTAGAGAATGGACATATGGACATCAAGGGGGGAAAACTGCAGTGAGGTGGGGATGGTGGTGTGCTGAATTGGGCGATTGGGATTGACATGTATACACTGATGTGTATAAAATTGATGCCTAATAAGAACCTGCAGTATAAAAAAACAAACAAAACAACTAATACTAAACTTTCATTGGGTTATTTGGATGGAAATATGTTAATATAAATGTTTCAGACATTACATGAAATTTCTAAAAATCTTATATTTGTATTTGTATGGAAATATGTATGGAAATATGTTAATATAAATGTTTCAGACATTGCATGAAATTTCTAAAAATCTTACATGTTCTAGTATAATGTTATAAGTAATAATCCTAGTTATTACTTTAAAATGTATATCTCAGAAATAACTAATTTTCTTGTCAACTGCCTTATTATGAACTTTCATCAAATCTTTAACCGTGGTCATTTTTAAGTCTTTTGTCATTTACAGACAGTTCTGGATGTGCTCTGATGATTTTGCAACTATATTCCTATAAAAGGGTTTCATCTTCAAGAAATTCATGGAAAAGACTCTGACAAGTACAGGTTTCTGGTAACTGACTGTACTGCTGAACTGAATGAATAAGCATTTTCAGAACTCTAATGAAAAACTGATGAACTCATAAAAGTGCTAACAAAAGATCAAGATGAAAAAAAAAATTAATTACATGGGACTGAGTGAACTGATGAGGATGAGTATAATTTGTGTGACTTTCTGTCTGAATTTAAAAAAAAAAAAAAATCCCACAAGGACTCAGAGGCAAAGAATATACAAATCAATTTTCACTGCAAAGTAAAGGAGCTGTTACAGTGAAGGATTACTGGACTGAATGTCAATATTATGACATAGTATGAGTGTGTTTCATGTTTGGTAATTGCAATCATTGTTGCTTTTGTTGTGGTCATCCATGTACAATGCTTGGTGTCAGTCTATTTATCTCTTGTAAAAATAAAATACAGTGTGTGTGTGTGAAAAAAAAAAACAAAAAAAAACAAAAAAAAAGAAAATTCCTTGAGACAAATAAAAATAAAAACACAACTCTCCAAAATAAATGGGACACAGCAAAAGCTGTTCTAAGATGGAAGGTTATAGCAATATAGACCTACCTCAAGAAAGAAGAAAAATCTCAAATAAACAACCTAATTTTCCATCTAAAGGAATTAGAAAAAGAAGAACAAACAAAGTTCAAACTCAGCAGAAGGAAGAAAATAATAGAGATCTGAATGTAAATAAATAACATAGAGCCCCTCCCCCCAAAACAGAAAAGATCAATGAAATCAAGAACTGGTTTTTTTTGAAAAGATAAACAAAATTGAAGATTCTTTAGCCAGACTTATTAAGAAAAAAAGAGATTCCAGGTAAACAAAATTAGAAATGAAACAGAATAAGTTACAATCAATATTATAGAAATATGAACAATCATAAGAAAATAATATAAAAAATTATATGCCAACATATTGGACAACCTAGAAGAAATGTATAAATACCTAGAAACACACAATTTTCTGAGACTGAATTAGGAAGAAATATAAAATCTGAACAGACCAGTTACTAGTATTTAAATTGAATCAGCAATCAAAAAACTCCCAAGAAACAAAATTCCAGGATTGAAGGGCTTCACAGGGGAATTCTACCAAACAAAGAAGAGTTAATACTTATTCTTCTTAAACGATTCCTAAAAAATTGAAGAAAAGGCAACACTTCCAAACTCATTCTATGAGGCCAAAATTACCCTGATACCAAAACTAGACCAAGACTCTACAATAAAAAAGAAAATTACAGGTCAATATCTCTGATGAGTATAGATTTTTTAAATCATCAATAAAATATTAGCAAGCTGAATGAAACAATACATAAAAAGGAATGTATATTGTGATCAAGTGGATTTTATTCCAGGCATGCAAGGATGGTTCAGTATGCACAAATCAATCAATATATGATACACCACATTAACACAACAAAAGATACAAATCACATGATCACCTCAATAGATGCAGAAAAAGCATTTGACAAAATTCACCATTCATTCATGACAAAAACTTGTGAGAAATTTGGCATAGAGGGACCACACCTCAACATAATAAAGATCATCTATGACAAGCCCACAGCTAACATCACACTTAATGGTAAATAGTTGAAAGCTCTTCCTCTGAGATCAAGAGGAAGACACTTCTATTTAACATAATACTGGAAGTCCTACCCAAGCAGTCAGACAAGAAAAAGAAATAAAAGGCATAGAAATAAGAAGGGAAGAAGTAAAACTGCCTTTACTTGCAGATGACATACTATATATAGAAAACCCAAAGACTCCACCAAGAAAACTATTAGAACTAATAAATGAATTCAATAAAATTGCAGGATATAATATTAATTATAGCCATCTGTTGCATTTCTTTAATAAGAACTATCAGAAAGAAAAAACAAAACAAACATACAAAAAAAATCCTGTTTAAAATCTCATCAAAAAATAATACATAGGAATAAATTTAACCAAGGAGTTGAAAGACCTATACTCGGCAAACTATAAAACATTGATGAAGGATGTTCAAGATGATATAAAGAAATTGAAAGTTATCTTGTTTGCATGGATTGGAAGAATTATATTGTTAAAATGTCCATAGTACCTAAAGCAATCTACAGATTTAATGCAATTCTTATCAAAATACCCATAACATTTTTCACAGTGATAGAACAAATAATCTTAAAATTTGTATGGAACCACAGAAGACCCAGAATAGCCAAAACAATTTTGAGAAAAAAGAACAAAGTTAGAAGTATCACAGTCCCTGACTTCAGACTATACTACAAAGCTACATTAATCAAAACACTATGTTACTGGCATAAAAACAGACACATAGATAACTGGAACAGAATAGAGATCCTAGAAACAAGCACATGTACATATGCTAATGTACGTGTTAATCCATGACAGAGGAGGCAAAAATATACAATGGGGAAAAGACTGTTTCTTCAATAAGTGATGCTGGGGAACTGGACAGCTAGATGTAAAAGAATGATATTAGAACATTTTTTCATACCATATACAAATAAACTCAAAATGGATTAAACACCTTAAGGTAAGACCTGAAACCATAAAATTACTAGAAGAAAACATAGGCAGAATGGTCTTTAATAAAGTTTTTAGCAACATTTTTCTGGATATATCTCCTGAGGCAAGGGGAAACAGCAGCAAAAATAAACAAATGGGACCTTATCAAACTTAAGCTTAAAAGCTTTTGCACAGCAAAGGAAACCATCAGCAAAATCAAAAAAGGAATCTACTGAATGGGAGAAGATACGCAAATGATATGTCTGATAAGGGGTTAATAACCAAAAAATAAAAGGAACTCATAAAACTCTATCAGAAAAACAAATAACCTGATTAAAAAATGGGTAGAGGAGCTGAATAGGCACTTTTCCAAAGAAGACATACAAATGGCACATGAAAAGATGCTCAACATCACTAATCATCAGGGAAATGCAAATCAAAACCACAATGAGATAGCACCATACATTTGTCAGAATGGTTACCACTATTAAGACAACAAATAAGGACTTCCCTAGTGGTGTAGTGGTTAAGAATCCGCCTGCCAATGCAGGGGACACGGGTTCCAGCCCTGGTCTGGGAATATCCCACATGCTGTGGAGCAACTAAGCCTGTGTGCCACAACTAATGAGCCTGCATGCCACAACTACTGAAGCCCACGTGCCTAGAGCCTGTGCTCCGCAACAAGAGAGGCCACTGCAATGAGAAGCCCGCACACTGCAACGAAGAGTACACCCCACTTGCCGCAACTAGAGAAAGCCCGCACACGGCAACAAAGA
Source organism: Balaenoptera ricei (assembly GCF_028023285.1). Taxonomy (NCBI): domain Eukaryota; kingdom Metazoa; phylum Chordata; class Mammalia; order Artiodactyla; family Balaenopteridae; genus Balaenoptera; species Balaenoptera ricei. The sequence continues at coordinate 81,251,158 of NC_082641.1, forward strand.
CCCAATGCAGCCAATAATTAATAAATAAATAAATAAATAAATAAATAAATAAATTTATGAAAAGAAAAAAGACAACAAATAACAAGCATTGAGGAAGATGTGGAGAAAAGGGAACCCTCATACACTGTTGGTGGGAATGTAAATTGCTACAGCCACTGTGGAAAGCAGTATGGATGGTCCTCAAAAACTTAAAAATAGAACTACCATACAATCCAGCAATTCTTCTGGGTATATATCCGAAGAAAACAAAATCACTAATTTAGAAAAATATATACACCCCAGTGTTAATAGCAGCATTGTTTATAATAACTAAGATGTGTCAGTGTCCATCAACAGATAAATAGAGAAAGAAGATGTGGGATATATATACAACAGAATATTACTCAGCCTTAAAAAAGAATGAAATTTTGCATTTTGGGACAACATGGATGGACCTGGAGGGTACTATGCTTAGTGAAATAAGTCAAAGAAAGACAAATATGGTGTTTTCAGTTATATGTGGGATCTAAAAAAAGAAAAAATAAGACAAACAAATGAATGCAATAAAACAGAAACAGACTCAGATATACAGAGAACAAGCTAGTGGTTACCAGAGGAGAGGTGTGGGGGGATGGTCAAGACAGAGGAAGGGGATTAAGAGGTACATACTACTAATTTATAAGAATGTAACATAAAACACAGGGAGTATAGCCAGTATTTTATAATAACTTTATGTGGAGCATAATCTATTAAAATATCAAGTCACTACGCTGTACTCCTTAAACTAATATAATATTGTAAGTCAACTCTACTTCAATAAAAAATAAAAGAATGAAATAAAGGATTAATTAAGAAATATAGAATAAAAAGTATAGAATAAATGAGACAAGATGAAAGTTTAAATGTGAATATTAAAAAAATTTTTAATGTAAAAATATCTTTTCCAAATAAAAGCAAAATTATCACACTGGGTAAAAACAAAAATGCAGCATAATACAACCGTAAGATATCTCTGGTATACACATCTATAATATAACACAGAAAGTTTGGAGGAAAAAACAATGAAAGATATGCCATGCAAACCCTACCCCAAATAATGTTGTTATAAATATTAATATCAAAGTAGATGTGGAGAAAAAAGGACCAAGAGATGGTACTTCAAGATTCAATTTCTAAGGAATATTATATCTTCAGCTCCTAGTATAAATTTGCATGTACTTACTACAGTTTCAAAATATATAAAATAAATATTAACATAACTAAAAATAGATATAAACAAGATAGCAATCATTGTGAAATATTTATTATACCTCTCATTTCAGCTGTTAGAATAAAGAGACAAAAAATAGTAAGAATACAACCTGATAATTACCCTTGATCTAATTGACATATGTGGTACACAACACACTGTAATTGCAGAACACACTTTCATTTTGAATTAATTTACAGAATTGACCGTGTGTTAGGCATAAACAAGTTTCAACAAATTTCAGAGGCTTGAAATCATATAAAATATATTCCCTCTCCATACAGCAATTAACTAATAATCAATAAAGCATAACTACAAAATCACTAAATGTTCAGAAGTTAAGGAATATACTTTTTAAAAATAAAAGCATAAATTAAAGAATTTCACTGTACACTAAAATATATAAATTAAGCTGACTACAACAAAGAACAGAATGGATACAGCTAAATTTATGAATCTAGAAGAATTTATAAATTTAAATGCATACATTAGGAAAGAATACAAGCTGAAAACCAATGTTTTAAACTTACTTCTTAAGAATTCAGTAAAAGAGCACAAATCAGCTCAAAAGAGTGAAGGAAGTATTAAAGATAAAAAGAAAATTTTCATAAAAAACCAATAAACCATAGAAAAATATCAGCATAGCCAAAAGTTGTTTCTTTGGAAAGACTGATAAAATTGACACATCCTGGAATGTGAATGAAAAGGGGAATGGAAAGGTAAAACAACAGTATGGATCCTTAAACAACCAAACAAAAAGGGGTATTATAAACAACTTTAATCCAATAAATTTGCAAATTTAGCTGACATGCATTTTGGGGGCAAGAAAATTCAGTCTTTGTAAATTTTCAGAGAATCATGAAAAAAGTAAACACGTAGTGTGTGTGTGTGTGTGTGTGTGTGTGTGTGTGGTGTGTACGTGTGCATTTCAATAAGGCCGGCAGGTATAATCTAGACAAGGACATTACATGAAAGGAAAAATATAAGCTAATCTCATTCATGTTTCATTTTACAAACTGAAAGAAAGTGTAAAACTTTTAAAGAAAGAAAATATCTTGTTAATCAATGGGAAAACTCAATATTGTAAAAATATCCATTCACCCCAAATTGATCTATAGATTCAATGCAATGTTATTCCAAATGCTAAAGTAATTTATTAGAAATTTACAAACTAAATCTATAATTTATATTAGGATACATTAGAATGCATAGGACCAAAATTAACCAGCATAATCTTGAAGAAGAGTCTGAGGGGACATGCTCCACTATATATCAAAACTTACTGTAAAATTACAGCAATAAAAACAGGCTGTATTTCTGTAAGGATAGTCAAATAGACCAGTGGAGGTGAGCTCTATGATTTGTGTAAGTCAACTTTGACAATTCTACCTTGTCTTTCACTCCCATAAATCTTTAAGGCTATGGCATATTTTTTAAGAATGGAAGCGGAGGAAAAGCACCAGGATTATTTGATGCAGGGGTGGCTCTCTCTATATCCTTGGTATTAATTGGCAAAAGCCTTGCAGCAGAATAAGGGTATGAATCTTACCAATGCAATTTAAAGAAAATAGATTTAGCCCAGAAGAAATTACCTAAGTAGGAGAGAGAGAGAACGTGAAGCAGAAGAATAATTAACAAAAATACAGTTCTCTGGCTGTTAACATCAGCTTTGGTGAAAACAAGACCTTTAAAGGAGAAAATGAGAATATTGGTAAAGAATGAATTAAGATCAGATTTTCTGGTTGCTGAAAGCCTTCCCATGCTTCAGTGGCCACTTTAGCCTCCATACTTACTGGAAAAGTAAATCACTGATAACTGTTGATTTCCTGCAGACCATGGAATCCAGGGGGTAATTTGTTAAAGGCCATTTTGTGAAGAAATCACAGTGGAAGACTGACTAATTTTTGCCAGCAGATTAAACACTGGGAGGGGGGTGGAGGGGTGTCTTATCACTTATACTAGATCATGCTGATTTAAAGGGATTATTTGGGTTCTCAACTAATTCCAAGGGGCTGCAAGCTTCTGTGAGCAGGTCAATGTGGGTAGTATGAAAACTAATCTGTCCCAGTAGGTAAAGATAAAGGAGTTTTCCACACTTACCCTAAGAGGAGAAACTGCCCTGTTCCGTCTCTATGTATCAACTAGAATCCACCTTCTGAAGTAGAAGTATCACAGATGCTGTCAACCCTAAATTGGCATATGATGGTAGGGAGACACATTTAAATAAGTGTTGTTGACACAGACCATAATAGATGCTGTGATACAGCCAGCTCCCTCTTCCCCACCAATTTTGGGATTTTTTTTATATAACCTTGCTAATAAGTGCCAAGAAAATACTCAAGAGGCAGTGACTCATTTGCTTGTTTAGTTACTCTGCCTGAAAAAAAGCAGCAGGGAGGTGATGGGAGTGATTACTATTTACCTGGTGGAGATTTTAGCTAGCTATTGAAAAAGGGAAAACCAATTACTAATAGAAAACACACTATCAAATTTTAGGATTTAAGAGAGATTTCTTCCAACTCTAGCTGTCTTAGTTCTGGTGTCTATAACAAATTACCATACACTGGGTGGCTTAGACAACAAACATTTATTTCTTACAGTTCTGGAGGCTAGAAAGTCTAAGATCGAGGTTCCTGATAAGGGTTTTCTTCCTGGTTTGCAGATGGCTGTCTTCTTGTATCCTCACATGGTGGAGAGAGAGAGAGGAAGCAATGTCTTCTGTCTTTCCTTGTAAGGGCACCAATCCCATTGTGGAGCTCCACCCTCATGACCTAATTACCTCCAAAGCCCCTATCTCCAAATACCATCATATTGAGGATTATAAAGTTTGGGAGGACACACATATTCAGTCTATAATATGGCCCCCCAAATGACACTCAGACTTCTTAAAGTGACCTATCAAATTCACTCTATATAGCCAAACTTATATGAATTTAAATCCTATTTTAAGTGTTGTGATAAGCAACAGAAAATACTTGAACATGGTGCTAAATATACTCTCTCAGATAAAGAAATGGAATGTAAAAATGATTGCCAGAAGGGTTATAGTCAGTTCACCCAACCCCCAGCAGGGGGTCTAAGACATAGGCAGGGTGGTCTGGGGGTAGTATGAGAAATTTGAGGGGATAACTAGTGTGCAGTGATCCCACAGCAGAGTTGGGGGGCACTCTTACAGGTCCAGATATGAAATCTAGAGGGCACATAGACGGTGGAGGGTATAGAGATTATAACTAAGCTACAAATTGGAAACTGTGACTGGAGAATATGCTCCAAGGTTCTGTTGGCCTTGTTGAATGTGAAATTGGAATTGATATTACACGTGGAAGGGATTCTATGTAGTTTTAACTGGACATGCTGAATGGGAACCTTTGTATCTCCCGAGCACTTTCTGTAGGAAATTTAAGCAATATAGAATTCCAAAAGTATGAGACCACTCTTCTCATTAAGGAAATTATTAAAGTGGGAGCATTAAATTTCACTCACTCTTGGAGTATGCCAATAGGCATTTGGGGTTAAAATAAGGTTTTACTTAAACCATAGCCAATATAATAAAGACTGTACAAGAAGGGTAACTGGCCAAAGGCGATTGGTGTGCCATGATAGACTTGGCTAATGCCTTCCTTTTCATACCTATCTGGAATTCAGTATGACACTGTTTGCATTTTTGTGAAATGATTTGCAGTATATGTTTATGGTTTTTCCACAGGGATATTTCAATTCACTGGCACACAGCATAATTTAGTGTAGTGGCACTGAACTTGATAACCAATGGGAGTAAGCTGGTTCCTTGCATTTGTGATATCATGGTAATTGCCCCTTTGGAGGAGGGAATGTAGGAGAATTTAAGTCTTCCATATTGACAAGTAGTGGCTGGCTGATAAACACAGCTGAACTATACAGCTGGTCCACTGTGTTAAATTCAGAGGAATTGTACTGCTTGGAGAAACCAGAGATACCCTTCAAACAGTGAGAAATAAATGTCTTTACTGACTCTGCTACCAAACAGGAGGCCAAAAGACAGGTGGATCTTTTGGGGTTTTGTGAAAACACATTTCCTACTTAAGGATTCTGTTAGTCCCAATTCACAAAGACACCAGAAAGAAACTGTACTTGAATGGAGCCCTGAGCAAAACCAAACACTAAAAGTGCCACTTGAACCTTCTGACCCGATTGCCAGCTGGTTTAGTAGTGTCTGTAAGTAGATGTGCTCACTGGAGCCTTTGGCAGAAACTGGATGTTGTACTCAGCAAAATCACTGGGGATTTGAACTCAAAAACTGTAGAGCATCTCCAAAGATGCAGAGGATCTTTTCAGACCTCTGGAAAGATAATTTGCCAGCTTGTTACTGAGGGCATTGGTGGAAAGTTACCCTAAAACTTAGTGATAACAGGTAATCCTGGGACCAGAAATGCCTTTCATGTCTTGGGTAATGTCAAAGGAGGAAAGAGAAGGTGCAGTTCAGCAGAAGTGACTAATAAATGGAAATATTATGTTCAATAGCATGTGATAAGAAGAAATTCAGGAGATGTAGCCAAATATATGAGCAGCTTACTTCACTGGCTCCAAGGTCAATGACAGAGCTCTCTGTGGATCTCCCTACCTCTCCACCTCCCTATTAGCTGCTGCTGTATGTGCAGATGCCAAAAAATAGTTTGCTTGATTCACTGATGGGAGTTCTTAAATTTAGAGTTGAGTCGCAATTGGAAAGTGACCACAGTACATCCCACAGATGGTAAAGTTCTGGTGAAAAAGGAAAGGGTAAATCTGTAAAACAGGTAGAACTGAAAATTGTTTATTTAGGAATAAGCAGGAGGAAGAAGTAGACTTGGACCTGAGTACAGTATTTGAATATTTACATATTCTCATGCCAGAGTCAATGGCATTTCAGGGTGGTTCTAGATAACTGAACGAGAATCACAGCCCTGTTCTCCGAATGGAATAAATAGCTTCTATGAGGCTTTAGAAGAGTCAGAGTTAAGGTAGGTTGAGCAGATGCTCCCCAAAAAGACAGGGATAGGAATACTAGGACAGATGCCTTCAGCTATAAAACTAGCTCCTTGGGTTCATGAAATAAGTTGGCATGAGGGAGCAGGGCCATGCACAGTTGGACCAAGAAGAATACATTTCCTTCTTATCTGAGCCAACAATGTGGGAAGGATCTCTACTCACTACCAATTGGCAAAACATTTTACTCGAAGATGGACTTATACAAAGTCACTGAGTTGGCATTGGACTCCCATAGGAAGGTTACAAATGGGTATTGACTGGAAGTGATACTGTATTATTCTAGGCCTGGCTTATTCTAAAAAAGAAACAATTGCAGAGAACACAAAGAAAGCTTAGATTGAAGAATTGATCATTGTGGTCCACATGTCTTCATTGCCACTAATGTATAAACATGGGAGAGGAAATGTAATGTTACATATACATATCATGTACCATCTAACCCTCAGAGCTGTATTCTTATTGGAAATTAGGATCAGTAATTAAAATACCTGATACATAAGTGTCAGACAGAAATTTTGATGTTGCTAAGCTAGGGAGCAATTTAATCTTTCAAATATCATTGAGGAGTTTTGGATTTGCACACCACTTTAAAAATCTACTTCTGATTTTTAACTGTTTTTAATATAGACATATTCTCTTACCAGACGTTTTGTTCCAATAGAAGTGCATGTGTTGCATGAACAATCTGACATATTTGTGAAGGTTCATCATAGCATTGTTCATAATAGTTCAAAAATGGAAACAATGAAGATTTCCACTGACAGTAAAATGGATAAATTATGTGTATATATAGTTGAATTCAATAAATAAATATATAAAACATTGAAAAATGACTTAACTACAACTCTGTGGGGCAAAATGGATAAGTCTCACAAATATAATACTGAGTTGAGGAAGCCTGGAACAAAATAACACATATCATATGCTCTCCTTGTAAATAAAACTCAGAAAGAGACAAAGTAAATTTTTGTTGCTATAATTCAGGATAGGGTTTAACACGGGATGAACTCAAGGGGTATAGCTGGAAGAGAGTATGAATGGACACCTAGATGTTAGACAGCCGGTGAGTGGCAGACCAATGATTTGGACTTAAATCAACAATTATAAAATCCACATTTTATAATTAGTGCAGTATTATAAATTAGTGCAGTATCCATTGCACTAAAATACTAATAAATAAAATTTATTTATTAGTATAAATAAATTAGTGCAGTATCCACTGCACAACAGTGTTTCCACACTAAAAATCCTTCTTCTATCATTAAGTTAGTCAAGTTCATGTTTCAAGATTGTCGTATATCCACAACACAAGCAATCTAGTCCTAGATTTTACAACGCTTTAGGGTATCTATGTATTTCTACTGGTGGCTGGCCATGCATTTCTCCATGCAGCTTCTCCACATAGCTAACCTGATCTTCCTCACATTATGGCGGTCTTAGAAATAAGTGCCAGGCTGGGCTTCTGCAGTTCTACATTTTTAAAAAGTCACAAAAATTCTGTCTGGATTAAATTTGCCCTTTAGTTATCATTCTGCAGTGAAGGATTATCCAATATTTTCTGCTATGTATTTCACCTGTCACTGGTCAACATATTTCTCTTTCCAAGTTTTGTAGGCAAAACAAAAATATATTCCAGCTATTTCTGTTTAACAACTCATTCCAAAATGTAATGGCGTAAAGCAAAAATATATTATATCATGGTTTTGTGGTTTGACTGGGTTCAGCCGAGCTGTCTTTTTCCTGGGGATCTCTTGTGTTCTCAGACAAAAGTTGTATGGGATGGAACAATCTGAATATTTAATCAGATAATTGGATTCATAGGTCACATTGTATCACTTCTAACACCTTATATTCTTTATGAGAAAATCACAGGACAAACCCATATTTAAGTGTTAAGAATCAAAAAAGACTGTAAATACTGGGGAATGTGCTTTACTTGGGGGAGGTGAGCAGATTTGTGGAGACTAGCAACCACAGAATTTTTCACAGAAACTTACTTATATTTAAAACTCCATGTTATTTTCTTAGGGATGTATATACACACAGACATACAAATTTCCACAACTAAATTCTCAGCTTCCTTTACACTTTGCAGCTGACCATCTTTGGGTTCCTTTGTATAATCTCTACCCTACCAAGTTTCTTCATATTTCTGGTGTGATAGGGATTAATCTAAGACTAAAGTAATCCAAATGTCATTTATCCCAGTTCAATGCTATAGGTTCTCTGTAACACCTAAGGAACAAATATACGTGTATATATTTTTAGATCAGCCTCCAGGGGAAAAATATTAGTTAGCTTCCTTAATTTACAAAATTTTACAAGATGCATACAATCAATTTGAAAGATTCCATTTCACACAAACTTTAAGTGGATCATTTTTTGTTGCTGTTATAAATAGTGCAACAAAGTATAGTTTGAGTATAACACATTTAATCAACTAGCTTTGTGCACTGTAGTTTTAGCACCAAAAAAACCACATTATGTCATCATTTGAGAAAAGGTCACTTGTCTCATAGGGTGATTTTCTGTTATTTGGACATTTTCTTATCTTCAAGTGTTGTCATATCTGACCTTTAGCTTAGAGGTAACTTTTGGCCTTTTGCTGCTACTGTTTCACTAAATACCTTTAAAAATAAAATAGCATATTGCAGAAGCTGGTGTATTTAGGGAAGTTGAGCAATACAAATGCAATGTAAAAAAATACAGGAGAAAGAAAAATAGATGACTATGTACGTACTGTTATACTTTCTAAATGATTCTTGGATAGCAGAAAGTATAAAAGCAAAACTTACTGAATGTTTTGTGCTGGGAGATCCTTATTTGTGTCCATAATTTTGTGGGGTTTGTGTGCCTGTGTGTGTGAACCAGGGCAGGGGTGGGGGTGGGGGAGAGGCGGTGGTAAGTGAATTGCAGTGTTTAAAAACCTTTGATAGGGACAGGAAGCTGAGGGGAGAATCCACTTGTGGATAATTCCTACTGCATGCAAGTAGTAACTCTTGCTTCACAAGTGTAGAATCTCCGCAAAAGTCTAGATAGACATATTTAACAAATCTCAGTTTTCATGAAAGGGAGGAAAGCAGTGACCAACATTTATGAAGGCACAGATGTCATCTCAGGAGATAAATAGATAAAATGGGCCATAATACGTAGATTTTTTTAAGCCACTAAAAACTTTGTGAATCTAATATTGATAAAATTGACCTCTGAATAAACAAACAAACAAAAGCTACATGTGAGAAAGCAAATGTATGGTTTATAAAAGTTTTGGTCGGAAAATACTACTTTACTAAATTTAAAAGAAAACACAAGCAAGAGTTGTATCTTCATTTACATCCATGATCTTCAAATCATCTTATCTTTACATTGTTGTATGACAAATTGCCCCAAACTTAGTATCTTAAACAACAAACATCCATTATTTCACACTTTCTGCTTGTCAAAAATTTGGGTGGTTTTAGCTTAGGATTTCTCATGGATTTGCAGTCAAGATGTTGATCAGGGCTGCAGTCATCCAAAGACTTGACTGGGGCCGGAGGATTCACCCTCAAACTCACTCCCATGGTTGTTGGCAGAGGTCTTGGTTCCTCAGCACATGGGCCCCTTCATGGTGCAACATGGCACCTGCTTTCTCTTTCTTCCCTCCAGGGAGGGAAAGAGGTAGAGAGAGAAGTGGTGGTGGTGGTGGTGGGGAAACAAAGAACACACAAAAGGGAAGATGCAGTGTCTTTTATAACCTAATTGAGAAGTGACATACCATCACTTTTGCCATTTTGTGTTCGTGACACCACAGACCAACCATGATATGATGCGGGAGAAGATTATGCATGAGAGGAAAGTGGGTCATTGGGAGCCATCTTGAGGTTCGCTACCACAATACCAAATGGGATATTTAAAACAGTACATCTATTTCAGTCTTTCTAAAATCCCTATTTTATGCAATTTCTCTTTCTATAAATATGATAAATAATTTAAAGATGTATTCTGCTGATACCCATAAATGGAATCTATGAACATTTTATAGATATATATAATGCACATATGTGTGTGTCTGCTATTCAATTTATTTTCATTATGTACTTTCCTGTTTCTCTTTTGTTTAGAAATAGAAAAGGAAAATTCTTGCCATGTGAATTTTTACATTCTAATAGGAAAATAAACTATTGCTTGGTCAATGCCTACTGAAAATCATTCCTTAAAATCAGGCAAATTCTTTAAGAATGATATTATATATTGATATTATTTTCTGAGTAGATTAAAGTGATGAATGGTAGCTTGAGTTTTCCTCTGGCATGCATAAAATAGCCTAATACAATATCATTGAAAATATATATTTTTATGTGCATTCATATTTTAAGTGATAATCTTCTCATATTAAACCAGTGGTTATTGATAGGACATTCAACTTGGACAATCAGATGCATGTAATTTTCAGGTTCTATTCTACAATTATTAGTTAATAGTTCCTCTTAATTTAAAAATTTCATGGAGATAAATACAGTATTTTCTCTGAGGGATAATTCTGTGCAATTTTGTTGAATTGTAGGGTATGACTAATTTTAAGCTAACATATGTCTGAGTTGATTAGCTTATACATTATATCATTACATTTTAAACATTTTAATTAACCATAAAATGCCAATAACTCATAGATTTCCTTAACTTTGAAATAATTTACACAGGTGACATTAAAAAACTATATTAAAGAGTGTTTTTCTTTTTCATGAAACCAGTTTTGGGACACTTTTATGTTGTACAGTATCAATTTAAATCTTAAATAATTTAAGCAATAATTTAAATCTTAAATAATAATAATAAGCAATAATTTAAATCTTAAATTCTAACAGGAAGTTATGACTTAAATCTTAGCTGTTAGATATTATTTAGCTTTCATCACACATATTGTCATCATATCCTTCCTTAGATTTGGTAACTGGCTTAAGTTTTAACTGGGATTAGGTGTTCATAACCCTTTGTCATTTTTAGCATTAATTTTCATTTTCTACAAAAGATTTCTTTAGGAAAATTGAGATATTTACAGTAACAAAATCAATCACTTTGAATATTACTGGATGGCACCAAAAAAGGTTTATTTAGATAAGTATATAATTTTAGTATACCTGTGTGAATACCTATCTAAATAATCCAAATTGAAATTTATTCATTTGAAGACCTTTAAATTGAACTACATAGTCAGCCACTTGCCACATTATCTTCTTTTATCAATTCAAAAAATTTCTGAGGTTAAGTATTATTTTCTTTTAGGAAACAAGAGTAGACAAATCAAGTGATTCGTCTCAGGGCCATGCAGGAAAGAAGTGGTAGAGACAGAAATAGTTGTTCTAACTTCTAGCAGAGTTTTCAAAACATCCAGAACATCTATTATAGAAATGTCCCCAGTGGCAAAAAATAAATGAATTTTCCAGTTTAAAATTACTCCTACTTATACTATGCCATGAAAGCCACTCTCATGAAAGTCAAAGAGGCATTTCTCAGTCTTCACTGTATGTCACCTTTTCTTGCACAGAACAGCCTTCCTCCTTGAGACACTCCTCTTGTCCTCCATATTACAACTCTGGGTTTCCTTTGCTACTAAAGTCTTTAATCATTTTTCTCAGCTCCACCTTCACACACTGCAGATTTTCTGCACAAAGGCTTGGGTCATTTTCTCCTCTAATTCTGTAAGAAAAATGGTTTTGTGCTGACTTCTAATTTTCCTTCCATCGACTTTCTAGCCTTGCTTTCTGATCCTTCCAGGTTAGGAGTGAGAAAAGAAAGACCTTGTCTCATAGTGCCTGGAATGTGGCAGGATTTTGAAGATGTCCTATTTTTTACCATTTCCTAAGTTTCTTTGGAGATAGCCCATGCTGGTGTTGCCATGGTTACTCATGGCAAATGTCTCTCTCTTTTGGCTGGTCACTCTGGACTTGGTCCACAAACCTGGGCAACCAGTGGTCTTCTACCTTTTACCTTCTCAGACCCCTTCCCTGTCCAAGAAGCCTTCATGCACAGGATATAAGACAATCCTATGCTGTTTCTCTCCTGTGTAGCCTGCATCTGGTTCACAGGAAATGCTCAAGCATCTTTGCTTCAGCCAAATCTGAATATGGAGTAACTCCCAGGCCACAGCCTTTAGTCTGATGCCACAGGTTGCTTCATCCAGACTTTGCTCCTTAGATTCCTCTGGCAGGACTCGGACACCGGCCCACCTCTATCCACACTGAAAGGTAAACATATTCAGTCCTCCAAGTAATCAAGTAATTGGATGAGAGCCATTTTCTCTTGGATTCTGCCTCACACCAAAATATTACTGTATTCTGTTTTCTATATTTCATATTTCAAATACAATTTTAATTTGTATACTATATTTCAAATACAATTTTCATTACAAATACTATACCATATTTAATTACATTGTTTGAATTATGGAAATAAAATATATGTGCACACTCTTAAGTCACATATATAATATTTATTCACATTGTGTGCAAAAAGACTTGAAATTTAGACAAGCACTTTTAAAATAAGCATTTTAAAATACTTTTCACAGTGGAACTTTGTTTTTTCAAATGAAACCTTGCTTTTTAAAAATCAGCACACTAAGAAGAAAATATCAGATCTATACAGATACTGCCTATTCCATTTTCCCCTCAAATCTTCTTCCTCATGGTGGACCCTGGGGTCCTCCTCAGAGCCTTCAGATTTGGAATTCAGTTTGAAAGCCACTTCCCACATGCGTCCTTGAAAATAGAATTGATCACAACTACATACTCAAAACAATTCACTTATACAAAGCTTCACCATGGGTCCATTAACTGAACCTTCGGTCCTTTAGTAGAGTTCATATAGTATAAGGGAAAGAAGAAATTGCAAGTGAGAGTAATAGCACTAAATGACCCCAATGAGGTTGGACACAGTATGTTAGGCTCTAGTCCTAATGAGATCAAAGTGCCAAATAGTAATAAGGATAGAGACAAAAAGGTTTGAGGAAGAGGATGAAATTTTTTAAAATAGAGGTTCTTAAATGTCATGCAGAACATTTTAGACTTGGTTTGATGGGAAATATAGAAATGTTGAAAGTATGTAATATAAAGGAAGCTGAACTTTCAATGTAATATGCATTTATATATGCTAACAGAGGAGAAGCATTACCCTTCAACCAGCCAGGCTTACATTACTAAATGTCAGTTATCTTCTGTTTGGCTTTTGGATTTCCATGGGACTCTCTAATTCAGTGCATTTCACGTGTTTGCCTGTCCCGCCTGCGTTCTTCTGAACTAGCCCTGAAATGAGGAAACAAGTTCAGTGGGGCATTGTGTGATCTGCTGGTGGACTTCACTGCTTATGAATGATCTTTTCATATGTAGTGCATCCCCACTCCACTTCTGCTGTAGAAACCACCTGACTGCTGGGTTTAAAATTTTTTTTAATTTGATTTTGCTATTAAGAGATTCCATCACCCATGTGATTTACATTTTTGATCAGTAAAGACTCTTGGGAACTCTTCATACTCCAGCAGTGAGAGAAGTTAATGTTTGAAACTTTTTAGTAGTGACTGTTATACATGGCTTACAAATCAAGCAGAGAAGGTACTTTATTGCTACACATCTCTGTTGACATCACAGGCATTATTTAAGGAACAAAGGAGAAATTCTAGTTTGCATGGTATCACAGCTCACTAGTGGGGTGGTTCTTGGCCAGAGAAGGAAAGAGCCTATAGCCAGCAACTAACTAGGTGTCAGCATGAAGTTTGAACCAGGACTGTGTCTGAGAGAGGAAATCAGGAGCCAATTTTAAAAATGTGGGGATCCTAATATTTTTAAAATATTGCTTTTTAATTGCAAAAAATGCTAGTTTCTTACCTCTAAATAGCAATGATGATTTTTTTTTAATTGAAGTACAATGGACTTACAATATTATATTAGTTTTAGGTATTCCACATAGTGATTCGATACTTTCATATTATACACCATAAAAAGTTGTAATATTGTTGACTGTGTTCCCTTTGCTATACATTACATCCCTATGACTTATTTATTTTATAACTGGTAATTAGTACCTCTTAATTACCTTCACCTATTTTGCCTCTCTCTCCATCCCTCTCCCCTCTGGCAACCACTAGTGTGTTCTCTGTATCTGCGAGTCTATTTCTGTTTTGTTATATTTACTCTTTTTTTGTTTGTTTTTTAGATTCCACAGCTAAGTGAAAACATTATACAGTATTTATCTTTGTCTGACTTACCTCACTTAGCATAATACCCTCCAGGTCTGCCTATGTTATTGCAAATAGCAAGATTTCATTTTTTTTATAGCTGAGTAATAGTCCACTGAATATATATACCACATCTTCCTTATCCATTCATCTGTTGATGGACACATAGGTTGCTTCCATATCTTGGCTATTGAAAATATGCTGTAGTGAACATTGAGGTGGATATATCTTTTCGAATTAGTGTTTTTATTTTCTTTGGACAAATACCCAGGAGTGGAATTGCTGAATCATATGGTCGTTCTATTTTTAATTTTTTGAGGACCCTCCATACTGTTTTCCATAGTGGCTGCACCAGTTTACATTCCCACTAAAAGTACAGAAGGGTTATCTTTTCTCCACATCCTCGCCAACACTTATTTATTGTCTTATGGATGGTAATCATTCCAACAGATGTGAGGTGGTATCTCATTGTGGTTTTGATTTGCATTTCCCTGATGATAAGTGATGTTGAGCATCTTTTCATGCACTTGTTGGCCAATGATGAGTCTTTAAAGGCCTTTTTACATGATTCTATATAATCATTTCTTAGGAGCTTTTTGCAAAATTGTCACTCAAATTAGAACTCCTTTACAATATCAAGACCCATCTTATTTAAAATTCCGTATATTTCTTAGAATTTTGGATGGGTTCCTACTGCCTATAGCTGATTCGCTAGTTTGACTAGAGTATAACTTAATCTTCTTCAATGTCAAATATATTTTGGGAATCCTTAGAGACTATGCCATGCTTGTTACAATTTCAGGTGGGCTTATCATGTCCCCAAATTCTTTCATTATTTGTTTAATTTAATTGACTATGCTTACACTTCAAGTGATCTGTATATAACCCTGCTAAAAATATAACTTAAATTATACATTTCAAAATGGAAAATTAATAAACAACAGTAAAAATCTCAAAAGTCACATATTTCAAGGTCCTTTTTCCTCTTGTAAACTCCCTGAAAGTTAACAAAATTTTTAAAATGTATATTTCTAATGTATTTAATGGAATACAATTTACTGGGAAATATAATTTTATAAGTAATTTTTAATGGTTTGACAAAAGACCACAAGGGAAATGAAATAGAGAAGTTTATTACTCACGGGCCCTGGGGAGGTACATGGCGTGCCTCAAGGGGTCACATGGGGAGGTCAAGGTAGAGTGCAGGCAGCAGGGTGTGGGAGGACCTGCCTTTATCAGGGTCTGGGGTGGAATGCTCTGGGGTTCTCGAGTAAAGTCCAGGTTGGTC
This sequence comes from Balaenoptera ricei, assembly GCF_028023285.1. NCBI lineage: Eukaryota > Metazoa > Chordata > Mammalia > Artiodactyla > Balaenopteridae > Balaenoptera > Balaenoptera ricei. The sequence goes on from NC_082641.1 coordinate 81,266,893, forward strand.
AATTCAGACCAAAAAGAGCAGGGCTTTGGTAAACTCCGGGGTGGGTGGGTGGCAGGGAGTCTTGCCTAAGGGGCACACAAGGGGATGGCCCTGGGAGGCATGAGAGATTGTTGCTCACAAGGGCTATTGGGGAAGTCATATCGGGAACTTATATTTGCTTGTGACTCTGTGGACTGTTATCCAGGGCACGCAATCACAGGAGGGGCTAGTGTCACATCAAGGACCTGCAGGCTGCTTGTCTGCACAAAATAGATGCTGATTCAGTGGTATCATGGAGTAGTTTAGCTACTTGACACACACACCAAGATCAGTACACATCACACTGGCGCAAGTTGGATAAGGTTGGTGGAATGTATAAATGTCAATATATTGTTTGTGATATTATACTGCAGTTTTGCAAATTTCAGTGGTGGAAACTGGGTAAAGTATACACATGAGCACTTTGTATAACTTACAACTTTTGGTGAATCTACAATTGTCTCAAAAAATGTTCAATTAAAATGTAGAAAAAGATACATATTCATTATAAAATACTTAGAAAATGCAAACAAACCAGAAGAGGAAAGTTGCCCCTGTGTAGATATCTGTGGTCTCTTTTTTGCTCATCTTCTTCAGTGCTCTATTTGAATTTTGCATCATCAAAGAGCACTGTCCTGGCCACTTTATATAGAATGAAATAGTGCATGAATTACAATGCAGTATTCTTGTACTGCATAACCAATCACTTGCCACGTCTTTGTTCATTTCACTTATTATCCACTGACATAGTATTTCTGCATTTTTAAATTGGTTGTTTTCTTGTGTATCATTATGAAAAATCCAGGAGGATGAGGTCTTTTATTCATTCTCGCATTGCCAATTCTAATAAAGTGACTGACATTGTAGGAGTTTGATAAATATTTCTGTATGTGTTAAAAATGGAATCATTCTACACTTACTGCTTTATTTGCTTGTCTATCATGTATTTAAATTTTTTATAGTAAGCCAGGTTGTACTTTGTGCTCATAATATAATGATAAAATCAACAGACTAGATTTCTACCTACTTAGAGACCTAACTCTATTTTTACTAGTATATAATTTGCTAAAATAGTTACTAAGTATTCTATTAAATGAATGAAATGCAATTTATCAAATATCTACTTTTATACATCATTATGATTTTAAACTGTGGGCATTTACAAACAATATTGTGATGAATGAACTTGAAGTTAATATTATGTCTTTATGGGGTTTATTTCCTCAGGATAAATTCTGAAGTTCATATGTGTAATGTCATTGGTTCAAATACTCAGATCCTATTAGAGCTAATGAGACTCTGATATACATTGTGTTTGGAGTGGAGACTTGGGAATATTCTAATTTAGTCATTTTTTCCCCTCTTTTACTTTCTTAGTAATGATCACCAACCTCAGTCTATTCTTGATTACTCACAGTTGGCTTTCCTTATGCCTGGATCCTGCACACAAATGTTACTAACACACAATTCAAATTTCTGACAAAATTACCCACTGCTATGCAGAGCCTTACAAATAATAAACATTTTGGTTTATTTTAGTTCATTTGCCCACCAACTGGTTAATACCTGAAAATAATTAACTTTTTTTTCTTGTATGTCTGTGAATTCTCTTTATTTATAGCATTTATAATCCATGCCTCTTCATTAAGTACTTTTAAGTTTTCAATTTGTTGTTCGTTAGAATTGTCCAAAAGATTATAATTACCCAGTCTTAACCTGTTTCCAGAGATATAGCAGTAATCCACATAGTTTGAAAAGACTGCAAGCAGGGAGTGAGAATACTAGAAATAAGTGGGGAACAGATTTCCAAGTCTTGGGGCAGCCTATTAGCATCAATATGTTACTATTTATTTATATTCCTGCATTTGAATCTTTTCAATACAAGCTATAAGGATGATGGTACTTTGGGCCTCCTCTATTTAGGTTTGTGATTTTGCAAAGGTCCCAGGGCTGCCATCACAGTTCACTGGGTACTGAAGAACTAAAAAATGGTTAGTTTTTTTGAGGATGGTGAATACTGGCACTTGTGTTACCCTTTCCTATTCTACATCATTGCTAAAAATAACATCACATCACTTTCCCAGTGAACACAGGTATAACATTAGAGCTGTTCCCCACAATTGTTACACTTCTACCAGAGTGGGTGTTTGACCTGAAACCCATTTTCCACTTCTTTTCTGGCTGAAAGTTAGTTGATGATCTTGACTGCATGACAACTAAATAGTTTGTCTGATGCTGTTTTCATTATCAGTAGAGTCTATCCCAGGTGAGATCATTGTGCTGTGGTCTGATCAAACAATATTAACTGAGAAAGAGGAATTGTATACTATTTTTAAATACTATGCAATTATTATAGCCCCTTTATGACTTGTGGGAAGTATTTCCATATCCAGTGTATTGTAATGGAGGAAACTATAAAACTGGAATTGAAATGGACCTCATACATTACCTAGTCCAACCTCTTTATTTTTTATTTGGGGAAACAGAGGTTTAGAGAAGTTCAGTGACTTGTCCAAAGGTACACAGCTGCTGAGTGGCAGAGGCAAGCTCACCAGTGTATCACCAGTATGACAACCCTGGTGGTACCTAATAGCATTAAGAAAGCATTGTCTGTATATAGTGACTGTATAATTCTTGTATTAGAAAATTGCACTTACAGATTATGACACACACATTTAAACTGAAGGCCTGTATTAAACTTATTTTAGAACAAATTGAGTGCGTCTGGAAATATGGGTTCTGTTCAGACTTTCAAAGGTATTAGACATGAGTACAATGAATGCTGAGTTTAACATCAATTTCTCAGAACGAAATGGAAGACTATTCTTTCTTAACATGCTACACATCTGAAGTGGCTCAAGTTTAGATGAGCACTCATTAGCTTAATTCATAATTTTTTTAAGGAGTTCATTGCCACTCATTTTTCTTTTCACACAGTTCCTAATTTGTAGCAGTCATCCTCATGGTTTTGTTCATTTGACACATCTTAAGATATTTCTTAGAATTCAGTAAGTGTTTGTGAAGCTCTATAATGATTTAAAAACTATGTGTCAGTGTGTAATTAACACTAGTCAGATACGTCTTAGTCTGAGGAACTTCAATTTAAGAAGATAGCAGAGTGTAAGGAGTGAGGAAAGAAGGGCATTTTCCTCATCACAGCATGTACTTTCCTGAATTAAAATATGTCCCCACATTGCAATGAAGTGTCTCATCTAAAAGTGTTGACATACTTAGTGAAAAAATAAATTGTAAATATCTTAAAATTACTAAAATACAAAACATTAGAAAAATCAACGAAAAACATAAAAGGTATGTGACCAGTCCGTTTTTTTTCTTTTGTAACTGTATACAAAATGCAAATTTTTGATCAGGATAGAAACCTAATATAATGTTGAATTCTAAATGTCCAGCCTCTGAAATATACCTCAAATTTGTCTCCTTTTCTCCATCTTCATTGCCAACATTACCTCATACCTTTCCAGATACAATAACTTTTAAGTGACCTTCCTTTCTCCAAGATTATCCCCCCACTCAGGCCTCTTAATTCCCTCTTCTCTTGGCATGCAGACTCATTTTTGTCCGTCTTTCAACAGAAAACAAACAAACAAAACCCCCAAAACAAAAAACTGGAAACCCAAGAGACACAAGGAACGGGGAGGTGCTGGACATGCTCATTACATTGATTTGGGTGATGGGATCATGGGTGTTTGCATATGTCCAGACTCACCAAATTATACACAGGAAATATGTACATTTCTTTGTGAAAAAGCAACCAACCAAACAAAAAACAAAAAACAACTATCCCTGGATCCCCATCGTCCTAAGAGTAAAATCTAGAATCCGCGATGGACTGCTCACAGGGTCCTATGTTAAGAAGCCGCCATTTTCTTCTCTAATTTCTTCTAGTGTCCATTTCCCCTTCTTCATCGTGCTCCAGCCACACTGGCTTTCTTTTTGTTTCTTGAAAATGCCAAGTTCTTTCCCATCCTATGAACTTTGTATTGATATTCCCCAAGACATTTTGGGGACAGGTGTCTTCTCATAATTCATATGGTACCTCCTCAGGGAGGCCTCGCTGATCATTCTATGTGAAGTCATTTGCATAGTATCTCGCTTTTTCCTTAAGATATGTATCTTAAATGGAAATCATGTTAGAGAATTACTTGTCAATTTTTAGTTGCCACAATTAAGGTCCATAAAGCTAGGATTTTTTATGCCGTATTTACTACTGCATTCTCACAATCTGTATCAGTGCTTAGAACATATTAGACACATAGGTGTGCACTATCTCCCAACCCTTGAGTTTTATACATCTGCCCTATGAAGTAAATCTATATAGGAATAGTGAAGTGGTAAGCTTTAGAAATGGTATTGAAAATAATTGTTTTAACATCCCAGGTGACCTTTAATAAATTTTCAAAATTGTTGATTACAGAGAGGTGATGAAGTATTGATATAAATATTGATAAATAATATCAAAAAAGTTACTCTACCTTCCTCTTTTATTTTCATCATCAACACATGGTACAGGCAAATGAGCTTTTGGAACTTACATTTATAAGAAGCATGATGATAGAGAAAGGTCAGCTCTATCAGCTGACTAGGTCGAAAAAGAAAAACAAATTTAAAAAAAGAAAATTTTTGAAAATTCTCTCCCTTATGATTCTGGCAGTATTTTTTTCTCTTAATAATTCTTCAGTTGCATATTTTTTGTTTGTCAGAGATATTCTGTGAGTCATTGTGCATACTTAGGAGACAGTTTGACTCAAGGGATTCATGAAATAGAGAGTCATGCAATTAAATAATCGGACATCACTTTTAATTGCATATTTGCACTAAACCAAAATAGTACTCTTCAAAGGAAAATTATCCCAGCTTTCAAACAATGATTCTTTTGTATTTTGTATTATAGATACTAAATTGTTAGGACAAGGCCCTCTCCCACACACAAAACATTACATAATCAATTTTCTGCTCTTTTATCTGCTTTCCCCAAACACTGACAAAGAGAGTATTCTTTATCAGAGGCTACGATTTCATAGCTATATTGAAGCTTTCTAAAATGATCAAGTTCATGCATGAATTAATTAAATATTATTTTTAGAGGTAATATTTTTTATTGTTTTGGATAAAAATGTATTGATTGAATCCAAATGGGCATAGTATTTAGCAGGTGACATAAACACCATGACCATGAAAAGTTTGCAACTTTTTGAAAACTTCATCATCATTTTAAAGTTGAAAACAATTTCATGAATGTCTATAGTAAAGAGAAATGTATGTATCAAGGCATTATATATTATCCAAATACTTGTATGAGTATTTCATAAGAGAGGAGTTTGAAAGTGTTTTTTATTGGTTTTATTATTTGATTACTCTGGTCTTAAATTATTTAATATTTTAGGTTTTCAGTTTATATTTCTGGCCAAGATCAGTTAATGGCAAAGCTGTTTTTGGGTGCCTGCTAAGCACAAGAAACTGTGTTAGAAAAAAAATTATTATGACACAATCACTTTTCTCTCATGATAAAACAGAGGTTATATGTAAACATGAAGTGAGGGGGGAGAATCACAAGTGAACATTTTAAAATGGTAATACAGGACTTCCCTGGTGGTGCAGTGGTTACGAATCTGCCTGCCAATGCAGGGTTCGAGCCCTGGTTTGGGACCATCCTGCATGCCGCGAGGCACCTAAGCCCATGTGCCACAACTACTGAGCCCGTGCTCTAGGGCCCGCGAGCCACAACTACTGAAGCCTGCGTGCCTAGATTCTGTGCTCCACAACAAGAGAAGCCACTGCAATGAGAAGCCCGTGCACCGCAACGAAGAGTAGCCCTCGCTCGCCACAACTAGAGAAAGCCCGCACGCAGCAACAAAAACCCCATGCAGCCAAAAATAAATAAATAAATATATTAAAAATAATAAATAATAAATAAATAAATAAAATGGTAATACAAATTCTCAAAAATTACAGAATGTCGTAAAAATAGATAATGGTGGGTACTAGTAATGGAGACCTCTTAAGATGCCCAGGAGGGTCTTTCTGAGAAGTTGAAATTAAAGGTGAAGCCTGCATTACAAGAAGAAGTCAGCCTACTGTATAGTACAGGGAACTATATTCAATGTCCTGTGATAAACCATAATGGAAAAGAATATGAAAAAGAATGTGTATATATATATATATATATATATATATATATATATATATATAGCTGAATCACTTTGCTGTGCAGCAGAAATTAACACAACATTGTAAATTAACTACACTTCAAAAAAAAAAGAAGTCAATCATGTCTACATCTAAGCAAAAAGCATTGCAGACAGAGGAACCAACCTTTCAAAGACCCTAAGACACGACACCATTGTGCAGATTCAAGGAACTAAAAACTAGGGTGGCAGGACCATCGTGAGTGAAAGGGAGAGCGTGATAGGTGAAGTTGTGTAAGTTAGCATAGCCTACAGAGACCTGTTGGCAATTGTAATATATTGTATTTTATATGAAGGGCAGTTAAATTATTTAAAACATGGGACCCACATAATCTAATTTTCTTTTTGTAATTATAGTCAGTGTTCTGTGGAGAATGAATTTGAGTGAAAGGAAAGGAGGAGATGAGGAGACCATTTAGAACGACACCATGGTCTTTTAAACAAGATATCAGAGTGACTTGGTCTAGGGTGTGGCAGAGGATGTAGAGAAAAGTGAACTGACTCTACACCCCTGTGGTAAACATGACTTGATGGAAGTTGAGGATAGCAAAAAAGGATAACTGTTGGGAAAGGCAGTCGTGTGTAGCCTTTCTGTTCCCACTCAGCCATGTAACAATGGGTCTTGGTCTTGGGCTTGGAACACTTCCTTACCAAGACATAAAGAGCCCACTGAGCTTGTGCCAGGCTTATCACCTTGTGTGGGAACATCTTTCCTTGTTTCAGGCTCAGTGATTTCTCTTAGATTGTCTCTGCTTAAATTGTGTACATCATATGGCCCCCAGCCAACCCCACTGTTGTATCTGTCCTCCAAGGACAAGGGGCCAGGGTGCTTTTTACTGTGGCACAAGAGGGGTACATATGGGCAAGTAGTCCTGTGACCACTGCCTGGTGAGACTCACTGGCCATGGGAGACAAATGCCCACTACAGAAGCTGATCTTGCTCTGTCTCTCCTCTATGTGAGTAAGGTGTTATTACACAGTATTTGACTGTGTTGTGTTTTCCTTGGCAACTTCTCTACCAAGATACAGTGGGCAGAATTATTTAGAGTCCTCCCCTGGGATTGTAACCAGTGCACAGTACTCTCTTCTTTCGGGGTTGATAACCAATGTATGATAATCTGCTCTACAGTAACTTGAATATTTTTAAACTTGAGCAACTGAAAGATTAGAAGGGTAAAATTTGGGGTTAGGGTAAACCAAGAGTTTAGATTTCAACATGTTGAGCTCAAGTATACAAATGTATATACCTGAGAGAAGAAATTGGAAAAATCTGACATTCATGAGTAAGCCAACAGTTTTTAATGTCATGAGAATGAGATTATCTACAGAGATTGTATAGAGAGAGAAAGTGGGGCCAGGACCAAATCCCAAGAGATGACAACATTTTAAGGTCTGGCTAACATGCAAAAATTAGCAAAAAAAGAGTGTGAAGGAGAAGGCAGAGAATTAGGTGGGAAATTAAAATTATGTGCTGTCATAGAACCCAAGAGAAAAGCAATTCACTGAGCAGTAAGTCCCCTGTTTCAATGCTACATTGTTAAATAGATGTATATATACTGGCTTTGAAGAAATGAAGGTTGTTAATAATCTCTGCCAAATTGGATCCATTGAAGTGGTTGGTGGATGGGGATGAGTGAGAGTCAGGTTGAGTGGAATTGGATACATTGAAGTGGTTGGTGGATGGGGATGGGTGAGAGTCGGGTTGAGGGGTGGGAGGAGTGATATGATGTCAGGAAATGGAGGTGCATTTTCTGTATAAGTTTATGGAGAACTTTTGCTGGTGAGGAATTTGAAGTCAAGAGAGGCTAAAATTATTTAATCTGGGAAACAAAAGAGCAGCTTCATATGTAGATGAGAATAATCTAATAGGGAGATATTGATAAGTCAAGAGAAAAAAGGAAAGACTGAGAAAATAAAATCCTTTACTGAGTGTGATGGAGGAAAAGATTTACCTATGATAGAAAAAAAAAATTTTGGTTCATTAGAAGGGAAGAAGTGGAAACTAAAATTAGACACTGGAAGGTTTGCAGATTTTGTCATGGGGAGATGAATGAGCAAAGCAAAAAAAGTTTTTTTCTCAAAAATGTGAAAGCAAAGTCAGTGACAGAAAGTATGTAGGTACATTCAGAGAATGTAGGAGAGAACTCTCTAGGAGAGCTAGGAGAGAGCTCATGAAATAAATTTGAACTTATCATGACAGTCATTGTATAATGCCCAATTTCATGATATTCTCTAATGGTATTTGGCTGCATGGCTTGTTAGCAATCTTGACCTAGGTATATTCACCAAAGTGGATGGTAGATGGGGCATACAGGTGTAGGCATGGAGAACTTGGATGGCTAAATTCATTCAGCTGTTCCAACTGTTTCATGGTTGGACCATAGTAGTTTGGTAGATACAAAACTTTTAGCAATCTAAGTACAGTTGTCTATGCTATTGCTATGGTGTGAATGTCTGTGGCCATGTTGAAATCCTAATGATCAGTGTGATGGTATTAAGAGGTGGGGCTTTTGGGAGGTGATTACTGCATGATAGCAGAGCCCTTGTCAATGAGATTAATGCCCTTATGAAAGAAGCTCCATAAAGCTATCTTGCCCTCTTTTACCATGTAAGGGTACTATGAGAAGTCTACGGCTCAGAAGGATGGCCCTCCCTCACCCAAACATGCTGGTACCCCCACTTCAAACTTCCAGCCTCCAGCTATATAAGCTACCCAGTCTGTAGTATTTTGTTAGAGCAGCCCACACAGACTAAGACAACTTCCATGAGCTACTTGGGATATTTAAACTGTGTGCCTCCAAAATTATTAACTGTCTGAAAAAAGATCAATGCATTTTAAATAGCCCCACTTCTACTTCTTCCTTCTGCAGTCACCTCCTGCCTTCCCTCACAGAATATCTGTGAGTTCAAGGTAGAAAAGCATATATATATACATATATATATACACACATATATATATACATATATATATACACACATATATATATACATACATACATATATATATATATATATATATATATAAAATAGAGATATAGAGATACATTGTATATATAGAAGGAGAGAGGGAGAGGGAAGAGGAAAAGTGTCCAAGGTATAACCTTAAATAAATAATTGAAAATATATAAATCTTAGGATCCTTCTAAAACCTAGAGTGATCCTTGAATGATTAAACAATGGGAAACTGCTGAATCATCCAGACATCACAGATGTAAGTGCAAAGTGCTTAAATTTTGTATTTTGATGATACTTTTTTGTATCCTTTTACTTATCATCTGTATCTCTTCATCAAAGTTTTCTCCAAGTTCTGGCATGTTATATTAATCAACACTCTAAATAACTGGTTAGAATTTTGCAGTCTTCAATAATCACTTTGTTGCCTATTTCTTGTTTTTATTTTGACAATTGTGATTTTTATCTGAATGTGTTCTTTGCTGATGCCAGGTGGCTCCCACTGCATAAATTCAATGTGTCCACATATTTGAGAACACAAATGGGATCCTTTCTCCCTGAGTTTCCTCTTCTTCCTTTGGGTACTGTTCCTTGATAGAGGAATGCTGACTCTTGGCCTTTCTCAGTGACAGTCTTAGGAACACTGTGACAGTGCCTCCATTGTGAGAATTTCATCACCTCTGGTGAATGGCAGCTGGGAACACATTCTGAAGCCTCATATATGGGATAGCAGAAAAGTTAAAAAGTGCTTAAATTCATCCAAGTTCTTGAGTTTCCCCTATTTATGTTCTCCCTTAGACCTTGCTTCTCTCTGCTTGAAAATTTTGAGTTCTGTTGGAAAATGCACTTAAATTATAGTTTGGCCCATTCCCTGGTCCTACTGAACTGGGTGTATGCTCGTTCTCTCAACCTGGTCCTATCTGAACTTTATCTTCTAGAAAGATAAGTAATCTGTACTTAATGCAATCATTGTCTTCCTCATAAATTGTTAGGTAAAGAGAAATGGAATTAATATTGCTTTTGCTTTTATCTATAGGTTTCCTTTCTTCTGAAATTTTTGAAAAGATTGGAACTACTTTTTAAAATTTGGCTGCTAAAAAACCAACAAAGTTTTTCTAGATGGTACTAACACACGCGAAGCATAGATTAGATGAGGTAATGATATCGTGCTCTTCTTAACCAGGAATGATATATTTGCAGCACTGAATCTTGCTGAATGTCATATGTAAAAAAGAGCATTGTCAAAGTAGGCTATATAGAAGTTGGTGTTTGGAACAGTTAAAGATCAGGCTGTCATTACTTGTGAAGAATTGGTCAAGAAAGTAGGAAGAACTGAGCTAGTTATTTGAGCATGTGATAGGAATAAGAACTAGGATGAGAAGCTGAAATTACTTGAGCAGAATTTGTCTTAATAGATGAAATCACACGATAAACATTGGAACTCCTCAACATTAAGAATGGGCTCTCTCAGAATGCTGAGATATTTGTGCTGGTGGGGGCATTTAATCTAGGGCTGTATGTGCATTCGTCAAGGGTGATGTGGAAATAATTCTTTCACTAGAGAGGTGGTTGGATTGATGTTCCTTCCAAATCTAATGATCTTTAATTTTGTGAGAGTCAAAATGAAAATACTATCTCTTAAAGGATAATCTGATATTTATGAAATATTTCTTCAATATTTGCTATTGTAAACATAAAAGTAATAGATTGTACCCCAAAGAATATAAGATTGCAAACATGTAAACTATTAGAAGAAACAATTAATATAAAAAGAAAAAATAGATCATATAATAAATGATAAAATAGAAAAGAATCACAAAAACATTAAGGATAATATAACATCAGTTGACAAAACAAAGGACAATCTCATTCAAATCAGTATGTATAAAAGGAGTAAAAGCAGCCACTTTGAATCTCATTCAAATTAGAGATAAAGCAAAACTCAACTACATATTATTTGCAAGCAACATGTCTATAGTAAAATAAGAAAATCAAAGAGCAAAACTAAATAACTAAAAAGTAGACAAGAGAAATGCAAACTCAAGGAAATTAGGGGTCATATTCTTAATAATGGATTAAACTGAATTAAGAGCAAAAGTTTAAAAGGAACAATGATAACAGTACATGATATAAACCCAAATGATGATGTATCTATCTTGTATATCTGTGCTCCAGATAATATCATATTATTCGTTCACTTACTGAGCATCTTTTATATGTCAGCCAATCTTCTAGGCTTCCAGATTACAGATAAACAAATTAAAAAATAAACAAAATAAACAAAAAAAAAACCCTGTCTTTTTCTTCATGTAGCTGATATCCTTACTGGTGAGATAGAAAATAAGCATGGGTAATTAATAGTGTTATGAAGAAAATCTAAAGCTGAAGAAGGCAGCAAAACAATAATATGAGAAGACTTTAATTCACTTCTTTCAATAAATGACAATTTAAATAGACAAAAAGTAAGTAATAATATAAAAGATGAATAACAACAAGGTAGAACTCATTTTTAACATATTGAATTCTATATTCTGAAGGCAGAGAATAAAACACTTTTACCCCCAAACGCTCAAGGAACAGACACAAAACTTGATCAAAATTTAGGAAAATATCAATTTTAAACATGGAAATAGTATAAAAAATATTTTCTGTTTCTGAAGTGAAAATGATTGAAATTAACTCTAAGTTAGAAAAAAAACAATATTCCTTTAAACAAAGAATCAAAATTTCAGTATACACAAAAATTTTGTTTTAGAACATACAGATGAATAAAATTTCTAAAGATAAAGATATTAATGGAAATGGAATACTATTATTTTAAAGGTCTAGACGATTCCATTTAAGCAGTAGTAAGAATGAAAATAAATGAATTTAGAATTCAACATAAGTGTTATAAAAAAGAAACAATCAGTTTAGGGAGAGCCTGAGGACAAAAAGATGTGGCAAAGATCAAATGGAAATTAATAGGCTAGAATTAAAATGGCAGGATCAGTAAATCAATATAAAATTGGTTCTTTTAATTAACTGAAATGTGAGCTCAGAAAACAAGGAAAAAAATGTATAAATTATAAATATTAGAACACAGTAAGTGAGAATATGAAAACAATCACAAATACAAGCAACTAACACAATTTACATTTTTACCACCATTTAGAATTGTTTTGCAGGCACTAAGCAATCCAATTAAAGAAGGAAAATAGATCAAAATGATAAAAATTGCAATGAAGACGTTAATGCCATCATTATTCGGAGATAATATGTTAGCACACCTGGAAATCTAAAAGGCATTAACTAAATAACTAGTAATTCAAAAATTTGCTTGAGGACAGTATTTACTCATTGATAAATCTGAGATACAATAGTACCATAAGTTCTTGGTTTAAATTTTCCCTATCTTTTGCTAAATAAGGACAAATGAAGTCAGAAGGCAACAACGTATACTGAATCCCTAAGACTAACAAGCCCCTGTGAGGAAGATTGGAACTTATTCTTTATCTTTCACAGTACACAAGGAGAAATAGGTGGTTACCGTGAAAGCAGCTAAGAAGAAATCAGTTAAAATTTTAACAAATTCTTAAAGGCCAGGTACAGGCTGGCATATTAGTGTGGGATGTCTAGAGTTCCCAGTCACAAGGGAAGTTGGCATTCACTTGCAAGCACTTTTCCAAGAGCCATTTTTGTGTGTGGAAGAGACAAGTAAGCAAGGTCACGGGTATGCAGCCTATACAGTCACATAGGCCTCACATTTAGAAGAACTCTGCATCTAGTTTAATGCTGTGCTGTCACCCTCTTGAAATTATTAATAGTTTTTGAACAAGGGGCCCTAGCTGTTCAGTTTGCACTGGGAGTCACAAATTACATACCCAGCTGGCATGTTGGAGATGATTGGTAGCTGGTGGGAGACAGAAAAGAATCCCTGTCCATTTCCCCAAACTTTTCCCTCTTACAAAGCAGGGCCCAAGCAAAACTCCATTGCTTCTGGAGGTAGAGGCAAAATCTTTCTGCCTTTGGTGGAGGGATAGGAAACTGTCTTAGACCCATGCTAAAGGCAAAGATCCATTGCTGCCAGGGGAGAGGCAGAAGCAAAAACCTTCTGCCCTCAGAGTAGGCATGTTCATGAACTTGGAAGACTCATTACTGTTAAAATGTCAATTCTCCCTGATTGATCTATGAATACAATCCCAGTGACAATTCCAGCATGTATTTTAAAATTTGACAGTTCAATTCTAAAATGTAAATGGGAAATTAAAGGATCTAGAACAGCCAGCACAGTTTTGAAAGAGAACTACTAGTGAGCATTCATACTACCTCATTTCCAGACTTACTCTGAAGTTGTAGTAATCATGATACAGATACAGTGATATTTGTGTAAGGATAAACATGCAGATGAATGGAATAAAACAGAGTTCAGAAATAGATCCGTACATATATGGTCAACTGAGTTACACAAATGCTCTGAGGAAATTCAACTGAGTATTGGTGGTCTTTTCAACATACAGTACTAGAAAAATTACACATCTGTATATAAATCAAACATACACATAAATGTAAACACTAAAATTAAAAATCTTATAGAAGAATCTAGAAGAGAAAATCTCACTGAATTTGTGTTAGGCACAGATTTCTCAGATATGCCAAAAGAGCGTGAATGTTAAAATAAACATTAATAAATGGACTGCATTAATACTAAAAATGTCTACTCTTTGAAAGACATTAATGATATTTAAAAAACATGCCACTTCTAGGAGAAAATATTTGAAAAACGCATAACTGATAAAAGATTGGTATCCAGAAAATATTTTAAACAGCCCTCTCAATTCAATAATAATAAACAAATAACCCAATAAAAAGAAAGGGGGTAAAAGATTTGAATAAACTCTTTAAGAAAATGGAGATATACATGGTAAATAAACATATGAAAAGATGCACAATATCATTTATCATTAGCATAATGCAAATTGAAACCACTTGAAATACCACTACATGCCTATTAGAATGACTTGAAAAAATAAAATTGACAATATCAAGTGCTAATAATGATTAGAAGCAACTGGAACTCTCATACATTGCTAGTGGCATGAAAAATGCTAGAGCCACTTAGTAAAACATTTTGGCATTTTCTTTTAAAATTAAACATACATTATCATTAAACTAAGCAATTGCCCTATTATTTAGCCAAAGGAAAATAGATATATCTCTCCTAATACCTCAGATGTAAGCATTTAGTAGATTAATTCTTAATCACCCAAAACTCAAAAAAATCTAAATGTCCATCAACTTTTTATCAAATGGATAAACACTGTGGTACATCATACAAGAAAAAAAAAAAAAAAAAAGGAACTACAAACTGATACATGTAAGTAGCATAGATATCATAAAAGAATCATGCTAAAAGAAAGACCCCAGACAGAACAGGCTACATATTCTATGGTTCAATTTATATGACATTATGAAAAAGACAAAATTATAGGGAGCAAAATCAGATCAGTGGTTTCCAGGGATTGGAGGTGGGGGACATAGTGGCACAAAGAAAAGTTTTGGGGTGATAGAAATGTTTTACATCTTGATTGTAGTGGTTATTACACAAATTTATACATTTGTGAAAACTCATAGAACAGTATATCCTAAAATCCAAAGTGTGGGTTTTACTCTATGTAAATTATACCTTAATAAATCTGATTTAAAACATTCTCACTCATATTTTAAAAATTGAATATAAAATCATTTTTATTTATCAAACTGGCAAATATCCAAGCATTAGATGCCACCTTTGTTTGTTGCTGGTGATTAGAGAAAGCAGTGCTCTCACACTTAGTTGGTAAAGTGTAAATTGACATAATATTTATGTAGAAAAATTTGGCTATAACTATTATAATTTATATACCACTTGACCCCTCAAATCTCCTTCTAGGAACTTATACTAGAAATGCAATTTTACATATACACAAATATTTATGTACAGTAATACTCATTGCAGTATATTTGTAAGTTTAATACAACTTAAATGTCTGTTAGTAAAAGACTGTTTGAAAAAATTATGGAGTGTTCATGCAACTGGATACATACTATGTGGCTGTTTAAAAGAAATAGGTATTTTACAGATATGAGTGGGAACTTGACACAGTAAATAGAAAAAAGGCAAGGGCCAGATAACTGACAATAATATGCTAAAATTTATGATTCAAAGTATATATGTATGTGCCCCTATGCATGGAATGTCTCTGGAAGTGTACACAAGTGACTATTACAGCATTAGTATACGATGAGGATAAACTGGAGGATGAGGGACACATGTGGAAACAAAATGTATGTTTCACGGTTTATCATCTCATGATCTTGTTATGGCTTTATTTTGTGTGATTTGCATATACTTAAGACTATAGTAACTATTTTTAAAGGAAAAAATAAACAAAAAAGAAAACAAATTTAAATTTAATATTTAAATTTAATATTTAAGAACAGTGGCACCTTGAGCATGTCTGCTTCTCTCTCCCTCTTCTCAACTTCCCTGTAGCGAGAATAAAAGCCAGAGCAGGAAGGTTGCAGATTCTAGGTCAGCAACTATCAGATTTAGTTCACTATCCAAATCTGGGAGTTCCTGCTCCTGGATGGCTGGGTGAGAGCCAAGGTAAAAGTGGCCAGTGGTAGGACTTGCCTTGCATCTCTGCTTGCATTGAAAGTCAACCAACTAATGAAACAAAATGCCTAGATAAACAAACAAAACAAAAAAATGAAACCAAATCACCTTGAAGTGCCTCATTCTGTTCAGTGCCAGTTCTGTTAGAAATGGAGAGAATTAACCTGAGGCTGGGAATCTGGGAGCACAGATGCTCCCTCCTCATCCCTCAGCCCAGAAATTTGACTTTACTGTTTTTGTTTTGTGTTGCTTTTGTCACCATCAGCCTTCTAGAGCAGAGGCTGCTGCACTTTCTTTCATTCTCTGGCTCCCATTTGAGAAACAGACTGACCCAGTGCTGAAGAAATGAAAAGTCCTAACAAGAAAAAGAAAAAGTCACTTATGAGTATTAAGGAAGCAGAGGGAAGAAGATAAAACAAAAAGATTCAAGAGTTGGCTCTTATTGATTTCTGTTAAAGAAATCCTCTGTGAATGTATTAAGTCTTTTAGGGAGAAGCAAATAGAGTACAAAATATTTTTTAACTCTAAGTTAAAAGTTTTTGAAGGAAAAATTCAATACATACACTGAAAAGGAAGATGGCCATGGAAAATCTAGCCAGATAGATTCTATTATGTTGTAAGGAAAAGTAGTAAACTTGAATAAAGAAAGAACCTTGAAGAAATTGAATGAAAAATAAAAATGCCCCCAACCAAACTCCCTCAAATTCAGATGGTTTGACAGGTGCCTTCTACCAAACTTTCAACATTCAAGATAACCCCTATACAATACATGTAATTTCAGAAAATAAAAATGGAAGAAAATGTTTCAAAGCCAATTTCTGAATAAAACAACTGCTTTCTAAAGCCAGATAAAGGTAGTATAAGTAAAACAGTTATAGGACCATTCATTTACAAAAATATTTTCTTTCCTTTAGAAATCTTAAATAAATTCAAACTAGAAACAACAGTGTAATGAAAATAATAATACATCATGATCAAATAGAAGTGAGGATGACTTAATATCAGAAAATCCGTTGGTATAATCTACCTCAGTGATAGGCTGAAAGAGAAATAAATCATCTGATTATCTAAAATAATGGAGAGGACATATCATAAAGTCAAAAAGTAGTTATGATGAAGAAGTCTCATATTAGAAATGGAAGGAAATTTCCTTACTTTGATAAAGCCTATCTAAACTAATAACTAGATATTATACTTTGGGGAAAATGTTAATATATTTGGCAAAAGGAAAAGAATACCTGGTATTACTTCTAGTCTATAAATGAAAAACTGAAAGCCCTGACTTAATAAATAAATAAAATAAGAACAAATAACAATATGAGATACGAAAGGAGAGGCACAATACTTTTCCATGTCTGTGGATGAAATGAGCATTATCATAGAATAGTCACAGTACCAGAAAAAATTAGAACGAGTAAAAAGTTGCAGCAAGTTTGCCAGATACAAGAGCAGCATAAAAGTCAATAATAGTCGTAGAAAATAACATAGAATAAGATGAATGTTTATAAATAAACCAGCATTTGTTAATGAGCCAGCAATTCTACCCTTGACTATAAACACAGAGTATATCTAAAGTTGTTCCATAAAGAGGTGTATTAAGGAAGCCTAACACTTAAGTTATCCTTCATTAAGGAAAGGGATGCATACATGAACTGGTATAGAGCAGTCAGAAATAAAAAACTAGATGCACCTTAGGCATCATTAATAAATCTTAAAAAACATCCTATGGGCAAAGTAGTAAGAAATAAACTAAGTTAAATGGCATAATATCATTTACATAAATTAAAATACATCTTTACAGATTTCCACTTTGGTGAAGGGTAGAGATATTCATAACAGAAAATGTTCCTGCCTCTCCCACCAAAAAAAAAATTGTTGAAAAGATCAGAATGCTCCTGAAGTAAGGGGAATAAGAATTGTTAATTTAAGATTCTAGGGTGTAGAGAACCACAGGGTTTTGAGCTAATAATTTGCAGTCACTTTTTTGCTAGTGGCATACCTGATTCTGGGTGCCATCAAGAGGCTGAGAATCTTGGCTTTTTCCTAGGAGATAAGATCACAGTTTGAAGTCATAGAAACAAGCAGAGTTTTGTTGTTGGTGGTGGTGTTTTTATAGTCTTGCATGGCTGGAGTGATCGAATTGGACTTGAGAGTCATCAAACACATGAAGGATTTTTCTTGAAGGGATTTGCCTGCGTTTGAAGCTTTCTTAGGAGGGCTTTGAAAACACAGACTCTACAAGTAGAACAGTGATTTGGCAGCTCTCTGTGCTGTGGAGACAAGGAGGAGAGTTCAGGATGTGCCTGGGAGAAGAGCACTGATGAACATACCAAGGAAGTGAAGAACCCTGGGGGGTAAAGCCTTAAGAACAGTAATTTTCTGGTAAGTAGAAGGAGCTCAACCAAAATCCTGAAGTCAGCATTGATTACATAATGAGAAGAAGGGTGAATCCTCTCCGGAGAAAGATAAATCAGAGGGCATTTCTACAAGCTTTTTATTTGCTACTAATCTATGATGTTAGGATACAGTTTACATGGTGAGGGGTCTGCCTAGTGTCAGGAAGGGGGTTTCTGGGGTGCCGATAATGTACTGCTTTTGGATATCTGAGCTTGTTATGTCTGAGCATTCACTTTGTGACATTTCATCAAGATTTTCACTAAACATTATTGTGCTTTCACTGAAATATATTTTACTTCACTTAAAAACTTACTTAAAATTCACATACACATAAAACAATTTTAGTTCCAATGATCCCTATGCCAAAGCAAATATATTCCAGGATTTTGCAGATAGGTGAAAATAGATTTTTGTTAGAACAATTATGCCGAGACATTTCTTAATGTTATCTTCCCATTTCTCAATTAACTCTATTAAGTTGTGTTATATTAATATACCGCTTGATTTAATTTGCTAATATTTCACTTGGATTTTTGCATCCATGTTTGTAATCACTTTTGGTGATATCTTCATCAGGTTTTGGTGTTAAGGTTATGTGACTTCTTAAAAGAAGTTGGGGTATATTTCATTTTTCTAAGGGATCAGGGAAAAAATCTATATATTGTTCAAAATATCTGCTCTTTAAAGTTTGGTTAGAACTCCTAATAGATAAACTAAGCTAAGAGGCTAAGGAAATGCACTGTGCTAAATTGTTCAGGCCTAGTCAAATGCTCCATCCCTGAGTTCTACTTTACTTGGTAACACTGGAATTGAGAGTGAAGAAAGAGCTTAGGTCCCCAGAGGAAATCTAGAGCATAGTTACTAGCAGGGTGAAAAGATGCCTGATGGCAAAATCAATAGCTGTCTGCTGAAAATACTCAAGACCGCTTTCAATTTTTTCAAAATTAGACAAAATATAGTTGACTTTTTTGGTTTGTTTTACTCTAATAATACCTCAATTATCCATTTCATTTTATGTACATAGGTATTCTAAATCACACAACTACTATTAACTCAAGTTCTTTTATTCTCATACAAAGAAATTTGGAGTAAAGTCTTTGATTCTAGATTTTTCTTCCCCAGAAAGAAACAGCTTCAAACTACCCTCTTAGGATACATGGTAGCCAGAATAATGTCCCATTTGTATGTCCACAGCCAAATCCTTGAAGCCTGTGAATCCCATGTTACCTTATAGGCAAAAGGGACTTTGCAGATGTGATTAAGAGTATAGATCTTGCAATGTGGTAATTATCCTGAATTATCCAGTGGCCCCAGTATAATCACATGAATCCTTAAAATCAAGAAACATTGCTATCTGGGTAAAAGAGATGAGACAGAAAAGAAGGAATGGAGATTCAAAGCATGAGAGGAACATGGTATTGCTGGCTTTGAAAATGGAGGAAGAAGGCCTTGAGCCAAGGGATGCAGCAACTTCTAGGCTCTGGGAAAGGTCCCAAGACAAGAGCCAGCAAGAAAATGGGGACCTTGGTCCTACAATCTTAAGGAACTGAATTCTGTTAACAATTTAATCAATCAGGAAATAAATACTACCCTTGAGCATCCAGGAGATGAATGAATGCAGCTTACAGACACATTGATTGTAGCCAAGTGAGACCCATCTTGGACTTTAAGACTTCTGACCTGCAGAGCTGAAAGATCATACATTTTTTGTTCAAGCTGCTAAATTTGTGATAATTTGCAAAGGCAGCAATAGAAAACTAATAGGGGTATTTCAGATGATAAATTCTATCAGGACTTTGTGCATCCCTTACATCTCTTAGAGTTATTACAATTCAGGTATCTTCTGGAGTGTTCTGATACTGATAATCTATTTGAGTAAGTGACTACTATGTTGTGTATTTAAAGAAGGTAGAAATCAATTCATTTCACAGGAACCAGGAAATTAAAATGTACGCAGCTTTTATCAGAAAGAGTAACTTTTCAACTCATTCTTAGTGTCTAAATTGATGCTAGACTATGTACCCTCAATTTTCAACAGCAATGAATGTAAAAGGTGAGGGAAAAGGTATTATGAAAAACAATGTTCTTTATTTTTATATCCAAAATTAATAGACAAGCGTCTCTTCCATGTAAGTACAACGGATACTTTAATCTTGTATTATTTTACTGTCAGTTGTAAAGCTGCATAAATAGCATATGACTCTTAAGGGAAAAAAACCAAGAAAAGGAGAGAAAGAAGGAGAAATTTTAAATTCAGTACTTTTCATTTTGTATCAGTAAAATCTTAAAAAGGAAGTTAACGGTTAATCAACACAAATTTAATGCTATCATTTTAAGTCTGACTAGGCAGTTATTTTAATGACTGTCATCACAACATCTCTCTGTCAATATGAGGTTTGTAACAGGCAATACAACTCTCTCTAAATATGATGTTTCAAAGAGTGAGTGCCTGTATAGATTTAAATTTGGTGGCTCACAGTATTTAATAATGTGTTTCTTTTTGTATTTAACATGTGCTAAAAAGCACCATTCTTATAAAGGTCATTTATTTCTGGCTCTGTATATTTTACATTTTGTCAAGCTATTATTCATGCCTCACTCTGGTACATAACTCTACTACAGGTACTGCATTTAGTACACTAACGCCCTAGTGGTCTGAAACAGTTAATGGAGCTCGCTAAGCATCTAGTTTAATACATGAGGGTGACTTGGGTACTGATGATGAGCTACCTCAATATATATTATAGAGAATCAGTCATCTTGTGAAAGTAGTGGTTCAATACACTTTCACTGAGATTTTTGTTGCAAGTGGGAAGATTTAAAAGTGGTGATGAATTAAGAATTCCATTTAGAGTCAGGCTAAGTATTTGGCTATAGGGCTAATGTCTAGGGTGTATTTAAGACACCACGAGAGTGGATGTAGACATAAGTAGGAATAATTCATGCATCTGATGGATGGTTGGATGAGATGACTTTAAGGTCCTTTTTAACTCTGAGAGTGCATGATTCCATGCCTATTAGAAATCTAGCCCTGGAACAAATATGCATGAGCAGTCACACTATAAAATTGGAGCATAAAGAAGAAACTATAAAAATAACCAGATTGTGGGGGAAGGTGGACAGTTAAAATAAGAACCCTGCTTTGAATCAGAGATTTAAAATAACTTTAAAATGTTTTAGTTTGAGTGTCCTTTGACTAGTGGTTTCCAGGTTTTTAGGATAGGGACTGGTTTTAACAGACAATTTTATTATCTCCTAAGATACATAATTATTATCTCCTGAAACAATGTATGATAGCAAAATAAAAAAACAAAGCCATGTTTCTAAATGATTTTTTATGCTGTGTTAACTCCTGTGTATGCTGCATTGTTTAGGTAATCAGCAGACCAGGTTGAGTGTACATGTGGCTTTGTAGAAATAATCTCGTGCTACCACAGAGGTCCAAGGCCATAGATTATGGACCACTTCTTTAAAGTGTCATTTCTTAAGAATATGAATTTCTTAAGACTTTAGATTGGGTTCCTCAGTTGAAATTTCGAAGTTGAATCTGAAGTCCCTAAGCCCCTGATATGTAATAAATATTATTAGAAAGAACACACACACACACCCCCCATCAACAGGAGAAGGTAACTAATACGATGTGTTTCTTACAACCCATTTACCAGGCACAGGGTGAAGAACTTCATATTAACCGTCACAAAAATCTTAAGAATCATGTTGTTATTATTTTGCACGTGCCAAAAAAAATAAGGCAAAGAGATGTCAGTTAACTGGCTTAAAGACAAGCA
Source organism: Balaenoptera ricei (assembly GCF_028023285.1). Classification (NCBI taxonomy): domain Eukaryota; kingdom Metazoa; phylum Chordata; class Mammalia; order Artiodactyla; family Balaenopteridae; genus Balaenoptera; species Balaenoptera ricei. Next base: position 81,288,891 of record NC_082641.1, read on the forward strand.
GATTTCAACCCCAGTGTATCTGTTCCCATATATTGTGTTCCTTTCACGAAATGATTATGCTTATAATATATAACGAAGTGTAACCAATATTATAAAGTCAACATTAATATATTGGAAAATATTTTCTTATTTGCAAACACATGAAGTTTGAATTGACAATGTAAGTAATATTTTCAGTAATCTGAGGCTTTTGACTTTTCTCATAGACTCCAAGACATAGAATACCTGATAATGAAAATATTCTCTTTTTTCTTTCTGGTAATTTATATAACACTTTCCATGTGCCACCAGAGATTACTTTACCTTTTTAAACACCTTAAGTTAGGGACTAGTTTTATCTTCATTTTACACATGTGGATTCAGAGGCATAAAAGATTAAATGACATCCCCTAAGTCTGTAAGTAGTAAGTGGCAGAACCCAGAATTTGAGCTTAGTCTAATTCTAGAGTCTATTAATTATTTACTCATGGCTTTAAGTAATCATATAGAATGATTGAGCAAATACCAAAAATATGCATAAGAAGATACCTGGAAAGCAATGGAAAGATCTGGTTTCCAGAAAATCCCATTCAACACCATCTGGCTAGGTGATTTAGGGCAAAATAAATACTCTCATTGGATTGGAATTTTGCAATTCTTGAGTGATTTCATATATAACACTTAATTGTAAATTATTGAAGGTGCTAGAATAGTTACGGTTGTGTCCATTTTATAAACAAGTAAACTAAATCTAAAAGAGACAAAGTTTCACTTTAATAGGTGGTAGACCTTCTGTGTTGACAGGTTTTATTCCCACTCAAGTTGTCTGTCCAACAAGTAAGTTACACAAATGTTACCTTAGTCAATTTATACTTTTTGAGATCTCTGGGGTTTGCACTTTTGGATTTGGGGATGTTTGAAGTAGAAAACTTCTGGCAGAATAGATTTAACAATATATATATATTTTTTGATTTAACAATATTTTGAGACACCGAGTTCCAAAGTAAAAGAGGTAAAATTAATGGCTTAAGGGAAAAATATTAACTCAAGCTCACCATCTCATGAGAATTTAGTCTTCAATCCTAAATTTGGTAAAATAAAAGAGCTATGTATGTATGCATAAATACAGATATGATAAGAACAAAATCTGTATTAAGCTATGAGCTTTCACATATTTATTTTTCTCCTTTTCTAGCCAATTCCACACACACATACCTGCTGCCTAAGAAAAATTATTTAATTTTGGTGCAATGAGAGGTAAAAAGTATGTGCCTGGAAAAAATAGAAACACTTGGAAAGAAAGGACTTGAGATGGGAGATAGCCATTGAGATAGGGATGTGAGGAGAGAACAGTCTAATAGATAGAGGAGAGATTTTTAGACGCAGGAGAGGGAGTCAAGAAAGGAAGAGATATGAGCAGCTGCTTTGAGAAGTAATGGAAGAAAGGAAGGGAAGAAGGGAGGGAGGGAGGGAAGGAAGAAAAGAAAGAAAGAAAGGAAGGGAGGGAGGGAGGGAAATAGTTCATAGTTGCTTGGGGAGTTGTGTGTGTGTGTGTGTTTATGTATGTGTATGCAAGGTTTTTTTTTTAATTTAATTTTATTTTTTTATACATCAGGTTCTTATTAGTTATCTATTTTATACATATTAGTGTATATATGTCAATCCCAATCTAAGGTTACAGTGTTTTGTATGAGTTTATGTGCTTTAATAACATCTGACAATTTTTGAACTTTCCTTACACCTAAACTTAGAAAGACTTGTTTTATCTGGGTTAAAAATAGAATGCATGTGACAGCAACAGAAAATGTGTAAGTTCTTGTTTTCATTTGTTCTGTCATCTGAGTTTACTGCCCTCAGTGCCTTTGCTTTCCTATTGGGTGGTAGGAGAATTGCCATCTATTTCTTTCCCCAGTATACTGTGGAGATGAATTAATTCCTCTCAATTCAAAGTATATTGTTCTGCAGTTAGAATATTGTTCCATATTCCTGTTCAGCTGAACAGCGCATCTTTATCTGCAAGTATCGTTACACAAGATGCTAACCTGATTTCAGTCCCTAATGACAGAAAGGCAGGGACACTACTTTGTCTCCTTTGGATAAGGAAGATGTAATATCTTGTGTATAGAGAACAAACTGACCTTGTGAATACTATAGTTAATTAAGTGAACAGCATAATTGAATGCCACTTTGCTCTAAAAAATGGTCTGCCACCTTCTGAGATTCATCTAAGAGCAATTGAGACGGTCAATGTGTAGGTGTTTATGGGCTCAACATCAGGTCATTGCAGGTGTTCTATTAACAATTATTGCTTTTATTATCCTGCTTATGAAAGGTGTTAAGCTTTCTTCTTGCTGGATGCGCATATTACTTAATATCACAGAAGGTATGCTGAGCATTGGTTTGAAAGTAACTTTGGGTTCAAGTGACCTGTGACAATTAAGTGATTGATTTTAAGAAGGATTCTGGAAAAATCCACACATCCTGCAATTCGGGGCATGAATCTCCTGGCATTTGCCATTAGCAATGTTTTCTACTGATGAAAATAGTGGATATTTATAATGTGTTTATTCGAAGGCACATTTGCCAGAAATAGCTGCAGTTTTGTTCTCTGTTTACCTATTAGCACTGGATAAGGATGAATAATTTATATTCTTTTGTTTAGGAAACCTGCTTCCTCTCCCTATAGAGTATACATCTTTACAGTCTACTTAGAGAAGAGAGTATATTTTCCCTTTACTTAAAAGGTATTAAACTTTGCCTTGTTCAGATGGATTTTGTCACCAACCACATACAATATATTCTCAATCATATCAGAGAAAGATGATAGGAGGGAAACAGTTAATTGTTACATTTTGTGGAGTTAGATGGTCTAAGAATTTGTAGCAAATGTTCAGCTGTAGCCAGTTGGCAAACAAACTGCACAGACAGTTCCCATACAAATTACCCCGAACATGAGCGATGAAGTGCCACTTTGGGTTCCACATCCACTTGGAATTTGATATTTTCCATTGTTTTACAGAGAGCTGAAAGCAATGTCAGTGTATTTAAGTATAATGTGTGAACGGTAAGAGTGATAAAAAGATGTTCAAAATCCTTTGACCAATTTCTATCACATGATTTCCCAGCATTTCTATTACCCATTGCATTTTAATTAAAAAAATCAAAATGTCATCTGGCCTGGGGTGTTAGTCAGATTAGGCTAAGCCATTCTTAGCTAGCAAATAAGCCCTGGAATAGTAGTACCCTAAGTTTATTTCTCCAGGGGAGCTCCCTTACAAGTGGTTTTTTAAGATCTTACCTTGTGGTTTTGCGGTATAAACATGGACCTTCCAGGGTCACAGTCGTGGTTTGAACAAGATAGAGGGTAGATCAGGGGCTTTTCAGTGTCTTAGCCAAGAAGTGACACTTGTGGCTTTTGTTTATACTCCATCAACTGGAACTAGTCACGTTACCCTGACTAATTGTAAGCAGGGTAGAAATTTTTGTCTTCTGGGTATCCAGCAAGGAGAGGAGAAATGAATAATGATGAGAGTTGGTAATTGCTTCCACCCCGAGAAGGGCATCATTTCTCATTATGAGTAGATTCCAACATAATTGCCTGTAATTTTTGCTTGTTGTTACCTGAGCTTATTGATCTTCTGAGCCTTTGAGACTATAAAACAAAGTTGTGTAGAATTGGGACATCTTGGTTTTCTCATGAACTTCTTCAGGTTACTTCGATTTTGTTATTCCCTAGTTATCGAAAGGTTGGCTCAACCTCTAAAACTGCTTTGCTTTCAGTATCGTGGGAAATAGGAGATGTGGACTGAACGTTTCTGGCAGAAAATTCGCACGACAGATGATTTCAAATTATCACATGTATGAAGGGAAGGAACATATGTTTATCATCATTAAACACTAATATTTGATGAGCACCTACTGGTGTTTGTCATTTTAAGAAGCCTTAATGATGATAGGAGGTTTAGAAAAGCCTACATGCTGATAAAACATTGTTTTAGGCCAAGGATTCCTAACTTGGGTCCATGAAACCATATAGAATACAGATGGCCTTTGGTGTAGTATATATGAAACCTTTAAATTGCATGCAAATTTTGTAGATGTATATGTATGGTTTTTTTTTTGTTTTTTTTGTTATTTTCCTGTATTCTCGAACTGATCACTGGTCCAGAAGAGGTTTAGGAGAAGATCTTTATTTTGCCTTCACAGATGCAGGAGAAACAGAGTGAACAGGATATGAAGTAAGAAATTAGATTGTCTTGCAAATATCTTAGGTCAGCTTTTATGTCTGGTATTATGTTTCTTAAATAATTGTTTTTAAAATTAATATGTACTTAAGATATCATTTTGAAACTTAAGCGTGGGCATTCTCAATTGGATATCTAGGGTCTGAAAAGTACTCTCCTCAGTTGTGTTTTTAAACTCAATGATAAACTGTTTGCTTTTGGATTAAATGATCTTATCCACATTTTTATCCTGAGTAGCTGTCTTATTAACTTAGCAGCATTGTAGTTGTTCATGAATTTAATGAAATGAGGAAAAATGTATTCATTGATATTTTAGGTTGCTTTAGAACAAAGTATTTTAATGAAATAATTTTTGTATTTCTTTTAATATGAAAGAGTTCAACATTTTCTTTTAGCAATTCAGGAATAAAATATATGGAATGACAAGTAAGACTTTCCTATAGCATGAATAAGACAACATCTATGAATCTATAATAGTAAATTATCTTTTGGGTCTTTTAAGAACACAGAAACTGGGTTTAAAAAATACTCTGACTGGTAGATAGGAATGAAGAATTTGAATACATTTTCTTTACCAATGATTTTTTAAAATTTTTATCAGAACCCCTGTCCTTTAGTTCTTGCAACTTCATCTCAGTCTAGGATTAGTTTCCTGTGACCAAATCCTTTAAAGCATGGAAAGGCTCAATTTTTAGAGTAACATCCGTAGTTTTGTCCCCAGTTTGCTACTTCTCTCTAAATCTTATCTTTTGCAAAGTAAGTAGGGCAGTTAGAGCTGCCTTTTATTCAAAATGACTACTTTATGTAAATCCACATCAGATGTACTAGAAGAAAAGACAATGCATTAGGGAACTGGTGGAGGAATAGACATAATTGTAAATAAATGCATATCGAGAAAATAATATTGAGACAAAGAGAACTGAAAATAAAATTATTAATTTCCTTCCTTTCCTTCCTTCCTTCCTCTTTTTTTTTTAACTTTTATCACAATAGCTGTTTCTTGTAAATAAAAAATGAGACCCTTATCAAACCTAAAGATGACAATATTTAGATGTGTATCTTCTGTAAGACAGGCTAGTCTTTATCAGAACACCTATGTTGAAAGCCAAAGCCATTTCCCCATGCCCAAAAGGAACATTTTCTAGTTTTATAAGTAGAAAACAAGAGGTGATGAAAAGATTATGTTTAAGTTTTTGTTTTTTTTTATTCCAAGATAGTCTGTGGTAGTTATTAACATTAAACTGCTATGTAATTTGGTCTCTCTCACTCTCTCTCTGTCTTGCTTTAATTTACTCTCTGATATTTGACACAGCCAGAATGTATTCTTTTATAAATAGGAAGAATTGTAAGATTTCTTTCCAAATCAAGTAGCATAAGTATAACTCATTCTCCTCAGAATGGAAATCTAAGATCCAAGGATCTTGCTGACGTCAATTCTGTTGGATAATTTTGTCTCTTTCATTGTAATATGTATCTATAGAGCAGTGCACACATTCTTCAAATGCAGTAGATTCACAGGGGAATATAACAGTCAAAGCATGAAAATGTATCAGCTCATTTCTGATATTTCATGAGGTGATTTGGCTTGGCCCTACTGGATATAACAGCTTAAAGCAAAAAACTGCTTCAAGCTAAATGAAGTGACCCATACATATACCCTCCCCAGACACGTACACACACTTGATTGATTTACCTTCTTTCTCTTAACACCAGTTGTCTGTATGTTTGCTTAACTGGTGTGCACAATGCTGTTGTCCCTAAATTGTTGACTTTTCTTGACAAAAGTTTTTAATACAGCATTTCAAACATGAATAAGAGTGCTGGTTTTGAGAATCCAAATAATGAACAGAAGAGAAAGGCTTAAGTAATGAGAATATTTAAATAATAAAACACTTTGAAAGAAAGAAATAGAGAATCAAGACTAAAGACATCACATTGTTATATGAGACAAGGCTATAAAGTAAATAAATTAGTAACAATGAACGCTTCACACATCACAGTTATCTCCTTTAAGTGGAATTGAGAAACATTTGCAGTGAACTGAAATTAACAACTATGAAACTGAGTATAGGAGGATACTATTTTGTAGCATCTGTTCTCACTTGGCACTATAGGAGCAATTTCTTTACATAAGGAGGTAATTGTCCAAACAACAAATGCTAGATTTCTATTTTAAGCCAATGCATTAAAGAAAAAAAAAAAAAAAAAAAGAAAGAATAGAAAAATAGAACAATGAGCTACAATCATTCATCTTCAGATGATGGACATGATGTCCTTCTTTCCAACTTATCTCTTTCCACTTCAAAGAGCTACATTGTTTTCCCACATCCAATTCCACCAAGCAACTTACAAGACTTGTAAAGATAAAGCACCATATTTATTTTAGTGTTATGTATTAGAAATTTATGACATTTAAAACTTTGATTTTCTACTTATTTTAAATATTATTTATTGCAGTATATATGTTCTAAGTTACCTGTATTTAACTATATTTTCCATAGCTATTTCTCATTCACAAAACTTATAATGTAGAAATATATATATGTGTGTGGATATATATATAAAATAATACTTGGGTGACCAACCCAATTTGATTTTCTGATAAAAATTAATATTCTTTTTTCTCTTTGGGAAGAAAATATAAATAAAATTAAAAATCATTTCTAACTTTTTAATGCATTTCCTTCATTGGATGATAAATTTCTTGTAGGGGAGAGATTAGATTCCGTTCCTTTTGTAACTATAGATACTTCTCAGCATAGTTCCTCATTAATTATTCTTAAATGAAATTAAAGAGAACAAGACTGCTCAGAAGATAATTTTCTTCCCATTTCATGAACTATAATTGTTGGTGTTTCTCAGAGGTGAACATTATTGGAGGCTCTCAGCAGCATCCCTGATTATTTACTTCTGGGCATCATTTGATCTTCTCATCTCTCATGATCCAATGACTGGTTATAAGTTGATGGTTCACCCCCCTCCCCAATCTATAACTACAGTCAAGAATTCAACATGTTTATAACTGAACTTCTTAACTATTTTCCAAATTATAATCATCATTTACTTAATCCACATCTCTGGCAATACCTTGACTCTTCCCATTCTCCCAGTCCTCATGTACAAATTCTAATGGCTCTGCCTACCAGTCACATTTCAAATCCATCCATTTCTTTTCATCTCCTATGCTTCTACCTGGCTGTCTACTAACATCTTGTGAAATAAAATTCATGTTTTATGGCAAGACAAGAAAAATTTAAACATAAAAATTATTGTCTGCCCTTTGGTCTCCTCTCTCCCCTCACTGTGCTTTGTGTATCTGCATCATGCATCGGCCAGACCTCTTCCACTGGCAGAAATACCTGGTCAACTGTAAAGAGCACCATTCTCCTAGTATCAACAAGACAGCTGCTTAAAAGATAACATTCCTTTTTGATCTTGTAAGGGGTCACATGACCCACCATTATGATGCTTAGATCTGGATTATGTAAACTGTCAATAATACGTCATTTGATGTACAGCCCTCTGTCTCAAAAAACTTATGTAACTGTGCCTTGACTTCTAATGGGCAGAACAGTTCTCAGAGCTTTCTGAGATGCTCTTCCTGGGTTATAATTCTCAAATTTGGCTCGAATAAAATTTTCCATTTCTTTCTTAGACTGACTGATTAATTTTCATCAACAATCACTTACTCAGGTTATTTCACTAGCATGTCCAAACTTGAAATAACTTTGTCTTTTCAATATAAAACAGATTTGTTTTATTTTCTGTTAATCTCCCAGCTAGCATTTCTAATGATCACATGAGAAAACCTACTGAGCCCTCTATTCAAAATGCTGGTGGCAGAATAGATGTTTCGAGGGACACTGTAAAACTTGACTGAAGTTACATTAGCTGGCCAGAGGAGCGATAGGGAATATCATTTCCCCAGTGGGTAATGATGTGCTGATGCTCAAGTTTATTCGCTTGTCTTCTTGAAGGTGAGCACTAATTGTGACAGAATCTTGCCCAGAAGTTAAATAAAACATGCTGACTGTGTTTGAACTCAGGTCACAGGGAAATCTATTGAAATAGTAATCTTCCACTAGTAAGTTCCTCTGTACCCATGGCCTCCATTTCTAGCATACTCTTCTATATGTAAAATTCTTAATATAATAATTTAATATAATAAATATAAAATTAAATATAAAAATAAACGTTGAATTTCAGAGATAGCATAAAAATTTTTAAGTTCTCTGAGTTACACAAACAACTTAGAATTAAATACAATTATTTGAACCAATAAACATGGTGATTCTGGGAACACAGGGGCATTAGAACTCGGCTTTCATGAAAATGAAAATATAACTTAATAATAATATCTTAAGATATACTATTATATCCTTATCACTATGGCAAAAATAAGGACCACCTCAGTAAGCAGGGGCAAGATAATGTATAAATGTTAGGAGAAAAGGCAAATCAAATGGATGTATAAATTAAAGAATAAATCCTACATTGAATATTTCCAATCATAATATTTCCATTGATGATATTCCACATAATTGAAAATGATATCTTCCACATCTATGACAGAAAAGCCCTTATATACTGGTATTTTGAGATTGCATTATTACAAATGGAAAACAGAAGTGGAAACTTTCCGGAGATAAGCAATGTGTCAGCATTTTGTAGGCTAGTTGAAAACAACAAAAATTGAACTAAAAATACATGTTATAAAATAGCCTTGATCAAATCCAGATTTTGGATTTGTTTGGTTTCTACCAAGGAGAACAAATTTGATTCTGATAAATTGTATCCTCTTCTTTCTTTAGTAGTTGTCTTAGTCCATTATGGCTGCTAAAACAGAATACCATAGACTGGGAGGCTTTTAAACAACAAAAATTTACTTCTTACAATTCTGGAGACTGGGAAGTTCAAGATTAAGACACCAGCATGGTTGCATTCTGTGAAGGCCCTCTTTCAGGCTGCAGACTAACAACTTCTCAGTGTGTCCTCACTCAGTAGAAGGGGCTAGGGAGCTCTAGGGGGTCTCTTATAAGGGCATTAATTCCATTTATGAGGACTCCTTTCATGAGTTAAGCACCTCTCAAAGGCCCTACATCCTTATATCATTACAATGGGCATTAGGATTTCAACAGACGAATTTGGTGAGACACAAACATTGAGACCACAGCGTTTCACCCCTGGCCATGCAAGAGATCATGTGCCTTCTCACATCCAGAATACATTCATTACATCTGAATAACACCAAAAGTCTTAACTCATTCCAGTCTCAACTCAAAAGTCTAAGTCCAAAATCTCATTTAAATATCATCTAAATCAGATATCGGTGAGACTCCAGGCATGAACCTGTGAAATCAAATAAATTCTGTGCTTCTAAAATACAATGGGGGTGGGGTGGGGTGGTGGGGGGCAGGCATAAGGTAAACACTCTCATTCCAAAAGAGAGAAATAGGAAAGAAAGGGGTGACAGGTCCTAAGCAAGTCCAAAACCCAACCAGGCAAACAACATTTAATTTTAAGGCTCATGAATAATCTTTAACTTGATGCTCTGCCTACCAGGCCCACTGCAGGGGTGGTGGTGGGGGATCCTGCCTTCTGGAAACACTGGGGTATTCCCCACCCCCATGGCTTTGTTGGGCACAGCCCACATGAGTCCCCATGGCAGCCCATGTGGGTTGGAGTGACATGCCTGTGGCTCTCCCAGGCTGGACTCACGCTGCAGTGGTGCCTCTGCCCTCACGGTGCCCCTGGGAGTTGCCCTGTAGCAAGGACTCTACAACAGCCACACCCTCACCATAGCCTGCCCAGTGTGTTGCATGTTAGCAGCCCCAAGTGGCTCTTTCGTTCAAAATCTAAGTGGGGGAAGCCATGCTCCTTTGGCTCTGCTGGGAGGGCCACTGGCCCTCACAGCTTTGGGGGGCACCAACTACCCCATGGCTTTGAGCGGGGTCATCTGACCTGTTGAAACCCAGGCAATGGCCCCACTATTGGAACTGAGGAGGCAGCCCTTATGACCTCTGAATCACCTTTGGGGGTCCTTCTTCCCTCATCTTGAAGAATATTGCACATTCACAGCCAAATCACTCTATCGTCCCATCCTGTAAAGCCTAAGAAGTCCTACAACTGTCTTTCATTCCTTCCTGTCTCCTTCCCCTTCAGTTCAAATTGGCTGTTTTCCTGTGGAGGGGCTGATGAAATCTGTGGTTCACACCCATGCTAATCTCCTTATCAGAGTCCCTTGATCACACCCTTTTCAATGTGCTTTGTTCTCTTTTCAATGTGCTTTCTCATTTTTTCCACTTGGATAGGCTGAGAATTTTCCATGTATTTAAGTTCTGCTTCCCTCCTGATTAGCAATTCTAAGTCATTTCTCTCTTCTTGCACTTTACTATGAGCATTCAAGAGAAGCCAAGCCACACCTTCAACTCTTTGTTTAGAAATAGTTTCAGCCAAATATCCAATTTAATCATTAACAAGTTCTACCTTTCACAAAACTTTAGGACATGAACACAGTTCGTTCAAGTTCTTGCTCTTACCAGGTTGGCATGCGTTGTATCAAATGGCTTCAACTGAGGAGGTCAACGGAAAATCCGGACCAGCAATCTCGGTCCTTGCGATAACAGGCAAAGAATTTCAGACTATCCCTTTAGGCTTAAGTGCAAAGCAAAGTTTATTAAGGCATAGCTACACTCTCAGAGGGAGAGCAGGCTGTTACTGTGAAGTGAAACCACCGCTCCTGTACAGGCTTAAAGGTGTTTATAAGGCGTTCTGTGAGGAGGTGGGGTGAATGACAGGGGATCATTATTTGATTGACAGTCCTGAGTTACGTAACAAGTTCATTATCGAGCATGCCCTTACCCTTGCCTGCTGGGTTGGGGGCGGGGGGGGGGGCGGGGTAAAACCACATGCACATTTTATTATAATGATTGTATAATGAGTTTGGGTTTACTATAGGTTATACGCCTGTCCGGTCTGGGCATGCGCAGCCCAGGGACGTTCTCTCGTGTTACTATGCTCCCTCTTTATCAGGAAAAGTTGCCCACTACCTGACCACAGTTTCGCCCTTTCTGGGTGGGATCAGGGGAGGGTCCCCAGATGGTTGGGGTGTAACTTGACTACTCTCCCCCCTTGTCTTTTCGCCACTGTCACCTCGTTGCTGCTAATGTCTGACAAACTACCTAACATTGCCACTTTATAAGGATTGCCTTTCCTCCAATTTCCAATAACATGGTTTTCATTTCTGTTTAAGATCACATCAGGATGGCCTTTACCATCCATATTAGACATTAGGATTCCAACATAGGAATTTTAGAAGGACTCAAACATTCAGACCATAGCAAAAGTCATACCTTTTCTAGGCCTTTGCAATCATATACACACACACAAACACACAAACACACTACACACTCTTCATTCACCTAAAATCAAACAAAGAAACAAACTGTAAAAACCTTATTACCCCAAAACTGGTTTTACCTCTTGGTGAGTGTAGAACCAAAAGACAAAACCAAGCCAAAGAGCCAGAGAAGGAAGGATTTATTACTTGCAGCAAGTTAAGGAGAACACCAGGGATCTTTCCCAAAGCAGTGTCTCTTGGAACAGCAAAATTGGGGAAGTTTTAAGCTAAGGGTACATGCATATGCATGAAGGGGCTTGAGCAGAGGAGAATTCAACTTAGAATTGGGGCAAAGGTCAACAGAGTCCAAGATTTAGTTGAGTGAAGTCAGGACGGTCAGAAAAGGTCAGTATCATCATCACTTAGGTTCCAATTGATCCAGGTGGTTGAGTGCTTCAGGTGAATCTCTACCGTTGAAACAGAACTGGGGGTCTTTACAACACATACATTATCTTTGCTATTGTTACTTCTCCTGTCTGATAACTATCATTTATTCCTACATTCTTTTGTTCCCTTAAGATCATTAATTATTGAGACCTGTTCAAAGACAAGCATTGTGGCCAGGCTTAGATCACAAAATGACTTAGGTCAAAAATGGCTTCTCCTATGTCAAGAAAGCCATGCCTGGTTCTCTTTCTCTGAGAACCCCCTATCCGATCTGCTCACAACCTAACTTAAACCTTTCTGCTGGCATCATAGAAGCAGGAAATGAGCCATCTCAAACTTGTTTTTCAGTGTGCATTTCCACAAGATTTTATAAGCCGTACGTTTTCCTCACGTTTCAATAGATCCTTCTTTCTCCCTAATTCAGATTCATCCCTTGACTTGACCATAAAAATCTATATCCAAAAATAAAGTGAGGAAGTTTATCAAGAGAGGCAAAAGGAGACACGTCTGATATATTTCTGATATGTTTCTTCAGATGTCTCATGTAGTATTTCACTAGGGACTCTGGATACTCAAGTTGGGTAAGTCATAATCATGTAGTAAATATGGGAAAGAAAACATCTCAGTATATACCCTGATTCATTATGGCAAAAATACAATTGTGCTTATGTTGACCTTACCTGAAGCTCTAACTACCAATGCTAATTGAATTTAACTTGAATAAATAAAGGATTTTCTAGAGTTTTTATTTCTTCAAATATCAGTTTTAGTAAAAGTGTTTTCCTGGGAATTTGTTTTGAACTAGATTTTATCTAGTTTTGCAACCTCATTGCATAAAATTAAAATGATTATAGGATCTGTAGATATAACATCTTTTTATGCTTGATATTATTAAGAAACACTTCTCTTTATTTCTTCATTATTCTTGGATTTCTGTGAGGGATTGCATTGTACCTATAGATCAGTCTGGAAAGAATTGACTTCACAATATCAAATATATCAATCCAGGAACATATTTAATTCTTCTACTTAGTTCTTTAATTTCTTTCAATAATATTTTATATTATCCTTATAGATGGCTTGCATATCTTTCCATAGATTACTAATAAGGTTCTGATGTTCTCAATGTTTGAAATGGCATTATTTATCTACTTATTTTTTGGAAACACCATTCAAGTTTTACTTAAAAGGGAATACTCACTATTATTACCTATGTAAGCTGTAGTATGCAGTCTAAAATTAGAATCTCCCACTTGTACAAGGATCTCTTTGGTTGCTGTCCTGTGAGAAATTATCTTTAGATACTACAACCAATATCTTCATCCTCATTTCAACATATTTGTGCTGCAGCATAAGGGCAGGAGTGACAGTCTTAGTAGCAGTAGCAACAGAGCTAGGACATCCACATGAAAGAGATGAATCACACCAATGCTTTATTCTCGAGCACAGAACCACATGTTATAGGGGAAAATCTTCACTTATTTCTCATTTGATGCCCTTTCCTTCTTTATGTAGATCTGAATTTCTGACCTACATTATTTTCCTTATCTCTAGAGAACTTTTGATATTTCTTGCAAGGAAGGTCTAATTTCACAGGGTACAGAATTCTAGGTGGGTGTTTTTTTTTCTCAACACTTTAAATATTTATTTCTAATCTTGCTTTTATGGTTTGTGAGTAGAAGTCAAATGTCATTCTTATCTTTGTTACTCTACAAGTAATGTGTTTTTCCCATTGGTTTCTTTCAGAAGATTTATTTTTCATTATCTTTGATTTTTTATAATTTGAAAAAGAGGCACTTAGTTGTTTGTTGTTTTTTGTTTGACATTTATCCTGCTTATTGTTGTCTGAGCTTCCCGCATCTTTGGTTTGGTGTCTGACACTAATTTGGGAGAAATTCTCAGTCATTATAGTTTCATATATTTCCTCTGTTCCTTTCTTTCTTTCTTTCTTCTCCTTCTGTGATTTTCATTACACAGAAATACGTTATACCTTTTATAGTTGTCCCACAGTCCTTGGGTATTCTATTCTGTTTTTCTGGGGGGTTCGTTTTGTTTTCTTTTGGGTTTTGTTTTGCTTTTTTTCAATTTTTGTTCTCTTTGCTTTTCAATTTTGGAGCTTTCTGTTGAGATGTCCTCAAGCTCAGAGATTGTTTCCTCAGCCATATCCAGTCTATTAATAAGGCCACCAAAAGCATTCTTCACTTCTGTTAGTGTTTTTGATCTCTAATATTTCTTTTTGGTTCTTTCTTAGGATTTTCATCTCTCTGCTTACCTTGTCCATCTGTTCTTCATGCTGTCTACTTTATCCATTAGAGCCCTTTGTATAATAATCATAGTTGTTTCAAATTCCTGATCTGATAATTCCTGCAGTGTCTGGTTCTGAAATTACCCTCTTAAAACTGTGTTTTTTGCCTTGTAGTATGTCTTGCAAATTTTTCCTGATGGCCAGACACCATGTACTGAGTAAAAGAAACCACTATAAATAGGTCTTTAGTAATGTCATGATTTGGTATGGGGGAAGAGAAGCATTCTGTAGTCCTGTGATTAGGTCTCAGTCTTTTAGTGAGCCTATGCCTCTGGACCATGAACTGTGTGAGTGTTTCTCAGTTTTTTTTTCTTGCGCCTTAGGCTAGAATGGGTTGGAGTTGGGTACTTCCCTTCTTCCACATGGAAGGCTAGAGCTGACTGGGGTTGGGCATTTCCTTTCTCCCAGTTCAGTAAGGCTCTGATGTTACCCCAGCAAGTTAGACTGTGGTTAACTGCTTTCTCCTGAGGGCAGGCCATATTAAGAAGAACAGAGTGCTCTGGCAAATTTCAAGAATGTTCCTTTTCCCCTTCCCTTGCTGGAAACATGAGGGGATTTTTTTTTTTTTTTTTTTTTGATATGAAAGAACCTGGTCAACCCTCTGGAAAGTAAATCTCAAAGTTGCAGGAGACCCCTTATGACCAGGCCCTCCTGAAGCTTTTAAATCTCAGATTTGCACACACTAAGCCTCCAGTGATTTATCAGTTACATGTTAGGTTTCCTACTCTGGCACCTGTTCCTGCAGTGGTTTCCATTCATGAGTCTCTACTCTAGTACACCATGATTCCCTCTATTTACCACCTGTCTCTCCAATCTTGGGGATACTGATTTGCCCTGTGTCCTCACCTCTCTTATGGATCTTAGAATAGCTGTGGTTTTTTCAATATATTCAGCTTTTTACTTGTTGTTAGGATGGAGTGACGACTTCTGAGATGGCTACATATGGAACCAGAAATGAATTATTCAATAGCATTATTTTTTAACATTTCATTCTCTCATTTTTTTGTTGGTATTTACATATAATGTTAATTTTTTGTACAAGAATCTGTTTGAATTCACTTATTAATTCTAATAGTTTATCTGAGATTTAAAAAAAATATTTTCATCACATGTAATCATTTGCCTATCAATAATGATAGTTATTTTCTTTCCATATTTTGCATATATTATCCCATTGTCTTACTTGACCTTGTTTCTGTTGAGAAGTTAGCTGTAAATCTTAACGAGCCTCCTTAAAAGTAATTGTTATTTTCATTCCTCTTGAATTTATGATTTTCTGTTTGTATTTGGTTTTCAATGAGTTTATAATCATGTGCTGTAGTGCAGTCTCGGTATCAACACTGTTTGGTGTTTCTAGCACTTAATCTGTGGTTTGATGTCTTTCAATTTCTGGACAATTTTGGCCATTATCTTTTTTTGTGTGTGTGCCATAAAACAATATTTACTATCTAAAATAGTATCCAAGAGCCTAGGGTAGGAGATTACAGAAGATGCTTGCCAAATGCCCCATAAGATAACACCCTGAATGAATGGGCTAAGACTGTGGTTCTCAAAGTATGGGGCCAGGAGAGCAGGTCAGCATCTTCTGGGGCTTTTCAGAAATGCAAATGCCTGGGCCCCATCCTCCTGCTCGGACAGGCTGAGGGTGAGTGGGACCCAGAGACCTGCATTTTCATAAGTACCCCCTTCCCCCACCCCAGTGGTGTTCCAATGAAGGCTCAGGTTTGAGAATCTCTTGGCCATTATCTTATTAAGCATTTCTTTATCCCATTTATCTCCTTTTCTGTGACTTCAAGCAAGCCAATGTTCAGTCTTTTCACTGTGTGCTATATGACCTCTGTGATATTTTCTATATTTTCCCTTTGTGATTACGTTTGGTTATTTTATTCTTAATCACTTTTTAGTTCTAGATATTACATTCTCTTCTGCTGATTTAGCACTATTTTACTCATCTGTTGTATTCTTAACTTTAATTTTTATAGTTTCCAGTTCTAGAATTTACTTGATTTTCTAAAGTTTAAAATTAACTGTTAAAATTCTCCATATTATCATCTAATGTATTATAATTTCAATAATTTAAAATATCTATCTGATAAATGCCAACATATGGATTTTCTCTAGATCTGTTTTTATAGTATTTTTTCATTATTTTTGTTTGCATTATGTGGTTTCATTTTCTGGCACGTCTGGTCTAGTAAATTATGATTGAATGGTGAATATTTTTTATGAAAATGAAAATTTGAGGTAATATAGGCTCTGGATAATGTTATTTTCTCACAGAGGGAATTTATTTTTCTTCTGTCAAGCAATAGGATAGCTACAATTCATAGAAATCAGGGATTGAGCTAATTTATAACTGGTTCAAGTCTTAAGTTTAAGCCATTCTATTTGGTTCACCCTTAATCCTAGTCTATAGGTCTCTGTGTACCACAACTAGATGTTTCTCCCTCCTAGAAGTATAAGATTACTGAAAGCTTTTCTGTCTCACAGGCAAGCCAGCTTATCAGTCCCTTCTCCCACCTATAATTTTAGAATCAGTATGTACCTGAAGATGAATCTTGCTTGAAGGTCAGGCTCACTTTTCTGTACCTCTCTCCCAGTTCTTGGCCCTTGAGCCTTCTCTGAAATGGTTATATTTTGTTTAGAAGATAAAAGAGTTTGCAACAAGATAATTTAATATTAGTGGGACAGAAAATGTGGGACTAGGTTTTAGAATCCATGATGCCACTAAAAAATATTTTGATTTGGAAACAATTGGAATCCTTACCTTGAACAGATAAGAAATTTCAACAAACCCCAAGGCCAAAGGGAGAGGTAAAAATGCTTCTTCTTATGAAAGTAAAGTGCAGGGTGTAGAGAAGTTATTCATCACAATGTCTGCTATTTAGTATGATAAATATGAATGGAAGGCCTATGAGTAAATTAAAATCCATTAGCTACATGGGTCTATCTCATTCCATACTTACCAAGAATTTTTATTTAAATCCTCTTAATACCACAACACAAAACAATATGGGTCACTAGAAAAATTTAGCTTAAAACTTATTTAGTAAGTATAAAAGTAAGTATTTTTATCAATGACAATTATAGCAACATATAATTTTTTTCTTATACAGATAACACTATAATCAAGGTATAAATTTAAAAGTTACTAAATTTTTAGCAAGTTATTTTCTTCGTTCCATGCTTCTTTTCTGTCCGTTACTAGATGTATGTGTGTGTATACATAAGTGCTATATATATACATGTAATGTATAATATGTATATGTATACATATATATTACATATATTATACATGTCAGTCATAGAAGACATACAATATTGTATTATTACTTCATCTTATATAATGAATATTTTCCCATGCTTCTACCTAGACTTCATGTGTTAAGCTGTTATAAGTATTTCGTATAATATTGTCATTATATCATTTCCTAAGTCATTCTGCTATGTTTCTACACTAAAATTTTTTTGTATTATGCTGTTACAAATGATATTTAAAACAACTTATTAATTCCCATAATTTTTATTCTTTTGATGATTTCCATTGGATAAGTTTCCACAAGAAAGATTCTTTAATGGTCTAAGGGCATGTTCATTTTTATTTGGATATTTAGATATAATGTCTAAATTGCTGCCATAAATAAAATTTGGGTGTGTTAATTTTACTATGGTCAGGTAGCACTAGGCATTATGGTTAATTTTATTATTTTAATGCAATATAATTCTTGTTATGCTTTAATAGAATTTTTTAGATAATTACTAGTTTTTAAAACATATATTAGAAAGCTACATAAGTATCAGACCTTTGGTAATATCCACTTAGATCAGCTACCAAATCAGATACCAATAGAATCCTCAATATGACTACTTAGGATTAGAATGGTCAATATAGATAGAATCTGCTGACTTGCTGATGATTGTGTTAGTATTCTTCCACCTTGAGTGTACAGTGTTAAGTCAGTAGTGAAAAAATATATTCCTAGTTTTATATACTCTGATTCTTGTTGATGACATTGAATGCAAGTTTCTGTATAAAGATATTTAGAAAGGGCAATAAGGAATAAACAAGCTAAGAAAATGTAAGAGAAATCTGTTAGTTTTCAGATTAGAAATTTTAAAGCAGGAATGGATTGATGAGGAAAACTGCTAAAATAGTTGTGATTATACTCCTATAACTGCATTCATTACATATAGACCTCTGTATATAAGATCAAAGTATTGGGAATTCCCTGGCAGTCCAGTGGTTAGGACTTTGTGCTTTCACTGCTGAGGGTGCAGGTTCAACCCCTGGTGAGGGAACTAAAATCCCACAAGCCAAGCAGTGCAGCCAAAAAAAAAAAAAAATAGAAGTATTAATAGTTTGAGTACCATTTTTATTTTTATTTCCCTTAAGTATCTAATTTTAACAGCCTCCTTGGTCTTTACTTTTAAAAAATTTGAACATTTAAATTTTAATAGGTAATACATTTACAACTTTCTAAAAACTCAAAATATAAAATTGTATAAAGTGGAAACTCTCCCTTCTACCCTTGACTTCCAGTGCTAGTTCTCAGTATCCTTTAAATGTACTATTATTTAATTCTTGCATATCATTTCCAGAGATATTTATGGCAAACAATTTTATGTATTGATTTTACCAAAAAATAAGAAGTATAATTTAATGCAAAGTATGTTTTTCTCTCTAATATGAAAGGCATTTGTTGAATAGATTGAAAAATTAAAAGTATTTTCAAAAGTTTTTTGTTGAAGACAACCCAAGGAAGTATGTCAAGACATTTTAATAGTTTCTGATTGTATCTATAAATGAAGATATAATTATCATGTATAATTATCATTTCAAATGAATGCTTCTTAAACAAGAGGAGATTTATTTATTATCTTGCCTAACAAAAAGTCTGGATATAGGAACACTCCAATGATGTTTAATTCAAGATTCAAGAATCCCCTCAAATTTCTAGATTATTTCCATCTTTCTGCTATATTATCCCAGTATATCAGAATGCACCTGAGTGCTTCTCATGTTTGCACAAAGCTAAAGTAGTTCTAGATGTCATATCCACAGATAATAATATCTAGGCAAGGCCAAGCCTACTCATTCTTGTGGTTCCCCCTTTAGCAATGAGAAGTCTTTTAATGAAGGATGTTCTCCTTAGCACATCAGATTTTATTGATCAGAATATCACACATGCCCACCAGTAAACCACTAGCAGTAAGGGTACTTTCAGTGGTTTAAAACAAGTACACTTTTATTACATAATTATGTTGTAGGAGAGCAAACACTAGAATAAATTCAAGTATCTTCTAGTAAAAAGGAAGTATAGAATGATAACCAACAGTGTTTCCTATACTGGCTATGATCACTCAATTATTCAGAAAAAACAAAACAACAACAACAAATATTTGATTAATGATGGGAAAAAAAACACTGAGTAAATGTTTAAATAAAAGAGCTTGGGAAAGTGGTTTTGGGGAAGAAGTAAAAGTGTAGTGAGTGGATATGTCTTCAATAATCATTCAGTAGGTGTATGTATTAGCTCAGGCTACTATAACAAAATACCATAAACTGTGTACTTAAACAACAGAAATTTAATTTATCACAGTTCTGGAGGCTGGAAGTCCAAGATCAAGGTGCCAACCAATTTGGTTTCTGATAAGGACTCTTCATGCCTTGCAAACTGCTGCCTTCTCCTTGAGCCCTCACAAGGCCTTTCCTCAGTGCTCTTGCAGGGAGAGAATGGGCTTTCTGATGTCCCTCATAAGTACACTAATCCTATTGGATCAGGGTCTCACCCTTATTACTTCATTTAACTTTAATTATCTTTTTACAGGCCCTATCTCCAAATATAGTGACATTGTGGATTAGGGTTTCAACATACGAATTTTGGGGAGACACAATTCAGTCCATAGCTGTATACTCCTATTAATAGGAATATATAATTTCAGCATATAAGGACTGACATATAGATTGCAGTATAGAGAAAAGCAACTATTGCAAAACATCTTTCCAAAACTTAGTGGGAAAAATCTCCACTCAAGAATTAATGCCTAGAAAGTAACTTTGCAAAGCTCTCACTAGCAAAATTACCATAATGTCCTTGGTAATAATGATTTATAATAATGATTGCTTCCAGCAATAGTAAATGACTTAGATAGTGAGTTAGTAATACTTTCAATTTACCCTTTGACTGGTTTTATCACCCAAACAAAAACAGGTTATGCTGCCCTGGAGCAGTGACTTGCTTTTGATTCTGTAGACTTTTGATGCTATTGTTCTTAGACACAAGGTCAGGAAAAGGAGAGGCTCTGTGAGGATTTCTAGGTCATCACCTTTTTCTCCAGGAAATGGGCTTTAACTTCCCATCAATTCAGTTCAGATGGAATGACCCCCTTGAGACGTAGCTCATGATGCCCTTTGATTTTGTCGAATGTTTGGTTGTGCTCTTCTTTAAACTACGTTGGAATAGAAACCATTTTGTCAAATGCTAAGCCAATGACAAATGGGGAACCAAACTCAAGATAATACTGCTTTCCCATAGAAATAGGCACGGCTTCAAAATTTAGAGCATTAGAAGGGACAGTTGGTAGACAGTATTATTCGTTTTGTAATTATTTACATTACATTTTCTAAAGGAGTGATGAAACAGTCACCTATATTCCATGAAGTTTAATGGGGAAAGGATGGGCATTAAAATAAGGCATAAATAAAACTAGAAAAAAAAGAAACTATTAAAACAGTTGATGAAAAATCATACTATTGAAAATAATACTTTTATAATCCTGCAGAGCTAGGGGCTGGTTAGCAAGTCCTTGTGAATCAGAGCTCATAATACAAAAGCTTTTCCACAGAGTGGGCAAGCTTCAGTGCTAAGAACACAGCCAATTTGAAAGGTTTCTAATTTTCACTTTGGGAAATAACAAAGCATTTTATTTCTTAAACTGAAAAAGCCCTGAGTTATTTGTTTTTTTTATTTTTTATTTTCTCCCCTCATCAGCCTTAACCCTCTCACATAAGATGACTATCTCAATGTGAAGGGGGAAAAGTGATATATGTGTGGTGCAAATTATAATATATCACATAATTTATATGAAAATCAGCCTTATTCAGGAGTGTTAAATGAATGGAACCTTTTTATATAGCAGCTTAAAATGTGTTATTTTATATTCTGGAAAATCTTTGTTTCTTGAATAATGTTATGATTTTCATAAATGTAACTAAAACATTGATAGAAGTTGGGAAAATAGAATATTATTTGAAAATTTGTGAACTATATTTGGATTACTACTTCATAAACTACAGTAACAGGAAACTAGCCCACATCTTGCAAAATAGGTGTCCCTCATATGTAATTTTTTTGCCTCAGAAAGTAGGCATTTCCGCAGAGTGTTGAAATGTTATTAGTGTATAGTATGCTTTATGGTAGAGATTTGTTTAGTTTTTATAGTTCGGTATGATTATTATAAAAATACATCCACTTTTAAAATCTCAAGTTAATATGAAGGAATTATATCAATATATAGTATATAAATGTAATGAACCATTATTTAGTTGCTTTAGCCTATACAGTTTTTATCTAATGCCCTTTGTCTGTTCCAGCAGCTCATTCAGGATACCACATTACATTTATTTGTCATGTCTCCATAGGCTGATATTGGATGTTAATGGTTTCTCAGACTTTTTTGTTTTGTTTTTGATGACCTTGACAGTTTTGAGGTGTATCGGTCAAATAATTTTTAGAATGCCCTTCTATTAGAAATTTTCTGCTGTTTCTCTCATAGCTAGATTGTAGTTAGGGGTTTTTGTTGGAATACGCACAAGATAGAGGGCCATTTTCATCGTATCATATAAGGGCACATAATATCAACATGATGTATCACTGTTGATATTGACTTTGGTCATCTGGCTGAGGTGGTGTTTTTCAGGTTTCTTCACTGCAAAGTTACTATTCCCCCCCCCCCCTTTTCCTAGTGTACGTATATATATATAAATATTTCTATATGTTAACATTTGTATCTATATTAAACTAACCATGAGTTTATACTAATGTCTCTAACTCTAATCCATTACCACATGAATCATTCTAGCCTGTTCCTCTTATCTACACATTCCCTCTCCAACTGTGAGAAAACCGATTCCTACCATTCACCATGCATTCGTTTAGCTGTTCAGTTGCAGTATACCTGTATAATAGTATTAGGATTTTTATCCATACTACTTGGGGACAACTTTATCAACTGAAATACAGTCCTTATGTGCAGTCCCTTGTGTCTTCATTTTCACAGACTCCACTCATTTTCACAATCACTTAGGTAAGGATCTTTTCCCCCATGCCCTTCCCTGATGTTATTCTACACATTTGTATTACAATTCGATTCCCTTGTCATAGACTGCATTCCTTCCTGGGATCTGCAACTGCTTAAATAAGCTTTTCCTTAATTTTTAAGCATTAAGGTTTACTCTTTGTGCTGTAAATTTGTATGGGTTTGAAGAATGCATAAGTCACTCTCCACCATTACAATATCATACAAAGTAGTTTCACAGTCCTAAAAATCCTCTGTGCTTCATCTGTTCAAAACTTCCCTTCTATCCCCAAATCCCTGGCTAACACTAAATTTTTTCTGCGTCTGTAATTTTGCCTTTTCCAGAATGTCATATGTTTGGAGTCATATAATACGTAGTCTTTTCAGATTGGCTTCTTTTACTTAGTAATATGCATTTCAGGTTGATCTGTGTCTTTTAGTGGCATGATAACTCATTTCTTTGCTTTTTCTGAATATTTCATTATATGGATGTACCATAGTTTATTCACTGGTTGGAGGACATCTTGGTTGATTCCTGTTCAGGGAACTTATGAATAAAGCTGCTATAAACACTTCTGTTTATTTTTGTGTGGACATATGTTTTCAAATCAGTTGGGTAAGTACCTAAGAGTGGTATTTCTAGATCCTGTGGTGAGATTGGGTTTAACTTTATAAGAAATTGCTAAAATTTCTTTCAAAGTGGTTGTACTATTTTACTTTTTAACCAGTAAGATCTACACAATTGCAAGGTTACCTTGTATCCATAAGTGATTTGTGTGGACAGATTTAAAATGTAAGCGATTACTACATAGCCACGAAATAAGACACAAAGGCAGGGTCCAAATCATAAAAGCTCAAGTTTGTCACATTCAAACTGTGGAAGGGGTGGGAGCAGTCACCACTGAAAATTTTTGATCTTTTGGAGGGATATTGTTATATTTGTATACTACAATCATCACTTTTGCATCAATATTAAGAATAGAAATGTGAGACAGAAGTTGGAATAAGGAAAACCACTATAGTGTCAGACACAGAAGTCTAATGATAGATAGATAGATGACGATAGAACCAGTGAAGGAAGATGGAAGAAGCGAAGCTGGAAAAGTAGGCACAAATTCTACAGGTATTATGAAGATGTAATTGATAGTGACTGATTGGATGTGGAATGTGAAGAGGAGAATTTGGTTAGGGATTTCAGGTTTCTCACTTGGGTTAATGACACCATTAACTAAGATACTAAACAGAGAAGGAGTAAATTTGGCATGAAAAGACACAATGAGATCAGGCTGAGATATACTGAGTTTAAGCAGGCTGTGGGATATCCAGGCATAGATAATGTCTAAGATCATCTCATATAAAGATTTAGAAATGAGAAGACAAATCTGGTCTGGAGAGACAGATTAGAGGAGAGTTTCTTCATAGGTGGTGGTTGGAGCATGGATTATAGATAAAGGATCCCAAAGATGAGGTGGGAAAGGAGAGGGCTGGCAGAGTACCTTTAGCTTATAATTAACATGTAAGAGGTGAGCACATGAAGACAAATCCATGTAGATTAAGGAATTGTGACCAACGCGACTGAAAATGATCATGCTTCAGGAAAAGAATTAGAACCACAGCAGTTACTTGTAAAAAATCCAGATTATTGGATTCTACCACACACTCAGAATCACAATCTCCGGGATTTTGGAAAATTGCATTTATAAATTCAGTAAATATAGTCTATACTATGAAAACCTATTGAGAGTAGATACCATCTTGCAATGAATTCGGGGTGTGTAGAAGATGAGAAAATGCATGCATTTAGTAAAATTTAAAAACACAGTTTAAAATTTGGCAGTGGAAGACAGGAGAGAAATAGAAGACGTAGGATGAGCAGAGATAAATGTGTTAAATATAAAGAGAGAAAGGCAGGAAGGAGATGAATAAAAGGGGGAGGATTCTGATGGAAAAAATTCACTTTAAATACATATATATTTATATATGATTATGTATACACACACATACATTAGTGGTTAAGAATGTGGGTAAAGAGACTTAGCTATGGGGACCACCAACCTTAACATCTTGGGCATCTTACCTGTCTGTGTTTGTGTCTTCATCTGTATGAGAGATAATAATAACACCTACTTTCTGGAGGACTTTGGGAAAATTAAATAAAATAATCTAGAAAAATACTGGCACAATATTTGCCATATGAATAAGCACTAAATAAATATTAGGTATTTTGTTAGTGATACGTCTTCAGTTTCTAAAAGGGCTCTGGTTAAGGATAAGGTAAGAAATCTAAAAGTCAATACCCACCTTTTGTGTATTTCAAACATTCACTAACTAGAAATAAAATACACTTACAAATAAGTAAATTTGTACCTTTTTCCTTTTTTCAATAGAAATCCTATTCTTAGTAATACTGTAAAGCTCTTGAGAACAACAAATCCAACATTTCTCAGCTAGGATTCCCAGAAGAAAATCCCTAGCAGCAATTATCTATAGCGCTTAAAGCGAGAGGATAAATTTTCCTTACATTTGGGGCGATGGGGGGAATCTTTTCCTATAATCTGCAAATATGCCTTGTTGGTAGTAATTTCCCACATTTCAGTAGTTAGAATTTCAGAGGTTGGTTGATTTCTAGAAATGTATTTAAACACCTGGATTTGCATTGTTTTATTTGTTAGTCAAATCTGTAAGCAAGCCTCCAAGGAAAAACTCACTGAAAGTTTCTCAGTTGTAATTAAGACAAAACATGTGAGAATAGTTGCCTGTATGAGCTCACAGAGGTAGACAGATCTCCTGAGTGAATCACAGGAGATGCTTGGAGATTAGTAAACTGCTTTTAATTCTAAAGTTTCAGAGCCTTTTTTTGTTTTTCCTCTGCTGTCCTTGGTTAATGCCTTCCTAGCAGGGATACATTTATAAGTGCACAGTATGTGCATAACACCGAGGAATGGAAATAAATCTCTGATCCTCACCAATGAACATTCCAGATAAACACACACTCTAATTTATACTTGGATTTGATCTTTAATTAGGTGAATAGTCATATTTATTCTCTCATAAATAATATTTAATGACTTCCTATGTAAATAAAACATGTTAGTTCTTACCAAATGCCTTAGCCACATGGTTTTGGTTTAATAATAAACTCTTGGATGGATTTAAAATAGTATTTCACTGTATTTGCATAATTGCATGTATTTTAAGCTATAATACAACAGCTTTGTACTGTAAAATATTATTACACAATTTTAAAACAATTACTTGTGACAAATTCAACAACAGCAATAACAAAATAAAATCTTTTACTCCAGCGAAATATTAGGATTGCATGTTGAGCCTGTAAATGATTTTAAAATACTTTGTGATCCCTAACATTTAGGAAAATGCACATTTAAAAGAAAGTTCAAATCATTGAACTTTTTACAATTAAATAGTCACTTTACAATTTAAGATGTAGCCACCGCCCCCTCCTCCCAAATATCCATGTATAAGGACCAATTACAGATTGGATTTGATTATGTCCATACTTTTTGAGTGGATGTTACTTATTTTTTCATGTGGTTAGAATGTCTTATACACATTGGAGTTCCAGACCTGATATTGTAATTGTAAATAATAACTAGGAATTCCCTCATTCCTCAGGCCCAAGTGCTCACATCAGATATTTGTTGACCAAGAGTTTTAGTAGTTGAGAAAGTTTTAATACTGTAAGAATGGAGGCAGGGAGCAGAGCTAGCTTGATTTTTTGTTGTTGTTGTTTTTGTTTTGGGTTTGTTTTTTTTTTCTTGTGTAGTAAAATATACCATTTGACCATTTTTAAGTGTACAGTTTAGTGACATTAGGTGCATTCACATTGTTGTATTAGGTTGGGTTTTAAGGGCTACATATCAAGTCTTAACAAATGTTGTTCAAAATTACTTTTTGCTTTTCAGAGCACGAATGATTTTGAGAAAGGATGATCTGGATCTGACTAATTAGTTATGTTTTAGAGATAAATATGTTAATGCTTAAAAAGGGATGAATAGAGATACTTCATGCTGAGCAGGAGGATTTGCTTCTATTACTTAAAATAGGGTGAAACTAGGGATCATGGGCTCATTGCCATACATACTAATTAGTAAGAATGATAACATTTTGGTTGTCTGCTTGTTAATACTTTTGTCTTATTTCTAAATTGTTTCTAAACTTGAGGAAAGCAGATGTTGCTATTTATTACTCCTTCATCTACTTTCAGAATAATACACCCTTAATAAACCATTTAAAATGGATGAAATAAGAGAAAATTGCTATATTATCAAATTGAAAGCATGCATGGTAACAACTAACTCCTTTACTGCTTACATGAAATCTTGGTTTTCCATGTTAAGCTGTTTCTGGAAAAGTTGATATAGTTCAAAGGAGCTCAAAGCTAAGGATAAAATGATAAAGAAAAAACATTTTTTTAATCATTGAATATTTATATCGAAGATGTTTGAGAATGTGCATGATTAATTTGTAAATCCAACGATGTGCCCCCTCAGGATTGATGTAAAATATTACTGCTGATTCTTGAAAAGGTAAACATTCGATAAAGTGCCATATACCATATGTTATAGAATACTGTATCTACAATCATCACTTTTCTAAAAAAATTAACTTACACAACAGACCTATTTTATAGGTGTAATTCAGTTGTCCTGGCAGAATAGAAATCTCATTCTGTCATGAATTTAATTGGTTTTCTCTCTCTTCTATATTCATAGCAACTCAACAAATTAATAATTTACGTTTTATTCTTCCGAATGCGTGCTCACTAACTATCAAGGAAATCAGGTCAAATAGTTGATATATAGAGAGAGTGGCATGATGCGAATTCGTATTACTGTTTAATTCACTGCAGAAGTCCCAGAATTCTTTTACACAACTCTTCTCATTGTAGGCTGAATAAAATGCCCATTTCCAAACTGGTCCCTTTGAGATTTGGGGACATACGTTTCTCAGTTTACTAAGGACATTTCTTATTTCCCACAGTGTGAGTAATCTGTATCTTTAGATAAAACATATTAAAACTTGCAACCATTTTAAACATATTAACTGCAGAATGGATTTCTATTACTGCTGAATACTCCTTCCTGAACACATGTCCACATGATATTTCCTTGGAGAGATCTTGTTAAAAAATTGTCTGAATCTGATCCATATCTAGGTTGACATTCCCATTAATCCAATTAGGGAAGTGTCAGCAATTACAGTTCATTCATTGAATGACAAGCACTGTTGATATTTATAGATTTTCCTTCTGAGTGTCTTTTCTTGATTCATCACTTAAAGTTTTTGTTTTGTTTTTAGATAGGGATTAAGTCTCAAATCGGAAAAATTCTATTGTAATTCCCAAGGCCAATAGGAAGCAGTATGGTCTAAAAGGATGGTGACACTTAAAATGGAGAAATATTATTATTGTTATTATTTTTGTTATTGTTATTATTACTAGTAAGCAGGACTGGCCCACAGTGAAATCGGAAATAAATTTGCCTCCAGGTCATCTCTTATATCATCTTTCTGATATAAGAAACTCGTCAGCTCCTCATTTCCAGAGATGCAGATGCATTGGACCACTCTCCCTGGTAGAGACTTATTTTCCATTCACTTGTTTCCTTGCCCCTTAGAAAAACAGTAAGAATCACTTATTTAGACTGTACTCTGCCTAATCAGCTAATGTGAATTATTGAATGTGGACATGTTAATTGGAAGTAATAAACTTTACCACCATGTGGTGATCTTATTGTGCTTCCCCTTCTGACAAAGGTGATTTTTATCCCTGACTTATCAGAAACTGAGCGCCCTGCATTCATCCTTTGTGTCACATCTCACTTCCTTTCTATTGCCAGTGTTGGTGTCTTAGTTCATTTCCGTAACTCTTGCTTGGTTGTAGTCATCTTGTACTTGTCTTGTTTCTGGTATCTACATTCTCCAGCCTTTCAGTCAGTTTAGATGTTGTAAATGCTGCCCCAAACTTGTCAGTCCATCTTTGGAGCATTTGCTGGTGATTTTTAAGGCAGTATGCCTGACTACATAATCAACAAAATTACTTCCAGTATAGCTACTGGAAATACTCAAGTATTTTTTAAATCAACTTTATTGAGCTATAACTTGGATACTGCAAAATGTACTCAATTTAAATGTATAGTTTAGTAAGTTTTGACATATATATGTATATGTGTATATATAATATATATATAAAACCATACCACAATTAAGATATAGAGCATTTTCATCAAAAATCTTGACTCCAAGTAACCCCAGGTGAATAAAATATTTTAAAACATTTTTATTACATTGTTGAACTGGGTGGGAAAATACGGGATTTTTTCACAGGCCAGAAACAATCCAAAAGTGGGAAAGCAGAGGCGTAGACAAACGCTGGTGTTGGTGTTTCCTTGGTGTGTGCAAGGCCCTTGGAGGTCCACAACCTCAGTTTTATTGGAACATTTGCAAAAATTGAACATATACTAGGTCACAGAGCAAGCTTCAACAAATTACAAACTATAAAACTCACATAGACCATATCCCCTGTGTACAAAGGTAATTAAGTTAGAGACAATAAAAATATATTTTTAAGTAACTCAAAGATGAGGGAAGAAATTATAATATAAATTTTCAAAATTAGAGTTGAATTATTTTAAAAGACATTTATATGAATGGGATATGGCTACATCATTTTAAGGAGGAAAACTGTAGTTCTAAATGCTCATGTGTAAAAGGAAGAATGCCTGAGAATGTGATCTGAGTTTATGAATTAAATTAGAAAAAAGATTAATATATTACATTAAGCATAATCTCCCCCAGGAAAATGGTGTGACCTCGAGCCAATTAAGACTTCAATTCCTGAAGGGAGACCTGGGCAGTGAAACACAGTGTCTACCTCATGAACTATTATAAACACCTCTGTAGGTTTTTTTTTTTTTTTTTGACTTATGTAAGCTTGGGAAAATCCTCTCAATATCTCTTAATTCTGATAGAAACCATGACTTAAGTCAACCATGAGAGATTTCTTCTTTTAGAGAAGGTTAAATGTAAAGGGCCAGCTGAGCTTTGAGAGTTTCTATTTGACCTGAGTGAGTAGAAGGAAGAGGGTCAAAAGAGTAGGAACAGTGAGCAGTAAAGGTGTGAAGGGGAATTTAAGATATAGAATTATCTAAATTCAACATAGGCTTAAGTTTTCCATGTTATTTCTTTGTCTTGATCAAGGAATCCTGAAGGAAGCAATTTTGGAATCTGAGATATTTTTTGCAAACTTCTTCATACCAATCAAAAGTGCAGACCCTTGAATGTTTAGAAATTTGTCCTCTTTATTTTTCTAAGAATACTTTTTCCCTCTAAATTTTGACTATGGGTGTGATTGCCATGGCATGGTTTGGTATTTCTCCTGACAGGATGGTCCCTAGTAAAATATTTCTCATAGCATCCAAGTCTGGTTCTGTAGCCCACATGGAGGTTTTGGAGAAACTTAACACTGCTTAAATACCTTTTGCTTAAACTGGCTAGAAGAGATTCTTCTGTCTATAACTATTATCCTACACTAACATAGTATTATTCCAGTAATAGGGAACTAGAAATATCACACTAGAATGTTGTACAAGCTGTCTCTTTGGGCATATGGCTAGTATCCTGAACCAAAATGTATCTTAACTGAGATATAATCCACATACCATGAAAGCCATCCATTTAAAATGTACAATTCAATGTTTTTTTTTTTTTTTTTAAAGTATACTCACAGAGTTGTGCAATCATCACCAAAATACAATTTTGATTCTTTTGTTACTCCAAAAGAAGCCCTGAACACATTACCAGACATGTCCCATTCCTTCCTCCCTGCCCAGCCACAGGCAACTGCGAATTTATTTTTTGTCTCTGCAAATTTGTCTATTCTGGACATTTCATAAAAACGGAATCATATAATATGCAGTCTCTTGTGTCTGTCCACCCAGAGTGTAGCTCTGTCACACTGGCTGGGGTAGGAACAGGCCACAGTGTCTCACTGTTTTCACTGAGATTTATTAGATTTTCTTGAATAATGTTTCTCCATTTACAGCATGACCTCAGGACAATTTTCAGAGCCTTAATCCATTTTTATTTATTTTTATTTTTTACCAGTTAAATGGTTGTTTAGCTAGGGAGGAGTTCCTCTGAGCTTCTTGAATTGCTATTCCCAAGTCCCATTTCCATAAGAAGCTTTTTAAATGAACATTTTTATGTATTGAAAGTTCCCTGAAGTGACTACTTTATTGTAATTTATACTCTGCTGTATTTTTTTTTAACATCTTTATTGGAGTATAATTGCTTTACAATTGTGTGTTAGTTTCTGCTTTATAACAAAGTGAATCAGTTATACATATACATATGTTCCCATCTCTCTTCCCTCTTGCATATCCCTCCCTCCCACCCTCCCTATCCCACCTCTCTAGGTGGTCACAAAGCACCGAGCTGATCTCCCTGTGCTATGCGGCTGCTTCCCACTAGCTATCTATTTTACGTTTGGTAGTGTATATATGTCCATGCCACTCTCTCACTTTGTCACAGCTTACCCTTCCCCCTCCCCATATCCTCAAGTCCATTCTCTAGTAGGTCTGCATCTTTATTCCCATCTTGCCCCTAGGTTCTTCATGACCTTTTTTTTTTTTTTTCTCTTAGATTCCATATATATGTGTTAGCATACAGTATTTGTTTTTCTCTTTCTGACTTACTTCACTCTGTATGACAGACTCTAGGTCCATCCACCTCACTACAAATAATTCAATTTCGTTTCTTTTTATGCCTGAGTAATATTCCATTGTATATATGTACCACATCTTATTTATCCATTCATCTGTCAATGGGCATTTAGGTTGCTTCCATGTCCTGGCTATTGTAAATAGAGATGTAATGAACAGTGTCTTTTTGAATTATGGTTTTCTCTGGGTATATGCCTAGTAGTGGGATTGCTGGGTCATATGGTAATTCTATTTTTAGTTTTTTAAGGAACCTCCATACTGTTCTCCATAGTGGCTGTATCAATTTACATTCCCACCAACAGTGCAAGAGGGTTCCCTTTTCTCCACACCCTCTCCAGAATTTATTGTTTGTAGATTTTCTGATGATGTCCATTCTAACTGGTGTGAGGTGATACCTCATTGTTGTTTTGATTTGCATTTCTCTAATAATTAGTGATGTTGAGCAGCTTTTGATGTGTTTCTTGGCCATCTGTATATCTTCTTTGGAGAAATGTCTATTTAGGTCTTCTGCCCATTTTTGGATTGGGTTGTTTGTTTTTTTAATATTGAGCTGCATGAGCTGTTTATATATTTTACAGATTAATCCTTTGTTCGTTGATTTGTTTGCAAATATTTTTGCTCATTCTGAGCGTTGTCTTTTCGTCTTGTTTGTAGTTTGCTTTGCAAAAGCTTTTAAGTTTCATTAGGTCCCATTTGTTTATTTTTGTTTTTATTTCCATTACTCTAGGAGGTGGATCAAAAAAGATCTTGCTGTGATTTATGTCAAAGAGTGTTCTTCCTATGTTTTCCTCTAAGAGTTTTATAGTGTCTGGTCTTACATTTAGGTTTCTAATCCATTTTGAGTTTATTTTGGTGTTTGGTGTTAAGGAGTATTCTAATTTCATTCTTTTACATGTAGCTGTCCAGTTTTCCCAGCACCACTTATTGAAGAGACTGTCTTTTCTTCATTGTATATCCTTGCCTCTTTGTCATAGGTTAGTTCACCATAGGTACGTGGGTTAATCTCTGGGCTTTCTCTCCTGTTCCATCGATCTATACTTCTGTTTTTGTACCAGTACCATATTGTCTTGATTACTGTAGCTTTGTACTATAGTCTGAAGTCAGGGAGTATGATTCCTCCAGCTCCGTTTTTTTCCCTCAAGACTGCTTTGGCTATTCAGGGTCTTTTGTGTCTCCATACAAATTTTAAGATTTTTTGTTCTAGTTCTGTAAAAAAATGCCAGTGGTAATTTGTTTGGAATTGCATTGAATCTGTAGATTGCTTTGAGCAGTATAGTCATTTTCACAATATTGATTCTTCCAATCCAAGAACATGGTATATCTCTCCATCTGTTTGTAACAGCTTTAATTTCTTTCATCAGTGTCTTTTAGTTTTCTGCATATAGGTCTTTTGTCTCCCTAGGTAGATTTGTTCCTAGGTATTTTATTTGTTTTGTTGCAATGGTAAATGGGAGTGTTTCCTTAATTTCTCTTTCAGATTTTTCATCATTAGTGTATAGGAATGCAAGAGATTTCTTTGCATTAATTTTGTATCCTGCAACTTTACCAAATTCATTGAGTAGCTCTAGTAGTTTTCTAGTGGCATCTTTAGGATTCTCTATGTATAGTATAATGTCGTCTGCAAACAGTGACAGTTTTACTTCTTCTTTTCCAATTTGTATTCCATTTATTTCTTCTTTTTCTCTGATTGCTGTGGCTAGGACTTCCAAAACTATGTTGAATAAGAGTGGTGAGAGTGGACATCCTTGTCTTGTTCCTGATCTTAGAGGGAATGCTTTCAATTTTTCACCATTGAGAATGATGTTTGCTGTGGGTTTGTCATATATGGCCTTTATTATGTTGAGGTAGGTTCCCTCTATGCCCACTTTCTGGAGAGTTTTTATCATAAATGGGTGTTGACTTTTGTCAAAAGCTTTTTCTGTATCTATTGAGATGATCATATGGTTTTTAGTCTTCAATTTGTTAATATGGTGTATCACATTGATTGATTTGCTTATATTGAAGAATCCTTGCATCCCTGGGATAAATCCCACTTGATCATGGTGTATCATCCTTTTAATGTGTTGTTGGATTCTGTTTGCTAGTATTTTGTTGAGGATTTTTGCATCTATATTCATCAGTGATATTGGTGTGTAATTTTCTTTTTTTGTAGTATCTTTGTCTGGTTTTGGTATCAGGGTGATGGTGGCCTCATAGAATGAGTTTGGGAGTGTTCCTTCCCCTGAAATTTTTTGGAAGAGTTTGAGAAGGATGGGTGTTAGCTCTTCTCTAAATGTTTGATAGAATTCACCTGTGAAGCCATCTGGTCCTGGACTTTTGTTTGTTGTAAGATTTTTAATCACAGTTTCAATTTCATTACTTGTGATTGGTCTGTTCATATTTTCTATTTCTTTCTTGTTCAGTCTTGGAAGGTTATACCTTTCTAAGAGTTTTTCCATTTCTCCCAGGTTGTCCATTTTATTGGCATAGAGTTGCTTGTTGTAGTCTCTTAGGATGCTTTGTACTTCTGCGGTGTTGTAACGTCTCCTTTTTTTTTTTTTTTAATTTTTATTTATTTATTTATTTATTTTTGGCTGTGTTGGGTCTTCATTTCTGTGCAAGGGCTTTCTCTAGTTGCGGCAAGTGGGGGCCACTCTTCATCGCGGTGCATGGGCCTCTCACTATCGCGGCATCTCTTGTTGCGGAGCACAGGCTCCAGACGTGCAGGCTCAGTAGTTGTGGCTCACGGGCCTAGTTGCTCCGCGGCATGTGGGATCTTCCCAGACCAGGGTTTGAACCCGTGTCCCCTGCATTGGCAGGCAGATTCTCAACCACTGCACATCCAGGGAAGCCCTTCTTTTTCATTTCTAATTTTATTGATTTGAGTCCTCTCCCTCTTTTTCTTGATGAGTCTGGCTAATGGTTTATTAATTTTGTTTGTCTTCTCAAAGAACCTGCTTTTAATTTTATTGATCTTTGCTATTGTTTTCTTCATTTCTATTTCATTTATTTCTGCTCTGATCTTTATGATTTCTTTCCTTCTGCTAACTTTGGGTTTTGTTTTTCTTCTTTCTCTAGTTCCTTTAGGTGTAAGTTTAGATTGTTTATTTGAGATTTTTCTTGTTTCTTGACATAGGCCTGTATTGCTATATACTTCTCTCTTAGAACTGCTTTTGCTGCATCCCATAGGTCTTGGGTCATCATGTTTTCATTGTTATTTGTCTCTAGGT
This sequence comes from Balaenoptera ricei, assembly GCF_028023285.1. NCBI lineage: Eukaryota > Metazoa > Chordata > Mammalia > Artiodactyla > Balaenopteridae > Balaenoptera > Balaenoptera ricei. The sequence goes on from NC_082641.1 coordinate 81,323,456, forward strand.
ATTTTTTTATTTCCTCTTTGATTTATTCAGTGATCTCTTGGTTATTTAGTAATTTATTGTCTAGCCTCCATGTGTTTGTATTTTTTAGATTTACTTCCCTGTATTTGATTTCTAATGTCATAGTGTTGTGGTCAGAAAAGATGCTTGATATGATTTCAATTTTCTTAAATTTACTGAGGCTTGATTTGTGACCCAAGATGTGATCTATCCTGGAGAATGTTCCATGAGCCCTTTAGAAGAAATTGTAATCTGCTCTTTTTGGATGGAATGTCCTATAAATATCAATTAAATCTATCTGGTCTATTGTGTCATTTAAAACTTGTGTTTCCTTATTAATTTTCTGTTTGGATGATCTGTCCATTGCTGTAAGTGAGGTGTTAAAGTCCCCCACTATTATTGTGTTACTGTTGATTTCCTCTTCTATAGCTGTTAGCAGTTGCCTTATGTATTGAGGTGCTCCTATGTTCGGTTCATAACTATTTACAATTGTTATATCTTCTTCTTGGATTGATCCCTTGATCATTATGTAATGTCCTTCCTTGTCTCCTGTAACATTGTTTATTTTAAAGTCTATTTTTCTGATATGAGTATTGCTACTCCAGCTTTCTTTTGATTTCCATATGCATAGAATATCTTTTTCCATCCCCTCACTTTCAGTCTGTATGTGTCCCTAGGTCAGAAGTGGGTCTCTTGTAGACAGCATATATATCGGTCTTGTTTTTGTATCCATTCAGCAAGCCTGTGTCTTTTGGTTGGAGCATTTCATCCATTCACGTTTAAGGTAATTATTGATATGTATGTTCCTGTTACCATTTTCTTAATCGTTTTGGGTTTGTTTTTGTAGGTTCTTTTCTTCTCTTGTGTTTCCCACTTAGAGAAGTTTCTTTAGCATTTGTTGTAGAGCTGGTTTGGTGGTGCTGAATACTCTTCACTTTTGCTTGTGTGTAAAGCTTTTGATTTCTCCCTCGAATCTGAATGAGATCCTTGCTGGGTAGAGTAATCTTGGTTGTAGGTTTTTGCCTTTCATCACTTTAAATATGTCCTGCCACTCCCTTCTGGCTTGCAGAGTTCTGCTGAAAGATCAGCTGTTAACCTTAATCAGAATAAAAACTACCATTTCATCCATGTTTTGGGGTTTGCATTGTGAACAAAATTTTAAATTTCAAAATGTTTTAATTACTAAATATTTTTTGAAATGATTGTCACAGAATTAGGATAATGTTACTAGATCTTTTCATTATAGTGTTCCTTTAATTTGCATGGACTTCATCATTCAACTTTCAAGATATTTACTATTATATCAGTGTATCTAAAACAAGTGTATTGCTCTAAGACAGGATTCAATATTTCTGATTCACAAATAGCTGAGTCCCTATCCTTTTTTTTGTTTTTTGTTTTTTTTTGGTCCCTGTCCTATTGACACAAGTTGCTTTTACTCTTATTTTGCTTTTTTTTTGCTACTGTAGACATTTTTCATCTTCTGCATAGAAAGCACCTTTTCTCTGAAAATTCAATGCCATTCAGAAAGATACTGGCTTAGAGGGGAGTTTGGTAAAGCAAGATAAGAACCTTTTAAATTAACACATTAACAGACAAGTCTGAACTAAGTCATCTTCTGATATGCTTGTTGAAGAAAAAGTTCAACTGAATGGATATATCTATTCATTTATTGTATAAGTATCTGTACTCATCTTCTCCTGGTCTAAATTTTGATGGTCCTATTTTTTGTTTGGTTGAGAAACGTATATAAATACACTATATTTTCTTTATTAAAATTTATCTTTAAAGCAAGAAAGAAAAATAATTCTTAGAAAAATTATTTTTGTAATGAGTTCCTTTTAAATTTTCAGGCCCGGCCAAGTGTTATGGCAGTGTTATACCACACTGGTTTGTGGACTGTAAAGCATACTTTATATCAGTCAGTTGCAGAAAATAATCTTAGGCAGTAATGTAATAACATAGACTATGCAGTTTTTCTAGAAAATTAATAATTTCTTAGTAATTAGGCCATTTTTATGGCCTTTGAAATTAACTGCTATTCAGTTCAACTGGAGAAGTTTGTGCACATGTATACATCTTAATTCTGAATTTCAGGTACATCAGGTTTTTCTCTGTAGAACCTGGATACTGTGGTAAGTCTTCCAAATTACCATCAAGTTTTGCAAAAAGCCCTTTTTAAAAAGTCACACTTCTCTGAGATTCAAGCTGGTAGGATTCAGATTAATTTTAAAGAGAGGCATCAATAGTTGGATATAGTAAGAGGATTACCTCATATGCAATATACATGATCATAGCCAAAAAACTGCTGAAGGCAGGTCTTTTTATTTTTTTTTTAATTCGGTTTGTTTTCTTTTGAAAATCTCAATTTCCAGTCATATATGTTTGGAAACCTAGAGCAACAAATTCAGCCATGGTGAAAAGGGGCAGAGAGGTTCTTAGATGTCATACACAAGTTCACCACCTTCCCTGAGCAGCAACTGTTACCAGTAAGATATGCGGGGTACGATATCATTATTTGTTAAGTGTATCTGGTGGAACCACTTACTTAGAGACTGTGCTTTATTTACAGTATTAAATCTCCTCTTTGATAATCCTAGCTAATATCTAGTTACTATCAAAGAAGATATGTGACGTAGTTAGTATGGAAAGGAGAATAAAAAGTAAAAACAAAAAAAAGAGAGAGAATACAAAGTAGCATCATTATAATTATCTTTAAACTAAATATTATTGTAATATGTTTTTAAGACACGACCAAAATAAACAATGTAGTTGCTAATGTTTGTCAAACACAAACTGACAAAGGGGTTGTTTAAAATAACAGTTAATGAGAATTCCTATCCTGGAAAAAATACATAGTAACCAGATACATTAATCATGTTCATTCCTGGATTCAAATTAAAAATAGGTTTCCCCTGGGGGGAAAATATGAATGGCTGTGTAACATTACTACATAAAGTATCCCTTCTCTGCCAGCTGCAGGAAGTGTTTCTTTTTCTTTCTTTCTTCTTCTTCTGTTATTTTAAAAATTTTCTAGTCTAGCTATATTTACATTTGAAGTTGTTTTATTTTTTGTTTTTTACTACTTTAATTGAAATCCATGGGATCAGACAAGTTTCAGAATTTAGATTACATTCATTTTTATTGTTTAGAAAGGAATTTGGAACATATTCCAAATACCGACCTCATTATCAACTACATTAATATTTCTGTAGCAAAATGTACAAATAATTACGCTCAGTAAATAAAGACCAAGATGAGCTTTACATGAGTTCTAGTGAGGTGTTACAGTTAGATCAATTGTGGACTAACATTGAATCTTCAGACATTTTTGGTTTTAAGAATTCTGGATAGGGATTATGTGCCTGTGGTTGTCTCTCTGAGAAATTTAAATTTAAATGGAGTCTCTAAATTAAAAAACAAACAACAGTAAATGTGTCAGAAGATTAGAATTTTCAAAGTAATATAATGGTCAATCCTTTTATAAAGAAAAATTACCAGGTTAAAATAAATATTTCTTGTTTAATTTTCCATTGTTATTAAAACATTGTTATTCCCAAGGTATAGTTAGAACCAAGATTCCAAATTCAAATGCTTACTTTCTAGGGTTAGTCAGGTACCATAAATGGGTGAGGTGGTCAGATGGTCAGTTATGATGTGATAGGGAGTGGTAGAGAATATGAACTGAAGATGGGTAGCTGGCCTGTAGGCAGCCATAGTCTGTCCATCTAGCTGTCTGTCTGTCTCTCTCTGTCTCTGTCTCTGTCTCTCTCTCACACACACACACACACATGCACACACAGAGCCCGATGTAATTTTTGAGTCAGAAAAAAATATATATATTATAATGGAAGATTGAAAATAATTATGGAAAGATTTATGACAACCCAACTAGTCTTTCAAATTTAGCTTGTTTGTTGTTGCCACTCTTTTCTACTTCACTAAAACAGTACCTAACTTATTTAATTATTCATTCATTTATTCAGTCAGTCTTTTGACAAATACTTATTAAATATCTACTCTATTAAAAAATGAGTGTAAAACTCTGGGGAAATAGAAATGAATAAGGCAGTTCATGCCTTAAATATGAGCTAAACTGTTTACACTTATCGTGCATGGGTAGGAGCATGGTGCTTCAGGATTCCAAAAGATGTGCACCCTTCTTTGTCTGAGCATGTTAGGGAAGCATCCCCAGAAGTGACAAAACTTTGTGAAGGGAACAGTAAAAGCTAGTCAAGCAATGAATGGTACAAGGGTTTCCAAGGAGAGGGAAGACTAAAAGGACACTTGTAATTGAGGAACTAAGGAGAATCCATTATGGCAAGAGCCTAGGATAAAAATGTATTTTCTGTTTTAAATAAGCAGGGCAAAAATAGAGCTACCTCCACTGTTGAGATTGTTTGAGTTTTTGTTAATTCCACATTTTTCCCTTTTATCAGTTATAAATCAGTATAATTTGAATGTAAGACTGTTTAGGTGTTTGCTCTATACTTCTTTTCAAAAAAATTCTCCCCCTTACTTGTACTCTCAAAAGACCAAAAAAAGAAACCAAAAAAACCAAAAAACAAAACACAATAGAAACAAAAATTCCACTTATTATATTTGATAAATGTACATCATTTATCATTTTCACTATAAGAGAAAGAATATTTATATATAAAGAAAAAGAAAATGAAAACAAGCAAGAAAGAGACTAGTTCTTCCCGAGACAAAATTTCATAGGGTAATTATACCTTGTTTCAAAGAAAAAATGAAATTTGTATTACAGTTGGAATTCAGTATTATTTTACCTTGCCAGTATATTCTAATTTTTAATATAAAGCTCATCACATAGCTTGAAACACCAAAAGTATACCATTAACTCCAAAGCAAGCATTCTATTGCTATTTTAAATTCCTGTACAACAGCTAAATAGAAGAAATTGAATTAAATGAAATTATATTTTGCCTTCTTTTATTAAAAATTCCTACAAATAGAACAAAAATATATGTGTTCCAAATGCATCCAGTGTTATGGTATGAAAGCTGTAACCGAGAAACAGTCTCATGCAAAATCCACTGGGATAAGCTTCACACTGACCTGGGTAAGACTGCTAATTTAATTTTATCGTTTCAAGTAAAAGTGACTTGAAACCGAGGGAGACTAATCTGAACAGTAAGCCTAACTGCAAATGCCTCAGTACATTATGCAGGTAATAACAGTTCCCGTGTGGATAATAGAAGAGTACTGAAAATTACACTTTCTTTTTCTGTAGTGAAAATGAACCAATATTGCATCTTATCTCCTGATCCACATACTACACTGGAAATTGCTTTCCAGATTTTACTAATTTTACTGACAGGATATTATGTGAAACTTTTGTTTTTTCCTTATGCACTTATTCAGATTAAATTTAAAAATACACCCAGTAGCAACATTTGAAAATGACAAAAAAAAAAAAAACAAAAACAGAAAAGGGTAATTCTAGTCATGTACATCTATGATTTCACATGGCTTTATCACCAGTATTCATTATGATGTCTCAAATAAATTGAGAATATTTCTATATCAAATGACTGTATACTAAGCACAGATATTCTGTGCATGTACCTGTGAAACAATGTATCTGAAATTAGTGTGAGCTGCTAAACCACACACAAAATTTATAGCATTAGATAAAACACTGTAAATGCCATTGTGAATGAGCATTGAGATGTTTAATATTTACATATAAATTTAAATTATTTCAGTAAATTATACCCCAAATTAAAAAAAGACTTTCATACCTCTAATATAGAGATTAGAAATCATTAGGTGCTGAGAGGGATTGTACACTGTTGGAGCCTAAGGGAAATCTGGCACAGACCTTCTGACACTGCAGTGAGAAGAGTATCATACTTAGAAGACTTGAGTTCCTGTTGAGTCCCCACTCAGGCTAGGACCACTGGTGATTCACAAGGGCAGTATTTAACAATTGATCCACTAATTCTACATTTGCCCTTGATGATGTGTACAGTGCTCTTGATGATATACACTCTGGTCCTCATATGCACATAGAGATGCAGATATTTACAAATACTCTTAACAAACAGCAAATTGCTCATTTCCAAGTTAAAGTTATAATTCGAGTTATGTTTGTGTACTGTGTTTAAACATTTTGCTCTACAGTGTGGTATTACTTGGTATAGTTTTGTTTCTTGGTTTTTAGGGTTCTTCTTTTTTGGTTGTTGGTGTTGACCGAGCTTTTTAAAACTTGTTTACTTTAAGCAAGTGAATGCAGCATAAAGTATTTTAAGTTAGGTAATAGAACAGAATACTCTTGTCTGTTTTAAAATTCAGTTGCTCCCCAAAATGGTGTTTATTGCAATAATATATAAAGCTTCTGAAGTCTGAGAAATTCTGGGCAATTCTGGGCAATTCAAAAGGATGTACTAAATTGATCTGTTAAACTTCATTCTGGGAAACCATTTACTATACCCCATCTAATAATAAGCACTAAATATTCAAAAGGCACTTAACAAAGAGAAGTAACAAAGGGTTTGGAAGGGATCTGAAGATAAAAAGTTTTTTACCCGACAGATTTGGGCTTTATTCAAGGGATCCACTAAATTAACTTAACTTATGATACTTTATTTCAATAGTGGCATGATAAATTCAGAGTAACTTACATGAATGAACTAATATTATTCTAGATAGAATATTTAGTTCATTTTCTAAAAGTCATCTTAAGGCCACAAAATATTTGAAGCATTGTTACACTGCGATCCCATTATGTTATATGAGTAAATGGGGTGGGATGTTTTACCATAACTGTGAAGTAATTCAGAAAGAGAAAAACAAATACTGTATGTTAACGCATATATATGGAATCTAAAAAGAAAAATAGTTCCAATGAACCTAGTGGCAAGACAGGAATAAAGATGCAGATATAGAGAATGGAGTTGAGGACACAGGGTGGGGGGGGGAAGGGTAAGCTGGGAGAAGTGAAAGAGTAGCATGGACATATATACACTACCAAATGTAAAATAGATAGCTAGTGGGAAGCAGCTGCATAGCACTGGGAGATCAGCTCGGTGCTTTGTGACCACCTAGAGGGATGGGATAGGGAGGGTGGGAGGGGATATGGGGATATATGTATACATAAAACTAGTTCATTTTGTTCTACAGCAGAAACTAGTACAACATTGTAAAGCAATTATATTCCAATAAAGATGTAAATATATATATATATATATATATATTATGCATAATGGAAAATATCACTGAAGCACAGTTTAGGCAGATATCCAACTTAAATTAAAGTGCTGTAATATATTAATCTTTTCCTACTTAACATGTGAAAGATGTACCAAGTACTGGGAATGGTGTGGAAAACAGATACCATCCCTACCCTCCTGAAATTTATAATCCAGTAAAGAAGATACAATTCTGAAAATAAATATAAATGTACAACTTGCTAACTACAGTGAGAATGACATGGTGCTACAAAAGCATATTGGATTTGACAAAGGCCATGAGATGAGAGATAACTCCTCAGATGAACTGTTGATAAAGTGTAATCATGAAAATGTTTAGATAAATCTGTGTATAAATTGTAATGGCAGAACTGTTCTTGCTGTAACTATAACTTGCAATTACATACCCTTGTATGACCACCCTTCACAGCAATATGATCAGCAAAAACTTTAACTTTTAGGCATTTTTGTCTCCTTACTCTTTGCACTGGATAATGTAGTAAAACATTGTGTCCAAAATGAAAATTGATGTTATGTTTTTAATAAACACACCTTACAACCCTGCCTTTTTTTTTTTTTTTAATTGGCGTATAGTTGATTTACAATGTTGTGTTAGTTTCAGGTGTACAGCAAAATGGATCTGTTATATATATACATATATCTATTCTTTTTAAGATTCTTTTCCCATATAGGTCACTATGGAGTATTGAGTAGAGTTCCCTTATTAGTTATCTATTTTATATATAGTAGTGTGTATATGTCAATCCCAATCTTCCAGTTTATCCCTCCCCCCACCCCCTTCCCCCCTGGTAACCATAAGCTTATCTTCTAGATTTGTAACTCTATTTCTGTTTTGTAGATAAGTTCATTTGTACCCTTTTTTTAGATTCCACATATAAGTGATATCATATGATATTTGTCTTTCTCTGTCTGACTTACTTCACTCAGTGTGATAATCTCTAGTTCCATCCGTGTTGCTGCAAATGGCATTATTTCGTTCTTTTTTTATGACTGAGGAATATTCCATTGTACATATGTACCACATCTTCTTTATCCATTCCTCTGTTGATGGACATTTAAGTTGCTTCCATGTCCTGCCTATTGTAAATAGTGCTGCAATGAACATTGGGGTGCATGTATCTTTTTGAAGTGTGGTTTTCTCCGGATATATGCCCAGGAGTGGGATTGCTGGATCATATGATAGTTCTATATTTAGTTTTTTAAGGAACCTCCATACTGTTCTTCATAGTGGCTGCATCAATTTACAATCCCACCAAGAGTATAGGAGGATTCCCTTTTCTTCACACCCTCTCCAGCATTTATTGTTTGTAGATTTTTTCATGATGGCCATTCTGACTGGTGTGAGGTGATACCTCATTGTAGTTTTGATTTGCATTTCTCTAATAATTAGTGATGTTGAGCATCTTTTCACATGCTTTTTAATTATCTGTATTTCTTCTTTGGAGAAATGTCTGTTTAGATCTTCTGCCCATCTTCTGATTGGGTTGTTTGTTTTTTTTTTTGATATTGAGCTGCATGAGCTGCTTGTATATTTTGGAGATTAATCCCTTATCGGTTGCTTCATTTGCAAATATTTTCTCCCATTCTGAGGGTTTTCTTTTTGTTTTGTTTATGGTTTCCTTTGCTATGCAAAAGATTTTAAGTTTCATTAGGTCCCATTTGTTTATTTTTGTTTTTATTTTCATTACTCCAGGAGGTGGAGCAAAAAAGATCTTGCTGTGATTTATGTCAGAGAGTGCTCTGCCTATGTTTTCCTCTAACCCTGCCTTTCTAAAAGCTTTCATACCTCTTTTTCTTGTTGTTGAGCAAGTAAATATTCAATGAGTTTCTTCAGTATAACTATGCATAGTCCACATGTTGGAAAATCTTAATATTTAGAAGTGAGTATTATTTCTGTTTGATTTTCTAGAGAGGAAATGTTTTTATATGTTCTATTTTTGGAAAAAATATATCTTGAAAATAAAAGTAGCAAACTGTTTTGAATGAAAATTTCAACTTTGTAGTAGAAAGCTAGAAATTCAAATACAACTGTCATATTTATAGTCAGATTTGACTTTTGGGATGACTATGGGGTAATCTCAGTACCTTGGATTTTTCATCAGTAAAGGAGGAATAAAAATAATTACCTAACTATAGGAGTCTTGTAAGGATTACAGAATTAATGCATTTATGTGTTTAGAGAGTCTAAGATGAAAGGTTCTAGATAAGTGTGAAATATTATTCAGGACAAATGTTATAGTTAGTCTCACATTCAGGTTAATAAATGTCACTTTAGATCAAAGGTTTATTTTATGCATTTCTGCAGGAATATGAAGGAAATGGTTTATTTTCAACATTCTGCACACAAGAATTTTTTAAGTGCCATGAACTGTTACTAGGGACTAAAAGAAATAGTCTTGACATTTACCAACTCTATATTTCTGGCATTATCTACATTAGCTGTATTGTGCAAATGGCTCTCAAAATTAAAATTAACATTGCTGGATCAAAAGAAAAGAAAAAAATACCTATAGAGACATGAACATTTTAAGCAATAACAAATTAAAATTAGGTAATATGGATTGAGGAGAGCAGAAAATAAAATGGTATCATTGAGAAGATTGTAATGACAAGTTTTTAAATTGCTGCATCTCTATTAAAATGTATTTAAAATATTATAACTAAATGAAAATTCTTTAATTTTATTAAGATTAATGATAATATCAATGAGAATCACTCATTTGAAGAAAAGATTGATTTCCCTTATAATATGCTGTGTCTAACACTAGTTTATACTGTATATGGCTCATAATTTCACAGCAAAAATCATATTTTTTAATCAAATGTTTGATTGTAGGACATATGATCTACCATGTTTCTACAATATGATTTTAAACAAGTGACATATCACACATGCAGATAAAGGGCAACTATAATGACTGTATAAGATTAACAAAAGTAGTCTAAAGTGTTCTCAGAGTGAGAAATTCCTGGCTTAAAGATTTTAAAATGTTGTGTATGCTTTATTAATATTTGTTTATATTTTTGTGGGCTTTTGGAATAAATGAAATCCAATGGTTAGATATAAAACTAAGAAAATTCCACCATCCTTACGTGCTCCCCTAATGACCTGAATGAATATATCAATAGTTAAGAAACATGTTGTCCGTGGATTTGTATAATTTTGCCACCAGATCAAAAATAAATTCTTAGCTTATCTCACATCTATATCAGAATCGTAAATCGATTATAAATTTATTAAACTGTAAAATTATACTATAAATGAGTAGTTTTTCCTACTAGTAATAGTTTTTCTTTAGGCATCATAGGAATTATAAATAAGCAGAAATTGATAATGTTTCTTGAGATTCTCAGAAACTGGTTCTAGGAAATATTACCTTGAATGAATTTGCAAAACAGTAATTAAGAGAAATTCTGAAATAATATAATATGTATAATTTACGTATGTATTAAGAAGTTTTTAAAATTTAGTGATAAAAATAAATAGCTTAGAAGACTGATTTTTTTGTGACAGGGTAAAGGAGGGCTAGGAATGAATGGCCAGTTAACTGCTCAAGTTTCTGACATGCAGGCACTTTATGGAAACATTTATTACCTATATAGACATAGATATGGACAGGATTTTAAAGATCATTTAGTTTAGTTATTGTAAAATGTTTCTAAGAAAGCCTCTAGACTGCCACAAAGCAGGGAGGTGAGAGGCTGAACACGGCCCCTCTTACTATCACTTGAACAGATCGGTTCTGAGTTTGCTTTTTATATATATAACAATTCCAGAAAAGATTTCATTGGTAGAAATTGCTCAGCTGCTTAGAACAGTTTGAAATATACTGCTTTACACTGCTCTTTCAATTTTGAGATGAGGAATTTCTTCTCACCTGAGAGCCAGAGGGCCGAAGGGATTTTTATGTCATGAAGTCAGTGCTTTGAACTTTGAAATCGTTCACTCACATTCGCCACAGACCTCAGGACTTCAGTGACATATGTCCTAGGACCCTCTACTCTGTTCACTCCACTAGAACTGCAGTCACCTCCTGTTTTTCCTTTAGTAATCCAAGCGTGCTCCTGCCTTAATGATTTTGCTCTGGATGTTCTCCATGACAAGAATGATTTCTCTCAAGATATAATTTCATAGCCCTTTCGCATATCTTTTTATGTTTTTACTCAAATGTCAGCTTTTCATTGAGGCCTCCTATTTATCCTTGAATAATAGATTGACTGCGAAAATGGCTATGATTCTTTCCCTCCCACTGACAGTGTTCCTTGCAATATGACCTTGCAGCTGCCTCTATGATGATACTGATAGAAATTACACCTTTTCCATTCTTTGACTCTACGATAACCTTTGCTTTGGGAAGTAGCTTGCTGTGGAAATGATAGGTTCCAATCCTAAGCCTAGGCCTTAAGAGATCTTGCACACTTATGCTTACACTTTTGAAGCCTGGTCACGACCCAGAAAACAAGTCTAGGGCCAGGAGGATGAAAGACCATATGCATTATAGCCAAAACATGCAGCTCAGTTTAACCTAGACCAGCAGCCTCCAGCCAATAACCACAGATACGAGTCAACCCGGCTGAGTTTGGTCAAGGCTGGCCCAGATCACTGGAACTGTCCTGGCACCCCGATAGACTCATAAAAATAACAGATGGCTTTTGTTTTAGTCCATTAAATTTTGGGGAAATTTGTTATACAACAGGAGGTAACTAATATCTTTGAGTTTCCTAGCAAACAGGACTCAAGGCAAAGCTTAGGTAAGAGTATGTAAGAAAATGGAAAGTAAGTCAGGAGACAACAAATAAAATTATACAAGATGATCCTATTGAACTGTCGATGGCCTCACGAGAAATTTTACTTTTTCTTGGGTCACTCAAGCCATTTCCAGAAGTGGCCTATAGAACTGCTGCTTCTTGGAAGCAACCATCAGGGAAAGGAAGAGCAAGAGATTTATATGGTCTCTTTGCAATCTTGTATTTCTCACTCATCAAGATTTACCTCATGGGATGTAAATTCCCATATGCTCTGGCCTGTGATACACAGTTTTTCTAGGCAGTCAGTGATGAAGACAGAATCTCCATTGGTCAATTCAGCTGGACCAGGGCATTAGGGCTGTTGAGGCTCTGTCTGTGCTGAACACAAGAGCCATGCAGAAGTCCTGCCCTCATTTCTGAGAAAGTCTAAGAACAACCAGTGGTATTAAAAATGAGACAACAGATGGAATACCTGGGTATTTATGACTGCAGGACTGCCATGATTTGGGCAAACCAACCTGAGGCCATTGCGTCTAGGAAATGGGACAAAAATACAAAGCCCAGGGTTAGGTGGATCCTATAGGACTATAGCATCCGGGATGTATATACACCAGTTCCTGTGTACATCCCTGGACTCCTGGCTAAATTCTGTACCCCTCCCATACTGAGTTCACATACTACTTTCATGCTCCATTCTTCTCCTTAGTCCTTTCATATTTATATATTATATATTTTGATTTTATGTTGTATATTATTTGTTTTCATCCACTAGAATTTAAACTCTGTGATGAAATCTTATATGATTTTTCACTATTATTTCTCTAAGAACAGTGCTTGGAACACAGTGGATTCTCAATAAGCATTTGATTATTGAAGGAAAAGAATAAATTTTAAACAAATACTTGACTAGCTAAATGTTCAAATAATGTTGAACTATTTGCATGCCTTTAAGAATTGAACAATTCTTTAAAAAAATTTAAACTATCCTTTTCAGGTCAATTACGCAACAGCAGCCATATTTGCGTTACTAAATTCTATTGATAAGAATTAGTTTTAAAGAAAACATCTGTCCCCCTTTCTCATTAATATATGTGGATCTAATTGGAGAGAAAACTTAAGTGATTATTTTTAGACATATGAAAATTTGGGTATCACCATCTAACAAGATTACTTTTTTGATTATTATGTAATCAGTTATTCACTCAGCTCACAAATTTAGGCAAATCTTGATTAAAATTAACACTGTTATTTTAAAATAATGTAATACTGCCTCTTACCCTGAACCAGACACTCATTCTGCCCTACACATCCAGGGGGCTTTCTTGATTAAAACGTTAAGTTATCTAATCACTTCTGTGCCCTATAAATGTATAGCATATGTTGAAAAGGTAGCAGCTTGTGGTTCTTTAAAACAGATTTTCTACTTACCCTTCTTACTCAAAATTTTAACTCGTGTTACTTTGTCTTTATTCAAGCATTAAAGATGCCCAATAAAGTTCATTACTGGTGCTCCCTGTATTATGTTCGTTTACAGTTTTGGAAATATCGTTAACCTTCCCTGCATATTCTGTGGCACTAATAAAAGGAAAAGTTATGTCTCCATAAGATAACTGTTATCTCAATTGTGCCTGCTCCTTTAATTTCAAAAAATTCTTTTTAATTACATGGATATTTTATAGTCTAGAGAAATTACAATGATCAAAGTGCGTATAAACTATTACTCATCATATAATTAACGTTAATCACCTATGAATCCTCATTGCCTAGCTTATTTGTATTTCTCCACGGCATGTCTCATTAATTGTGCTATTCTCTTTTCTGAAATATAAAACTTATATTCCTTAAAACATCCCTATTAAATTTTAATTGTGTGTGCATATTTGCATGCACGTACATGAGAGAGAGAGAGAGGTCCTAGCATGAGAGTAAACTGTGTTAAACTTTGTGATTCAGAAACGATGTCCAACTGTGTCTATGATTAAAGGAGTGATGACTTAAGTGAGAGTCTATTTCATTGGGCATTGGGGAGCCAAACAAAGTTCTTTAGAAGCACTAATTCTAAGGAAAGAGGGTATCAGAACAAATTGACTACTATATATTAATTTCACATTCAGCCAACTTAACTCTTTATTTTAAAAAATTTGTAGATTGTTTTGAATTTTCCCTGTGAATGGTCATATCATCTGCCAAACAAAAAAAAGAAAGTTGTATTTCTTCCTTTGCATTGCTTATACTTCTAAATTCTTTTCTTGTCTTCTGCTATTGACTAAAGGCTGTAATGTTAAATAAAATTGTTGTCTGTTGTGACTTTGTTAAATTAACATTTGTTAAGTAGAGCCCTGGGATATCTGATGGTGAGCCATGATTCAACAAAAGGCCACAAGGAAAGTGAAATAGAGGAGTTCCTTATTCACAGGTCCTGGAGAAAGTACACAGCAGCCTCAAGGTCCCATAAGGGGAGGTTAAGGAAAAGTGCAGACAAAGAGAGCACTGCTAGGATCTGGATCACGTGCCTTTATTAGTGTCCCTGGTTGGAGTGTTTTGGAGTTAGGGTTGGGTTGGTCAATTCAAACTGAAAAGAGTGGAGTTTTGGTAAGCATCCTGGGCATCTTATTTAAGGGGCACACAAGGGGAAGACCCAGGAAAGGGTTGGGGAAGACTGCTTATCACAAGGAACTTTGTGGGAGGCATATCAGGAATTTACATTTACTTGTGACTCCAAGGGATGTGGTCTAGGACAAAGGCTAAGGAGGGGTTCCTGTTAGTGAGAGACCCTGCAAGCCACTTGGCTACACAAAATGTATTCCAAGACAGCAGTATTATGAAGTAGTTTAGCTAAATTCTCAACAGTGTAGTTGGCATTTCTTCTTATTCCTGATTTTAAAGAGAAAGTTTATAAATTTTCACATTCAGGATATTGATAGCTTAGGTTTTTCTTGTTTGGTTTTATAGGTATTTATTTACAATGTTAAGAAATTTCCCTTCTTCAGAGCTTTTTTTTTTTTTTTTTAAATAATGACTTGGTGGTGAGCTTTACCAAATACTTTGGTATTATCATATATGGTTTCCATTTTAATTTTTTTAATGTGGTGAATTATATTTATGAATTTTTCTAACCAACTTGAGTATCTCGGGTAAATTCTAATTGGTTGTATACTATCATTTTTATATACTCTTCTCTTAGTATTTACTAAATTCTCCATATAGAAATGATTAAATTTTATCTTTACTCACACTATATACAATAACCAACAATAGATTATATAAATGTCAATAACAGACTTCTAAAACATTATAGAAAATGGAGGTGAATGAACATCTTTTAATTCTTAAATCGAAGAACTATTTCTTAAACAAGATACAGCAAACAATGATAAAAGAAAAGATGAATATATTTTAAATAAAAACAAGAAATTTTCATTATCGAAATATTTAAAGCAATTGAAAAGACAAGCTACACATTTGAGGATTATATTAACATATAAAACTTAAAAATAATTAGAAGATTATGCAAAGAATTTATAAATCAACAAGAAAAGCATGAACAGCTCAATAAAATAGTGAGAAACAAAAGAATAAACATATAAGTAAACATATATGGTCAGCAAACACACAAAGAGATGTTCAAAATCATTAGTGATCAAGAAAGAGAAAAGCAAGTTGAGATCACCATGAAATACAATTTTATGCTTATTTGAAATCAAAATTTTTAAAAAAATCCACTTGTCAATATCAAGTGTTGAAGAGCATAGAGATCCACAGGATCTTTAATTGCTGATGGGAATGTTGTTATAATCAATTGGAAAAAAAGTTGGCATTATCTCCTAAATGTAAATATTTATACTGAGGGTGACTTAGCAATACCACTCCCAGGTTACTGTTGAAGATAAACTTGCATATATTTATTACCAGACGTGTGCAAAAATATTCACAGCAACACTTTTTGCAGAAAGAAAAATGAAACAAAATGAAAAACTGTAGCATATCCATGTAATGAAATACTATACAGTAGCCACAATAGCTAATCTACAGTGAGGCACGGAATTACAGATGAATATCACCAATACAATGGTAATTACAAAAGTTGGTTTTGTAAGATCATTGTTGGTATTTGTCAGTATTCTAACTTTGGTTGTGGGTGATTGGTTTGTAGGTGCCTATTTTATTAATTAAAATAACTAACAATCAAAAAGAAGTGGGCCATACATTGAGCAAAGCTTGTGTCATGAAACAACGATAGTGATTAATTCAGTTCTGTACATGCGTAATCTGTAGATAAACCAAAAGTGACTTCAAAACCGAATTCACTTTCTTCCTAAAGCTCTCTTGGTGTTATCTTGTGAAAGTGTGATTAGGTACTGTATACATGGAGTTTGTAGGGGAATGTGGTCTCTGGAAAGACAGAATCCTGAGCCCTGATGGGAGTAGAGTGATTTGGGTTCATTTCAAGTTCGTTCCCTGGACAGCTCCTCTCCTATATTCAACAATAGTGTGAGGAAGAAGGATGTTACTGCATGACCTTGGCTTTTTTGGCTCCCTTCCCAGTTTCCTTCTTTTGATCTGTGGTTCTCAAAGGGAGCCCGTAATGGAAGCATCAGCATCACCTGCTAGAAATGCAAATTCTTTGGCCTCATTCCAGATCTCCTGGATTAGATACCATGGCAATGGACCCAGCAATATGTGTTATGCCAAGCCCTTCAGGTGATTCTGACATATGTTAATGTTAGAAATCCACTGCCCTTGATTCTTATTCTTTCATATGTTTTCTCTACCCCTACTCTCTCAGTTCAGGTAAAACATATTTAACTTTAATTTAACTAAATAAACTATGGCAGTGATTTTCTATTATGCTTCTCTGATTTCAGAGCTGTCCGTCTTCCAATCCTTTCCCACCTGGAGCCAGAGTGATGTTCTAAAATGTAGAACTATTATGATTAAAATGCTTCAGTGACTAACAGTTGCCCTTAGCGTAGCATCTAAACTTCTTATCACAGTGTACAAATTCTTCCACAGTTTTTCAGTGTCTTTTTCTTTAGATTCATTTTTCCTTCACACCATCAGGTTCATTTTCAAACAGACTAAACTCCTTGCATTTCCATATGCTTTTCCATATCTAGTGTTTGGCACATGCTGAAATCTCTTCCACCTTTTCCTTCTCATCCTCCTCATGTACTTTTAACTAGTAACATCTAGCCTTGACCTCATTCTTGTTATAAAATTTCTTACCCTTGGAATTCTTCTTGCTACTCTAAAGTTAACCAGTTACCCTTGCTATCCATTCCTACCAACCCCTCATTATTAATATTCATCATACTTAATTATAATTAATTTTAAAATTGTTTGTCCACATATATCTCAGGTTAGGTTTTATCTGCTCAAATCACCAGCATCAGTGCTTTAATTTTCTCATCATTAAAATAAGGATTTAATTGTATTCCTAGGAGAGATGTGAAAATAAAATGAAATCACAAACTTAGCACAGTGCTATTATTGGTACCTATGATGTGTCGAATGAATGAAATTTAACTCTACCCAAAATTACTGTAAGTTGTAAATTTCATACTTAATATCACTTCAGTCATAATGGTAGACACGCATAACTATTTTGGTTATGGTTAAATATCTGTGAATTAGGAAGACAGCTATCCAAAGAAGTTGTATATCCAGTGATGGTGTCTTTAAAAATGTATGTTAGGATTGTTCATTTTATTCTTGTACATAATAAGTAGGGAAATTGACATGTGGGCTTCATGGAAATCCCTTCAGGGGCTGTCAAAAAAAAAAAAAAAAACTTTCAGTTGGCAGACTGCCAAGGAAGAAACATGATGCAGTGAAAACCAGTCAAAATAATGCTTCATTTGACGTTGCAATCACAGATTCTTGGATAATGAGCCTAGCTACTTTTCTTGATGATTTGCTGGTCTTGGAAGCACTCCGAAATTTTATTCAGAAGAACTCAGAAGTTGTATTTCTCATAATTAGCAGGTGCTAAATGGCTAGAATTGAATCTTTGGAAAATCAAGGTACACTTGGTGGGTAGACACTGGAATGTGCTATACTTGATGCACTAGTCTTATACTAAGCTAGCCAACTTTTGAATCTGCAAATGAGTTATATATATATATATATGCATATACATGTATATATAGATATATAAAATCAAGGAGATTACTCTTAATATTGAGTTTTTTATAAAAATGATCAGAATGTTTAGTAATATGCTTGTGAACATTGATTAACCAAGAGAAAGATTTTATTCTTTTTTTGAACAGTGCAGTGCCTTTTACTGTGTCTATCCTGGAGCTTCATCATTTAAAATGTGTCATGTTATGATAAATCATTTGGTGTTGAATCAATTGGATTTTGTTGTGCTTTTCCACTGAGCCAGTATGAAGTGACTGATGAAATCCAGCATGACAAATTACAAAAGATGGGTCATCTGGGGTTGACAAAAATCAGTATTCACTTCTTTACTTTAGAAGACAGAATGTGTTAAAATGAACATCCTGTAGCATTAGCTGTAAAGTGTATCAAGGGAGGGAGTATCAGGAAGGGAACATAAAGGGTACTCACAGTACAATAGCTAGTGAAAGGATTTGGCTAAACAAAGATATCACATGAAATTTAACAGCATTTGCTATTTGTTAAATATACATTCTTCACAAGTTTGTGTGCAAATCTGTGTCTAACATCTCATATAGGAGCAACTGGAATACAGTTGTATTCTCTATTCTATGTTGAAAATGCAAATACTCAAAAGTTGAGAAGGTTTTCCTCTGGATACTAGAATTAGGCGGGAGATGAAGATACAAATTCATATAAATAAGTGTGTCTCTACAAAGGACTCTTGAAAGCACAAACTTTTGCTTTTGCATTAGGCTGTTATGTATTCAAGTTGTTGAGTATAAAGTTGTTTCAAAGGAAAACCCCTGAGGCCCCATGACTTTGCCTTTTATTCTGGAGGGTAGGTTAGCTCTCCCTGGACAGTATCATGCTGCCTCTTATCCTATGTCTTAGATAGGCTCCTTTCCCTGCCTTTGGTTATTTTTTTAACTGAAACTTACCACCCACACAAAAGTGAAGAGACCCCTACAGTTAACCTTGAAAAGTCTTGGTCAAATATGTTCTTTCTTCTTGTTCCAACTTTATTCTCAAACTCTTTTTTTGTCAGGGAAAATGGCACATTATGTCAAGAAAGATCTATCATGGCTGAGGATACATTTCTTTACAGAAGCTTAGTGTTTGAGCTCCACCTCCTCCTTCCAGGCAATTAATATCTCAAATTCCCTTTCAACCAATTCTAGAGGATTGTTCAAGCATCTTTGTAACAATGAAAAGTTGCTATATGATTTTGAAATATATACAGAATTCATCTAGTTACTATCAGTCTAAAATCCCCATGCTAGTCTGAGGCACCATGATTTCTTTCCAGAATTACTACAATAGAATCTTAACTACCTCTCTGCTTCTGCCCTGATACCTCTTCAGTCTGTTTTTAAGAAAGAAGCCAGAGTGGTACTATTAAAGTATAAATTAGTTCATGCCACTCTTCTGCTCAGGCCTTGCTATGACTTGTAATCTCAGTCAGAGTAAAACCAAGCCCTAAGTATATTTGAGGGTCTGTATAATCTGGCTCATCCAAGCTTTCTTCCCTCATCTCTTCCACTTTCTCATTGACTGAGCTGCATTGGCTTCCTGTCTCTTCCTCTAAATGTAACAGAACTACTCTCAACTCAGAGCCTTTACATTTGCCATTCCCTCTTCACGGCGATGCTCCTCTATAAGATGTATGTAAGCCTCACTCCCTCATTTCCTTTAGGTCTTTACTAAATAATTAGATTCTCAGTGAAATCTTCCCTTATCTCCATACGTAAAATTTTGACCACCTCTCTGACACTGTGTTACATTTACCTGCTTTATTTTCTCCTTTGCTGTTATCCTTATCTAAGTGTTTATAAGTTATTTATCTTATTTATTGCCTGTTTTCTCCACTGCAATGTAAGTATTGTGAGGGCAGAGATTAGTTTTCTTTCTATTCTCCTGGAAGGTATATTACAATCACTTAATAAATCTTGCTTTAATGATTGAAAATATATGTGAATATTCTCATATATAGCCTCTTCCTGAGAAACTGAAACAGTTTTACTGTAAAGAATTTGTATGTATGAAAGTGTTAATTGAAATTGGGTTTTATTTATAACCCCTTGTTCTTATATAGACAGTCCCCATTTGGCATGGCTGTGATATGCACAGATTTCAGTTACCACAGATTAGTTAAATAATATCAGTCCCCAATATCAGGGTTCAAATCTCAGTTACTGGGATATATTAACTGTAAGTAATTACATAAAGTACAAACTTGGCCACTATTACCTCCGTCCACAAATCACTATGTAAATAACATATCGGTATCTTCATTTGTCCCAATCGCAACACTTCTCTCAAAGTCTGTTGGAGATTAGTCACTACACTTACAGCATTCAGTCCATGCACAGATACTAAGCGTGTAGTTGTACTGACTCTGTCCCTGGTGATAAATGCATGTGATATTTTACAAAAATGGGTCATTGAAAGAGAAAATTGCCTCCAAAAAAAGAAAATATAAGAAAAAAAAGGAAAAGTGACAATACTGGAAGGGAAATTTGAATCAACATAAAGGAATTAAAGAAGAAATAGCTGACTGTGGGAACGTTTACACTACAGCTGTTTGAGAGCCTCTAGATTACCGCCAATGGAACAGAGTAAAGGCAAACATAGAGATATAAAGAAGGAAAGTTGTTGTGAGGAAAAGAATGGCAAAAGTGACACTGGCCAAAAAAAAAAAAAAATCACACTAAATGAACACTTGCAGACGTTTTATGTCATTGAAAGAGCAAAAGATACCATGTTGGCACTAATCGAATTTAGAAAGGAATATGAACCCCCTTGGAGCACAAAGCCCTTCCCAGCCCCCAAGCCCCAGAGCCCAGCCTTCTCTGAATCTGGTGCTGCAACTGGCAGTGGCAGCAGAGGCCATAGCTCAGACACTGCCCTGTACATCCAGGTCCAGAAGAGCAGGGCCTCAGGGAGCTGGGACTGTGTGATCTCTGGAGCAGGGACTGACAGGACTGGGGCCGAGTCAGAGGGCTCCACGTGAGAAGTAGGACAAGGCTGGAGTTGCTGATAGGAGGACCGTCGGGAGGTGGCACTGGGGATTAAAGAAACCTGTTAGAACCAGCAGGAACCAGAGGGGCCTGTGTGCAGAGACCAGGGTACAAGGGGAGTCAAGGGAAGGATGATCTGTCCCAAGAAGTCATGGAAGTGGGACAGTTGGCAGGGGCTCATGGATGGGATCTGGGGAGGCCAGCACCTCTAAGTCGTCTCCACCAAAGGAAGGGATAGCTGCTGGACCAGGACTATAGAAAGGGGTGTTTGGTCAGAATGGGTGCAGTTTGAGGGGCATGTATGGAGGCTATAGGGAGACATTGGGCTGTGTCTGGATCCTTCCCCCTGAATTGTTCTTTGCCAGAGAGAGATAATTTTTTAAAGTTGCATTCTCATTAAAGTCAGTTTGCGTTTTTTTTTTAAAAAGAAAGGAATATGACAGTTTGCCAAGACATAATAAAGACGCTCTTTCTCTCTCTGTATCATAAATTATACAATGAGAAGACAAGCACTATCTAAACTACTGTTGATAAGTTATTTACAAAGAAATAAAACACTTTAATTCTCAATGTTTCTAATATTTTAAAACACAGTATTACATAGATATTAGTTGTATTTTTAAATTTTTTCTTATATACTTACAACAGAAAGAAAAAAATCTAATGTTGTAACACAAGTTTTTAAAAGTCACAGAACAATTATTAAGGTCACAAATTGCATGGTATTTGTTGTGGCACTGTACGACCTGTAGAGTGAGGACTGCCTGTAATTATTTCACAATTTACAGAGATTTTATTATTTTTATATCAATTGATACAAATTGGTAGAAAGGAAGTGGAAGGACATCTTATTACATAAATGTTAAGGATAAAGTTACAGAGCTGAGAACACAGTCTCTATTGAGCTCATGTTTTTATGCTAGCAGCAACTCACCCTGAAAGCAGATATTTCAGACATCTCTTTCAATGTGCATTTTTCGTGTGTATAACTGTAGTGGTAACCCCTGAACCTTTTTACTCATGAAACTTTAAACCAGTTCACAAATACCCAAGTCAACCCAATTTCAAGTACTTTGACTAATACACTATGTTTCCTAAAATGACCTCTATCATTTGCCTACAAATGCAGGATGAAGGATGGTCTGTACATGGAAGTTAGAGAAAATTAAATAAATGTTAAGATTTTACTATTTAAAAGTACTTTATACATATTATTTAATTTGATGCTGCAGAATAGTTATGATCATTTCCATTTTAAAAATAAAGGAACTAAAATATGGGGCGGTTTAGTGCCATGTTATCTAGTAAAGATGGTATTGAAACCTAGATTTTCTATGTATATTTGTCATCTGCTTTCTAGTATGTAATGCTAACTGAGCTATAATGAATAAGAAGCTTTACGCTAGTCTGGGACATAGTGTATGTGTTGCAATATGGTGATTTCAGACTGCTTTTAATTGATATTTATGTACTTTGTCTGAGATTCTTTGATCCATGAGTCTGTTTTTGTGCCAGTACCATACTGTTTTGATGACTGTAGCTTTGTAGTATAGTTTGAAATCAGGGAGCATGATACCTCCAGCTTTGTTCTTCTTTCTCAAGATTGTTTTGGCTATTCAGAATCTTTTGTGTTTCCATACAAATTTTAGAATTATTTGTTCCAGTTCTGTGAAAAATGCCATTGGTATTTTGATAGGGATTACATTGAATCTGTAGATTGTCTTGGGCAGTATGTTCATTCTAACAATATTAACTCTTCTAATCCATGGACGCAGTATGTATTTCCCTCTGTTTGTGTCACCTTCAATTTCTTTCAGCAGTGTCCTGTAGTTTTCTGAGTACAGGTCTTTTACCTACTTAGTTAAATTTATTCCTAGGTATTTTATTCTCTTTTATGTGATTGTAATGGGATTGTTTTCTTAATTTCTCTTTCTGGTTGTTCATTGTTCGTGTATAGAAATACAACAGATTTCTGTATATTGATTTTGCATCCTACAACTTTACCGAATTCACTGATGAATTCTAGTAGTTTTTTCTTGGTATCTTTAGGATTTTCTATGTATAGTATCATGTCATCTGCAAACAGTGCTAATTTTACTTCTTTCTTTCCAATTTGGATTCCTTTTATTTATTTTTCTTCTCTGATTGCTGTGCCTTGGACTTCCAATACTGTGTTGAATAAAAATGGTGAAAGTTGGTATCCTCGTCTTTTTCCTCTAGGGAAGTACTTTCTCACCATTGAGTATGATGTTAGCTGTAGACTTGTCATATATGGCATTTATTATGTTGAGGTATGTTCCCTCTATACCCACTTTGTTGAAAGGTTTTCATCATAAATGGATGTTGCATTTTGTCAAAAGCTTTTTTCTGCATCTGTTGAGATAATCATATGCTTTCCATTCTTCAGTTTGTTAATGTGGTGTATCACGTTATTTGATTTGCAGATATTGATCCATCCTTGCATCCCTGGGATAAATCTCACTTGATCATGTTGTATAATCCTTTTAATATATTGCTGAATTCTGTTTGCTTATATTTTGTTGAGGATTTTTGCATGTGTGTTGATCAGTGACCTGGGCCTGTAATTTTATTTTTTTGTGATATCTTTGTCTGGTTTTGGTATCAGACTGATGCTGGCCTCATTGAATGTGTTCAGAAGACTTCCTTCCTCTGTGAGTTTTTGAAATGGTTTGAGAATTGTAGGTGTTAACTATTCTCTAAATGAATTCACATGTGGTCCTGGACTTTTGAATATTGGGAAATATTTTCCTTGACTTTTAAAAATGTATTTAATTATTTATTTATAGCACTATATAGATATTTATTTTAATATAATTTGGGTTGTAATGAAATACCCCTTTTTCTAATTTGTTGCTTCATTTTTGTCCACCATTGGCCATTGGGAGCTCTTGCAGTTGGCTTTTGTGTCTTTTTGACATACTCCATCTTTTTTTTTTTTTTTTTCCTTAGCACTTCTTTACTTTCTGGCATTACAAGATGCTCAAGGCATAGCTTGTATATTTCATGATCCTCAGTCCTAGAATCAGTTATTCCTCCAAAGTGCCCCAGTTCCTTTTTTTGGAGAACGGTATTAGAAACCAATATCTGGATGACTGGTGTGATTGTTGCTGGTGGGGTTCTGTTGCTTCCAGTTTCTCTCAGGTGACAGAACAAGGAAATATATGTGTATATATATATATATATACTAACTCAGGCATATACACATATCTATAAATCATTCT
Organism: Balaenoptera ricei; assembly: GCF_028023285.1. Lineage (NCBI taxonomy): Eukaryota > Metazoa > Chordata > Mammalia > Artiodactyla > Balaenopteridae > Balaenoptera > Balaenoptera ricei. The sequence goes on from NC_082641.1 coordinate 81,347,822, forward strand.
GTGTCTGTGTATCCATCTATATCTATATTAAACTAAGCATGAATTCACATTGATGTATAATCAATTACCACATGTATCTTTCTAGCTTTCTCCCATTGGTTGTCTCTAGTATATCTGGCTTCCACCCTCTGCATTTCACTTGCTTAATTTTTCAGTTCTGTTATCCACGTATAGCATTTTCCAAATTGTTAGCCTATAATCCCACTAAAAATAACTTTATCAACTAGAATACAATGCTTATGTGTGGTTCTCTTTGCCTTTATTCTCAGTTTCTACTTATTTCCTAAAAGACTTATATCAGAGACTTCCCCCCAACCCGTTGAGTGAGATTGTTTCATACGTTTGTGATACAGTTAGGTGTTTTTTCGTTACAGTTTGCATTCTATGCTGGGTCCTCCCAACCTCCTAAAAGTTTTTTTTTCTTTTAATTCTCATACGTTAAGGTTTATTTTTGTCCCAAAATGGTCTATGGTTTTTGACAAATGTATAATTGCATGTATGCACCATTACTGTATCACAGAAAATAATTTCATTACCTTACATATCTCTTTCTCTTCATCTATTCAACTCTCCCTCCTCCCAGCACCCCTAGCAAGCAATGCTCTGTTTATTGTCTCTGTAGTTTTGCCTTTTCCATAAAGTTATAAAAGTGGAAAAATATAGTAGTCTTTCCAGACTGATTTCTTTTGCTTAGAAATAAGCATTTATTATTTATCCATGTCTTTGCATGGTTTGATAGCTGATATCTTTTATTTATTTATTTATTTATTTATTTATTTATGGCTATGTTGGGTCTTCGTTTCTGTGCGAGGGCTTTCTCCAGTTGCGGCAAGTGGGGGCCACTCTTCATCGCGGTGCACGGGCCTCTCACTATCGCGGCCTCTCTTGTTGCGGAGCACAGGCTCCAGATGCGCAGGCTCAGCAATTGTGGCTCACGGGCCCAGTTGCTCCGCGGCATGTGGGATCTTCCCAGACCAGGGCTCGAACCCGTGTCCCCTGCACTGGCAGGCAGACTCTCAACCACTGCGCCACCAGGGAAGCCCGATAGCTGATATCTTATTAAAGGTGAATAGTGTTCCATTGTATGGGTGTGTGCCACAGTTTGTCTATCCATTCACCTGTTGAAGAACATCTTGATTGCTTCCAGTTTTTGGAGATTACGGATAAAGTTTGTATAAACATTGGTATGCAGGTTTCTGTATGCAAATAAATTTTCACCTAAGTTATGTAAATACTTAGAAGTAGGATTGCTGGATTGTATGGCAAACTATGTGTAGTTTTTGAACAGTCTGCTAAATAAGCATACAAACAAGAGTTCCAATTGCTCTACATATTCTCCAGCAAGTTGTATTGTCAGTTTTTTATTTTTATTTTTATCTATTATTATAGATGTGTAGTAGTATCACACTGTGATTTTAATTTGCATTTCTCTAATGAAATATGATGTTGAGAATTTTTTCCTGTGTTTATTTTACATCTGTACATGTTCTTGAGTGAAATGTCTGTATAGATCTTTTGCATATTTTATAATTGGGTTGTTTGTTTTCTTACTGTTTTTAAGTATTCTGTTTATTTTGGATATACTTTCTTTATCAAATGTTTTGTAGATATGTTTAAGATATGTTTCCTAGTTTGAAGCTTATATTTTTATCTCATTTTCCTCAGATTCAGTTTTACTAGGTTATCTCTAAGTGACTGTCCCATTCCAAGGTGTTCTATACCTTTTCCAGAGGGTAAGATTTCAATACCTGCTATGCTGCTGTCCATGTTTCTGATATGAAAGAGGTTGGTATAGAGGGAAAAAATGAATAGGTAGATTTGGGATTTGGGAAGACATTATTGTGGTTCTTAAGAATATTGGATATTATAGACCTTTCTCCTAGTATTATCTTGGTTTGACTTACTAAAATGAAATACAACTGTAAATACAGTTTAAAAAACAAAATATTTTTGTTTGTGAGATTACCAAATAATATCGCTTAAGAATGTTTATTTCACATAGCTAACCTGGATTCCTATTTAGCTTGCTCTTTTATAATCTGTTTGAAGATATCTTGATTTATCTGTGTGGCTTACGAAATGATATCTAACCCTAGAATCAGTGAGACAATTTGCTTCTTTGATGTCCTTATAACTTAGTAAGAAATATTAGTACTAAGTGTTTCCTGAGGTTTTATTATATTATTTCTAGATACATTTTTCCAATTAATCCTCACAATACCCTTTGAGATGGATATTACCATCATTTTATAGATAAGGAAACTGAAGATTATAAAGTATAGGTAAATTAATGAAAATCGACTTTATTTATTCTCTCTGTTTTATTAATCCTTCCATTAATCTCTACATGATGATATTTATATGGGAGTTACAAGCACCAGTGCCAACTAGAGCAGGCAGATAAATGTAAGTGATTCTGATTGGGTGAGAGAAAGACAACAACAGCAACATGATAAAGAGCAACTGATAAACAGCCTTAGACCACTCTTGCTCATTTAGAGATAGAATTTTTTCAAATGCACCAGAATGCCTTCTCTTTCTCCTCCTCCTTCTCATTCTTCTTATGAAAGAATGGGGAAAAAAACCCAGAAAATCAGACATGTATTTGAAATATCCAAATTATTCAATGTTTTCAATGAATACAAATATTTTTATGACAATTTGGTGGGCCAAATAAATCAGATGTGTTGTCTGGCTACAGCTTGTGTGTTAGTAGTTTCTGACATGTGCTTTACAATGAGATATCATTTCACACCAGTCAGAATGGCCATCATCAAAAAATCTAGAAACAATAAATGCTGGAGAGGGTGTGGAGAAAAGGGAACCCTCTTGCACTGCTGGTGGGAATATAAATTGATACAGCCACTATATAGAACAGTATGGAGGTTCCTTAAAAAACTAAAAATAGAACTACCATATGACCCAGCAATGCCACTACTGGGCATATACCCTGAGAAAACCATAATTCAAAAAGAGTCATGTACCAAAATGTTCATTGCAGCTCTGTTTACAATAGGCAGGACATGGAAGCAACCTAAGTGTCCATCAACAGATGATGGATAAAGAAGATGTGGCTCATATATACAATGGAATATTACTCAGCCATAAAAAGAAACGAAATTGAGTTATTTGTAGTGAGGTGGATGGACCTAGAGTCTGTCATACAGAGTGAAGTAAGTCAGAAAGAGAAAAACACATACCGTATGCTAACACATATATATGGAATCTAAGAAAAAAAAAAAAGAGGTCATGAAGAACCTAGGGGCAAGATGGGAATAAAGATGCAGACCTACTACAGAATGGAGTTGAGGATATGGGGAGAGGGAAAGGGTAAGCTGTGACGAAGTGAAAGAGTGGCATGGACATATATATACTACCAAACGTAAAATAGATAGCTAGTGGGAAGCAGCCGCATAGCACAGGGAGATCAGCTCGGTGTTTTGTGACCACCTAGAGGGGTGGGATAGGGAGTGTGGGAGGGAGGGAGACGCAAGAGGGAAGAGAGATGGGAACATATGTATATGTATAACTGATTCACTTTGTTATAGAGCAGAAACTAACACACCATTGTAAAGCAACTATACTCCAATAAAGATGTTTAAAAAAAAAAAAAGAGATAGCAGGAAGAAGTGGAATACTACCTTTGAGTAACTAGCATGTCCATACTGGACAGGTGCCTTTCACAGAGCACTGGCTATGACACGCTGTGCCTATACAATTGTGCTCATGTATTGCCATGTTTTGTCCCTTCCTTATAGTATCTGTATTTTATTCCATCAGAATGCATAAAAACATTTACCAATACATAATAGAGAGTTCCTGATCCCTGTAACATATACTAACATGAAAAAAATCATTGCAATTGTCACCTTTAGATGACTAAAAATGACGTTTAGAAATTAAATTATGTTTGATTTATTTTTAATGCATTTTCTCAACTTTCCATAGAAGATAAACAAATAAAAAGGCAATAGAATGATAATCTTCCTGATTGGTGTTTCTTATCAACAACTTTGTTAAAAATGAAACTTCAGATGCCTGACATCATACTGAATATTTCATAGTTAGACATGCTCTCCTCCAGAGCTCTTGGCACATTTGATCAGTTTTAGTATGTTAGTCCATAACTACCTTTCAGATAAGGACACATATAATGTCTCATTTTATTGATGGGGTATTGATAGCCAAAGAAGTAAAATAACTTCCCAAAGCCTCACATATATACACACAGATATATATATATATATATATATATATATATACACACACAGATTATATATATAATATATATATATTTTACATATATCAAGTGGTTAGGAACTCTAAATTCAACCACTTAAATATTATCACAGAAGCATTTTAAAATTTTTTGTCTGTTTTGAAAAACTAGATTATGGACAATCAACAATAACATCAAAGAAGATTTTAAAGTTTCCAGGTTAGTTCTCCATTTTAATTACAAAGAGGGGAAAATTAGATGATTTGGGATGATAAGTGTACAAGAAGCCAGCATAATAGGATGGCCTTAAACTGTGGCCTTAAACTGTAGCCTTTTGTGTGTGTGTTTTGGTATCACATGGGTCACAATTAGGATTTCCATTGGACAGCATACAATTTTCTCTGGTTCAGAAGCTCATCGAGTTTTCCTTTCACATTTATCTACTTGATTTTGTAGCTTCTTATTGTTAATGGCCTCATTTATTTTGCTAGGCTGCCTATTCTGAATTCAATTGAAAAATATTTCTATTGAATGCTTTCTTTCATTTTCATTTATCAATCTAATTGGTTTCTGATTTTTTAATTATTGTAGTATGAACTACCTTCCCATCCAAATTCATATCAAGGTTTGGAGAGATTGAAGGCCTTTTAAACCACCTTTTAAAAACTAGAACCCCTTTTGGTCACTTCTTTCCCTGTGGATACGTTTTTTTCTCTGAGCTAAGTATTTCACATACAAGCTACTACATGTATCCATCAGGAGACATATTTGTGAATTTAACCTAATAATCATTAACTAGTCTGAATTGGATGCGTTATGATTTAGGAAATTAGCATATTTATTTCTATTTGTGATTTGGCAAAGTATGGCAACTTTTACAAGTCACCTACTTTTATTTAAATAATATGGTAAAAACAATATTATCTCAAAGCATATTGGCATATCTTTAATAGTTGGAAAACTGCTTGGATTTTGATTATTAAAGGAAAATCCTAAAATGATAAATTCTTTGTAATAATTTATTGCACCAAATATTCTACATAATACTGTTCCAATACAGTATATTTTAAAATCTTCCATTTCTATAACTGTCAGAACTAAGCCACTAATCCTAATTTTATGTATGTATAACTTCCTATGCAGTCATAATTTTAATAGAGAAATTTATATAAACTAAGCATAATGATTTAAAACTTCAATATATAATTTGCGTTCTTTTATTTATATCGAAGTAAGAAAGCCACATTTTTAACATTTGCTATTATCTTTTTTGGTAATCTGTAGTCTATTTGTCACATTCTCAATATGGAGTAAAATCTCCTTAATTCTCTAGTTACAACTTAAAAGAATCCATTCTCTTTTATCTTCACGTTCAGAACTCACCTTACCTTTGTTAAACTGCTGAATAGTGGATATAGAGTTTTATTTCTTTTTTTCTGTTCAGGCCAGTTAATTTCCTTTTCCATAACACAGTAAAGTGTGTTCTGCTTGTTTCATCTTCTAGAGACGTTGCTTCTTCTCTCTTTACCTCTCAAAAAAGAGAAAAATACTATTTCCAATGATCTTTGGTCTTTTATTTTAAGGAGTGCTAGGTTAGAAATGAATGTCTAGATTTGTAAAGTATTAGTGTTATTAGTAGGGTCCTGAGCAAGAAAAGAGGATATATTGAAGAATAATGAGGTTAGTATGATTGCCAATTGAGATCCTCATACAGGCAAAGACAAAATGTAATCCAGGATGGAAAGGAAAGAAACCAAAAGAGTTAGCATAGTAGGTTAAAAAAGAGTATAGTGAGTTGTTTACCAAATTGAGCCTAAATTGGGATTCAGACTCCTAAAGAGTTCAATGAATGCATTGATATGCATAGTGATGGTGGATGAGAGACGAGGCCACCATCACCCTGATACCAAAACCAGACAAAGATGTCACAAAAAAAGAAAATTACAGACCAATATCACTGATGAACATAGATGCAAAAATCCTCAACAAAATACTAGCAAACAGAATCCAACAACACATTAAAAGGATGATACACCATGATCAAGTGGGATTTATCTTAGGGATGCAAGGATTCTTCAATATATGCAAACCAATCAATGTGATATACCATATTAACAAATTGAAGAATAAAAACCATATGATAATCTCAATAGATGCAGAAAAAGCTTTTGACAAAATTCAACACCCATAATGATAAAAACTCTCCAGAAAATGGTCATAGAGGGAACCTACCTCAACATAATAAAGACCATATATGACAAACCCACAGCAAACATCACTCTCAATGGTGAAAAACTGAAAGCATTTCCTCTAAGATCAGGAACAAGACAAGGTTGTCCACTCTTGCCACTCTTATTCAAATATAGTTTTGGAAGTCCTAGCCAAGGCAATCAGAGAAGAAAAAGAAATAAAAGGAATACAAATTGGAAAAGAAGAAGTAAAATTGTCACTGTTTGCAGATGACATGATATTATACATAGAGAATCCTAAAGATACCACCAGAAAACTACTAGAGCTAATCAATGCATTTGGTAAAGTTGAAAGACAGAAAACTAATGCACAGAAATCTCTTGCATTCCTATACACTAACAACGAAAGATCAGAAAGAGAAATTAAGGAAATACTCCCATTTACCATTGCAGCAAAAAGAATAAAATACCTAGGAATAAACCTACCTAAGGAGGTAAAAGACCTGTACTCAGAAAACTATAAGACCCTGATAAAAGAAATCAAAGATGACACAAACAGATGGAGAGATATACCATGGTCTTGTATTGGAAGAATCAGTATTGTGAAAGTGACTATATTACCCAAAGCAATCTACAGATTCAATGCAATCCCTATCAAATTGCCAATGGCATTTTTCACAGAAGTAGAACAAAAAATCTTAAAATTTGTATGGAGACACAAAAGACCCCAAATAGCCAAAGCAATCTTGAGAGAGACTTAAGAAGGACTTTTTTGCATGTGGGTTCTTTGGGAGGGATAAGAAGATGGAAATCTGCTGATGTCTACTCTTACACAGGCTCCAAAGACAGTGCTTAATTCCTGCAGAGTGGGACTAACACAGCTAAAGCAGCTATTTATATGAAAGAGTCTGTAAGATTCAGGACATAGAAATTAGGCTGGTGACTTTTCCTCCATAGTCACATGTCCCTCTCGCTCCAGTATTTTGCCTCTCTCTTCCACTTGTAAGAGTCCTTGTGATTGCATTAGGTTTGCCTGGACAATCCAGGGTAAGCTCCCTATTTTAGTTCCAGCTGATTTCCAGCCTTAATTCCATCTGCTATCTTAATTCCCCTTTGCCAGGTAGCTTAACATATTCCTGGGTTCCTGGGATTAGGATGTAGACATCTTTGGAGGAGGGGGAGCATGATTCTGCCTACTGCAAATTTTTACCCCTTCTTCAAGAGGACAGTGTGGTCTCAGCAATGACACACAAGCTTTGATTAGCAATCACAGGTTTTTGCATTTAGAGAATGACTTAGGGAGGAAAGAAGAGCTACCTATAACATTTATGGTACCTTAGTTAATTGAATAAAGCCCCACTTCCCAGGGACACTTTAATTCTATCAGAAAACTGTAATATTATATTGATTTTATAAGAATAAGACAATTTATCGCTATCTCTTAGAAAACTTCCATGGTACATATGTAAACTTGTTAGGTCAAAGATGCCCCAGGTGTACGCAGTGCACACTCATACAGCTGTAGGTGGTGTCACTGGTAAGGAAGGGACATTTTCTCAGAGGACAGTATCAACAAGGTCAGGAGCATAGAAAGATGCCACTCACAGGTAACTTATAGAAAACATCAATAAGATGACCAGAGTGGAAAACATAAGTATATGTTTCCTGTGCATGGGTCTGGATCCTTGTTAGTTTTCAGAAATAAGCGAGGGAGATTTTAAAGGGAATCCCAAGAGAAGCTAACCACTGAAATTAAGTATTAATATTATACTACTCTCTGATTATAAATTTTACAAGTTACATGAAATCTTTCTCTTTCACAGGAGAATTTAAGTCAACTTTCATGATGTGCTCCATTCACAAATCTTTTATTATGAGGTTAGTGGAAGAAAAGAAATGAGACTGTGTGTCTCTCTTCTGACCTAAGTCAAGCCCTTGGATGCTTTTTTCCAATCATCCAACTTCTTCAAGTGTTTTTTTGTCATGTTATTTTGTGTCACATTAATTATTTACACATTAGATAACTAGTAGACAATTACATACAATTAGGAAAGGTAGGCAGTTTTTGTAAGCTTTTATCATGTTTTCTGCAAATCTACTTTTTTTCTTCTATGGATATTTAAGCCTTTTTTATTCAGAGAATTGTAAATTTAAGAAGCACTGTGTTTTTCTCATAATTTTTGTAGGTAGGGATGTGGATGTAGTTGGCGAAATTGTGGCGAATCTGCAGTAGTCTTTAAGTACCTGGCAAACTGCCTGCTCTATGCAACATAGTCCTTTCTTTCCAGGGTCCACCCAAATAAAATGTCCAAACTTGTAATTTAAAACTGAAGAAGTTCACATGCTTTCATTTGCTTTGTCCTGTTTTTGTTACTGGAATTCCTTTGTAACCCCAGAAAAGCCCTAAGGAGAAGCTGCCATGGCAATCTTAAGAATTCTACAAAAGTCTTCCCTGTAAAATGCATTAGGGCTGCATTATCATATTGAGTTCATCTTGTTTAAAACACTGTGATTATTTCCTCTTGCCTTCATAGGATGAAAGCTCAAGAATTCTGCCATCCAAAGAAATAGTTTCTCTCATAGTTAATTCATTAATTGGAAGCATATTTCGATATTTTTGACCCTTCCAAGATATAAAAGCTCAGGATCATTGACTCTCTCCATAACTCTAGATGCTTTGCAGACTACAAGTCAGTCACAAATTCTAGGGACTCTGCAGACCATTATGTGCTCCATGGAAACTCACCTCACAGGGCTAATGCACTGCAGATGCACCATTGTCAGGGAGCTGCCATAGAGACCACACCTTTAGAAACCAGGAGGAGACTTTGTGGGGATTCTATGTGTGTCATTTGCAATGTTCTTATCCTGATGATCACTGTACAGTGCAATTTAAGTTGTTGCTAAGATGCTTCATATGTTCTATTGGACTGGCTTACAGTTTCAATTTGGAACTTCCAGAGTCCAAGAAATAACCCTTGCTTGTCACACACTTTATTTTTTAAGGAAAATGAACAAGATTTCTCAATTACTCCAAGGTCTGGTTTTTTCTATACTTTTCCATCAACCTTACATTTGTTCTTCTTATGGCCTTCAGTCATATATTATTAAATTTTTCACAGCAGGATCCTTATAATTCTTACATTTTTCTTGTACCTTCCATAGCATCTATCACAGTTCAAGTTACAGGGTAACGACTCAGTGCAAATAAAATTTATCTTTCATCTTTCTTTATTTCTTTCAAAAATACTTTCTACATATGATTTCAGTATGGACATAGATGTAAAGAATTACTGGGCTTAAATGATCATGCAACTCACTAATTCTTAGAGTATGAGAGACTGCAAGGATCACTTAGAAGAGGAAAGAAGGGAAAGAAAGACAAGGGAAGAGAACACATATGGAGTAACTGATACCCTTTACTAATGGTTAAAAGAACTATTATTTTATTGGATGATTCTCAAAGTGTGGCCCTAGATGTGCAGCATTGGAATCATCTGAGAACTTGTTTGAAATGTCAGTTTCTGAGTTCCCCTCTAACCTGCTGAGTTAGAAATTCGGGGGCTGAGGACCAGCAATCTGATTTCTGCCAAGCTCTCTTAGTTATTCTGAAGCATGCTCATGTTTGAAAACCACTGAAGTCCAAACCCCTCCCTTTACACATAAAAAACAGAGGTCAGAGAAGTTATGTGGTGGTTCAAGGTCATATAGTTAGTTCATTTAAGTGTGCTTGTTTACATTTCAGGCTCTCCTTTACCACAGGACCAGAGAACTAGTTCCAAGTTTACTTGTGATTTTGCATGCTAATTATTGCTCCTCCCTGAATTCAACATATCTATAGAATACTTAAATTTACGTACAGCAATCATTGAGCATGTACAATAAACATATACATAATACTTGGAAATTTGAATTGGCTGAATGATTTCTGAATATTCAGCTCTCAATCTTCTATTATGCTTCATTTGACAATTTGTTTTTTAAAACCTAAAATCTTCTTACATTTATAGTTAATGTAAAATTAAAGCAGAGCTGCTCAAATTATATTTTCTTTCATTAAGACATCTTCATATTTGTTTTGGTAGCACACTATATTTTCACAAATCCCATCCCTCTACTCTCACGTGGCAGTTCCATGAAAACGAATACTCCGTTTGTGAACATCTTTCTACAATATGGATTTTTTTTGTT